>NC_052645.1:10000771-10613092 GCF_016161935.1 Mauremys reevesii | reverse complement strand
ATATTATATTATATTATATTAATACTAGTACTTCTATTAGCCACACACCTGCAGCAGAATGCTTCAGATTTTTGTACTATTTTAGTCATTACTTTGTTATTGTTTGTATTGCAAAGTGCTAGGATATGTACAAACACAGAATAAAAAGTCAGTCTCTGCCCCAAAGAGCTCACGGTCTAAGTCACATTACTAGTAGCACTTGCATTGCAGGAGCACCTTGAGACCTCGCCAAAGATGCTGAAAACTGTGTAAAAATTGTAATCGATCACTTTTAATTCTCCATGGTTTTCCTGGTTCTGTTTGCAGGCGAAGGGGCTCCGTAGGGAAGCGTGCAATCAGAGTCAGTTCCGCAGAGAGCTAGCTTACAGTAAGGTGGATGAGTTGTTATCATTCTGAATCCTAAGAAATAAAGTTGTGGTATGTTGTAAACTTCCTGCAAGAGTTTTTTACATTTTGTTATTTAACGCTCTGCTTGTACGCAGTGCACCTAACGCTGTACAAACACGTAATAAGAGACAGGCCCCGCCACAAAGAATTTACAATCTAAAGAGACAAAATGAGGGGGAAACAAAGTGTTATTAGCTCCATTTTACAGATGGGGAACTGAGGCACAGAAAGACTAAGGTCCTGATCCATAAAGTACTTAGGCACCTAAACCCCAGACTCAGGAACCTAAGTCCCAGTTTTGGCTGCACTGCGATCCACAAAACTCCCACTGAATGCTCTCAGGGCCTAGGCTCACTTGGCACCTACGTTTTCAGGGTAGAAGTTTCCTCAGCGCCTACATTTCTGTCACCAGGCACGCGCACTGCTGCTTCACTCTGGGTGTCGGGCACCCATCTCCTACATAAGCCCTGGAGCACTTTGGGAAAGGGAGGTTTTCAGCCACTTAAGTCGCATGTGGGATCTGCTCTGGTAGGTGTTCTTAGAGAATGCCTCCTGGATTGGGACCCATTCAAAATATGGCCGCACTTACTACTTTGAGTTCAGTGGTTAGAGCACTTGCCTGCAAGTTGTGAGACCCAAGTTCAATTTCCCTCCTCTGCTGGCAGAGAGGAAAGTCTCGAATAAAGGTTTTCTGCTTGTCAGGAGAGTGCTATAGCCACTGAGCTCCGGGATAGCCTGGTCTCAGGGATCACCCTCTTGTTGAAGCTGTTGTGCTTTGGCTGAATAGTGAAAGAGTGATTGGAGCCGGGGACTCGACCCGCAATCGCCCACATCTGTGCTTTAACCGCTGGGCTACAGGGTCACTTTTTCTCTTACTGACCCGCTGGCAGCACCGGCTCCAGCTTTTATGCCACCCCAAGCGGCGAAAAGGGAAAAAAACCACCCACAATCGGCGGCTGCTCTACCGCGTCGCTTGATTCTTCAGCACAATTCGGCGGCCGCTCCTTCCCTCCGAGAGGGACTGAGGGACCCGCCGCCAAAGACCCAGACGTGCCGCCCCCTTCCAAGGGCCGCCCCAAACACCAGCTTGCTGCGCTGGTGCCTGGAGCCGGCCCTGCCCACTGACCATTTAAGGAGTCAGCCACGGTGGAACAGCGAGAGAAAGAGGGTGACTGACTGAATCTGTAACCCAGTGCTTTGGGTACCCACCTAGGAGGTGGGAGACGCTGGGTCCAGCCCCCCATCTCCACTCAGTCTTTTATTATTTAACCACAGTGACAGAGTTTCAACAGGAGAGATTGAGGGGCCCTCATGCCTAGAGCATGAGGGCTCTCAACCTTTCCAGACTACTGCAAACCTTTCAGGAGTTTTTGTCTTGCCTACCCGCAAGTTTCACCTCACTTAAAAACTACTTGTTTACAAAATCAGACACAAAAAAAACTGTCCCAGCACGCTAGTACTGAAAAATGGCTGACTTTCTCAGTTTTACCGTAGACCTATAAAAAAAATCAAGTGTAATATAAATATTGTACTTACATTTCAGTGTATAGTATGTGGCGCAATATAAACTAGTCGTTGGCTGTATGAAATTTTAGTTTGTACTGACTTCACTAGGGCTTTTTATGTAGCCTGTTGTAAATCTAGGCAAATCTCTAGAGGAGTTGATGTACCCCCTGGAAAAGCTCTGCGTACCCCGCATGGCTGCATGTACCCCTGGTTGAGAACCACTGCTATAGCTCAGTAGTTAGAACATAGGATCATAGAATATCAGCGTTGGAAGGGACCTCAGGAGGTCTAGTCCCACCCCCTGCTCAAAGCAGGACCAATCCCCAGACAGATTTTTTGCCCCAGATCCCTAAATGGCCCCCTCAGAACCCTGGGTTTAGCAGGCCAATGCTCAAACCACTGAGCTATCCCTCCGCCCTGTTCCTGACCAATAGAAGGCAGCTGTTCAAATCTTTTCTTTGGCAGAGGAGGGGGTTGAGCCTGGGTGTCCCCCCTCCTGGTGCAAATACTAACCACTGGCCTAAAATTTATAACGTGTGCACACCTCCTCTGGCCATTTTGTGCAGCACGAGGCAGGCACCTAAGGGACCGTCTACACTTAAACAGGTGCAGGGTCGCTGCTGTAGCTTTAGTGAAGACACTACAACGCCGACAAGACAGCTTCTCCCATCCCACTTCTGCGATAGACAGTAGCTATATTGATGGGAGAAGCTTGCATCTAGCATGTTGTCCTTTGTCGATCACATTGCAAGAGTCCTCTTTCTCCCATTCATTGTACAGAGAACCTGGGCAGCTTTGTGGATTGCAGAGTTGTTTCTGTGATTGTCCAGGTGCCTGGAGGTCAGGCGCCATGATGCTTAGCATTGCAAAGCCTGCCTGCCTCTGGGCCTTGCTGACTGGCCTAAAGTTTCTCATGAAGTCTGGTTGAACTGGAAATTGCACAGAGATTTGCTGAGTCCCAGTGCAATGGTTGAAGCACAGAACCATCTTTCTTCCCATTCTAGGACTATTTAGGTAGGAGTTTTCCAGCTGTGCTGCAGAACGTTCCAGCCACAGTCAGGGAGAACACACCTGCTTTGCAGCTGGATCTTCCAGGCACATTACCAAGCTGAACATTTGGGAGCAAGCAGATAGACCGCACCACCTGTTGATAATTCTAGCTATGTCTCAGCTAAAGCACGCCTTCTGTCTTGCTGAATACTGCAAGCACATCCTCACTGTCCATTGAGTTCAGCAGGTTACGGGGGGGGTGGGCTGTGGTGGAGAACTAGAAGAGAAAGAGATCAGATTTTTTGTGCTTGTATAAACTCAGCTTTAATTGAACAAAGTTGCCAGAGATTAATGTGAAATGTGGTCTAATCACAACTAGCATTTTAGGGGGGAAATAGAAAGGATAGAGAGATATTGAGGTTAAAACCTTGGCTCTGGGTCTCCCCACCAATGCACACATTCTAAGACTTTTAAAAGAATGTGGCCTCATTACATTGAGTTAAAATATTCAAAGTAAAGGGTTTATCTGGTTTAATTTTTCTGTTCCAGAAGCATCCGCAGAAAAAAAATGTAACTTTGAGGAGTTTATTCATTATCTATAATTGTTAAGCAAATCATTTTTGCAAACAAATCCTCAGCTATTCATGATTCAGGCTGAATGGCTGGTCCCTGAAGTCACATGATATCATTTCTGTTCCCTTGACTGGATGACCTAAGCTTTATAGACAGAATTACAGTCTGGACAAACCCTCAGGACGTTGCTGCTGTCACGGTCACTTTCTGCAAACAATAACAAAGACAATGTGGGTGGCACAAAAAGCAAATAAAAAGAGAGACAAAATCACAACTGACTCTGCTTGGATTCTCAGCAAGGTTGGAACCTTTGGTCTTTAGTGCTACGTTTTTAGCTGAAGTGTAACGCTGTTAGTTGGCAGCTACAGAAAGTTTTTATCCTCCTATTAGAAGAGGCAAAAGTGAAACCCATGTTAGGGGAGTGTGAGTCTAACAGAGTTGAAATGAAATTCTAATTAGAAGACATCAAAATCTTTGTGGATAATTTTTCTCACTATGCACCCAGCTCTAGTGAGGGTCAGACCTGATGCCTTGCCTGTGAATGAGTAATTAAGAAGTGACTGTTGCTATGGTATACATGCCTAGCACTTAGCCACCCTGCTAGTCCACCAGTCCACCACCTAATGAATCAAGTCTGAGCCTCATTTCTGTTGGAAACCAGTCACACTTTAATTAAACAGCTCTAAATAGATCTCTGAGTGTTTAAAATTTGTAAGCAATACTTTTAAATAACCAAATAGAACTGTATTTTGTCAGTTGCTCAATTTGCGAGCAGCTGGCTCCATTAGAGGAGTTAAGTGTGCCATTCTCTCCCGATGACTTGTTCACCATGCGTGTGACCTTCTGAGACACACGCTGGTTAATATTAATAGTACAGGTTTGTGTTAATTGTCTGAGATTAAAATGAATCATTTTCTGTGTGAGGCATTCTTGTAAGAGAAAAATTACCCTGATGTTCACATCCTGGATAACTCCTGGATGGCTGCATCCATAGCAATGATATTAGGAAAAACTTTGTAACTCAAAGGACAGTTGAGCAATGGACCAGGTTATCTAGGGAGGCAGTAGAATCCTCAGCCTTGGAGATTTTTAAGAACAGGTTAGACAAACACCTGTCAGGGATATTCTAGTTAGACTTAATCCTGCCTCAGCTCAGGGAAATGGTTTAGATGACCTCGTGAGGTCCCTTCCAGCCCTACATTTTTATAATCCTGTGATTTATAATGCTATTTAGCAATCAGTCCTGGGAGATTTTTAAATTCCATTGGCTTTTCCTAGTCCTCCTAAATTCACATTAAACTGCCTGGGACCTTAACATGGATTAGGCAAATCTTATCCTTGGTGCAACTCCAATGAAGTCAGTGAGGTTACAACAAGGATAAATTGGACTCTTGGGCTAGAATTTTTAAGGGGCCCAATGGAATTAGGGAGAGCTGGGTGGAATTTTTCAATGGAAACTTTTTTGGGTGAAAAAATTGCAGATTCGGGTTGACTGAAACATGTGAATTAGTGTCAGCTTTGCTGAATTGTTTCAATTGAAGAAAAAATGAAAATCAGAAAAAAAGGAAATGTTTCATTTTAACGTTTTTTAAAGTGAAAGGTTTTGATTTGTTGATTCAAAATGGCTTTTTTGTTTGTTTGTTTTGAAATGTCCTTTCAGGTTGTTGAAAAAAAATACAAACTGTTTAAGAAAAGCTCAAAATCAGAATGAAAGGTTTCATTTTAGGTTGAATTGAGTGTTTGTTTGACCTGCAACAAAATTTTTTTGACTGTTCATTTCGCAGAGAGTTTCAAAACATTTTCATTTTGGGTCAACTCGAAACAATTTTTTTTTCTCCATTTTTTTTGGATCTGCCACCAAACCAAACTCAGTCATTTGCACAGCTCTAGAATGAGGTGCTATCTTCCACTGAGTTTCAAAGGGAACTGAGCACTTCACACCCTGACGCTCCTTTGAAAGTTTCAGCCCTGGTGTCCTACCATATTTCAAACCCTGGCTTCCTATTTCCCCTGCACATTCTAATGCTCACAAGGGGGAAAGAATGGCTTGAAACCGACATTTTCCTTCATGTCCTCAGAATCCTGAGGTTTTGAGTTCTTCTGGGTGTGATGGGTAGCCCCCATCAATCAGTGATGGAATGCTAATGCAGGGGCATATCGCAAATGGCATGCAATGCAATGTCAGTTCCACTGGCATGCACCCCCCATGGACATTCTAGAAGCTGATGGGGGTCCCAGCTCATGAGGCAGCCAATATAGCCTCTCCTGGGATGCTGGCTTGTCCTTCATTTTAAGTTAGAATCATAGAATCTCAGGGTTGGAAGGGACCTCAGGAGGTATCTAGTCCAACCCCTTGCTCAGGGCAGGACCAATCCCGAGACAGATTTTTACCCCAGTCCCCTAAATGGCCCCCTCAAGGATTGAACTCACAACAACCCTGGGTTTAGCAGGCCAATGCTCAAACCACTGAGCTATCTCTCCCCCCAAGTTGGATAAGGCTGGCAGCACAGGGAAAGCATTGTGAGGTCATGCGCAGCAGATAACGATGGCCAGATAGCATGCCTGAGTGTATATATCGCTGGCTGGCCCGGGTGGTTATCGATGGGTATGTGTGTGTGTGTCTGTCTATGTGGGGGAGCGGGAGGTACCTATAGAAATGGTCAAAAGGCAGAATTTCTTTTTCATGGGAAATGTTGACATTTTGATCTTTGTGTTCAGTCCAAATCAGAAGCTGTATCTGGAGAGGGTTTTTAAAACATCTGTGTCCCAGCTTAAACCAATCCACAGGATAAGCCCTATGGGGGCAGGGGGCGGGCGGACTGCCTGCTGTATCCACCTACTTTGGGGTTCCTACACTTTCTCTGCTGCATCCTGCTACTGGCCACAATGGGTATGTCTACACTACAGAAGGGAATGTGCCTCCCAGCCCCGGCAGATAGACCCAAGCTAGTTCTGCTTCAGCTAGCTCATCCAAAATGGTGCAGCTGCTGCAGCACAGGTGGTGGCTCAGGGTAGCCAGCTTACGATGGGTCCTGGCATCCACGTGGGCTTACACAAAGGCAGCTAGCGTGTCTCTGTCTGTCTGGGCTCAGAAGCACACACCCAGATGCAGTGCAGACCAACCCTGTCAGAGACAGGCTACTGGACTAGCTGGCAATGTTCCTATGAATTACTGTGTTCCTTTGATTTTCCAGCATGGCATGTCAATTGGTTACATTTCCAAAAAAATATTTTTCTCATTTCATGAAAACATTTCTATTAATGTTGACAATAATACATAATATTGTTCACTTTTATAGCCTATTTACAGGCATATATGGGAGCACTTTATATGGGAACTATGAACAATGCTTAATTGTACTTTGGGTTGCTCTTCTTAAACAAAACTGAAAGGACAGGATACTTTTCTTTTCGTGTCTTTGAGAAGTAACAGCTCTCCCATTCCTTTTCCTTGATTTTTGCAGGATCACATGCATACAAAGGGCAGACGGTGCTGTGGGAGGACTAGATACCGTAACACGTTTGCTCATACTCATGCTGAACTCAAACTTTGGACGCCTGGGTTCTGTTCCTTTGTCCATTGGGACAAGGCTTGGTGCCTTTAGCTCCCCGATATCCTGTGTTTGTTTCATCAACTCTTTGGGACAGGGGCCGTGTCTCCTTATGTGTTTGTTCAGTGCCCACCACAATGCAGCCCTGAGCTCCATTGGGTTTTTGAGCTGCCACTGTAATAAAAATGATTCATAATAGGGAAGGTAACTGACAGCCAACTTCTAAGGTGGGACATAAGCAGATTCATAGAGTTGAAGGCCAGAAGGGACCTTCTATATAGCACAGGCCATAGAGTTTCATTCATTTACTCCTGTATTGAGACCCAAAATTGGCATTTTGTCTCTGGATTGGGAATGACCGTTGCTAAAATCAATCACATTCTTTACCACCACTGCTTCTCTCTGCGTGTCGGCTGATGGCTTCTGTTATTGCTCTCTGTCTGAACAGTAAGAAGCTTTGCTTCAAAGCTCCTGATTGTGCTTCAGCTCCAGTGCTGCTCCTCATTCCGGCCTTACAGACTGGCGACAGAGTGATTTACTCCACGTTATGGGGTTTGTTAGTTTCTGAAGTTGCTGCCGTGTGTGTCTGGAAAGCTCGGTGTGAGATGTTAAAAGGCTAATTCTACCCTCCCTGGGCATCCCCGTCGGCAGATGGATGTCAGCCCTTGAAAGGAGATGTTCTATACGAAGCTAGACAGGGCCCAGCCAGTTCTACTCTGAATGAAATCCCAGGACATCCATGATGGTAGGAATGTGTAAACCAGAGCAGGATTTGGCCTTTACTGTGTACTGACAAAACAACATGAGCTAAAGTGTAGCATGAGTCTTTGGTCTGCCTTGGGAGCTGTATCACCGCTGGGGGAAATCTGGGAGGGGTTATGCCAGCTCCATGGTGCTCAGGGGAAACAAATACGTTGACTGTGCTATTCCAGCGAAAGTCTCTCCAGGCTAAAGGGAGGGGTGGGGCCACAACCCACCTCCTCCCCACCCCTTTTTGTGGTGGATTGTGCCATGGGATCATAGAATCATAGAACTGGAAGGGACCTGGAGAGGTCGTCTAGTCCAGTCCCCTGCCCTCAAGGCAGGACTAAGCATTATCTAGACCATCCCTGACAGGTTTGTCTAACCTGCTCTTAAAAATCCCCAGTGATGGAGATTCCACCACCTCCCTGGGCAATTTATTCCAGTGCTTAATCACCCTGACAGTCAGGAAGTTTTTCCTAATATCCAACCTAAGCCGCCCTGCTGCAATTTAAGCCCATTGCTTCTTGTCCTGTCCTCAGAGGTTAAGAAGAACAATTCTTCTCCCTCCTTCTTGTAACCACCTTTTATGTACTTGAAACTTGAAAGGATGTAGGAGGAAGCTGTCAGGCAGGGACTGCGTTTGTCCCTAGCACTTGGGAGTAGGGACACTAGCAGAGCTGCGTATAGAGGGCCAGGGATGGAGTAGCAGCGTGTGCTACACTTTAGGACTGAGGTACATTTACAGAGTCAAGTGAATGCGGTCGACTGGCAGGCACGGGAACAGCAAGCAGAGACTGAGGTCCAATGACAAAGTTGTGTCTGAGAGAGAAACCCCAAACCAGCTCAGGCTCCCTTGGGTGTCTCAACCTGCCAAGGCCCAGATGGGACACAGACCCACAACGTATCCCAAGATCCGATTCAAAATGGAGGATGCAACAAAGCCATTCACGAGGACACTTACGGTGCAGTGAGAGTCCTTCCTTGGTTGTAGATCACGTGCTACAACCTCCATGATTTTTTATCAATGAGTTCAATAATTCTCAACCATTAAAGTGAGGAGATTAAAGGTGGGGGCTCTGGGGTGGAATGAAGGGCATTTGAGAGGAATGCTAGCTAGCTCCATGGAATATCACTTCTCCCTAGCACCAGATTCACCTCTTCTCCCCCAGTACATATAGTTTTAAAAGAAACATCATAGTTCATGAAAGCACAAATACCCTGAGTGACTCCCAGTCAGTCACTCTCTGATCATCTCTCTCCATATCTGTCCAATGCCAGACCAGATGCCATATTTCATAATGATGCTTGGCTTCATTTCTCACCGAACAGCAAATTGTTTCAGTGGATGTGCATGACTCAGCCCTGCTGAGATGTGCGCTCTTTGGGTGGCTCGAGAGCCTTCCTTTGGGTCACGCCTACTGCTACCACTGTCATAAATCAGCCAGACAAGTTGAATAAGTAGCGCCAAGGAACAGAGCAACTCCTCTAGTGTGCCTCTCCTTCCAGATACTCCATCATGGGAAGGAGAGGGGGCTATTTTGCCTTAATAGCTTCATTTTGTCTTTTTTTTTTGAGGGAATGAAACACTAATGGGACAAATGCAGCTGATTTCATTATTTCTTTGGATGATCTTCAGAGAGTGCATTATTCACTCCATATTGTACAGAGAAATTAAACGAGAGGAGGCATGAGTCTTTCACACCTCGCTGATCTCTGGAGCCATTTCCTATCTAAGCTGTCAGGAGACAGATAGCATTCACTGCTATAGTCCGTTGTGTCTAACAGAGGGATATTTAATAGCTTTTTCCATTGCTTGGGGAAGAATCTCTTAGATGGAGCATAGGCCTCGTTGTAGCCAGACCACACTGGCTCCTTCAACAATGCAAGTAAACTCCCTCTTTCCCCTTAGCTTTATATTCAGAGAAGTAAAAGCTAAGGGTATGTCTACACTATAGGCATGACAGTGGCACAGTTATGGTGCTTTAGTGTAGGTGCTTCCTACATCAATGGAAGGGGTTTTGCAGTCAATATAGTTAATCCTCCTTTCCGAGGCGGTGAAAAATTTGGATTTCTGTACAACGTAGTTAGGTTGACCTAACTCCCACTGTAGACACAGCTAGACTTTTTCTGTCAGCCTAGCTACCACCTCTCGGAGAGGTGGATTACCTACAAAATGGAAAAACCTTTCTGTTTATGTATGAAGTGTCTACACTACAGAGCTAAATCAGCTCAGCTGTAGCTCCGTAGGTGTGCCGCTGTAGCATAGGCTCCATTATATCTACTTACAGCTACTAATCAATGTGTAAGGAAGTCAAAGTCAGTGTAAGTCAATGTTGGGTGAGGACAACGTTAACTCACTTTCTTCTAGCTCTTCAGCATGTAAGTTACACCGAGTTAGACTCCTTCAGACATCAATAACTGGGGGTCAGCAGGTCACCACCTGTGCAAATGAAAAATTCTTAAGTTCACTGGCAACTCCAAAAAATTGAAAATAAAAATAATTTTGGGTCGAACCAAAAATGATTTTTTTTAAAAAATTCTCAGCAAATCAAAGAGTCTAAAGAAAAAATCATTTCAGGTCAAACAAAATGTTTCATTTGGATTTGGACTATTTTTAAACATTTTTTATTTAAAAAAAATAAAATTGAAGGAAATTTTGAAAGGAAGAGTCCTTTGGAACTGAAAGATCAAAATGTTTCATTTTTGAAAATGTCAGCATGAAATATTGAGGGGGTTTTTCAGACATTTTTATTTATTTTTTGACCAAAACATTCGGTGAAACCAACATGAATTCCTGAAAAATGTCGGTGTTGCTGAATGTGCATTTTTTGCCAAAAAAAAGTTTCAGCCATTTCACTGAGCTGTAGTCACACGACTCTCCACATTGCCTTCAAAACATTCTCTCTCTCTCTGAGGCCAACCCCCTTCCTTCTCTCCTGAATGCCTGAAACACAGAGACAAGGTGGACCATTTAAGAATTCCTCTGGGGAAACACCTCAGCCAAGACACAATTGTGGAGACCTCTCTCTGCTGAGAGTCACTCTCACCCCAAAGAGAGGGGCACAATGCCAGGTCTCCTCTCTCTCTGTTTCCTTTTGACTTCACGGCAGTTAACTCCCGAGTCTCACTTAACAGAAAACAGAGCGCTCCTCGGTCTGATGTGTGCTGGATAAGAGTGGGGAACAGGGGAGGAAAATGTGAAACTGATCTCGAAAAAGAAAGGAGACAAACGGGAGGAGAGTGAGTAAAATGGAGAAATGACCCGAGGACCTAAGGGGATGAAAACATAGGACAGAAACTCCTGCTTGTTAAACACAAGAGAAAGCCTGGCAGTATCGGCCTCTGCTTCACCTCTGTGCTCAGATTGCTGAGTCCTCCCTGTTCTGAGGAAAGACTCAGCTATTCTCTCTTTGTCCTCGATGGCAAGAGGCTACTTGGAGGCTGGAGGAAAATGAGGAATAGATTTTGTTTGGCCAGCTCCTCTCAGCCCCATGGAGGAAAGATAGTCCAGTCTTCAGGGCACCCGCCTAGAATTTAGGAGACCTAAGTTTGAGTCTTTGCTTCTCCACGTTTCCCATGTGACCTTGAGCAAGTCACTTAATTTACCTGGGCCTCAGTTCCCCGTTTCTAACATGGGTCTAACGGCACTGCCCTGCACAGAGAGGTGCTGTTAGGCTAAACACATGATAGATTGTGAGGTGCTCGGATACTACGTGATGGGGGCAGGTAAGTCTCTTTGATAGACAGAGGAGATGTTAGACCCAACACTTCAGTTAACTACGGCAGGTGAGAGGCTTTCCAAAAGCAAATCTGGATTAAACAAAGTAGAGCCTGAGAGGAAGATGGTCTTGTGGTTAAGGCTCCGGTGTAGGAGTCAAAAGAGCTTGGCTTAGTTCCCAGCTTTGTGCAGGGCTGGTGCAACCATTTAGGTGGCCTAGGCAGTGGCCTAGGGCACTGGCATTTGGAGGGCGCCATTTTCTTCGGCAGCCACCACGGTGGCCGGATCTTTGGCTGCCCCGGTCGCCGCCGGCATTTAGGTGGAGGGAGCTGGGGCAGGGAAGTGCAGGGAGGGCCGCCTGCAGCAAGTAAGGGGGGGGTCGCATGCGAGGGAACTCCCCGCCCCAGCTCACCCCTGCCCCGCCTCCTCCCCGAGCACGCCATGGCGGCTTCACTTCTCCCGTCTCCCAGGCTTGCGGTTGCGGTGCCTAAACTGATTGGCACCGCAAGCCTGGGAGGCGGGAGAAATGAAGCAGCCACGGCGTGCTCGGGGTGCTCGTGCTCATGGGCGGAGCAGGGGTGAGCTGGGACGGGGGGGGTGCCTCAGGGTGGAGGATGGGGGGTGGGGAGCTGCCACAAGGGGGGCGCCTCAGGGCGGGGGGAGGAGCTGCCACGGAGGGGCAGCGCCGTGCAGGGGGAGGGTGCAAGGTGGAAGTTTTGCCTAGGGCGCGTAACATCCTTGCACCAGCCCTGGCTTTGTGACAAGGTTCCTCTGCTAACTTTGAGCAACTCCCGACAGCTCTGTGTGCCAGGCTTCCGCAGGGGTGAAATGGAGATCACACTTCCCGGTGTCACTTGGAGGCTAAGTACATTAGTGAATATGTGGTGACTGGGAAGAGTGTGAGGTGTTTAAATACTAGGGTAATGTGGGTGGGATAAGACTGAGAGATGTCCAGAGTGAATGCAATCTGTGAACTCATTTCACCAAGAATCAAAGTCCTGACGCCAAACCAACGACAGGAAAGAAAAGAGCAATGGAGAAAGCTGTAAAGAAACAAGCCCTCCCCCGCACGACCCTTTTCCTACTCAGTGCAGATTGAAAGGGTCCAATTTTAAGTGCTTTGCTGTTGAAATAAGACGAATCGATGACCCGGAGTGCCAACAGCTTCAGGTTGGTCCATTGACTTTGCTGCTTCTGAAATGGTGGCAACAAACAAGGAGACTGGGAAGGCAAAGAGTTGACAGGACATCTGTGAGGAATTAGCTACCCATTACTGGCAGGGTGAAGATGAGTGAAGAAGAATGTTGTCCATATAACGCTGTTGTGTGATATGGGACAGTTTACGAAGAAGCCAGCTCTTCAAGGAACAAGGAGGGGATAGTCCCTCTCTAGGAGGCTCTGGTGAGGGAGCATCTCAAGTTTAAGACAGAGGCATTTATTATTTTTATTTATTTCTTCTAATATTTAGAACACAACCACCGGCTCCCAACCCATAAAGTGAAATTCGTGAGATAAGCCAAGGACAGCCCATGCCCTCCTCCACAACATAGGAAATGAGGGAGGAAAGGTGGTCTTTGCAACATACCAGGAGCGTTATCAAATCTGGGTTCTGGAGGACCAGGGTGCCGAGGAGGCAAAGCAACTGGAAGGAATTCAGGGAAAAGCAAAAAGCTATATACCAGATCCTCATCTGGTCTGAATTGGCCTGCTTCCAATTGTGATGCTGACTTACGCCCTCTGAAGAGTTGGTCCATGATGTATATATGTTAAGGGGATGGTGGACTTGGTTTATGAATAAAAATTTGAAGTGCTGAATAGGCAAAGCTTGGCCAACCAATAGTTAAAGGGTTGGATGAGCCTGAAAATGCTTAGTGATGGGTATTCAAAGAATACAAACACTGTGGGAGGAAGGAAATTGCTTAGATGAACGTGGGTGGCATGACTAGGAGTCATGGGATGAAGTTATGCAAGAGAAAGGCTGAATATTAAGAACATTCCTAGTCTTGAGATTTACTGAACAATGGCATACCCTCCAAAGGGAAGTGCTAGAAGGCCATCTCTTACTTTAGGTAAAGCCAGACTAGACTCAGATTATACGGTAGCAAACATTCCTACATTGGCCAGGATGAAGGACTGGATGGATGACTCAAAAAGCCTTTTCCATTTGTAACATCTACGATTGGTTAGATTCTCAGCTGGTTTAAACTAAGGATCTGGCCCTGTGATTTTAAGCAGCAAAATTAGGTTTCCAAGCCGTCCGCTTTCTTTCTGCCTGCAGCATGGGCTGTTCTAAAGGGTAGGTAACAATACCTATAGGACAAATGCAAACATCAGGCTGCAATGTCCAAGTCACCAATTTAATTCCTTTGCCTCGGCTCAGCCCAGCAGTGGGTGCTGCTGAATGTGAGGGACACCATCTGACTCCCTTCTTCCATAGGCTTGGCTAGCATAACACTAGCCCAACACACAAAGCCAGCTCTGAATTCTGCTCTGTCCTGCTGCCTCTGCAGCACCATCCAGCAGAGGGAAGTCCACCTTTGCTGCAGGGTTGTACGACATTTTATGAAGTAAGTGCTGAGATTGCAGTCCATTACCCAGTCGAGATGTATTCCCACGACAAGACCTTCAGAAACCGTGTCGCTTCTGTCAACTCCTTGTGAGGGTGACTGACATTTAACAATTTTCTCCTGGTGGAAAATTACACACTCTCCCCAGAATGAACCTACAATTTTGTCATCGCTGGGCCCACCGAGTTCAGGCTGCTGAATCCGAAAGTAGATACAAAATTGTTTACACTGCGCTGGCGAAGCAGAGCAAGGCAGGCAATGCTCTGATGATAGGCTGTCCCTTTTGTGGCAGAGGTGATAACTTGTTTTCAATCAGCTTTCGCCCTTTCTTCTTTTCTTGTTTCATTTTTAGCTGCTCCGGGCGAAAGTGAAAGTCAATTTACTGTACATATAGATTACCTGCCATTCCAGCTTTGTGCTGGGCAACTGATGGGAAGTTCTCAGACTGCATGAAAACAGATCAGAGGAGGGTATTGCTGGGAGAGGGGTTGCATCTGACCAGAGAATATAGACACCGGGCTGATAGTAAGAGCTGGGATGCTGCATCTCTTTAATGCTGCTATAGGGAGGTAATCTGGGAACTCAGTGCTGGTGGGCTCAGTCAGTGTTGCACAAGCTGTTCCAGAGTGTGAAGCCAACTCCTGGAGCTCTGCCAAGCATACTGATGACACAGGGTTGTACTCATGTACGTGACTGGAAACTTAAACAAGGAGGGCCAACCCCGAGCGGAAACGACCGGAGCTGAGATGAACCTTTGGCCATCCCTCCGTCCCTATGGCCCCCACACCGGAGCTTGAAATCCAAACCACTTGAAATGCCAGGTGCGTGTAGATGTGCATGTGGTGGGAAGCGAGGGCTTGGATTTGAATCCCTGTCTCTGCTTTCCTTTATTCTAGGGTTGATCTGCAAACAGCAGGATCCTATTTTGTGGATCTGGTTTAGATGTGGCCGAAATTTCACACATCTCTGCACAGTAGAACATATCCCGTGAGACCTCTTGTCCTTGTGAGATTGTACTTTGGAGAGTCAGGCATTTCTGGGTAAATTCTAGATAGGTCTCTAGACATTGGCTTACTTATGAGAATCTTCTGAACTTTTCCCAGGGCATCCTGTGACTTCCCATTAACCAGATTAAAGGAAAAGGCAGGTGAACCCATTGATCCTATGACGATGGTGCTCACGATGCTCATCCCTATTTCATTATTAATACTATGAAAAAGAATATTGTCCTTTTCCCCCACCCTGCACCTCCCATAGCTCAGATACCAGGAGGAAGCAAGACCATGACAAAAAGCAGAGCAACCCAATAGCATATGGCAAGGGGGCTGCAGAGATGAAAGAGAAGGACCCTGGATCTTGGCTCATGGAAGGTCGTTGCCATGGTTGTGTGACGGAACCTTTCATCCCTATCTGGACAGGCAGCTTCACACGTTATAACAGGGCTAGGCCGTGGTGGGTGAGCAAGGCGGAGGGAAAGGGTGCAGGGACATTTCTTGCAAGAAAGCAGCAGTGCTGGTCATGGTAAGACTGCGCTATAACCAGATTTAGGCAAGTTCAGCCCATCTTTGACCAGCGACAATATGCTGGATAAAAGGCAGTGGGGCTAAACGTCCCGCTGAAATGCCTAATGCAGGAAGACAAAGTCCTTATGGATCTGGTCCATTGTCCCATCTGTGGCTGAACCAGAGGTTACCGGGCCATATTCACCAGCAGTTCCACTCTGATCTGTATCATTTAAAGCAGTCTCTGGATGCCTGACATGATGTTCCCCCAGCACCCACTCTCAATGTGTGCACTGAGCGGGAAGGTTCAATGTAGTGCTGTTCCACTTGGCCTCGTCTTATTCTCTGTCAGCTCCACCCCCTTCCCAGGAACTACGCTTTAGAGCAGAGTATGCTCGCTCCACTGAAACTCCTGCCTAGCATAGCATAGCAGGGCAGCACTGAGATATCTGATGTGAATTTCCTATTGCTTCCTGCAGTGTTCCGAGTGCAGGAGACAGGGTGCAGAATTCTACAGGGAGCAGGGGGTCTCAGGCGCCCGTGAATTGCCTTTATCTAAACTTCTCCAACAAGAAGAAAATGAACGACACTGGATCTAGTTTCTCAGTCAAGGGTCACTGTCATAGGACCTAATCACATCAGCCACACCATCAGAGGCTCGTTCACCTGCACATCTACCAATGTGATATATGCCATCATGTGCCAGCAATGCCCCTCTGCCTTGTACATTGGCCACACTGGACAGTCTCTACGTAAAAGAATAAATGGACACAAATCAGATGTCAAGAATTATAACATTCAAAAACCAGTCAGAGAACACGTCAGCCTCCCTGGTCACTCAATTACAGACCTAAAAGTCACAGTTCTCCAACAAAAATCTTCAAAAAGAGACTCCAGCGGGAAACTGCAGAACTGGAATTAATTTGCAAATTGGACACCATTAAATTAGGCTTGAATAAAGACTGGGAGTGGATGGGTCATTACACAAAGTAAAAACTATTTCCCCATGTTTATTTCCCCCTACTGTTACTCACACCTTCTTGTCAACTGTTTGAAATGGGCCATCCTGAGCATCACTACAAAAGTTTTTTTTTTCTCCTGCTGATAATAGGCCACCTTAATTGATTTGTCTCGTTAGAGTTGGTACAGCAACACCCATTTTTTCATGTGCTCTGTGTATATATATCTTCCTCCTGTATTTTCCACTGCATGCATCCGATGAAGTGAGCTGTAGCCCACAGAAGCTTATACCCAAATAAATTTGTTAGTCTCTAAGGTGCCACAAGTACTCCTGTTCTTTTTGCTGATACAGACTAACACGGCTGCTACTCTGAAACCTGTCACCTCCATGTGTCTTTCCAACCTATACTTCTTACCAGTGGTGAGCTGGAGCTGGTTAGCACCAGTTTGCAAGAACCAGTTGCTAAATTTAGAAGCTGGTGTAGAACCAGTTCCTCAAGGGGCGAATGGGTGGGCAAACTCTGGCCCGCAGGACTGTCCTGTCTGGGAGGGAGTGATCAGGGGACAAGGCGGGGGTTTGATGGGTTGCGGGTTCTGAGGTGGGCAGTCAGGGGTAGGATGTGGATAGGGGTCGGATGGGTGGATGGCGGTGGGGAGACAGGCACATAGGGCTTGTACTCACCATGCGGTTCCCTACCGGATCTTTGGCGGCACTTTGGCGGCGGGTCCTTCACTCACTCTGGGTGAAGGACCTGCTGCCGAAAACCCGGAGCGAGTGAAGACCCCCCTGCCGCCGAACCGCCGAGGACCCGGTAGAGAACCGGTTCTTAGGATTTTGGGAGCTCATCACTGCCTCTTACTGCTGCACTTCCTGTCAGATGCATGCGGTGTCCACAAGATGGCACAGTGCCATAAAAGGTTTGCGGGCTCTGGGTGCTCCAGATGGTAGAAATGATCCCACACTTTCACAGGCCTTGGGTGGCAGGCCAGTCCTCGCCCACAGACAACCTGCCAACCTGAAGCATATTCTCACCAGCAACTGCACACCGCACCATAGTAACTCTAGCTCAGGAACCAACCCATGCAACAAACCTCGATGCCAACTCTGCCCACATATCTACACCAGCAACACCATCACAGGACCTAACCAGATCAGCCACACCATCACCGGTTCATTCACCTGCACGTCCACCAATGTATGCGGTGTCCACAAGATGGCACAGTGCCATAAAAGGTTTGCGGGCTCTGGGTGCTCCAGATGGTAGAAATGATCCCACACTTTCACAGGCCTTGGGTGGCAGGCCAGTCCTCGCCCACAGACAACCTGCCAACCTGAAGCATATTCTCACCAGCAACTGCACACCGCACCATAGTAACTCTAGCTCAGGAACCAACCCATGCAACAAACCTCGATGCCAACTCTGCCCACATATCTACACCAGCAACACCATCACAGGACCTAACCAGATCAGCCACACCATCACCGGTTCATTCACCTGCACGTCCACCAATGTAATATATGCCATCATATGCCAGCAATGCCCCTCTGCTATGTACATCGGCCAAACTGGACAGTCTCTAAGGAAAAGGATAAACGGACACAAATCAGACATTAGGAATGGCAATATACAAAAACCTGTAGGAGAACACTTCAACCTCCCTGGCCACACAATAGCAGATTTTAAGGTGGCCATCCTCCAGCAAAAAAACTTTAGGACCAGACTCCAGAGAGAAACTGCTGAGCTCCAATTCATTTGCAAATTTAACACCATCAGTTTAGGACTAAACAAAGACTG
Source organism: Mauremys reevesii (assembly GCF_016161935.1). Lineage (NCBI taxonomy): Eukaryota > Metazoa > Chordata > Testudines > Geoemydidae > Mauremys > Mauremys reevesii. Next base: position 10,594,798 of record NC_052645.1, on the reverse strand, counting down.
TGAATGGCTTGCCAATTACAGAACCAGTTTCTCCTCCCTTGGTTTTCACACCTCAGCTGCTGGAACAGGGCCCCATCCTCCCTGATTGATCTAACCTCGTTATCTCTAGCCTGCTTCTTGCTTGCTTATATATACACACCTGCCCCTGGAAATTTCCACTGCTTGCATCCGAAGAAGTGGGTATTCACCCACGAAAGCTCATGCTGCAAAACATCTGTTAGTCTATAAGGTGCCACAGGATTCTTTGCTGCTTCTTATGGTAGAAACTGTGGCTTTTGAACCAAAAGTGGTGAGACTGTGGCAAGGAAAAGGAAGAAAGATTGATAAACAAAACCAGAGGACATGGGGGTGAAAGGGTCAGAAGGTCCTTAGAATAAGGTGCAGGAAGTTCACCCAGGGTGGGATCCTCCTGAAATGAGTGGAGACGCAGGGGCATAGTGTGGGGGTAGGGTACCGTGGTGGTGTGTCGTTATCTCTCTGAGCAGTCAGACAGCAGCCTCCTGCCCATGCTGAGGTCCGGAGGGCTGAGCCTTGGGGAGGCTGCAGACAAGGTGGAAAGAGGTGAAGGCATTTCTGAGCCATGTGTGTGAAGAACAGCTGCACTCTTCCTTGTTCTCTCTCCTCTCGTTCCTCAGGCAGACAGGGAGAGATTCCTGAAATACTACACTCACAGTGGAGATATTCCCCTGACACCTACAACACACACACACACACACACACGGCACAATGTGTAAATTATTAGACATCCATCTCAAAATCAGTCTTTTCTCATTCTCTGTTGTGTTTCATTTTCATATTCAACACTTTTCTTTTCTCCATGGTTAGGGAGCGACACCTCTCTGTCTGCATTCCTGATATAACCCTGAGCCCACAGAACTGATCAGCAGTGGCTGCAACAGTGGCTGCACTGTGGATTTTGTTTGAGCTTCATCATTCAAATAATCTAAATAACTGTGATTGTCTCCCTCCCCCACAAAGACCATTCTTTTCGTTTCAGATCAGTAAGGTCTAGCGCCAGAATCTTGGCTGGAGTAATCAGCATAAAGCCACTGAAGTCAATGGAACTATGTTGATTTACACCAACTAAGAATCTGGCTCCTAGTGTTTGAATGCAAGCACAGTAGCACCCCATCCTTTGCAAGTCATGCAAGGACAGAGAGGTGTGGGAGGAGGGCTAGGGGTTACCTGTCTTGAATCAACAAGCAGTCTTTCGCCTCCCCTTATCCTGGTTGGAAAACTCGGTACCCAACTGATTGCCAAGCCCTGCAGACCAGCTCTCTGGCTCCTGCATTTATCTCTGTGCTGTTGCAGATTTTGCTGTCATTCCCAATAGTCATTAGAACTGTGAAGGAAACAGTGAAAGTTGCTAGACTCGTCTTGTGAGATGCTGCAGTGCCATCTTCAGACAGCAAGGAAGCACCACCAGCAGCATCTGTGTACAAAGTGGGTGGGGAGAAAAAAAACCCTCAGTCCAGTTCTTTACAGATGAAACGTCCGTCCCGAGACTAGGGCAAGCCTTTACAGTCAGAGGCCCAGTAATCACAAAGCTTAGCTTGTCCCTTGTGCCTCCCATCGAAAGATCTCAAAGCACATTGCAAGGATAACTGATTCATCCTCACAACATCTCACCCCCCCCACACACACACATTGTGGGGAGATCTCTGCTCTCTGGAAAAGCTTGGTGGTTATGGGACTCAGTAGCCTTTTCTTAAGACAGGTTCTTGTATTAAATACAGTAAGAGGGTTTTTTAAAGATTCCTTCCCTTCCTCTCCTTCTCTGAATCCCTGCAGAATGAGGGGGCAGGGGGAGTATTATAATGTAGGGTGACCAGATAGCAACTCTGAATAAAACAGGACAGGGGGTGGGGGGTAATAGGCGCCTATATAAGAAAAAGTCCCCAAAAATGGGACTGTCCCTTTAAAAATGGGACTTCTGGTCTCCTGATTATAATGGCACTTTAATTCTCACTCATCTCTGCTCTCTCATTTATTGCTGTAATGATAAAAATAATAAATGACAGAGCACCCTTTACCCTACCGAGATTTGTAAACTGGGATCAAGTGACAAGTGATTTTTGGGGCACCCAGCATGAGACATCTTAAAGGGGATGGATTTTCAGACATTGCTGAGCACCTGCCCTCTGAAAATCTGTTTCCTTTAAGGGGGTCTCAATCTGAGCGCACAAAATCACTGGCCACTGTTGAAAAATCTTGGCCCACATGCATGCATCAATATTGAAATGCAGCTACCTCGGGCCTGTAGGTGGCAGCTTAACCCACAAGACAAAGTTTTGGGAGAGAAGATGGGTGGAAAGTACGGTGGGGTTTGCAATCTGTAGCTAAGGTCTACCCCAAAAGGGATCTATCTAGGTAACTATGCGCCCCCACCCCCCAGTAGCTTCTGAGCACCTCACAAATGTAAGTAAACTTCTTCTCACAGCACCTCTGTGAGATAGGAAGTATCACCACCATTTTACAGATGGGCCACTGATGCCCAGAGAGGTTAGCAGACTTCCCTGGGATGCTGTGGAATTGAACCTGGATCTGTTAAATCTTAGTCTCCTGCTTTAATCAAAAGGCCAGACCTGGAAAGAAACCAGGGACACTCATGAGGACAAACGTGAAGAAATTGCAGAATATTCATTGAAAGCGAGTTTTGAATTTGTGAGCACAGTGATGCTGGATCTATGAGTTACACTCAGCCAAGCAGGGGACAGAAATGATGCCGTGTGACCTCTGTGTCCACTCTTAACTAGCAACACAGCTCCGCTATCAAATCCTCCCAATGAACAAACTGCAGACCAAGAATTATTTGTAAAAAATATTTGGTAATTTCAAAAAAAAAAAAAAAAAAAAACCAACAAGCCCTGTGCAAGTGCCAGCCTCCTCACCCTGCAGCTCCAGGAACAGGCTGAGAATCAGATGGTGACTCTGCCTCCTGGTTCTCCCATTGATTCAGACTAGGGTAACCAGACAGCATGTGTGAAAAATCGGGGCGGGGGGCAAGGGAGGGGGTAATAGCTGCCTATATAAAATAAAGCTCTTAATATCGGGACGTCTGGTCACCCTAGATTCAGTGTGTGTGTGTTGGGGGGAACATACCCTGCTTCTATCCTGTACCTGGTGCAGCGTAGGGACCTTGGTGCCCATTCCCTGCCCCTCCCAGCCACGTGCACAGACGTCGCAGCTCTATAGGTGCTACTCTCCCCGCTGCACTGCTACTCCTGATGTGGGTAGCTAGGGCAGGGGAATCAAATGGCATCTTGTCACATGCCCTCAATTTATCTGAAATGAACGTTCATTTGTCTCAATTGTGGCAATTTAGTCTACTGAAGAAGCCACCCATACATTTAAAAGTTGCAAGTACAATGTGGAAAAAAAAACACCTTTCTTCAGCCACCTTGAAAACTTTTCATTGATGTTAACTGCCTCCTCGTTTAATACTTGGGAGAGAAAACCTCTGTGACCTCTCAAGCTTCAAACTAAACACTTCATTATTCTGCGTAGTTACAATTAAAAGAAAACACAGGCACACAATCAAAGAAAGATTCCCCCCCGTCAACTCTTCCAGGGACTCACTGTCAAAACACCTGGGAATACAGATGTGTGCTGTCATTTCCAATCCTGCACTGGTCAGGATCCTTCATTATAGGTCAAGCTGCAACAAATTACTCTACAAATAGCAGAGTTGCAATAATTAGCAGCAGGATGTTGCCTTTTGATTTCCAAACCCCCTCACACATATATCCAGGCCGCACTGCTGCTGCCTAATATACCAGAATTAAAATGGACAAATAAAAATCAACGGACCTGAAAAGTAATGACTAATTATTATTTTTCAGAGAAATGGTCTTTGCTGCACACATACACACACACACACACATTTAAAAAAAAAAGCATTCAGTGATGATACAGGATAGGATGCTGGGATACAGAGTTTGCAAGAGCTCCAGTCATGCCCTGGGAATATCCAAACACGCTCGGGTACAGTTTCAAAGGGGACGTGGTCTGATTGTTACATTTGATAATTGCATTTGGGCCCACAAAGGGCCAGGATTGGCTCCCTTTATGCTCATTCTATAACACCTTACTGTGCAAGTAGTGCCCCTTAAATCAATCGTGCTGCTAACAGAGGGGTGGGTTGTAATCCTATAATCCAGTATGAATAAGGAGCGTGTGCAGTTGCTCTGACTCCAGAGTAAGGCAGGACCTAGGCTGACACTCTGAATCACCATCTGGTTCCTTTTTCCAGGGCGGGGTTTGCAGCTTACTTTCACCTCTGCATCAGCTCAGCTGCACTAGCTGGTCAAGGTTCCCGCAGTCCTGCCCAGAGGCCAGAGATGTGTGGAGCGTGTGCAGAGGAACTAAGGGGCTCCTGATGTCCTCTTACTCCTGTTTGAGCCCAGAGTAAACTACAAGCCCTCACCCAGCCCATACTCCGCCCTCTCCCCCAAGCCGGTGGGACTGGGAACTCAGCTCCAACGTCAGCCAGAGGCCAGTTCGGTTGGGGCTCCTCTGGCCGCGGGGAGGAGCACTCAGGGCTTCTCTGGCTGAGAGCGGGGGGTGGGGGAGTGCTCAGGGCTCTGAGGTGAGTCAGAGTGACAGTGTCCAGCCCAGTATCCTTGTAAATCTGGATACTTCACCTAGGTGTCAGGCTCTGCCCACCTAGAACCACCGTATGCCTCAAGTGGCTCCCTGGCTTTTGGGGGAATGCTGGAAGTGTAAGGTGCCACTCAATGGGCTGCCCCTTCCTTCTGGGTGCATAGGAGTAAAAGGAACCGCTCACCTGCCTTGGGAGGTGATGGAAAGGGAGCGGTGGAGAAATGGCTTGGTCATTGGCCAGAATAGTTGAGCTAGCAGGGGAGGGACACTGGTGGTAGAAAAAAAACCCACCAAGTAGTTTTCCAGAGGAATGTACCATTTTTTTTTTATATGGAAACATTTTGCGGGAACATGTCGATTTTGGAAAATTTTCAACAGAAAAACATTGATGTGAATTGTGACGATTTTTTTGTTTCATTCGATTTCATTTCAACTTTTATATTGTCACATTAATAAAAGCTATAGATATTATATTGAATATTTCTATTCTAATGTTTCAGCATTACCAACCCCAAACCTTTCCATGGCTCCAAATCGAGTTTTGGAGAATTTTCATTCCACGGGAAATTTTGAAGTTTTGACTTTTTGTTCCAGTTCAGAATGAAAACAAATTTCAAATATCAGACTTTTCCACTGCCCCTAAATTGCATGTTCCTCCCAGCTCTGAAGATTTCCTACTTCAGAAAATCTTCAGGCTAGCAGTTAATTATCACCCTTCCAGGCAGGGGTGAAAGTAAATTAAAGGAATTACCGGTATGCTGGAGTCCTGAGCAGGGGCGTGGCCTCAACCGGAAGAAGTGGGGCCTTTAAATCACAGAGGCAGCTGGGAGCCCCGGGGCTCTGGGGCGATTTAAAGGGCCTGGGGCTGTGGCCGCCGCTACCCCGAGGCTCTGGCAGTGGGGCTTGGGAGGCCACTGTGGGGTGCCCCAGGCCCTTTAAATTTCCAGCCTGGGGAAGCCAGTCCAGTCCAGCACAGCGTACCAAATCTTGACGGTATGCCGTACCGTACCGTACCGGCTTACTTTCACCTCTGCTCCCAGGATCAAACAGGATACGGGGCATAAATTGAACAAAGAAGAATGTCTCTGCATCAGACTGTCTCTTGGGGTTACCCCAAGGGGGTTTGATTTCCACACCACCCCTTTTTCTGGGCCGCACCTAAAGGCATAATCTAGCACAAAGCAAGCAAGGGTGGTAGAACCTAGCCCCATATGACTAACAGTCAGATAGTGAAAGGTTTGCACCTGCAACTGAGATGTAAGTGCAAATGCATGTTGCGGGTTCAGACTGTGCCCAAAGAGAAGATGCTATGGGGCGAGACTGTTCTGGCATCCAGATCTCCAAGAGAATGCTAAGCAACAGGTTAAATTCATCACTGGTATGACTCAAGTGAAGCCAATGGCGTTGCATGAGGAATGTGTTGCATGAGGAATGAAGTTGACCCAGTGTGTGCAAATTCCTCTCAAGTGTAATTCCACTGATGTGAAACAATTAATCTGATAACAGGAGAGACCTCCCCTCCTCTTTCCAAAGCCCTCTTTGACTGCAGCTGATTTCTGTATCTCAGCAACCCTCCTATCCCTTCCTTGGGACCCTGGATCAATACGATTTGTGACACTTTTGCTGTTGAGTATCAGAGGGGGAGCCATGTTAGTCTGGATCTGTAAAAAGCAACAAAGAGTCCTGTGGCACCTTAAAGACTAACATGTATTGGAGCATAACCTTTCGTGGGTGAATACCCACTTTGTCAGACGCCAAAGCTTATGCTCCAATACATCTGTTAGTCTTTAAGGTGCCACAAGACTCTTTCTTGCTGTTGAGAAGCTCAATTGTATCACATTATAATAAAAATATACAATATTTTACAGTCTGCTCCCCATTCATTAAGCTTTCTGAATCTAATAAAGATGCTGCTGGACCAGCCAGTCTGGTAACTTTCATGCCATGCTGAAAAATGTAATTATATCACTACAAGGATAGTAAACAGCCTTGTCTTATTTATTATAAGCCTCAATCTTTAAAATCCAATCAGATTAATGTTATATATGACCTAAACTGTTGCTGCTGTTAATTTTAAGTAATAGGACTGCAATGTTCTTCTGTGCCTGCATGAAATAAATTAAAAATATCAGATTCAAAATCAAGCCTACTGGCTAAGCCTCATTAAAGCTCTGCTCAACAACATATAGGATCTGTATTCAAGCATGCCCCCAAAGAAGGTGGATCGTCTTGGGGTTAAAGTGCTGGCCTACCATTCAGATGAGCAGCTTTCCACCCTTGGTTCTGCTACTGCCTCTGAGCAAGTGATTTAATCTCTTTATGCCTTGCTTCCAAGCCTGTCAAATAGGGCTACCCCCTTGTCCCCATTTTGTGAGTAAGAAAGTAGCTAAAGGTCACAGAGGAAGTCTGTGGTGGATCAGGGCACTGAGCTCAGGTCTTGTAAGTCAAGGGGCCAACATTTTGACCAGCGATTCTATCCTGGACCCGCAAAATCCTCTCAGGGAAAGTTTTGTGGAAATTGACCCTTTCATGGGACAAGTTTCACTTTGAACAACTCAGCATTTTTCCCAATGGAAAACTGTTTCCAAAATTCCCTCACTACTTCTACATAGCGGGATGCTGCTGTGCACAGAGGTGGGGGTAAGAACTGGGTGGTCCATACAAGGAGATATCCCTCCATGTGGTGCAGAGCGGAGTGGCATGAGGGGTCTCAGATGCTCCTTCCTTTGCTCATCCAAATGGGCAGATCCTCTTGAATCTAGTCGTTGGTCGGGAATGCTGTGAGAACTAGCTTGCTGGCAGTTGTCTGTCACTCAGGGCTGGCGCTTCCATTTAGGCGACCTAGGCAGTCGCCTAGGGCGCCAGGATTTGAGGTGGGGGGTGCGGCATTTTGCCAGGAGGGCGGCAGGCGGCTCCGGTGGACCTCCCGCAGGCGTGCCTGTGGAGGGTCTACTGGTCCCGCATCTCCGGTGGAGCATCAGCAGGGACGCCTGCGGCAGGTCCACCGGAGCTGCAGGACGAGCGGACCCTCCACAGGGACACCTGTGGGAGGTCCACCGGAGCCGCAGGACCGGCGGCGAAATGGGTAGAGCCAGCCCTGCGCCTAGGGTGCCAAAAACCCTGGCGCCGCTCCTGCTGTCACTTCTGCTGCTACTGGAAATGCAGAGGATGAATACGTGTGAGAAGAGTTAAGAGAACATTTCACATCCATCAGGAAGGTTCAGGTTGAGTTTGGTTCTAGGAATAGGCAAAAGATTAGGGAAAAGGGGCATCTTTCCTTTTGGGAATGGTTCTCCCTTTATTTAAGCCCCGGATTGAATTCTAGAAACAGCAATTTATCCTGGTGGAAGAGCCAAGTTAGTAGTTAGACCTGCTCAAAAATGTTCCATCAACACCCTTTTTGGGACACCAAAAAAAAAAAAAGGCTTTTAATCAACATGGAAATTGTTTCATCAATATGGAAATTCATCAAAAATGTTTGGTTTTAAGAGGAAAGCTTTCCTTTTGGGGGGAATGGGAGGGGACACCAAAAATAATTTAAAGAAAAAAATGACAGAGTCTTAAATGCAGGTAGGGTCTGGGCTTTGTGGATGAATCCAGGGAGCCATCCTGGGCACAGGGCGGTACATGGAGGGCAGAACCCTGAATTTGACACAGGGCTTTGATGAGGGCCGGACCACTGCCAGAACAGGAGAGACGGGTTGGGCAGGGACAAGATGAAGCTTGCCAAGGCAGGCTGAGTTGGGAGAGACAGAGCAGTACAGAGCTTTGAAGGTAACAAGAAGCTTCGCAATGGCAGCTGGGGAGTTGGCAGGACGGCTGCCATTTGGGAGTGACAGGATCAGATCAGCGGGCAAGGAGGACAAGTTGAGCAGCAGCGTTTTGATGGTGGATGCACGTGATTGGGAGGCCAGAGAGGAGGGTGTGGCGGAAAATGAGACAGGATGTAACATGGGCCTGAACAAGAAATTTGGCTGCGAGGACAGAAAGAGGGAAGAGCTCAGAGTTGCTGAGCAGGAAGAAGTAGCAGGATTTTGCTATGGCCTGGTTGGGTGAGGCGAGGGAAGAGGAAGAGTCAAAAATGACCCTCTGCTAGTGAGCCTGAGTGACGGTAGTGCTGTGACAGTGACTGGGGGCAACAAAGGAGCCCACACCTTGATCTCAAGGATTTAGGACTAGGATTTTCAATGGACGGTGAGGCCCTTAGGTTCCATTGAGAACTCAGCCCATGATGCTGGCGCCCTCTCTTCCATCTGTCACTCTGATGAGGTGAAACCGCCATCACAGGGGAGGAAGGGGGAAAGGCCCAGTCAGGCACATTCTCTTCCCCTGGGAGTAATTAGGTAGTTACTAGTCAGCCAGAGAGGGCGGGACTAATGAAGGATCAGGTGATAACTGAGCAGACGCCTGGGCTTATAAGCAGGCTGAGAGGTCGGTCAGGGGGAAGACGCCACAGGCAGCAGGCTGGCTCCTGTGACAGGCCCGAGCACCAAAAAGGAGTGTTGGTCAGGCAGCGCTTGATACCAGAAAGAGAGGGGAGCCTCACAAAGGAGTTGTGCACAGGGCCCGAGAATGGGGCGGGACTTTGGACTAGGACATTTTGTTACCATGGAAGCGGTCTGAACTAGTAACTTCTCAGCTAGCGGCCTGAGGCTTCACAAAGGCAGGTGGGCGACAGAGTGGGAGTTTCCTGGCAATGTTGTGTCTAGGGGTGCTCTGGAGGCACATGCGCCCCATAACAGTCACCTGCAAGGGGGGGCAGGTGTGAACGGAGAGAAGAGCACAGTGCAGGAATCCCAGGAGCTGCGTCAAGCTGAGGAGAGGCAACCCATTTTTTTTGAAGGCAGGGTTCTTGTCATTAGGGCTGTATCTTCCATCGTCGAGAAGCAAATACGTTTCAAGGGAAGAGAAATCACTAGTGTATTCCAAGTTGCTGAAGGGAAGGTGTGCCCTCCTAGCTGTGTATCTTGTTGCTAAAGAAACCGGAGCCTGGCAGCTTGCTAATGGACTACATAAGCAGCTCTTCCTTATTCAAACACCCAGCCTGACATTCCACATGCTGGCTAATGATCCCCTTGGAAAACGTAATGAGCATTATCTGCATGTTCCACAGCAAGTACCTCAGCATTCAGAATATCATTGGGAGACTGACAATTAAAGAACTCTCTTGCATTGGCTCCCTGAGAAGGTAGAATAGATGGCAGATTGATCACTTCTCCCTCAGCTGACGTTCCTCACAGCCACTCCAAAGAGACCCTATGGAGCTGGCAAGGATGCTTCCTTGTGCTCTGAAATCAATGGGAGTTAGGTGCCTAAACTACTGAGGCACTTAAAAAAACCCATTAGGAGTCTAGCTGCACTTTTAGGTGCGTAAATACCTTTTACAAATCTGTCCCTAAGTCCCTTTTGAAATGTAAGAATAGCCATACTGAGTCAGACCAAAGGTCCATCTATCCCAGTACCTAGCCAGTACCTAGCTACAAAGGGAATGAACAGAACAGGGCAATTTCAAGTGATCCATCCTGTCATCCAGTCCCAGCTTCTGGCAGTCAGAGGTTTAGGGACAGTCAGAGCACAAGGCTGCGTCCCTGACCACCTTGGCCACTGAGGAGGCTCGGCGTTTTTGAAAATGTTACCTTAGCTCATGCATTCTGGAGTGCTGGACAAATCCCAAACTAGATACGACATTTTACCCTCTCTAAGTTCCTCCTGCGATTGGCAAAGGCATTTGTCTCCGCTTCCAACTGGGCGATGACAGAATCCCGACATATAATTTGTGAGATGCTCTGGGCTGAAAGGTGCTGTACAGAGATGTCAGTCATTTTTAACATTAATGAGAATGCTGGACGAGCGCAAGGACTAGAAAGGCATCTTCCTACCAAGGATTATGGAAAGGTGCTTGGAGGGCAGAAGGGGTTAGGTGAATGTTCAAATCTGAATAGAAGAAAAATGCAATTTACTCTCTTTCTAACTGAACGCTGTACGCTATTGGGTCAGAGTCATTACTCTTAATTAGCTTGTGGATCCTAATTGGCTTAATGTTGGTGATAAAGGCTCAAAGGTGATTACTGAGGTCGTACAGCAAGAAGCAGCCGAGTATCCTTTCTTAAGTCTCAGCGGAGAAATGTCCTTTTACCTTCAAGTTGCAGTGGCCTCCCCTGTTTGAAGGGAGCTGGCTGCGACTCATTCAGCCGCCCGAGGAGATGCAGAATCACACTAGCCATCCATCCTCCCAAAGGATAAAGGCAGGGGACTTTTTCAGAGCTCCCTACTCCCCCAGCCAAAGGCTTAACAGCCCAGGCATTGAGCATGGGACTCCGCGGGAGCTGTGCAGAGGAGACTGTTAGAAGCAGGGACACGATACAGTATGATACTGTTACTGAGTTACACTGCACTTACCTAGATCCTACACTCTTTGGGTCAGGACTGTCTTTTTGTCCTGTATTGCACCTAGCCCAGTGGTTCCCAAACTTTAACAACCTGTGAAGCCCTTTCACTAAATGTCAAGTCTTGCAAACCCCCTCTAAAAATAAATATTCCCAGGGATTTTCTCCTTTATCTGAGTATAAATTATAAAAGTAGTGAGCTTGGAAATATAAAATTTGTTTTTATGACATGTTTATTACACACTATTTATTATTCATTATTATTTATCAGTACAGTGTTCTTATTACATTATGAAAATGGCAACACTCTTCTAATATCTCACTTTCATAGCTTGTATCACTTTGAATAAGCCTGTTATAAGACAAGGCTTCTATGTTCCATCAAGGAGTATCAGATGTGAAACAGCATGAAGATATTTAAGAAGCCAATTCAAATCATTCTTCCTACACAAGCATTCAACACACGTTACAACAAAGCTTAAACTTAGAATTATAGAATATCAGGGTTGGAAGGGACCTCAGGAGGTATCTAGTCCAACCCCCTGCTCAAAGCAGGACCAACCCCCAATTAAATCATCCATGCCAGGGCTTTCTCAAGCCCAACCTCAAAAACCTTTAAGGAAGGAGATTCCACCACCTCCCTAGGGAACCCATTCCAGTGCTCCACCACCCTCCTAGTGAAAAAGTTTTTCCTAATATCCAACCTAGACCTCCCTCACTGCAACTTGAGACCATTGCTCCTTGTTCTGTCATCTGCTACCACTGAGAACAGTTTAGATCGATCAGGTAGTTGAAAGCAGCTATCAAATCCCCCTTCATTCTTCTCTTCTGCAGACTAAACAATCCCAGTTCCCTCAGCCTCTCCTCATAAATCATGTGCTCCAGCCCCCTAATCATTTTTGTTGCCCTCCGCTGAACTCTTTCCAATTTTTCCACATCCTTCTTGTAATGTGGGGCCAAAACTGGACACAGTACTCCAGATGAGGCCTCACCAATGTCGAATAGAGGGGAATGATGACGTCCCTCAATCTGCTGGCAATGCCCCTACTTATACAGCCCAAAATGCTATTAGCCTTCTTGGCAACAAGGGCACACTGTTGACTCATATCCAGCTTCTCGTCCACTGTAACCCCCAGGTCCTTTTCTGAAGAACTGCTGCCTAGCCACTTGGTCCCTAGTCTGTAGCAATGCATGGGATTCTTCCGTCCTAAGTGCAGGATTCTGCACTTGTCCTTGTTGAACATCATCAGGTTTCTTTTGGCCCAATCCTCTAATTTGTCTAGGTCCCTCTGTATCCTATCCCTACCCTCCAGCGTATCCTCCGCTCCTCCCAGTTTAGTGTCATCTGCAAACTTGCTGAGAGTGCAGTCCATGCCATCCTCCAGATCATTAATGAAGATATTGAACAAAACCGGCCCCAAGACCAACCCTTGGGGCTCTCCGCTTAAAACTGGCTGCCAACTAGACATAGAGCCATTGATCACTACCCGTTGAGCCCAGCGATCTAGCCAGCTTTCTATCCACCTTATGGTCCAATCATCCAGCCCATACTTCTTTAACTTGCCGGCAAGAATACTGTGCGAGACCGTAACAAAAGCTTTGCTAAAGTCAAGGAATAACATACCCACTGCTTTCCCCTCATCCACAGACCCAGTTATCTCCTCATAGAAGGCAATTAGGTTAGTCAGGCATGACTTGCCCTTGGTGAATCCATGCTGACTGTTCCTGATCACTTTCCTCTCCTCTAAGTGCATCAGAATTGATTCCTTGAGGACCTGCTCCATGATTTTTCCAGGGACTGAGGTGAGGCTGACTGGCCTGTAGTTCCCCGGATACTCCTCCTTCCCTTTTTCAAAGATGGGCACTACAGTAGCCTTTTTCCAGTCTTCCAGGACCTCCCCCGATCGCCATGATTTTTCAAAGATAATGGCCAATGGCTCTGCAATCTCATCGGCTAACTCCTTTAGCACCCTCGGATGCAGTGCATCCGGCCCCATGGACATGTGCTCGTCCAGTTTTTCTAAATAGTCCTGAACCACTTCTTTCTCCACGGCGGGCTGGTCACCTCCTCCCCATACTGTGCTGCCCAGTGCAGCAGTCTGGGAACTGACCTTGTTAGGAAGACAGAGGCAAAAAAAGCATTGAGTACATTAGCTTTTTCCACATCCTTTGTCACTAGGTTGTCTCCCCCATTCAGTAAGGGGCCCACACTTTCCTTGACTTTCTTCTTGTTGCTAACATACCTGAAGAAACCCTTCTTGTTACTCTTAACACTTCTTGCTAGCTGCAACTCCAACTGTGATTTGGTCTTCCTGATTTCACTCCTGCATGCCTGAGCAATATTTTTATACTCCTCCCTGGTCATTTGTCCAATCTTCCACTTCTTGTAAGCTTCTTTTTTGCATTTAAGATCAGCAAGGATTTCACTGTTAACCCAAGCTGGTCGCCTGCCATATTTACTATTCTTTCTACACATCGGGATGTTTTTTTTTCCTGCAACCTCAATAAGGATTCTTTAAAATACAGCCAGCTCTCCTGGACTCCTTTCCCCCTCATGTTATTCTCCCAGGGGATCCTGCCCATCAGTTCCCTGAGGGAGTCAAAGTCTGCTTTTCCGAAGTCCAGGGTCCGTATTCTGCTGCTCTCTTTTCTTCCTTGTGTCAGGATCCTGAACTCGACCATCTCATGGTCAGGGGCGGCTCCAGGCCCCAGCATGCCAAGCGCGTGCTTGGGGCGGCATGCCGCAGGGGGCGCTCTGCCGGTCGCCAGGAGGGCGGCAGGTGGCTCCGGTGGACCTCCCGCAGGCGTGCCTGTGGAGGGTCCGCTGGTCCCGTGGCTTCGGTGGAGCATCCGCAGGCACGCCTGTGGCAGGTCCACCAGAGCCGTGGGACCAGCGGACCCTCTGCAGGCACATCTGCGGGAGGTCCACCAAAGCCGCGGGACTGGCGACCGGCAGAGCACCCCCTGCGGCACGCCGCCGTGCTTGGGGCGGGGAAATGGCTAGAGCCACCCCTGCTCATGGTCACTGCCTCCCAGGTTCCCATCCACTTTTGCTTCCCCTACTAACTCTTCTCTGTTTCTTAGCAGCAGGTCAAGAAGAGCTCTGCCCCTAGTTGGTTCCTCCAGCACTTGCACCAGGAAATTGTCCCCTACACTTTCGAAAAACTTCCTGGATTGTCTGTGCACCGCTGTATTGCTCTCCCAGCAGATATCAGAGTGATTGACATCTCCCATGAAAACCAGGGCCTGCGATCTAGTAACTTCTGCTAGTTGCTGGAAGAAAGCCTCGTCCACCTCATCCCCCTGGTCTGGTGGTCTATAGCAGACTCCCACCACGACATCACCCTTGTTGCTCACACTTCTAAACTTAATCCCGAAACTCTCAGGTTTTTCTGCAGTTTCATACTGAAGCTCTGAGCAGCCATACTCCTCTCTTACAATACAATGCAACTCCCCCACCTTTTCTACCCTGCCTGTCCTTCCTGAACAGTTTATATCCATCCATGACAGTACTCGAGTCATGTGAGTTATCCCACCAAGTCTCTGTTATTCCAATCACATCATAGTTCCTTGACTGTGCCAGGACTTCCAGTTCTCCCTGCTTGTTTCCCAGGCTTCTTGCATTTGTGTATAGGCACGTAAGATAACTCGCTGATTCAGTCTGAGACAGGAGTTCTCCCCTCTTGCACTCTCCTGCTCATGCTCCCTCCCAGTATCCCATTGTACCTCAGGGCTTTAAACTAGGTTCACCAGGGGAAAGAGACCAAAGCCCTCCTCACTAGGTTAGCCAGCCTACTTGTGAAGATGCTCTTCCCTCTCTTAGTTAGGTGGAGCCAGTCTCTGCCTAGCACTCCTCCTTCTTGGAACACCATCCCATGGTCGAAGAATCCAAACCCTTCTCTCCAACACCACCTGCATAGCCATTCGCTGACTTCCACAATTCGACGGTCTCTACCCAGGCCTTTTCCCTGCACAGAGAAGATGCACGAGAACACCACTTGCGCCTCAAACTCCTTTATCCATCTCCTCCAATATGGAGACCAGCTTTCACTTTGTACAGACAGAGTCGCTTCTGTCCTGTGGAAGAAAGACAAACATGGCACAACCTGTGCAGGTTACAACAGCTGAACGCTCACCTTCCATAATTTCTTCCTTCTAAGAGCTTCTTCAGCTGTTGCAGCAACTCACAGAAGCCCGCAAGATGAAAGCCTCAGTGGGCTCTCCCCAGGCAAACTCCCTCTGTTAGCCTCCGCTGTTTGCCGCTCAGCTGGTTCGCTGCTGACTGTCTTTTTATAACAGTCAGGCTCACTCAAGGCCCACCTGGAACAAAGCACTCCCAATTCACACTTTTCAAACTTGTTCTTCATAATCATTAAAAAAAAATACTAGCTGCCTATTTAATTTTACAAACAGCAAAAAATATCCATCTCCCTTTCCATTTCTTATAAGGAGTCTTGAAGTTTAGATCTCCTCAGTCTGATAGATCTGCTTGCTTTGATTTGCTTAGCTCTTGGAAGTCCAGGGCCTCCGGGCTGCTGGCCCCATGCTGCCCGGGGTCCCTAGGGACAGCTCTGTCCTCCATTAGGGCATTTTTTCCTGAGAACCCCCTGTAACATTTCATGAACGCCCAGGGGTTCACGAACCCCAGTTTGGGAACCACTGGCCTAGCACAATGGCCGGGGCTCTTAAGTGCTACAACAATATAACATGTGTTATGCTTGCCCTCTATGCCACAAAGTTCCCTGAACCCCCAACATTGGGGCAAACCTCTCCCTCCCATCTGAAAGAGCTGTGGAGAAAAGTAATAATACCCAGCCCCCTCCCTGAGACGTCATTGGGAGATTTGCTTTTCAGAACACGTCCAGTGTAACAAACAAGGTCCGGCCACAACAAACGCAGCTACTCTCTGGCATGAAAAAAGACGGAGCTGACGAAATGCTGCACGATTGCTTGTTTGGTTTATTCATTTGATACACTTGCTATGGCAGCAAGCCTTGTAAAGCTGCATTTAAATTAAAACACTCCTCTGGCCCGGGGAACAGAAGCGCATTCGAGCCATCCGTTTCTTAGAGGGGAGAGGCAAACAACAACAAACAAAGATTAATACAGTTATTTCTTTGTAATTACCCAGAAGAAAGGGAAAGCTCGCAGATCAGCAGTAGCTCTTTCATTATCGCACAAGGCTGGCTTTTTATTTATTTTTTTGAATTGTCTTTCTTCGCGCTCTCCTTCTCTTCTCCTCCACCCTCCTTCTGTTCCCCCCCCGTCCCATCTGAGATTTACAAAGATTTGCTTAGAAAATTAAAGCCAGTCACTGATCATTGGGTGATATACCGATCTAATAATTCCCTCTGTCATGCCGATAACCCTCGTGGATGTCGCAACGCTGTGCGGCTGTGATCAGGGACAGGCACCTAAGTGAAAATGCCACCCGTTGACAGATGACCGCGCTGCAATCTGATGCACTGGAGCAAATTAAAAATTAAGCAAAAGGTAATTCAAGGAGATTAGGGGAAGGGGGCTGAGGAAGGACCTAGAACCCGTGGTTTTATTATTGATTTTATTTGCCTTTTTTTATAATTACCTTCTTCATTCTGTTCATTAATTCCCTGAAAAGCCTCCCTGACCTTCTGTGTGACTTTTATTTATATCAGAGGAAAAGTAGGAGGGGCTGTGGGGGGTTATTCAAGGCTTCTCTTTGCTGTTGGCCTGCATCTCGTGTGATCGAGGCTGAATCCTTAGCCAGTGTAAATTGATGCAGCTCCAGTAACCTCAATAGAACAATGCTGATCAACACCAGCTGAGGATTTGGCCTATAAATACCCGTGCAAACGTCACCATTTTGAGTGGGTGGCATCTTACACCCCTCTTGCACTGGTAAATGACTACACAAGATACAGAATGTGACTCTAGGTTTCTGTCCTCTCCCCTCTGCCTCTCCCTAGTTCTAACCACTAAGGTTTGAGTCACCTTTACCTGGCACCTTGTATGACATACCTTTAGCTGCCAGATTGAAGAGATCTCCATTATCAAATATCTGGTCCCCAGGTAGGTCATTATAGACTGTGATCAAATCATCCCTTAACTTTCTCTTGGTTCAGTTAATCAGCTTCTGGATATCAGCAACTCATATGGGGACTTTATATATAAATATGGGGCCAGCTTTGGTGTAAATTTAGCATGGATTTCACTTCTCTGGATTCACTTGGGAGCACAGTCCTTGATTTTAACTTCACTGTAGCATTTTAGAGTGCCTCTATCAGATTCCTTTTGATATAATTTCAGAAATGCCCACGGTCACATTTCACATGGCATATTCTCCAGTGAGAAACGTTTAAGTAAAGATCTGCTGTTCTGGCTGTAATCATGAGATTCTGAGTCATGTTATAAATGGTGCATCACAAGTTAAAGTTGACTTGAAAATGGGAAAAAAAATAAGAAAAGACATTGAGCCCAATTATCATTTACCAGTAAGATGACTTTGCATTGCTCTCGTACTGTAAAGAGGCTTTAAAATGAGCGTGAATGTAATTTATGACCACTTCAAGGTTGCTTTGCACTGCCAAAGTTGAGGTTGGTTTTTGCTTCTATATGTTGCATACAACAGAGAGGTCTTGGAAGGTTTTTCAGCACAAATTCTTCTATAAACTTAGGTATTAACAAAAAACAAAACACCCCCACGCCCCCAGGAAAGGTGCAAATTCTCACCCTTGTCCTTTGCTTCAGGTGTAAATTGTCACCAAAAATACCCCAGAGAGCTTCCAGTAAAACCAGGAGACTAGATGGCATATTCCTGATGCTTTTATGGTTAAAAAGAAGCAGGAAAAAAACAAACCCTTAAAGAAGTCCTGAATGATTGTTCATAAATCAAAAAAGCACACACACTCCTGTTTCATGAAGAGTAATGTGGCCACTGTTTTCTAAAGTCATTTTAGTGCTGGTAAAAGACTTGACCTGGGAGATCAAGGGTGAAACACATCCCTCCCACCAAGAGAGGCAGCAAAGGGTGACTGGGGAGCACTCAAGCCTGTATTCTTAAAGGTATTTAGGCACCCATTGAAATCAGTAGGAGTTCACCAGCTAAATGTCTTTGAGAATTGGGGTCGTAATACTAATTATGTTAGTTATTGCAATGTAAACACCAGTCACCAAGGGGTGGGACTAGACTGGAGGCTGTCAACAAGTTTCACATGAGGTCATGAAAAGATCATGTTCCATTGCTACCAACCTGAGCTGGATTCATACTTGACCAAAAGGTGGAAGCTTTAGGGCATTTCGTTTCCCCCTTCCCAGACACTGAGGACTCCTAGGTGAATTCATGCCTTTGCAGAGGGCCATCCCAAGGCCTAAGCACCACGTTAGTCCCAATTAAGGCTTGATAATGAACACAAAACTCCATTGCCAAAGAGGTGTTGAAAACACACCAGTCAAATTGTGATAATTCCTTCGTTTTTTTTTCACCTTCAAACTCCTTCAAACGTGATTTAGTCAATAGGTCAATAACGTGCCACCACTGGTAATTAGTACCGAGGGTCAATGTTGGGATATTGAAAGTCTTTTTCCTGAGTGTCTGGCTCGAGAGTCTTGCCCACATGCTCAGGGTTCAGCTGATCGCCATATTTGGGGTCGGGAAGGAATTTTCCTCCAGGGTAGATTGGCAGTGGCCCTGGAGGTTTTTCGCCTTCCTCCGCAGCATGGGGCAGGGGTCGCTTGCTGGATGATTATCTGCTACTTGAAGTCTTTAAATCAGGATTTGGGGACTTCAACATCTGAGTCAAGGGAGAGAATTATTTCAGGAGTGGGTGGGTCAGCTTTTGTGGCCTGCATCTTGCGGGAGGTCAGACTAGATGATCATAATGGTCCCTTCTGATCTTAAGTTCTATGATTCTATGATTCCTTTTGTGGCAGAGGAAATACATTCAAAACTGAACAGGATGGAAAAGGGACATAAAAGAAAAAAATTGTAACTGTGAAGATGAGTTTGCAATTGATTCCCAAAATGTCTTGCAGCAGTGAGATCGAGGAGCAAATGTACTGATTAAATAATAATAAACCTAGCTGCGTTTAATCACTGGGTTTTACAGTTAATAATAAGGTTCAAAACTCCAGGCTAGCACTTCTAAAGAGAGTGCAGAAGACATGAAGCAAAGTAATATGTTTCATCTCAGAATCTCTCATTCTTTCTCCAAGGGACCAAACAAGTGTAGAGGATCAAAGACTATCAAGGAGAGCTCTGAGAAGTCAGAAAAAAATCAGCTCACTAGACAATCTTATTTGACTGCTGTGTGGAACAAGACCATGGAGCATGGAGATCAGGAATAAGACCAATAGGTTGAAATGTGGCTGGTCCTCTTCCACCGAGCTCTACGTGGCAGTAAATTGTGATTCCATTTCTTTTTTTAACAGGCTGAGGTGAAAGTCTTTTGTTCTTGAAAGAAGAGGATGCAACACCCAAATCCTTTGAATTTAGATAAGTGAGTCTGACGAGGTCAGTGTTTTTCCAACTTTTCAGGTTGGCAACCTCTCATTTGAAATAAAAAAAAATGACTTACATCAACTATAAAGTTAAGATTTTCTTTTAAAGATGTACCAGCAATAACAATGTTAAGTCTATATTATTTATTTGTGTGTGTGTTTCAAGAAGTGAACAGAGGATACGTGACCTTGAAGGGTCAGGTTGTGCAGGGAGTGAAGGAGTAAGATTTTCTTTGCTTCAGATTGTCATAGAAATTCCAACACTTCGCAACCCCCCAGTTGCCTTTCATGACACCCCTGGGGGTCACAAGACACTGGCTGAGAAGCACTGGTCCACTCTAGCTACCCATGTGTATATGAAATTAATTAGGCAAGGTGGGTGAGGCAATATCGTCTACTGGACCAACTTCTGTTGGTGAGCGAGGTAAGCTTTCGAGGTTACATAGAGCTCTTCTTCAGATCTGGGAAATGTCATAACTAAATACAAGGTAGAACAGATTGTTTAGCATAAGTAGTTAAAATCTATTTCAAGGGACCATTCCATTCGAAGTGGCCCATTAACACCCCTGCAGTCATAGGGGGAATGGGGGAAAAAAAACAGCTGGGCTGGGGGCTTAAGTGGGTTACAGATTGTTGTAATCAGCCATAAATCCAGTGTCTATTTAGTCCATGAGTTTTAGTATCTAGCAAAGTTATGAATTTAAGCTCCCGGGCTTGTCTTCTGAAGATGTTGTGCAAGTTTCCTTTGAGGATGAAGACTCAGAGGTCAGATATAGAGTGATCGCCCACAGGTCTTAGGGTGGTTTTGTCTTTTATCATTTGTCTGCGTGAGTTCATTCAACAGCATAGTGATTGTCTCTTTTCACCCACGTAGTTGTTACTGAGGCATTTAGTGCACTGGATGAGGTACCCCACATGTTGTAATAGGCATGTGTAGGACCCATGGAACTTGAAAGGTGTGTTGTGGGGGGTGTTGATCATTGTGGCAGTGGAGATACATCTGCAGGTTTTGCATCTGTAGTTGTGGCAGTGTCTGGTGCTGCTTTGAGCTGGTGTGCCCTGGTCTGGGGGGAGCTTGCTTCTGATGATGAGCTTGGTGAGGTTGGGCGGTTGTTTGAAAGCCAGGAGAAGGGGTTCAGGAAAGATTTCTTTCAGTGTGTGGTCCATCAAGTATGGGTTGTAATTGTTTGATGATACCCCATATGGGTTCCAGTGTGGGTTGACAGGTGACAATTAGTGGTGTGCAGTTGGAGAGAGTTTTATTTCTGTGTTGAAGCAGATTCTCTCAATATATTTGGTGTATAATTTTCTCCCACAGATTCAGCCAGAGAGATTGAGGGACCCTCCTGTTAGAGTATTGGGTAGCTCAGTGGTTAGTGCCTCATCCATCCCCGATAGGTGATAGAGCCCTGTTCAAATCCTGGCCCCCCTCTGGCAAAGAAAGTGCTCTGATTCCTGGCTAGACATTATAAGATGGATGATGATTCCCAGTCCCCTAGTTATCAGGCCCTGCATGCAACCTAGGTGGCTTAACCTCCTACTTTCCTATGGTTCGTGAATTGCTCTGGGCCCTAGATGGGAGACAGGTATCCGGCTGCCTAGAGAGAGGTAGCAGTGTGCAGATGCAAAGGCAGAAACAGGTGCTGAAGCAACTTTTACCTTGCAAAACGTAGGCCTGAGTGAGTTTAGGTGCCTGCAGAGCTCGGTGGGAGTTTCAGGGATCGCAGTGGAGCCAAAACTGGGATTTAGGCGCCTATGTCTGGGGTTTAGGTGCCAATGTATCTTCATGGATCCCACCCCTAGGGCCTTTTAGGTCCCCATTTTACAGAGAGGAGTAAGCACTGCCTTGCCTCATGGGGCCTTGTGAGGCTAATTACATTAAAGACTGGGCGGCACTCAGAAATGATGGTGGTGAGGACCATATAAATACCTCACATAGATAGTGCTACTAGGGCCTGATTCAAAGATCATCAAATTCAGTGGAAAGACTATCATTGATTTAAGGTTGATTCAGCAGGGCCTTAGTCCCTCCGTTTCATGCGCTCTATAGTCAATGCAGCTTTTTTTGTAAAAGAAAAGATTTTTTTTTGCAAGTTGTATTTGCGTGTAGATGGCCAAGATCCCTTGCAGTTCAGTGATGCTCAGATGAATCAATTATTTTTGGCAGGTGTGCATGGAAAGATTGTAGCTTTCATAAGGATCCAAAAGTCTGATCACTCCACCAAAACGCTGGAATCCCGGGAGATACTTGCGCCATAGAGTTTAAGGCCAGAAAGGACCCCCAGATCATTTAATCTGACCTTCTGTCTAACACCGGCCATCACCACCATCCACACACTAAACTCCTCACCGAGATTAGGCCAAAGTATTACAGCTCCCGAGAGACAAAACTCTCCTGGAACGCTTGCAGGAAAAGACTCTGTCATGAGATTTCCTCTTTCTCCTCTGATCAAAGAGGAAACACGGCCTTATCCCATGGTCTAACTGTGAGTGTACATACTACAGCCCTGGTTGTAGGCGTGATGCACATGCAAAGACAAGAAAAGAAAAATGGAATATCAAACGCTTATCACAAACTGCTCACAAGTGAGCTACGAGCAGAAATATTTGTCAACTAGTTTATCTGAAACTATTGCAAGAAAACGATGACGTTCACATGGTATCTCTCTCTCTCTCTCTCTCCCCCCCCCCTCTTTCTCTCTCTATTTGCAATGAGTTATTTGTCCAGCTCTAGAAAATAACCATCGCTGTACCTTTCTCAACCGCCAAAGTAAAACCAGCTGGGATGCAGTTAGACATCTTGGTGAAGATTCAGATTCAGCTCTAATTATGGTACCTTTATAGCCAGCCTCTCCATTACCACAGTATCTGACTACCTCACAACCCTACATGTATTTATCCTTGCCACGCCCCTGGGCAGGGCAGTGCTATTATCTCTATAGTACGGGGGGGAACTGAGGCACAGAGAAGCCTAGATCCTAGGCACCCAACTCCCATTGATTTCAGTGGATACTTTGAGGATCTGGGCCTAAGAGACTTGTCCAACGTCTCACAGGGAGTCTGTGGAAGGGCAGGGACTTGAACCCAAGTTAGTGCTCGGACCCCTAGTCCAGCCTTCCCCTCAGAACTGCTTGGCCCACCCCAAATTTAGATGGATTTTTAGTGGTAACTATGAGCAAAGAGTGGCTGATTCTAAATGCCAAAAACATTTCAGTCAACTTGGTCACAGAGAAGGAGAGAGAGTCTTCCCCTCAGAAGGCAAAACAAACTGGCCACAAGATCTCCAACACCCTCCTTTGCTAATGGGGACACCTGTAGACAAGACTCTCCAGGAAAGGGAGCCCTGCTGGGGAAAAGCTGCTATTTAAGGGAAAAGGTCAGAGGAAGAAAACTCTTTCCTGCTCCATAATTTTATGCCTAATGCGGAGGACAGCCACATTTGAAGTGCTGCAGATTAGTCCCTCATCATTAACTGCATTCCCAAAGCCATTACAAAGCTCTGTCGGGGACTTTCGCAGACGAGGTTTGGGAGGATTGCTTTTTTTTTTTAAAATATCTCCTTCATTTTCTGACATGCATTTGCACCAAATTGTCCCCTTTTTATCTCAGTCTGGAGTCCATTTTCATCATGCAGGAGAAAAGTTAAACCTTCCAAATTTGTGTTTTTAAAAAAGCAGGAGAAGGAGGAAATAACCTAGAAAAATTACCAGCTGAAAAAACAGAGGCATCCATCTTGCTCGCTGTGTGTCCTGAAAGAATATGGTTACAAATGTGCTGCATAGCAGTCAAAAATTATAGTTGACATTCACCTTTTCGATTCAGCTTGGCTTTCCAGAGCCACCAGCAGACAGCGCCCAGCTGAGGCGTGGGCAGAATGGATGCTGGAGTCTCCCAAACATTAATTCGTCATTCGCCCAGCTTGAAAACAGGAACATTTTACATTGCATCACATTAACAAGGTAAGTAATTTCTATTGCACTGTCCCTGGATCTCAACGGCCTTAAGCACGTCTACCAAGTACAAACTGCAGAACTGCCTCAAGCAAAGCTGCCTCTGAAGTCTAAGTTTCTCCACACATAGTTGTACCAGTTTAACTGACAGGGTTATTTGTGTTTCTTTGTACTCCCTTGTGTCTCTGCATCCATCTGTTCTCTCATGCTTAAGCTGAAGGCTCTTTGGGGCAGGGACTGTGTTTTTGTTCTGTGTCTGTGCAGCTCCTAGCACCATGGGATCCCGCTCCATGGCTGTGGCGCCTAGGTGCTACCGTAATACATCTAATATATAATGTACAGCACCTAGCACCATGGGGTCCTGACCCATGACTGGGGCTCCTGGGTGCTATGATAATACAAATAATAAATAATAATAATAACAATACTAACAAGAAGTTGGTTTAGTTAAAAGGCTACGTGTTTTGGTTTAAACCAGGTGCATTTGGGTCTAGCTTAAATTGATTAAGAACAGGCTTAAACAACAAAAGAAAGAAGTTGCTCTTAAACTGAAATAAGAATGTCCACACAGCCATTTGCACTGGTTTAATTAAGACAGTCTATGTTTGGGTGAAGGCAAATCCCAAAATGGAAGTTCTGCCTAAGGCCTTGTCTCCACCAAAATGTGGCACTGGTGCAAACCTGTGTGTGGACATTCTGAGTTCGGGGTAGAAAATGTTATGGACAGGCATGGCAGGATTCAAGAGATGTCGGCAAATGCTGATTTCAGCTGACACGCTGAAAGCCACAAACAGTAACAATTGGCAGGAGCACAGCATCCCCTCTCGCAGCTTCAGGGAGTGGGTGTCACTTACCCTGCAGCAGCTCAGGGACCCCTCTGCAGCTCTACTCTCACGGACCTGCTCAGTCACTCACCAGCCAGGAGCGTGGGACACATCCCCAGGCAGGAACTGTTCAGCTCAGCAGAGGGGGCTCGGCCTCCTCCTTGCAATCCTGGCCAGGGCTCTTTGCCCTGCCAAGACTGTACCTTGTGTCCTGGTGTTTTGGGCCCGTTGGCATGCCATGAGCCCCCTGCAGCTTCACTATCAGTGCTGTCCTAACCCTAATCTCAACCTTCTCCCCCTCCACTAATTTCCAGCAACTGTTTCTTGTCAATTGTTTGAAATGGGCCATCCTGATTATCACTACAAAAGTTTTTTTTTCCTCCTGCTGATGATAGCTCGCCTTAATTGATTTGTCTCGTTAGAGTTGGTCTTTTCATGTTCTCTGCATATATGTATCTTCCTACTGTATTTTCCACTCCATGCATCCAATGAAGTGGGTTTTAGCCCACGAAAGCTCATGCCCAAATAAATTTCTTAGTCTCTAAGGTGTCACAAGTACTTCTCGTTCTTTTTGTAAAAATAAAGTTAAAATTCTTAAAAAAACAAAAATCGATATTCATTGTAGAAATTAGAAAAACAATTCAATTCTGCCAAACCTAGTTATAGAGTGTCCATAAAAAAGTGTGATGGCCACCATCTTTACTGACACACTAGGGTTTGAACTGGGGAACCCCAGAACTAAAAGCACAAGCTATTGCAGTTTGAGCTAAATCTGCCTGGTCTAGGGATGTAGCAGACACATACATTCTGCAGAGCAAGCACAGTGAGGGTGCCGTAACACTCACGAGTTTGTGTGTAGACAAGTCTCGAGTCAGGGCTGCAGCACCATGTGATTGGTTTAGTATTTTCAGTGACACGGTGCTTCCCACATAGGGACTCTCCCCACTGGCCTTGCCAGGAAGCTGAGGTCTTCTGGGCAGTAACCTCAGGCTTTTAGTAGGAGATGAGTCTATTGGAATCTTGCAAAGGCTCTGCAGGCGGATAAATTCCACACCAGATTAAAGAAAGCAGGGGTGCTTCCACTGGAATTTAGTGCCCTCAGTTCCTCAATGGAAGAGGAGAGGAGTAAGTGAAGTCTTCAAATTCAAGATACTCAATGGCCTGGGCTAAGGTTACCACCTGACAGGTTCTGTTGAACCGTCTACCATTGGGGTAAAGCATGGCTGAGCAGGAGAAAGAACAGTGTGAGACAATGGATCAAATTCCAAAGGAACTAAGGACATTCAGAAACCTCTCTGCTTTTTGCTCCAAGTGAAAGACGTGCACCTTTGACCCACCTTCCCTGCTAGAAGGGCAGATTGCTATGGACATATGTACAAAAAAACCCCAACCCCCCCCCGCCCAAACCCTACAAAACCAGTCCATTCCACTGCACACGCAATTCACTCCTCCTGGAGAGGATGACAGAGAAAGAACCACATGGGACCGATGTTAGCCAGGTCACTTAATGCATAATTGGAAGGGGCTCAGATACCAGGCTGACCAGGCAGGATAAGAACTTATAGAGAATAAAATGGGGGAGGGGAAGTGATATTGGGGAATCAGAAATAGTTTTTCGCTACAGTTTATTTACACATGTTGTGTTGCTCTCTATTTTGTTTTTAATTTAAGATGAGCCTGAATATCAGCCTCCATTTGGACCTGAATCCCCCTGAACTTGGGCAAAGTCTTGAGTCCAAAGCAAGAGGCAGATGAGAATTTCACGTCTATCCCCTCTTGCGGTCTCTCTATAAGGGGCTGAAATGAGACACAGGATTCTAGACACCAAATGTGCCCCAAGGAGGAATTCCAGGGTCCAGACAGCGGGGCACTGTTTGTAATTATCCCCACACAAACACCCAATGAGGCAGAGAAGTACAAGATACAGTCAAGCCTCAGAGAACAGCAGCACTATGACTCCTCTTAGGTAACATTACAGAATAAAGAGGCAGAGAAGCATATGCTCGGTTGATGCGAGCGCACAAAATGCAGCCGGCAGATTAAGCAATTGGACTGAGCTAGTTTCCAAGGGTTGCGAGAAACAGATTTTCCCATTTTCTTCCCCCAAATAAAAAAACTGTAAGAACGAGTTACAAAACAACACTGCCTGCATGGCTCAACATTCCCCAAAGCCCTGCTCAGACAGACACAGGCTATGGCTTCACTACAAAAAAAGGGGTGGTTTTATATCAAGACACTTCTCCCAGTGTGAAATCCTAATGGAGACATAGCGATGGGCCTGTCTGGGGACTGGATGACCTAGGGGAATTGGCATCTACCACAATGGGTCTCTGGTCCATGACTCATACGTGCTACCATAATACACATAATATAATTGTAATAATAAAAATGCTATTCATCTTCCGGGTGGTGAGGGTAAAAGATGGGGCCAAATCACACACTGGATATAGAAATTATGGCCAGGCAGGTGGCAGTTGTGCTGCTTCTGATTGGCTAAGAAATACACACATCCTATTATTTTGGTTATGTCATCTCCCCTCTCTGGCCTGCTCTTTGGTTGCACGCACCTGTTGTCTTGTCTTTTGGATGCTCAGATCTTTAGGGCCAGGATTCATTTTCTCTATATTTTTATAGCTCCTAATGCAAAGTGGTTAGTCGCTAGATGCTACTGTAACCCACACACCTTCTGGGTGTGGTGTTCTGTCTCATCTAGTAGCACCAAGACCACATAGAGAGAACAATTAATGAGTCTCCTCTGCAGCATTAGCTAAAGGCCATATGGCTTTTCACTCATGCATTTAGCTCCGGAGGTCCCAGGTACCACCGACTGGGGTATGTCGGCATTACACTACCACAAGAGAAGTGTTAGAAATACTAGTTCAGATCTAGATTTCAAATATGCCAAAGAGTTTTTGGATGGAGGGTTTTGGCCCATTATAAAGATTGGGGCTATTTGCAACTATTTGCAAGATCCCAACTGAGTTTAGCTTTTCAGTCTCTGAACCCAAAGTCTGGGATATTTTGGATCCAAGGATTTGGTGCAGGCCTATCTCCAATCCCAGCTCTGAGTGGCGGCATATATGAAATGAGCAAGCAGTGGTCACCCAAAGAGGACAAAGCTCCTTGTCAAAATCCCTCAGGACGTTTTGCCCTTCCATTGGAAGTCTCAGATGACAACTGTCGATGAGCAAATTGGATTTAATAAAACAGGCTGCAAAATGAGCCCAAATGCAAGCTCCCTGAGCATTTGAAGACTTCAGAAAACTTTTTTTTTAATGGACACACAAAATATGGGAGGAGACAAAGCACCTGCTCCTCTCATTCCAACCTAGCTAAATCCTGAATTCACTAGAGAGACATGATTTTTTTTGGACATATCGTTCATTTGACTCAAAATGAGGTTTCAGTCGACCTGACACTATAGGCAAATTTAACATGAATAGGTTTGGCCAGCGACACAACAGCCAAGGAGGTGGTAAAGTGCTGCTGCTGACACCCATCAGCTTGCCTGCGTTATGCTTTAGCCATTAGCGAGGGCAATCTCCTAGGGCGGGAAAAACCCTGGTTCAAATCTGTGCTGTAGAACAAATTCCACGCAGGCTTTTTTTATTCACGGCAACTTCAAAATATAAGATAAAATAAATAATGATGATAATAATAATCAGATTTGGCTGGAACGGAACCACATTTTTTAATGTTTTCTTTTTCGGAGCGGACACCAACCCGAAAAATCAGCTATTTACCGAGCTCTAGAAGTCACTGCAAAATCTCATCAGGAAAATTTATGCTCATGACATTTCCGGTCCGAAGAGATTTGAATGCATTTGGGTGAGCTTCATGTAAGTCGCCAGGCATTCAGGGGCTTATTCTCATTGAGCTCCCAGGCTTGAGATGGTCAGCCCCTGTAGGTGGGCATGGAACTCTACCCTTGCCTCTCTCCGGCTGTTTCATGGCCCCTCTCACCCTCCACAACCTACCCCTTTTGGGGTATGTTTAGAGTGCATTTTAAAACCCAGGGAGAGGAGTGGGCTTCAGAATCCAGCCTGAGCCTGGATGTCTACACAGCTATTTTTAGCACCAGACTGCAAACCCCAGAAGCCTGAGTTTGTAGATCTGGGCTCTGGGATCCCTGCTGCAGATATTAAAATGCAGTGTAGACATCCCCTAAGCCTAGGCTCTGACTCAGTTCAACCCCCCTTTCGTACACACACAAATCAGTCTTCAAGCAGTCAGGACCCAGGTACTAGGCCCCTGCTACGGGGGTGGGTCAGAGCCCAAGTCCTGCTATGACTGGGATCCAAGCCCTGTGTTTTGCACCATGGACACAGGCGCAGCCACAAACCTGAGGCAGGAGGAATTATTAGTTAAATTGGAAAAGATGGGGATCAATATGAAATTTGAAAGGTGGATAAGGAACTGGTTAAAGGGGAGACTACAACGGGTCGTACTGAAAGGTGAACTGTCAGGCTGGAAGGAGGTTACTAGTGGAGTTCCTCAGGGATCAGTTTTGGGACCAATCTTATTTAATCTTTTTATTACTGACCTTGGCACAAAAAGTGGGAATGTGCTAATAAAGTTTGCGGATGACACAAAGCTGGGAGGTATTGCTAACACAGAGATGGACCGGGATATCCTACAGGAAGATCTGGATGACCTTGTAAACTGGAGTAATAGTAATAGGATGAAATTTAATAGTGAAAAGTGCAAGGTCATGCATTTAGGGATTAATAACAAGAATTTTAGTTATAAATTGGGGACACATCAGCTGGAAGTAACAGAGGAGGAGAAGGACCTTGGAGTATTGGTTGATCACAGGATGACTCTGAGCCGCCAATGTGATATGGCCATTAAAAAAGCTAATGCAGTTTTAGGATGCAAGAGACGAGGTATTTCCAGCAAAGATAAGGAGGTGTTAGTACCGTTATACAAGGCACTGGTGAGACCTCATCTGGAATATTGTGTGCAGTTCTGGTCTCCCATGTTTAAGAAGGATGAATTCAAACTGGAACAGGTACAGAGAAGGGATACTAGGATGATCCGAGGAATGGAAAACCTGTCTTATGAAAGGAGACTCAAAGAGCTTGACTTGTTTAGCCTAGCTAACCAAAAGAAGGTTGAGGGGGGATATGATTGCTCTTTATAAATATATCAGAGGGATAAATATTAGGGAGGGAGAGGAATTATTTAAGCTTAGTACCAATGTGGACACAAGAACAAATGGATATAAACTGGACACTAGGACGTTTAGACTTGAAATTAGATGAAGGTTTCTAACCATTAGAGGAATGAAGTTCTGGAACAGCCTTCCAAGGGGAGTAGTGGGGGCAAAAGACATATCTGGCTTCAAGACTAAGCTTGATAAGTTTATGGAGGGGATGGTATGATGGGATAGCCTAATTTTGGCAATTAATTTGGCAATTGATCTTTGATTATCAGCAGGTAAGTATGCCCAGTGGTCTGTGATGGGATGTTAGATGGGATGGGATCTGAGTTACTACAGAGAATTCTTTCCTGGGTGCTGGCTGGTGAGTCTTGCCCACATGCTCAGGGTTTAGCTGATCGCCATATTTGGGGTCGGGAAGGAATTTTCCTCCAGGGCAGATTGGCAGAGGCCCTCGAGGTTTTTCGCCTTCCTCTGCAGGATTCTCTGAAGCTTGAGGTCTTCAAACCATGATTTGAGGACTTCAATAACTCAGACATAGGTTAGAGGTTTGTTCCAGGAGTGGGTGGGTGAGATTTTGTGGCCTGCATTGTGCAGGAAGTCGGACTAGATGATCATAGTGGTCCCTTCTGACCTTAGAGTCTATGAGTCTGCCTAGTGCAGTACAGACATGTTAGCACGGCTGCGAGACCTGGTTCAGCAACTATAAGCCAGGTTTACAACGCAGTGTGGACACTCAAGCACAGGCTCGGAAACACCGTGTACGTTGGCACAGGGAGTGGTTGCCCAGAGCTGTGAGTCTCCGAGTCCAGGCCAGCGGTCTTGGGTTCACACTGCCATGCTGAAAATAGCTGTGGAAGTGTTGTGGCTTGGGCTCAGAATCTATAAAGTGGCGTGGGCTTCCGAGCCTGACTTCCAGCCTGAGTCTACACAGCTATTTTGGGGATGGTAGCAAGGTCCACACAAGCCAGTCTGAACCCAGGCTTGAAGGCTCGCTGCTGAGGGCTGTGTAGACGTACCCACCTAGGGCACAAGCCCAGGTCCCACAGACCCAAGCTCAATGTGCAGAAAGAGCCAATTGAACTGAAACGCTGGCCTTCCCTCCCAGCACGCTCTGGCTGGCAAAAAACAGAATTTCTGGAATTTCTGCTGTTACTAATGGGATTTCCAGTGGGTGTGTTCCCAGTTTCCTTCCCTAACCTGCCTTCTTTCTGTCCAGTCATGATACCAAAGAAATTTGGGGGGACACACAAGCCCCTGCCGAACGGGCTTCTGAAGTACAGTATCAGAGGGGTAGCCGTGTTAGTCTGGTTCTGTAGAAGCAGCAAAGAATCCTGTGGCACCTTATAGACTAACAGACGTTTTGCAGCATGAGCTTTCGTGGGTGAATACCCACTTCTTCGGATGCAAGAAGAAGTGGGTATTCACCCATGAAAGCTCATGCTGCAAAACGTCTGTTAGTCTATAAGGTGCCACAGGATTCTTTGCTGCTTCTGAAGTACAGCAGGCTCCCGGCACTGTTGTTTAGCAAAAACAACAACAAAAGTCTTGCTTGTTAACACGCCTCTACAAACCCTCTGCTTGCATCTCCCCAGTTGTTTTCCTGATCTAATTAGCGGTGCAGAGAATTAAACCGCAGCCTTCAAGACCAATACACTCCCCCTGGGAGTGCTTCGGCTGTAATACTGTTTAAATATGAAACAGCTCCTGTCCTCAGTTGGAGATGAGGCGGCGTAAACCAGCGAACGCTGTAATTACAAGAAGTCATTAAGCATTGCTAGTTATTGTCAGAGACCACAGAGCCGCTTTGCGCCATCCTTGTCAGGGAGCCAGAATATCACCTTGGGGCTTTGAAAAAAACCATTTCATGGCCTGGCTAGCATATCCATACCCCGCTGTCCTCTGGGGCTTAGGATGAGAACTTCTCATTAATGTGTGTCAGACCTCTACTCAAAAGAGTTATTCTCCGTCAGCTCAAGTGATAGGGGATGGTTCTTTTGGAGCAGGAGATTATGGGTTCCAGCCCCATTACCAATATGAAATCCCCCCTGCAGAAACTCCATCTGCCAAGCCATTTCAGGATGCTTGGCCCGGTCTTCTGTAATGTAGCGATGGCTGGATTCCAAGAGTTTCAATGTTTGCATGAGGGTCAGATAAACCCGGCCCCATCCCAGTGGGCAGTTGCTTGTCTGGACCCACAGAGAGGAGTTCATAGCGCTCACTTACCTGGATCAACACAGCACCGTTCTGTTCTCCCTGTGACCCATGCAGCCCGGAGGCTGTGCAGCCCGTCCACAGCAGGAAGAGTAGACACAGCTCACGCTGTTTCACAGCAAGTTGCGCACAAACCTCACCGTGTGGCAGAAAGAAGGGTAACGAGAAAAGGGACCACCCAGAGGCTGGAGGGTTTGCTGACAGATGTCACCAGCTTCTAGCACTGAGCCTGTGTTTTCCTCTATCCAAAACCAGGAAGTATTTGGCTCGGCAAATGACAGGAGTTTACCAATTCATTCGTAGCAGAATGTTAGGATGCTATAGTAACGGGCTGACAGCTCCCACCTCACATGGGATATGTCTGTCCTGCAATAGAACATCTGCAGCTGGACCAGGTCAGCTAACTGGGGCTGTCGCTATGGGGCTTTATATTCCCAGTGTCGATGTCTGGGTTTGGGGACCCCATGGGGGGGGCTCCCAGAGCCCAGGCTCCAGCCCGAGCCCAGATACCTACACCGCAAACAGCCCAAGTCAGCGGATACTGATCAGCCGCGGGTGTTTTATTGCTGTGTAGACATCCTCATGGCTGCACAGAGGATGACTTTGCTGGTCACTTCCCTGGAAGTAGCCTCTTTTAAATTCTCCTCCACAGAGCCAGATTCTGCTGCCAACTGTGTTTTCTGTGCGGCTGTTGCTTGCTCTGGGAGTGCTGCATGCAGAAGGACTCCTCAACAGGGATCCAACACATTCCTTCCTTTAGCTCTGTTCCACCATTGCTCTCCTTTAATTCCACTCTCTATATTCCAGATCTCTTCCCCTCTGCACTGGGGAATTTGACCCAGAGAGAAAGGGGATGTGGTATGTGCTGGATCCTAAAACAAACTGTCATGCACCCTCCCATCCACCTCTCTATCCCTTCCCCAAACAGATGCCTAAACTTGCTTAAAGTCAGACAATCCTTGCTTGACTTCCTGGGAATTTACCCACAAGAGATAAACTAGCCAGTATTATCCTTCACCTATTTGTGTTGACAAGGCCGCTCTATGAGTCAAAAGGACTCTCAGATCGAAGCCTTGAATTTCTCCCCTTACTGCCCTCCTCTTCCCCTGCCAATCCTCAAAAATTCATCATCAGCTGAATTAAATGTTATGGATGAAAAGTTCCGAGGAAGCATTACTGGATTAGAAAGCAAACAGCCCAAGCAGCAAAATAATGTATTTTAAGCACTTAGGGTACAAGGCCCAAGTGTCTTGGCCATCTTCAGAGTTACAGAATCATAGAATATCGGGGTTGGAAGGGACCTCAGGAGGTATCTAGTCCAACCCCCTGCTCAAACGGGGAGGGAGAGCTCAGTGGTTTGAGCATTGGCCTGATACAGAAGGGTGGGCTTATAGTTAAGACATTGGACTAGAGACCTGGGTTCAATTTCCAGGTTTGCTGCAGACTCTAAGTGTGACCCTAGGTAAATTGCTGAATTGCCCTGTGCCTCAGTTTACCACCTGGAAAAGGAGGCTAAGCCTCTGTCTTTCCTAGCTAAATTGTAAGCCCTTTGGGGCAGACTCTCTCAGAATGTGTATGGACAGTGCCTAGCCCAGGTGGGTTCTGATCGGAGTTCAGCTGCTAACGTAATAAAAATGAGAATAATCGGTTTAGGTTGGTGAATCTGGAGATGTTTGGCTCCACGACTGGAAGTCTGGTCTGGGTTGAACCAAAGTCCTAGAAAGTAAATATTTGGAGTACAATAGCAGTGAGGGGAATGAGGAGAGGACATAGTGGTGGTCTTCGATATTTTTCGGAGTACTTTGATGTCCAGTGAGATTCATGAGATCTGGGAAGCATAACATGCTTATCACACACAGACAGACAGAGAAAGACAGACACACAGAGTACAGCTGGATTCTGGAGAATTTGCATCTTTTCAAGTGACTCAGCCAAGGGGCAGAGAGGTTTGAGGTGCAGGAGGGGGTGTGGGGTCCGGCTGTGGATGGGCTCTGGGATGGGGCTGGGGATGAGGGGTTTGGGGTGCAGGAGAGGTCTCCAGGCTGGGGCAGGGGGTTGGTGGTGGGGGGTCCTGGCAGCGCTTACCATGGCTCTCAGGGAGAGGCCGCCAGGTCCCGGCAGTCCCTAGGCTCATGAGCAGCCAAGTGAGGCTCCACAGGAAAGTCACTTTTCTGTGCCTCTGTTTCCCCACCCTTAAATCGCTACCTTCCTTTGTCTTCTTCAGCTATCCCTCGATGCGAGGATGATTTATGCCAAGGGTGAGTTTTTAAGTGGCTGAGGAGCCCAATTCGTGCCCTGTAGATTTTCCCACAGAAGTGACACGTGTAATCTTGGAGGAGACACAATTGTTAGCTGGACTGTTGTGTCCTTTCTTTCCTCCTTTGTCGCGTCTCTGTCTCATGAGCACGTCCGTTCTCCTCAAAGTGAGCTGTGGCTTGGTGTATGGTGTGACGCCGCCGTGTTCTGTTCCATGCCGAGTCCTCCCAGTTTGTTGGGTTGATGCCTCTCTTTTTAAGATGTACTTTCAGTACGTCTTTGAAATGCTTCCGCTGCCTTCCGTGAGCCCTTCTTCCCTGACTTAACTGAGAGAAGAGTACTTGCTTTGGGAGGCAAGTGTCAGGCCACAGTGGCCAGCCCAGCGGAGTTGGTATTTCATGACCGGTGCTTCTATAGTGCTGATGTTGGCTGCAGAGAGAACGCTGATGTTAGTGCGTCAGTCTTCCCAGCAGATCATCCTGAGGAAGCGCTGCTGGAACCGCTCCAGTCTCTTGAGATGTCGGCTGTAGGTTACCCACATCTCACCCCCATTGAGAAGGGTGGGGATGACAACTGCCTTGTAAACCAAGGTCTTGATACCTATTTGTAGATACCTACCATTGAAGACTCATTTGAGTCGTCTTCCAAAAAATGTGCTGGCACAGCGGAGCCTGTATTCAATTTCTGTGCCAATGCTGCTTCAGAGAGGTGGCTGCTAAGGTACGGAAAATGGTCCATTGTTTCCAGGGGTTCTCCACTGATGGTGATTTGTGCAGTATGAAGAGTAGTTTGTGTAGGTGAAGGCTGGTTTTCCCGATGTTGAGAGAGAGAGAGGGAGAGAGAGAGAGACCCAAGCTGTGATAGGCATCTGCAAAAAGATTTAGGGTGCTTTGCAGGTCGGCCTCTGCAAGAATGACACAATCATCTGCGTACTGAGGTCAGTGATGACAATTCTCATGATCTTAGATTTTGTTTGGAGACATCAAAGATTGAGGAGTTGGCCATCCATACTCAATCCCAATTCCATCAGGGAGGTGGTAACGAATGAGAATCAGGATCATGGCAAGGTAAATGGAGAAGAGTGTTGGAGCAATGACACAGCCTGTTTGACACCGGTGCAAATGGTGAATGGTTCAGACTCTGAGCCGTTGCTCAAAATGGTGACAGTCATCCCATTATAGAGTAGTCTGATGATGGAAATGAATTTCTGTGCACAGCCAAACCTACCCAGCACCTTCCAGAGGGCATCACGATTGATAGAGTGAAAGGCCTTGGTTAGGCCGATGAATGCCTGGTATTGCTCTCTGCACTTCTCCTGTATCTGTCATGCCACAAACATCATGTTGGTTGTGCCTCAGGATGGCCTGAAGACACACTGTGATTCAGGGAGGAGTTCCTTGGCAAGGGGGAGGAAGCAGTTTAGTAGGATCTGGGCAAGAATCTTCCCTGCGATGGAGAAGAGATCAATGCCTCTGTAGTTCCCGCACAAAGATTTGTCCCCTTTCTTGAATATTGTAACAATGTTGGTGTTCTTAAAGTCAGGTGGAATTTCTTTACAGGTCCAGATTTTGTTGAGGAGTTGGCAAAATGTGTGCTGGAGCATTGTTCCACCAGCTTTAAAAACCTCAGCTGAGATGCCGTCTGGGTTTGGTGCCTTCTGGTTTTCTGTCTGAGTGATGGAATGCCAGACTTCCTCAGAAGATGGGGGATCAGCAAGGTGTTCTGTTGCTGAGCGTTGTGGAATAAACTCGATGGTGTCTTCAGAGTCTATGGATTCGTGGTTTAGTAGGCTCTCAAAGTGCTCTTTCCAGAGCCATCCTGGGAACGTAAATGGGGTTGGGCCTTTGGAGCTTGGCCTATATCTAGCTTTTGTTGCTTGAAAGAAGCTTCTCATGTCATCCTGGTCTACAAACCCTGGATCTCAGAGGCCTTCTCTTGCCCCCACTTGTTTTTGATGTCACGTAGCCTCCTTTGGGCTTTGGCTTTAAGCAGGCAATAGGCCTCAGGTTTTCATTTGTTAGAGGAATCATTTTGCCAGTTATAGAATTCATTTCTTTTTGCTGAATTAATGCTAAGATTTCCTCGTTGTTTTCATCAAACCAGTGTTGGTGCCGATGAGTGGACTATTCTATGGTTTCAGCACATGCCCTGTGAATAGTGTTTTTAAGTTGATCCCAGTGCTCTTGAATGTCAATGATGTTTTCAGGAAGATTAGAGAGTTTCTCAGACAGATGTTGCTGGAACGTCTCACAGCTGGCTTGGTCTTGAAGTGCTTTGACGTTGTACTGCTTTCACTTAGTCTTTGGGTGTTTGCACTGTGGTGGAGTGAGCTGCAGGTACATAACTGATCTTACTAATCAATGGTCTGTCCAACAGTGATCGGTACCTCTCATCACTTGTGTTATACTGAGGTCAGTATAGTCTCGGGCTCTGACTATAACATAGTCAAGGAGGTACCAGTGTTTGGACCGAGGATGTTTCCAGGTGGTCTTAAATTTGTTACTCTGCCTAAAGATGTTTTTTGTGATGAGCAGGTCATGTTCCACACATTTGCTGAGGAGGAGAATACCATTGGGGTTTACATTTCCCACCTCTTCTTTGCCTATTGTGCCTCTCCAGAGTTGAGAATCCCATCCAACTCTGGTACCGAAATCTCCCAGGAGGATGAGTTTGTCTGCCTTAGGTGTGGCTATGAGGACTGCATCAAGAGTTCTATAATACCACTCCTCTCTGATGGACTGCAATCTTCGTGGAGGAGAGGTTTGCATGGGCTAAAGACCCTCAGAGCTATATTGTCCAGAGCATTTATACTCCTGGTAGGGTCCCCCTTGGAGAGCAGGTCTGAGGGGAGGCTCATGACTAACCATGGTCCAAACTTCAAAAGACCCCAATGGTGGACTGGGTGCATATAAAGGACCTTCTAGTACTCTGTGGCTGTGAAGGCGGATGAGGACTGCAGCAGGAGGGAGGCCCCTGGTTGTCTTGGATCTCCTTGCCGTTGTGTCAATTTTGTTTGGTTACCACCTGCACACCGGTTTCCCCACGTTAAAAGTTTTCATGTTCTGAAAGTCAGGTGGAATTTCAACGCAGGTCGAACTCTTCTTCCTTTGTAGAGGGCATTGAGATCGATAGCTAAAGAGTGCAATTAGTGAACCAACCCGAGAGGCAGGTACCTAGTATTCTCAAATCTGAATCCTAGTGCTGACACTAACTCCCTTTGAGAAATGTTGGCTGGCAGTGCTTTGCCTTACATTCAAAACGAATACTGGAAAATACTTCTTCCCTCAACAGCACGTAGCTGACCTGTCAATCTCTGCCTACGGCTACTTAGTTCTGCTCTGCTCTGCTCATCACCCTGGCATCTGCGCATCCCAGCACAGGTGGTCATAACGGGCTCGTCAATATAGCAGAGAAAGGTAGCACATGATCCATACTGGCGCTAGACAAATTCAGACTGGAAATAAGTGGACATTTTTGACAGTGAGGGTAATTAACCATTGGAACAATTTACTAAAGGTCGGAGTCGATTCTCCACCATGGATAATTTTAAAATCAAGATGGGGTATTTTTCTAAAAGCTCTGCTCTAGGAATTATTTTGGGGCAGGTCTCTGGCCTGTGTTGTACAGGTCAGACTAGATGATCCCAGTGGTCCCTTCTGGCCTTGGAATCTATGAATTGAGACAATGGTCATGGCTCGATTTTAAAAAGAGATGTATAATTTTATAACCAGCATGATCCATTTTAGCCATGTAACCTTAGAAACGGATACAAGTCAATACATTTAATGCTTTGGGGAATAAGCTTTAGAATTCTCCACGTATCCAAGCAAAATGATTGCATAATTAGCCAGGTGCATTATACAAAGCATCTGGCTTCTTCTCTAGCAGCTTGTATGCATCACTGTCACAGACAGGATCCTGAAAGACATCTAAGGCAGAATTCAGTATACCTAGACCATCCCTGACAGGTGTCTGTGTAACCTGTTCTTAAAAATCTCCAGTGATGGGGATTCCAAAACCTCCCTTGGTAACCTGTTCCAGTGTGTAACTATCTTTACAGTTAGAAAGCTTTTCCTAATATCTAATCTAAATCTCCCTGGCTGCAGATTAAGCCTATTACTTATTGTCTTACCCTCGATGAACAACTGATCACCCTCCTCTTTATAACAACTCTTAACATATTTTAAGACAGTTATCAAGTCCCTCCTCAGACTTCTTTTCTCAAGACTAAACATGCCCAATTTTTTAATCTTTCCTCATCGGTCAGGTTTTCTAAACTTTTTATCATTTGTGTTGATCACAAATCTGGACTCTCTACAACCTGTCCACATTTTTCTTAGAGGGTGGCACCTAAAAGTGAATACAGTACTCCATCTGAAGCCACGCCAGTGCCGAGTAAAGCAGGACAATTACCTCTCATATCTTACATACAATACTCCTGTTAATACACCCCAGAATGACACTGGCCTTTTTTGAAACTGTCTCACATTTTGGACTCATATTCAATTTGTGATCTGCTATAATCCCAAGATCCTTTTAGTACCATTGCCTAGCCAGCTATTCCTCAGTTATTGTATTGTGCATCTTTCCTTCCTCAGTGTAGTACTTTGGACTGAATTTCACATGGTTGATTTCAGACCAATTTTCCAATTTGTCACGATCATTCTGAATTCTATTCCTGTCCGCCAAAGTGCTTGCAACCACCTGGGTTTTGTAAGTGTGCTCGCCACTCCGTCATCAAGTCACTAATTAAAACATTGAATAGGACCAGACCCAGGAATCCCACTAGATACACCCTCCCAGTTTGACAGTGAACCAATGAGAACTACTCTCTGAGTGTGTTTTACCCATCAGGGCTCTACAAAGACGGATCAATAGTCTAATTCTGCATAGGCAGCTCATGTGCCTTAAATAGGAAGTTGTTTCCTTTCGCAAGCTACAGCACGTTTCCACAAAAAATTCATTTGAGGGTGGAATGTCTGGGGGAGGCAGCTACATGGCTTTCATAGAATATCAGGGCTAGAAGAGACCTCAGGAGATCATCTAGTTCAACCACCTGCTCAAAGCAGGACCAATGGACAAACAGATTTTTTACCCCAGATTTCCCCCCTCCCAGCCTTGCTTCATTAGCCAGCATAACTCATGGTTTTAGCTCTGGAGGGCCTTGGTTCAGTCCCCAGTGCATCCGCCAAGATGGCGCCCGTCATGCTTACTAATATGAGTGGTGCCATTCACACAGTAGGATCAGCACAAGGAGGGGCCCCATGTGTCTTACTGGCCTGAGGCATGAACAGCTGATTTCCCACTTTTCCTGAAACGTTTTAACAGCTAGATGGCTCTAGATAAGATAACTTATCCCATGCTGCTGCTGCTGCTGCTGCTGCTGCTGCTTTTTTTGTGCCTTGTAAGTTTGCATGTAAATGAACATTTAAACTCAGGCACTTTTACTGCAAGACAAGTCCAATACTGAGTCTAGAGGGAGCAGAGCAGCTGAGTCTGCCTGTCTAAGCAGCAGGAACATGACAGATTCAAGGGAGATCTCCTTGAGCTATCAAAGCAAGAACAAAACCTAGATTAGGTGGTGAATGCAAAGAATAAAGCCAACCCAAGATATGGCTTTAAAGAAAAGAAGAGGACCTTGTTCTTGCTTGATTGCTCAGTGAGAGCTCCCTTGAATCTGTCATGTTCCTGCTATTTAGACCAGCAGATTCAGTTGCTCTGCTCCCTTTAGACTCAGTATTGGTCCTTTTATTTTCTTTAAAGATATATCTTGGGTTGGCTCTATTCTTTGCATTCACCTCCTAATCTAGGTTTTGTTCTGATTTGGGATGAAGGCTTTTTCGAAATGACTCCATTTCCCACAGAACAGACATTCCAAGTTTTGACCAGTTCTAGCCTGAGATGTCTGCTTTCCAGCCCCAGAACCCAGTTCAGCCACCCACTGACATCAATGGCCATTTCATGTATGCAGCCCTGCTGATGTGCATGACGTTGCACAGACAAGGGTCCAGATTATCACTTACACCAAGGCCCCTCTACACCATTCTGGCTATGTAAAGGGCCTTAAAGCGAGTGTCAGCTCATGCACACGTTAAGGCCCCTTTTCATCACCCACAATGGTGTAAATAGCCCTTAGTGTAAATGACAATCTGGCCCAAGTTTTGCTCGTGTACACCATAGCACTTGTAATTAGCCAGCTTTGCTGTGTTAACACATATGCAGTTGCTGGCCCAGTTTATAATCACCAGAATCTATAATTTAGCAGGACAACCAGCATCTCAGCCAAGATTGAACTATGCACTGCCAGAGTGGATACAGCTCTGCAGTTTGAGCCAACATGCCAAGTTCTATGGTTAGGAGCAGTAACAAACCGGGGATGGAAAAAGACACTTCCCACCAGGCTGCATCCTATGTCCATCTCTTTAATCGCTCCAAAAACCAGAGAACTTGCAAACTTCATGAAAGTTCCCTCTCAGGAGAAGGGTCCTTTCCTACGAACCTTCTCAACTTGCTTCTGAGTTTTGACCACAGACGGTCATGTCAGCAGCATAATCCACGGACACCAAGAGGAAATCTGCTGGCTAACAAGAGTGAAGGGGGAAAAATAAATCTATCTGAGATTATAGCTGCATCCGATACTCTGCCCCATATCTAGACAGCCAGCAGGTAGAGATAATCCCTCCTTATCTCCAACTCTATCCGGAGAGAAAAGTGAGAGGAAATAGGGTGGGAGACACCGCCTCACACATATCCAAAAGTGTGAATTCCAGAGGATCCTTACTGATAACTGCCCCTTATCCCGCAGAGAGACCTTTGCTGTGAAAAGAGGCCCTAGGCACAAGTCTCAATTTCCCACATATGGGGATTAGCCTTAAAAAAACCCACAATTGCCAAGTGCCTTAATTAAATAACATTACCTAGTACTTGCCGCATTCCCTAGCTATTTCTTCCAGTATAGACAGGGAATGCTGCAGGTACTGAGGCAACCATATTGATTTAACGAGGGCAACACTGTCAAGGTATGTGAAATGTATGCACCCCAATTAGCGTTTGCATGTGCAATTGCTCCTTGTTATGTGGTAAACCGTTCCACTGCACCCCTTTGCATGGCTTTGCGTGGCCCCCTGCTTCCGTTGACATGGCGTCGCAGCCGCTCCAGGGCAGGCCAGCCCATGTCATAAGCTGAGCGTTCAGTCTTTAAACCATTAAATAATAACTGA
Organism: Mauremys reevesii; assembly: GCF_016161935.1. Classification (NCBI taxonomy): domain Eukaryota; kingdom Metazoa; phylum Chordata; order Testudines; family Geoemydidae; genus Mauremys; species Mauremys reevesii. Next base: position 10,553,710 of record NC_052645.1, on the reverse strand, counting down.
CTCAGAATCTGGCCATCCGGGCCTTTAAACAAATAAACGTAAAAGGCGAGAGCTTGATTGCAGCAGTTGCCCTGACCTGGTCTAGTTCTGAAGAGCTTCTCTGCTGTCCCAGTCTCTCCTAGCACTCCCCGCAGAAGAAGCCGGCAAACCTTCTTAACTCACCTGCTGGCCCCCCATTGGTCTGTGTCATCTCCCGGCCCTTCTACATCTCTGGAGGACAAATTCTGGCTTGGCAGCCCAAACCGAGAATGTTCCTTAAGCGTGGGGGTCAAGGCATTGACCAACAAAGCCTGGTAGCCCCTGCCACATATGTGTACAAATGCGAGCTTTGCAGGTCTGAAACACACCCAAGGGGGTAGATTCTGACAGTGCTGCTATAAACCTTATTATCTAGAGATCTCAGAGCACATTGCAAAGGAGATCATCCACATTTTTCCAGGTTTGTTCATATGAGTTACCATGTCCGCAGATAAGGAAACAGAAGCCCAGAGAGATGAAGTGACTTTCTCAAGGTCCAATGGCAAGTAGCATCAGAATCTATGTCCTTCTGACTTTTTATCTTATCTAAAGGATAGCAGGGAGGGATGGTAGGTAAGAAGCCCTGGATTCTATATGCCCTAGTAAAGCTATATGGGGTCCGCATGGTTCAAGACTGATAATGAGCCCATCAAGTCAGTCCGCAAGGGTTCAACAGGTAGACATTGTATGCGGCTAGAGCACATGTGTAGCAGTGTGTTGTACATTAGGCTGCATTGCCTTAGACGTCCATCTACACCATTCCATTCAGAATCCAATGTTCCCTGAAGATTGTTCTCCTCACATTAGATTGTTCTGACGTGCAAATCCAGAGTGATTCACAGATATGACACCACATGCCAGGCTCAATATTTATGTTGGCCTCCCCTCCCCCAGGCCAGCTGCTCCTGCAAGTTTCAACCCTGCAACCGTAGTACATTGAAGTGACTTTGCATTGATTGAGCCCCCTGGCCTCTGTATATTTAAATACTAGAGCTTCCTGTGACATAGCTTCCTGGTTAAATTCTATCTAAGCTACTGCCTTCCTTAATCGAAGCTAGGCCCAATATTTGGAGCCATCCGGGTTGCATTTCGGGATGAGTGACTTTGCAAAAGGCTGGAGGTTTGTTTTCTCTAAGGCAGCTTCTACTTTGGGTTCAACCAGAAAGAATTTCGGAACCTACAAGGACAGTCGGTGGTTAAAGGGCTACCCTGGATGGCTGGGTTCATTTCCCTGCTCTGCCACAGACTTGTGCTTCGACCAAGTTACTTCCGGCTAGATCCACAAATGGACTTAGACACTTAACTGCCACTTTAGGCCTCTAAGTACGACATTCAGGAGCCACTGAGGTAGCTCCTGTCCAGTTTTAGCTGGGACAGTCCCCTTTTACAGCCCTGTCCCAGACGTCACAACTTTTTTGGCAAAACTGGGCATTTGTCCTGTTTGCTCTTGCCAGCTAATGACTGGGAGGCTATTCAGAACAGAGCATTCAGAATAGACCTCTCTCCTTGTGATCAAACTGCTTTTACTATTCAGACCATCCAGGATACAGTAAACAAAAGGATTTGGATCAATTAAGTGATGACTTCATAAGACAGAGGTTTTCAAACTGTGGGGCACAGCGTCCCCAGGGCTGTGCAGAGGAACCTTCTGGGGGCGAGTGGTGGCACCAGGTGGCTCACGCCAACACTGCTCAGTTTCACACCCTGAAGAGCAGCAGTGAGACAAGGTCAGTAACTACTGAATTGTGAGTAAAATATATGACACTATAAAATATCTGAAACTGCCGTATCTTTTCTGCGTGCTGTAAGTAAACTCCCCTGAGCACTGACCATCTCTTATCCAGCATCCCGTTTTCAGTTGAGAGAAATGTGGTCATCCTACACTGAGGTTCTCAACCCCCTGACTCAGCCACTGCTGAATCCTGGAGATATCTAAGTTCCCACCAGTGGATGTGCCTGTAAGACCTGATGCTGCTGAGCTGCTCGGAGCCCTTGCTCACACCTAAACCCTGGCAGAATCCTTAAATGAGGCATAGGGTCCTCTACTTATCTAGTCTGCAGGACCAGATCTGGTAGGTGTGCTTAGAGCTGCCTAACCAGCTTTTGTATGGGAAAGGCTGGGGTCCCAGAACCCCAGAGCCAGTGGTTAGAGCACTCATCTGGGAGGTAGGAGACTGTTTTAAAATCTTCGATCTGTCTGATTTTGAGTAGGGATTTAAACCCGGGTCTCCCATGGTAAACGTGAATGCCAATACGTAGTGGCTCTCAACCTTTGTGGCCTCCGGATCCATTGGTAAACCAAGAGGGCCTCTCACGACCCAGCAAATAGGCCGCTTTCGGCAAGGGCTGGTCGTTTATTTCTTCTTGTTTAATGGTTCTTCCTAAATATGAAGTTGGGACGCTGAGCCAATGAATGTGAAGCAACCAGCAGGCTGGGTGATCTGGAAGCAACCCTTAAGGACCTATCAGAAGAGTATTGAAATGGTAAATACGGCCATTCCTTGTATATGGTTATCAAAGCCATGCTAAGTAAACTAGAACCCTTGATATGTAAGCCTCTGTTGTTAGAGAATCAAGAATAAATACTAATTGTGTTTGTCTTCTACATATTTACCAGGACATCAAGAGTCCAGGGAGTTGTGATGATGTGATGAGAACAGCCTTTGTCTAAGTACATCGGCATCGCTGTCGCGCTGGACAGAACCAGGAGGTTGCAGGGAGTTTAATTACACATTCCCAAGCCACGGTAATGTTTGGGTTCAGTTTGTGGAGGGTTTTTTTGGGGGGTGGGGAGGGAGGGTGAAAATTCAGACTTGTTCATTATTTTGTTAGCCAAAGAACTAACTTCACAGCATTATTTAGGGGTCCATTTCTCCCTTTGGTGTTAGGGACTTTGCCTTTAAGGGCTGAATGTCCCACAATGCCCTTCAGTGGCGCACTGGGAACATCAAACCCCCAACCTTACTCTTATTGGGTGAAAGTCACCCCCATTTAAGTCCCACTTACCTGCTACACTGCCCTTGCGCTGACTCTCTGCTCAGGAATGAATTTCATCCACAGATCTCAATGGGAATTCTTGTATCATTATGTGCTACTCAGCATGAGTCAGGGTGGTAGAATCTGATGTTAGGTCTTGTCTGCCCATAGTTTTTGTAGGGCTTTATCCATGGGTTTGAAATGGATGTAGTTAGATCAGTACAATCACCCTTGTGTGGATACAATTATCTGTAACAGTTGGTGTTGGTCCTGCTTTGAGCAGGGGGTTGGACTAGATGACCTCCTGAGGGCTCTTCCAATCCTAATCTTCTATGATTCTGTGACATAAAAGGTACTTATATCAGTATAGCTTATTCCTGTACAATTTGGAGAATAAGCTATACCTCGATATAGCTCCTTTATAACTGTGTCCATCAGAGCGGTTGTACAGATTTATTTCTTTTGGTCAAAAAAAATAATCACACCCCTAATTAAAATGGTCACGTCGGTACAAACACTGTGTTTAGACCAGGCCTCCGATTGCAAGAGGATGAATCTTTATATGTCAAGCACTATGCACACTAATGGAACTGTATAAATAACTAATTGCAAGCCCTAGCAATACAGAATTTTATTACATTTCGTCACCGTCTGATGGTGTTAGAGAATGACTTGTTCTAAAGGATGGTGTTGGATAGAGATCAGTCCCTTTCCATCCATTAGCCACTACGCTCCTTTTGCAAAAATCTGAACATTCACGTTTGCGAGTGATATAATGGTGATATTTTCCCACTCTGCGTTTGAGCCAATACCCCTTGCAGTCAGTGCAAAGGCTCCCATGGACCTGGATGAGTTCTGGATCGGGTTTAATTCGCAGACTTGGAAACGGTAAACAGGGCGCCACTGTGGATTTGTATGTGTCTATGAGATGTGCACTCACAAGTTTTTGTCAGAATGAATTGGAGATATGTATTCCATTAGAATATTATGTGAATCATCCAGAGAGATTTAAAAACATATGAGCCCAAGGCAATGTCCACACTGCAGATACTACGGCAGCCCAGCGAGGATGCTGCAGTGTAGACACTTGCTACAGCGACGGAAGGGGTTTTTCTCTCACTGTAACTAATCCACCTCTCCAAGAGCAGGTAAATAGATTGACAGAATAATTCCCCCAAATACCCAGCAGTGTCTACACTGGGGCTTAGGTTGGCTTAACTACATCTCTCAGGGCTGTGCATTTTTCACACCCCTGAGCAATGTAACTAGGTTGCCCTAAATTTTAGGTGTAGACCAGGCCCATGAGAGCCAGTGTGGTTGACAGTGAATCAGGCAGTGGCCTTGTGATAAATGAAGGGGAAGGGGGGTAGCTCCCTTTTATGGACACCCAGCAGCTAGTAGCTATAAAATCCCTCTTAGTAGCTGTTCTCTAATTGCCCTACCTGGAAAGGGTTAAAAAGTCTCACTGTGATTCATATGTAAAAGGAAGTGAGTGGGCACCTGGCCAAAAGAGCCAATGGGAAGGCTAGAACTTTTTAAAATTGAAACAAGACTCCCCTTTTGTCTGTCTGTTTTTGTTTTTCTCCGGGGAGAGGTGGACAGGGCAGAGCGATGCTGTAAGAAGATTGGGCCAGGTATGAAAAAATCACCAGTATCATACCTAGAAACTACTAATTTAAAACCCCAGCTATGTAAGTAGATTAGGAAACATCTAGGAAGACGTGATTAGGTTTATTCCTTTTATTTCGTTATGGCTTGTGGATTCCTCTGTGCTAACCCCAGGTCCTTTTGTTTTGCTTGTAACCTTTAAGCTGGACCTCAAGAAAGTTATTCTTGATGCTTAATCTTTTTAGTTGTTGTTTTTTTTTTAAATCTAGCAATAACCTGAGTTCCCAGATGTATTTTCTTTCTTTTTTTATTAATAAAATGTACCTTTTTTAAGAACAGAATTGGATTTTAGTGTCTTAAGAGGTTTGTGCACATTTTGTTTAATTAGCTGGTGGCAACAGCAGATTTCCTTTTTTTTCTTTCTCAGCTCTTCCCCGGGTGGGGGTGAGAGCGTGAAGGGGCTTGAGAGTACCCCACCGGAAGGAACTCCCAAGTGTGCCTTCCTGGGCTCTCAAAGGGGTTCTGCACTTGGGTGGTGGCAGCATCTACCAATCCAAGGTCAGAGAAAAGCTGTAACCTTGGGAGTTTAATACAAGCCTGGAGTGGCCAGTATTAATTTTTTAGAATCCTTGCGGGCCTCACTTCTGCGCTCAGAGTGCCAGAGTGGGGAATCAGCCTTGCCAGGCCTGGAAGGCAGGAAGACTTGGTTCTGCTCCTCGCTCTACCAGTGCCCAGCTGTGTGGCCTTTGGCAAGTCACTCTGGGCTCGATTCACAAAAGGGCTTAAGCTTCTGATTGCCACTTTAGGCACTTAACTCCCAGCTTTAGGTGCCACTGGTATTCACAAAGCTCCCATTCAGCTGGGGCCTAAACTCATTCGGCACCAAAGATTCTGCAATAAAAGTTCATAGATTCGAAGGCCAGAGGAGACTGATGTGATCACCTAGTCTGATCCCCTGTATAGCACAGGCCAGAGACCCGCCCCCAAATAATTTCTACAGCAGATCTTAGACACACATCCCATTTGGATTTAAAAATCACCAGTGACAGAGAATCCACCACAACCTTGGTAAATTGTTCCGATGGGGAATTACTTTTACCATTCCTTAGGTGCCTCTGTTTCTGAAACTGGGCATGCACCCTGCTGCCTCCCTCTAGGCCTCCAAATGCCTACACCCCAACACCATCCACAAAGCAGGGGAAGATAGAGCTTCCTCCGCCTCATTCACCTGTGGGGCCCAATCCAGCAGGCATGCTCCGAGGCCACCTACCGCCACACAAAATGGCCTGGTGTGTGTGTGGGAGGAGGAGGTCAATCTCCCTCATAATTTTTAGCCCAGTGATTAAGGTAATGACACAGGATGTGGGCGGTCTCTGGTTCAAGTGCCCCTCCAACGAGAAGAAGGGATCTGCCACCTCTCAGAGAGCCCCCTAATCCCAGAGCTCTAGTGTGAGATGGGGCGCCCTCAATCTTGCCTCAGTGGTTGCACTTTGGATAAATAATTTAAGAAACAGGCTAAGGGAGACCCATATCAGACTATCCCATAGTCCAGTGGCTAGAACGCTCACCTAAGAGGTAGCAGATCCTGAATTCTTCTCTTCAGGTAGAAGGGGAGCTTGAACCAGGGGTCTTCCACATCTCAACTGAGCACCCTAACCTCTGTGCTAAACATTATGAGGGAGGAGTTACTGGCACCAGCACTTTGCTCCCATTTCAGCTTTGTCCTGTCCCGTGCCTGCAGGAGGTCTACCGGAGGTGCGGGACCGGCGACCGCCAGAGCGCCCCCCGCGGCGTGCTGCCCTGCTTGGGGCAGCGCAATTCCTAGAGCCGCCCCTGGCTATTTAACTAGATTTAACTAAAAAAAGAGGCCACCCTAGAAAGCATAAAAAAAAATACCCCGAAAACTAAATGTTTAGTTTAGGATCGAACAATATTTTTTATTTTTTTCTGGTTTTTATCCTGGCAAGAAAATTTGTCCTTCCAGTTTGACCTGGAATTATTGTTGTTTTTTTGTTTGGCAACCAAACGAAAACATCAGTTGTTTGCTCCGCCCTGCCTATCACAGTTACCCCCTCATCCCTCTTCTGACTGGGGCCACTAGAGGTTAATGAACGACAAAGAAATATTTGTAAAAATGTGATGTTTGTACAGATACTGTACAACTGTAGGGTGAAACTGACTCTTGTGCAAAGGGCCAGAAACCTGGGTAAGTGGCGCATTTAAACCTTATTCTGGCCCTTTACAAATACATGAATTTCAGCCTTTGATCTTTAATGTCTCATTTCATCGGTAGCTGTATTTGTTTGCTTATTATAACGTTGATACAGTCATGGAATTCTTTATAGTGCCTTTGATTCACTTTCTGCGAGTATGAATATTAGATGCATCTATGTTTTATAAAGCTACATGTTATGCATCATTTAAGATAATAAACAAACATATTTAACAGAACAAACCAAAGCACACATTTTAACAGTCTTTGTAGAATTCTGTTAAGAAGCCATCCAGTCCCAGACTTTCGCAGTGATTGGAATGCCGTCTAGCCATTCTTCTGCAGTTAAGTCTAAGTGGTTTCTGTGATTTTCTGTTATCAGAGAGTGGATGATGGAATCAAATAAACGATTATATTCGGCATTACAAAACACTGAAACACACCCTGCCAATCACAGCAAGGGTTGCTCCATCCTTCCGAATGCCTCTTTCCTCTCTCCAAAGAGCTTTTACCTCTCACAGTAGAGTCTTCAAATACGAAATCAGGACAGCAGCAGAAATGACATCGGGCAGAGGCTCAGAGAAAAAGATAGTGTTTGAGGCATTTCATTGCCACATAAACTGCAGGGGAAGCGTGTGTGTAAAAGGAAAAGCAAATTAAGAATAGTGCTTTTTTTTACAGGGATGGGCAAATCAGTCTATTTTATATCTGTCTCGATAGGTAGGTAGATAGATATAAGTGTGTGTGTGTGTGTGTGTGTGTATAAACAACTAAATAAATATTTAGATCATAGATCCACTGATTTCCAAGTTCTTTAGCAAAGTATGTGGCATATGGGAGAAACAGGCATTACACAGGGATGAATGTCACCTATCAATGGGAACCTTTATGGAAAGTCACCGAGATGTTAACAGATATTAAAGGGTGGTGTTTTGAAAAGCACCCACATGAATTAGAAGCACAAATCCCAAAGAGACTCAGTGGGCATTTTACCACTCTTAAATTAATGACCTGTGGAATTTAATAGAAATCGAAATCCTTTATATAATTTATTCTTCCTTTCAACCTGCCTCTAGGTTGTAGCAGGGATAGAGTTTAATAGAAAACTTGAGAGTAATGTGAAAGGAAAATAAAGCTGTAGAAAAATACCAATGTCTAGTACATTCTATGCCTCTGGAAAACTGGGGCTGGAACCCAGACCTCACAATGGTCACACTTCTGCCTTAACCACTGGTCTATGCTACCTCTTGCAAAGGTGCAAACTAAATGTAAGGGGACTGAAACTCAGTGGAGTGTTTTGGTTGCTAGCTCCTAGTACCAAAAGGAAGGGGGAGGGTCAATGGGAAATCAGGACCCTGAGAATGACAGTCCCCAGGAACAATGGGGAGAGGGGGCAATGCTCCAGGTCAGCCTGATTGACAGGGCAGGCAGGGTAATGAGGGAGTCAGGAGGCCAGGGTGGGTTCCGGCCTCCTGTGAGCTGGAATTGCCTGGAACAGAGTAGGACCAAGCTAAGGAGACAGCAGGGGCCTGAGCTGAGCTGGGGAGCAGGGCCAGGCTGGCCAGAGAAGCAGCCCAGGGAGCAGGTCAGTGCTGGGAGCAGAGCCACAGAAGCAGGAGAGGAGGAGAACTGCAGCAACCAGAGCCAGAGGAGCCAGAAAAAGCAGCCCAAGGGGCTGGAGCCAGAGCAGCAGCCGAGCTGAGGGTCAGGGTGGAGCTGGGACTGGAGCAGTCTGAAGCCAGGTGCAGTGAGCAGCTGAGGAGAGCGAGGGGGGACCATGGGCAGAGGGTCCAGCACAGGGAGACGCCTCCAGCCAAGAGGCCCTGCAGGCCAGACTGGGGGGGATTGTAACCCCGAAGGGGCGGGGGCGACGCTGGGAAGAAGGGTCCTGCCACCTAGAGCCTGAGAGCGTGTGGCCACCCCCAGAGCAAGTGTCCGACCCGCAGCGTCCCTGCAGCACGGCCAGGGCCTGGGACGTGTGAGTAGGGTTCCCATGTCTGAACATTCAAAAAAGAGGACACTCCACGGGGGATGTCGGGTCCTCCCATGCTCCACCCCCACTGTGCCCCAAGTCCTGCCCCTCCCCGCTCAGCCCCGCCACCACCCCCCTCCTCACCCCCTGGCCCGCCGCTGGCTTGCTGCATCCCACCTCGGTCCCCCACCGGCCACTCACCTCCTCACTCCCCTGGTAACCCTACGTGTGAGGAACAGACTGTGAACTGCCCTGACATTCCAGAGACACTGGTGGTGACGTCCCCACGCCACAGAGCAGGGTGATGGGTTTTCCTTTAGCCTTTCCTATTTTTTTCCTTATTTTTTAAAATCAGTTGCTGTTTAATAAATTGTATTTGCTTTGAACTGTATGTAGTGATCAGTGGGTCTGGGATGTGTCCAGTGCAGAGAGCACCCCAGAGTGGGTGCCCTGAGTGACCACAACAAAGTTAGGGGTCGAGCCCCCCTGGAATCCTGGGCCCAGCCTTGTCGGGGTTACAAGGACTCTGCCACACAGGAGAGTGGAAGGGGAGCGCTCGAGGTCAGGCAGGGCTCTGGATAAAGGAAATGGGAGCGAGGACTCAGATCCTTTCGCTAGCCCATTTAACCGGGGGAGTGTGTGAGCCAGGAAAGATTTCCACAATAGTGGGCCTGTTCCCCTGCTTACTTTAACTAAGATTCACATACATAAACACAACACAGTTCCTGGGCTGGCCAATTGCTATAAGGACCCAAGCAGTTACGATGTAGCAGGGAGGAAGAATTCATCCCACAGAAAACTGGAAAAAAAATTTACAAGACATTTTAGTCAAGGTTATTTTCTTTTTCTTTTTTATCTGCAGCTTGCATGTGTTGTGATTTGTTTTCTATGTACTGCCCCTTTAAATGGAAAGGAGTCGTTCTTCCTGAGGCAGAGACAGTGCAATTCTGTGTTTAGACAGAGAGACATACACTGTGTGCTCTCTCACGATGGCCTTCTTACTCTTGTTCAAAATAGCAGTTGCTCTGACTGTAACACATGGACGCTCTTGGTGTACAGAAAGCCTTTCCTTCTCCCATCCACCTGTATGCTAACTGTTATAAAACCCTGTGGAGTCTTATCTTTCCCTGACATGTGACAATAACAGTCAGCAGACGTCTTTACTGATCCCAAATTCAATAAGCACCTTTCTCAATATGCAAATCTCCCACCAGGTTGGCACTGCTCCTGGACAGCTGAGTGGAGAGTGCTCCTTCATTCAGCGGCCTAATCGCACACACCTCTGCCCGAAGTGGAGGAACTAGATATGAGGCTAGTTGAGTTGGTTCTGAGAGGCAACAGAAATAGAAATCTACAAGCAGATCACTAATAATGTCAATATACACCAGGTGACAGGCATGCATTGATGACTGGTAAGCAAGAAGGTAGAACAACAGTACTGCAGGCAGAAGGATTTTGTGGCTAGTGCATGCCTGACACCCCTCTTTCTAAGCCACCTGCTGCTAATAATACAAGGACAAGGGGAAATTTAATGATATTGAAAGGTAGCAAGTTGAAGACCAATAAAAGAAAATACACTTTTTAAATATATAGACACTCAGCATAAAATTAGCCTTTGGAACTCATTGCCACAGTATGCAGTTGGGACCAAGAATGTAGAGAGATTCAAGAAAAGGAGAGAGGACTTATAGGGGTCATGCAGCCTGTGGAAGCAGAAAAAAGGATAAAGGGAATTTGAACGCAGAGATCTTAGTCTCTAGGAATAGAGCAAGAGTCAGGCTAACAAAGTCAGGCTGACACTAACTCTATAACGCGAGACAGGAAGGCAGGGCCTGGGCAAGTGGAAAGCAAATGGAACAAACAAACCTGGAAGGGGTTATTTTGACCTTGTGTTAGATAAGAATGGAACGCAGATTGGAGCAGAAAATTGCTGAGAAAAGTAAGATATCAGGACGGAAGATGCATAAACAAAATGCAGCTGTTGATCGTTATTGTCTGTAACGAAAGGTATAAATGATTGCCCTGATGGTTTATCTAACAGAGACCTGCCTGGGATGGGGGGAACTGCTGTCCGAGTGTACTCTCCCCTTGCAAGTATCAGGAAAATAAACTGTCTCTGACTTGTTGCAACCAACCTGAGAGTGAAGACTCTGTTTTCTTCCACAAGCCTCACTTGGTCCAACATCAAGTTGTGTAGCTGTACCCCAGTTTCCCACTGGCTGGTTGAGTAATCTGGATAATCTGGTCCTGGCTGTAGCCAAATCCAACATCTTCCTTTGCCTGTGAAAACAAAGCAGAACACATCTTTGGCCCTCTTCAGAGCTACAGCCTTCCCTGTGTTGACGCAGGGCTGATCCCAACAGACCTTCACCCTCCGCAGGCAATCTACTCCTTCCCAGCCATGCAGGAGCTGTTTGGTCTTCCTCCAGAAGCAGGGGAGTGAAGGAAAGACTTCCCCGCAACCTCTCTGGAAGGCCCAGGCTGGTGGGAGCAGTGTAGACACCAGGCCATGAGCCCAAACTGCTTCTCTCATCCAAAGCCAGGTCTAGATTTTCCCTGCAAGGCTAATCCTTTGCCACTCAGTGCAGTGCTCAAAAGCAGCCCCAGATTCTAACCCTTCCTTCGTCTCCTCTTGTCTGCGTCTCGACCCCCCCATCCAATGCTCTTTCCCTACAGCCCATCCTGGCCTGTTCTTTTGTTGTAAAACCCATCATGCAGTCTCTCTGCTGTCAATTGATCGCAGTCAAGTTTAGGGTGGTAAACACCGCCCTGTGTTAGAGTGGAACAAGCCAAGGGCGCCACAGAAAGAAAGAGACAGTTCAACCATGGGATTAAAAAATAGCCGATGTATCACTGATAAGAGCTAAGACTGTATCCCCGAAGGAGCGTCAGGGGAAGTTTCTGCAGTATCATTCAGAGACAAATGAGCGCTAGCATCAGGGTGTTTAGGAAAGGAATTTTCAAGAGAGAAAACATTATTGTAGGGTCAGAGTTATTCGCTTTAATATGATTTTTCTCCCCTCTCTTTAATGAAATCCTAGTCATTCGGCATCCTCTGGGATAGCATCCCTCTCCCTGATGAGGCACTTAAGTGCTTGTGTTTTGCTTAAGGTTAGAGCTTGTCAGCACAATTTTAATTTGAAAAAGGTGGGGGGGAACATAATAAAAAGAAACCATAGCCCCGTGTTGCATGCTACTGGTGCATCCCTTGGTGCAGTGCAATCAGAGCTGGACTTTGCCTTTTCTCATCCGCATGCACAGTGTAGAAAGGGGTGTGAGGATCCTTCTGCCACACCCTTCTCATCTCCCCTGCTAACTCCTGTGCGGCGATCAGACACAGTCCTGGTCCTTGTGCTTCATGCTGGGCAACATTTTTTGTGCAAATAGTTTTTTTCGGTGCAAAACGCAGATTTGAGTTGACCACACCTGTCTGGGAATTCAGATCCATTTCAGTGAATGATATTGCTGAAAAAGTACGGGTTTGGGTTTTGTCCCCCCCCCCTACACCTCCAAAATGTCAACAGTTTGTTTCAGCTGAAAGCAAAACCCTAATGGGAAGAAATTGTCTCAGGTAAAATTGTACTCCATTTTGCTGGATTTGAATGAGTAAGAAATTGTTCTGAGTTTATTCCTTACTGATTGTGTTAATGATAGTTTTCAGAAGGATCGAAGTTTTATGGCTGTAACTGCCTTATTTACTGTTTGATGTAAGTGAAAAATGTCTGGGAATTAACTGAGAAAGGACAACCAGGCCGGATGGTCAAGAAGGGAGTGGAGGAGTCGAGAGGTGCCACCTTTCACCCCGATGGCAGACTGACAACCCTAAAGCAAAGGCAGACACCCCCAGGACAAGCTGAGTAGAGCCAGAGGGATGAGAGAAGAAACAGCTGTGGATATCTCCCAGAAACAACCCAAATAATGCTGATTGTAGCAACCTTGAACAGCTCTGGTGTAACACAGCAAGGTCCAGAGACTTCTATGGGAATTTATTACTATAAAAGACTGGTGCTTTGATATGGGACTTTGGGTTCATTCTGCATCAACATTGGAGCTTCGAACGCGTTCGACAGAGGCCCAGCTCCCCACCCTCGTGTGCAGTTTCAGCTGGTCACTGGAACTGGCCGAGCAACACTAAGGATTGGTAACTATAAAGTCCAGCTGCAGAACCATTTTGAGGGGGGGGGGTGAATGGAAGCATATACTGATTTTAATGCTTGAATTGTACTCTCAATAAATGTGGTGTAGTGCCTTATCCCCTTTAAAAAATCCCATGTCTTTCTTAGAAGCATAACACAGCATTTCCAAGCTGAAAAATTTCAACTTGATGTTTCAGAAAGATGTGCCCAGATCAACATGCCACTTCTGTCGATGATATCTAGGCAGATGAGAATCCATCTCCTTCTCCCAGAGCTAGAAAAATAGGAGTAATGAGAAGAAATAAAAGCAGAATGTTATGTCAGTTAGTAAAGGCAGCAGCTAGGATCCAGGAAATTCATGGGGGATAAATTCATCTCTGTGCAGAGAACCAGCAAAAGACCTAGACACTAGTTAAACCCTTTTTAAGTTGTCTGGGCTTAAGTGGTGCACGCATTTCTTGCTGGCCCTCAGCAAATGGATGAATTTCATCCTGGGTAGGATGGACTCACCTTATTTCAAAGCCACAATCTTCCCCTTATTTGACACAGGTGTGGTGCTGTCATTTGCATTGTCTGTCACTTGTTTTAAGTTTCAACAAAACTTTTCAAAACCTAAGCCTCTCATCTGGGGATGGAATTATACCCCCAGTGGATATTCAATAAAATTTGCAGAGCAGATTTTCATTAGGAACAATAAAATATAAGTAACTTCCCGTCTGATTAAAGTAAACAGTGCTGACCCCACAAGAACCTGGTGTAAATATCACGGTTGATTAAAAATATAGTAATCTTTTCTCTGTATTAGCTACTCTGTTTTGTAGTGTTACATTTGTCAGATTCCCTTGGTTTATGTTTCTAAGATGAATACATTTGTGTAAACACAGAAAGAGAAAAGGATAACGAAAACCCTACAGAACAGATCCGAAAAATGTGTGTTAAGAGGAAAGCTAGCCCTGAAGTCCTGGCTGGCTTCCAGTGTGGTGCCTGCTTTCTGGATTTCTCAGGATTTGCTACTGGAGAAGGTATCCTTTAAACAGCAAGACAGAGAAGAAAGATTGTGAAGTCTTCCAATCCATATAGTTAAATGGGGGGGAGGGGGTAATCAAGCAGCATCAATCAACTGTGGACAACAGGGAAAAAAACAATCACCAAGAAGTCTGCAGAGAAAGACGCCTGAAATCGTGGCCCCTCTGACAATGCACTGAGAGACAAGTCTAGGAAATGAATGGCTCTGCTCTTCTATGGATGCTAAGCTTGGAATGGGCCCAAGTCAGAGCTTGCTGCTCTGAATATGGCGCTTTCCCTGGTGCTAGAATCTTTCGCTGCAGCAGGGAAAGGCTCAGGAGCGGGGAATCACTGGAGCTAAACGGAGCAGTGTAGACAAGGGAAGCTGCCTCTTGTGTGAGTAGGGTACACACACCCCACCGAGGTCAAGGTGGCCTCACTCTAGTCGCCTAAGCAGTGCCTCACCCGCTCCATGGCTGTTTATACCCGGGCTAGGTAGGCATGTACTGGATGTACTCCACACGCTGCTGAAAGGCCTAAGGGCAGGCCTGCTCCAGAGTTAGCAGTGCCGCAGACAGGACCTATGGGGAAAGTCGCCGGTTGTCCGACAGCCCCTGTAACTCAACTGACAATGATGAATATGGTCTTGCATGTCATGTAGGAAGCACATCTAGCACTACAGTGCCGTGAGACCCTGTGCTAAGGAAGGCTTCACGGCCAGGCCAAACTCCCTCCTGTCATTCCCAGGGCTCTGGTGAGCTTTCCTCCTTGGCGTCTCACATTGACACTCACGTGGCCATTAGCCGGCAGCCCTTTGCAGTCATTGAGTGCGAGAGAACCCAGCTGGAGAGTCTACTCCTCGCTAGCTCGATTCCTCTCTCACAGCAGAGAAGTGTCAAAAATGAAAGAGGAGTGTTGGCCCCTTACTAAAACTCAGTAGAGGTTTTGGTTGCTAGCTCCCAGCACCAAACGGAAGGGGAAGGGTCAATGAGAAATCAGGACCCTGAGACTGACAGTCCCCAGGAACATTGCTCCAGGTCAGCCTGGTTGACAGAGTGGGCAGGCTAATGTGGCAGTCAAGAGGCCGAGAAGGTCCCATCCTCCGGATGAGCTGGATTTGCCTGGGTCAGACAGAATAGGGCTGAGAGCTAAGAAGAGAGCAGGGGCTCAAGCTGAGCTGGGGAGCAGGGCTGTGCCAGCCAGCGAGAACCAGAGAAGCAGCCCAGGGAGCAGGTCAGTGCTGGGAGCAGAACTGCAGCAACCAGAGCCAGAGGGGCCAGAAAAGCAGCCCAGGGGGCTGGAGACAGAGCAGCAGCATTGCTGGTGCTGAGGCAGAGTGGAGCTGGAGCAGTCTGGTGTGGTGAACAGCTATGGAGAGCGAGGAGGACTCTGGGCAGCGGGCCCAGTGCAGGGAGATGCCCCCAGCCAAGAGGCCTTTCAGGCCAGACTTGGATGGGGCTCGTAACCCCGATAGGGGGGCTGGCACTGGGAAGAAGGGCCCTGCCACCTAGAACCTGAAGGCGTGTGACCACCACCAGAGCAAGTGTCCGACCTGCAGCATCCCTGCAGCATGGCCAAGACCTGGGCAGGGCCTGAGATTTGTGAGAAACAGACTGTGAATGTCCCTTACATTCCAGAGACCTTGGTTGTGAGGTCCCCATGCCACAGACCATAGGTTATGTGTGTTCCTTAAATCTTTCCCATTTTTTCCTTATTTTTTTAAGTGATTGCTGTTTAATAAATGGTATTTGCTTTGAACTGTATGCAGTGATCAGTGGATCAGGGAAGCGTCTAGTGCAGAGAAAGCACCCCGGAGTGGGGACACCCTAGCCTCTGTCCTAAATGACCATGACAAGGTTGGGTGTCAACCCCCCCCCACCCACCCCCAGGAATCCTGGGCCCAGCCTTGTTGGGGTTACAAGGACTCTGCCACACAGGAGAGTGGAAGGGGAGCTCTCAAGGACAGGGAGGCCTCAGGGTAAGGGGAGTGGGAGCGAGGACTCAGATCCTTTCGCAAGCCCGTTTCACCGAGGTCATGTATGAACCAGGAAAGTTCCCCACAATAGCGGGACCATTCGCCCGTTTACAATAGCATCCAAAACCCAGCACAGCTATTGGGATATAAATGTGTCCTAACAATGTATATTGCAGAGAAGCATGAAAGAAATTGCCACAGAGGCACCACAAGCAAAAGAGAAATCCATCGGCCGGGGGAGCTGGAGTCAGACAAGGGCACCTTCACCACCAAGACCTGTTTCAGTGGGAGATTCTGTCTGTGAGATGAGAAGAGGGGGGAAGGTGAGGTAAGAGGATTTACTCCCACTGTGGTAGTCCTTGTTTGGAAGTGAATTGTGACAAGGGTGGCTGGAGCTGTGGGGTAGGGAGGAATGGAGGGATGTGACAAACTTCCTCCTCTACCTTGGTGGGTCCTGCGCTTATTGGCAGATTTGCTCACCTCAGTGATCTTCCCCACAGTCTGGGTCAACTCCTCCTGTGTCTGATCAGGAGCTGGGAGGTTTGGGGGGAACCCAGGCCCGCCCTCTACTCCGGGTTCCAGCCCAGGGCCCTGTGTATCACAGCTGTCTAGAGTGCCTCCTGGTACAACTGCATGACAGCTACACCTCCCTGGGCCACTTCCCCATGGCCTCCCCACAGAACCTTCTTTATCCTCACCACAGGACCTTCCTCCTGGTGTCTGATAACACTTGTACTCCTCAGCCCTCCAGCAGCACAGCCTCTCACTCTCAGCTCCTGGTACCTCTTGCTCCCAGCTCCTCACACGCACTTCCTCTCCTCTGGCTCCCCGCTGCCTGACTGGAGTGAGCTCCTTTTTAAACCCAGGTGCCCTGATTAGCCTGCCTTGATTGGCTGCAGGTGATCTAATCAGCCTGTCTGTCTTAATTGGTTCTAGCAGGTTCCTGATTACTCTAGTGCAGCCCCTGCTCTGGTCACTCAGGGAACAAAAACTACTCATCCAGTGACCAGTATATTTGCCCTCTACCAGACTCCTGGACCCCACTGGCCTGGGTCTGTCACAGGAGGCAGTTAAGCATGCCCTGAAAAGTGGTTTGTTCTATGAGGTAATCACTGCAAGGAAAAAGAGCCCATTAGCCACATGCAAGAGTCATGAAAATAATCATGGTCAACAGGCAGATACTTGGCACTTTTAGTTTAAGGCTCATTGCAACCAAGGAAGCTCGGGTCTGCCTCAGGGTGGAGTGGCTGCAAGAGAGGAGCAGGGGTAGCAATGTGCAGCAGAGATTTGGGGATAGGGAGATATGGGACTGCGCCATTGCTCCATATTGTGTAAGGCTGCAAGGGGCACAGAGGCTACTGCAATCCTGGGGCGGGCTGGGATTGGGGCTATGGAGCAGATCTCTTGCCATTCCATGGATGAGAAGAGAAAGTGCCCCCTTCCCACTGCTTGTAAGAGGATTAGCACTATTAACCAGCAGTGCCAGAATGAGAGTTCTGGCTGGCCCCAGCATGTCACCGCCCATAGAATCAAAGAGCTCCTTAAACAGGAGTATCTAACAAGCAGAATGGATATAAACAAACCAGCTTCCACCCAGCTTGAGTTCCAGCTTTCTCTCCTTTGTTTACTGGGGGCCAAACACTTTACAGCACACAGCCATCTAGTGGCCAAATAATGAACTGCATGAAACCTATTACACATTGTGTGGGGAATGTGGAAAGGGTGAAAAACTAGTAACTTTGCTCACCCATTGTGTAACAATTAGTTAGGAAGCCATCCCTCCCAGGATATACATTTCAAGAGCCATTTCCTACACAATTGAAAGATTATAAGAAAAATAACATAGGCAAAGACCTGGGAGACAGGGCGTGAATGTGTATTGCTTACCTCCGTGTGTTTTTTGTTCATCAGAATAAAATTAAAGAAGTTTCTGCAGCGTGTTCAATCCTTGAGTTCTGCAAATAAGATCCTCCTGCAGCTTTTCTCGCCCCCCTTTCTGACTGCTCCACTCATCAAGTGCTTTTATTCTGTGTGTCACGCTGTCCATTTATGACAAAATAAAATGGGTTTGCCTCCAGGCTGTAATTTTTTTTTATTGGTGTTTTAGATGCACTGGATGTAAGAACTTTTGAAGCTTCATGATGCCTGAATGCTTAGAGCAGTCATTAAACACTGAGTGCATGAAGAGAGGGAGAGAGAGAAAAACAAACAGATGAAGTAGCAAATGCAAGAAGCTGAGTTCAAGACAAACTTTACTCCAGGGCAGATTCCCTCTGCAGCACAGGGATGAAGGGACGTGTGCACATGCCTAATTTGGAGGCTGCTGGAAGCTGGTGAGACCCCCTGGTACTAGTTACAGTAGCTCCTGGAGCTCTCCTAAATTGTACCTCTGCTACAAACCTGCTATCGTGATATGTAGGGGCATTAAATGACCGGGCTATGGGTCTGTCCAAGCCCCACTCCCTCCCATCCCCAAACCACCCTCTGTGCTCCAGCAAACCCACAGCCGGTCTCCACTGCAGAATGACCCTGTCACCCAGCCATGGCTTCTCCACAGCACGTGGTGCCAGGCTCTGTCTTTTCAAGGAGGTTTATTTCTTTAAGCAGAAGTTAGCAAACACACAGAAAATAGACTTAACTCAGCCCTGAGCTCCAGGACCACCCGGGAGGTGTCTGGCACTGCTGCTCCCCTCCTAGAGCAGCAGCTACCGGGCTGCTTCCCTGAGCCCTTTGCTCTAAGGACCAACCACAGCTGCAAGCTTCACCTTCGCTCCTGTGTGGCTTGTCCTCCCCAGGGCTAATCCTGTTCCAGTGCTTCCTTCCCAGCTGCCTGTATAGGCCCAGGTATAGCTTAGCCCTCTTCAGTTACCTGGATTGGGCTCACCTGGTCTGGCCCCAGTGAGCTGGGCTTAGTCTATCCACAGGGACCAGCTATCCTGTGACAGGCTTCTGTGCCCAGCTCTGGAGCTGGTGGAGCACTGGCAGTGTTACCTCTGTGCCAGGCTTGAATTGGGGGACATTTCCTGGTGAGCCAATGACCTGGCACGGCTGGTGAAAAGGGGCTGCGTCATTGGGATTTTTGCCATTGGCTAAGTTGGGATCAGAATTTCACTCTCATGGTCTGTGTCTGTGAAGTCACTGGAAACTGCTGCACCCTACGGAATTTAGTACCGAACACTCGGGTTTCTTTCCCTTCACATGGGTGTACAGCTCAGCCCTATGTTGTTGTAAACGTAATGCTCTGTCTTAACATTCATCGATACATTTGGAGCTTCACTCTTGCAGCCTGTAGAATCATAGACGATTAGAGTTGGAAGAGACCTCAGGAGATATCTAGTCCAACCCTCTGCTCAAAGCAGGCCCAATCCCCAACTAAATCATCCCAGCCAGGGCTTCGTCAACCCTGACCTTAAAGACCTCTAAGGAAGGAGATTCCACCACTGCCCTAGGGAACCCATTCCAGTGCTTCACCACCCTCCTAGTGGAATAATGATTCTGTAATATTTCTTAGGTCAGGCAGGGGATTTCTTACTTCTGACTGCCCCTGGGCAACAGTGAGTTCCTGTAGAAAGTCACCGCTTTCATGAAAGAAGCCTCCAGATTGCACTACATACCGAGGAGTGCAAAATCTGCAAGGAGCACATGGTTTCAAACAGGCTTGGTCTACACTGCAGGGGGGGCCGGGGCGGGGATCGACCTAAGATATGCAACTTCAGCTACGAGAATAGTGTAGCTGAAGTCGATGTATCTTATTTCGACTTACCTCACGTCCTCATGGTGCAGGGTCAATTGCCGTGGCTCCCCCATCGACTTTGCTTCCGCCTCTCGTCCAGCTGGAGTTCAGCAGTTGACGGGAGAGTGATCGATTTATCGCGTCTACACTATATGCGATAAATTGATCCCCAATAGATCGATCACTACCCACCAATCCAGTGGGTAGTGTAGATGTACCCAGGAGCGCCGCCAGCTTTTTTGGCACCCTAGGTGGCAAAAGGTCCTGCCCCCGAAATACCGCTGATGACCGAAATGTTAGCACACCTAGGTTGCCTAATGGGTTGTGCTGGCCCTGGACGTACCCTTACATTGCTGTGTTTAGAAACGAATGCAGCATGTGCACCAGAATCACATTTGGCTCGCCTTTGCAAAAGAAAAAAAAAGGAAGAAAGACGTTTGCAGTCTGACCTTTGAATTTTGTATTCTATCAACCCACTTCTCTGCTTTTCCAGGGTATAAAGAGCAATCCTCAATGACAGATGTTGTAAGAATTCACCTCCAAACTTTATGCATAGAACTGGTCCCAATTTTTCCATCCAAAATGCTTTTTTATTCAACAACAAAAATGACTTTGTTTCTAAAGGAAAATGCTTTTTTTTTTTTTTTAACTTTCCAGTGTGTTTGCCAAAAAAACCTTTTCTTGGTTTTTCAAAAACTGACATTTTGGGTTTTTCACTGAAAAGGCCTCAGAAAATCTCTTTATTTGAATGAATTCTTTGTTCCTTGTCTCTCTAATATCCTGGGGCAAACACAACACCACCACCACTTCAGACCTGCCTATGCAGTGATTATAAGTACAGCTGGTTGATCAGTGCCTTTTCTTTTTTGTAGGAAATTTTCAAAAATAACTGTTATTTTTAAAATTTCCCACAATTTTATTTTATTTTTTTTATCCACAAAACCAAAACCAACTCAGAACCAGCTTCTTGGTGAAAAGATTGTTTTCAAAAAATAAAAACAGATCCCCACCCCCCCTCACACACACACAACTTTTAACCAAAAAAAATCAGTTTTGTTTTCAGGAAAAAGAAAAATGACCAAAATGAAAACTTCTGTTTTAGTCAAAAATAATTTTTTAATAATAAAAAAAATTAAATGGAAAAAAAAATCAGCTTTACTTATGATTCTGTCTAATAGAAACACTTGGAAAACATAGGAGATCTGGTAACACGCGAAACTACAGCATTCTTTTGCACTTTCGTATATAGCAGTCCCCAGTACTCACAGATTAAGTTCTCACTTATTATCTGTGCAGTCACTTCAATAATTGATGCCCTGAATGACGTCTGTGTGTTCAGGTTTTTTTAATTTGGTTTTGGTTTTCCAGATTTTGCAAATAATGAACATTGAATTGTGTTGCTTATATGCTATTTACATCTTGTGCCTGTATTTATCTATGTTTCTCTTTATTGTGGGTTTATATTTTATATCAAAACCATTTTAAATTAAAAAAACAAAACAAAACCAAGCTTCTATCACCGTGGCTTCTGGCCGCCATCTGTTAATGAATTTAGCCTCCCAGCACCCCTGTGATATAAACAACTACCATTATCCTCATGCTGCAGGTGGGGAACTGAGGCATAGACAGGTCTATTGATGCTGGGGCCAGGCCAGCTCAAAAATCAGGGAACCAGAATCCACTTCCACCCCACCCTGCACTGAGCAGAGTTTGAATGCAGGGGAGTATTGCACTCCAAACACGTGTATGCTGCTTTAACCGGTCTGCAAATGTGCCTTACGGTACTTAGACTCCATTCACACAGATAAATGCTTTGAACATTAATTGCAATACAAATCAATGCAGCTTGAGGCGTCTCTGCAAAGGGGTAGTTGGCAGCCGCTTCGATTGGATCAATAACGAAGCCGTGGGAGGATCTCTCATTGCACATCGTGGCTCTGTATGTTTTTTAACTGCCTCTTCTGCATTAAGGAGAGCTGGGAACGTCTGGCTGGACTGGGGAGCTCAGAAGTCTGGTGTCCCAACTCCATCAAAGGGCCACGAAGGTTAAAAATAAATCTATTTAGAGGCAAACCTGCCAATACGATCTGCATTTGTTGTTGGTCTCTCCTTTCCCCTTGCTCTTTATTGCTAGGGTTGCTCATTTTGTGAGGCACATCTACATTTTCCTAACATGATACCGGCTCGGCCCTCTGCATCAGCAGTTCTCTTTTTCCATACCAGGCCCCCGTGGGGTTCCCTCTCTTATCTAGCTGGGATCTTTCCAGGACCCCTCCTCCCATTTAGGATAGGAAAAGAGATGGTGGTATTTATGACCTCCTGACCCCTGTTTACTCCCCCACAGCTTGAGAACTCCTGGTCTACAGGGAGGACAATGAACCCACAGATCCCTGGAGGAAAAATAAGGCCAAATCCTGGAGTCTGTATTTAGGGCCTAGTTCTGCAAATACTACCAAACAAAGCAGTGGCACCAACGGCAGGGAGGGCGGGGGAAGGGGGTAACAGGAGGGCAGATGGCTTCCCCCCACCACCAAGGTTTTTGCACTTGCTCAAAGTTCGATATGCCACAGAGCCGGTGGTCCAGAGCATCCCTCCAGCTGCGGAGTCACAACGTCACTGACAGTTGACCCGGCCACTCCTCCATCCCGACGGAGGGGCAGCCGGGCCAGCTGGTGTTGTGACTGGCTGCACGGCGAGTGTCGTTCCTGCGCAGCGGAGCTAGGCTTGCCAGGTGTCCGGTTTTCTACCAGAACGCCCGGTCGAAAAGGGACCCTGGCGGCTCTAGTCAGCACTGCTGATCAGGCCATTAAAAGTCCGGTCAGCGGTGCAGCGGGGCTAAGGCAGGCTCCCTGAAGTGATGGCATGTGCCCCCTCCAGCTCCTATGCATAGGGGCAGCTAGGGGGTGCTGCATGCTGCCACCGCCCCAAGCACCGGATCTGCAGTCCCATTGGCTGGGACGGGGCAGCGCGCAGAGCAGTCTGGCCGTGCCTCTGTGTAGGAGCCAGAGGGATGGAGTGGGGACATGCTGCTCTTCTGGGACCTGCTTGAGTTAAGTGCCATCTGGAGCCTGCACCCCTGACCCCCACCCCCATGCCTCAACCCCCTGCCCCAGACCTGATCCCCCTACCCTCCAAACCCCTTGGTCCCAGCCTGGACCCCCCTCTTGCACCCCAAACCCCTCATCTCCAGCCCCACCCCAGAACCCACACCCTCAGCTGGAGCCCTCCTGGCCCGCAACCCACTGCCTCAGCCCGGAGCCCTCTCCTGCACCCTGAACTCCTCATTTCTGGCCCCACCCCAGAGCCTGCACCGCCAGCCCTCACTCCCTCCCAAACCCTCACCCCCTGAGCCAGCGCAGTGACAATGAGCAAGTGAGTGAGGGTGGGGAGAGCGAGCGACAGAAGGAGGGGGTGATGGAGTGAGCAGGGGCGGGGCCTCAGAGAAGGGGCGGGGCCTCAGGGGAGGGGTGGAGCAGGGGCGTTCGGTTTTGTGCAAGTAGAAAGCTGGCAATCCTAAGTGGAGCACAGGGGAGTCTGGAATTGCACTCCGCAAGGCACGGGCTCATGCGCTGCGTGGGTAAAGGAGAAGGGGGGCTCCCTGGTCAAGGGAAACTCGGGTCCCTAAGGGAGGGGGTGATGAGCGGGGACCAAAATGGGATCTCTGCCAGGGGGATGGGTGGGGATTGGAACCAGTTGCACCAAAGCAGCGACCGATCACTGGGATGCAAGGCTGCCCTGGTCACACACTCTTTACCCTGGCCACACCTATGATATTGGGGACTGGGCCTTTAAGGGCTGAGCTTTCCAGACAGCGAGCCTGGGTGAAGTGCTGTGTAACTCTCGTTATTCACAGCCATATGGTCACTGAATAAATTAGATCTCTTGCAAGAATACACCCTGGTAAAATCAGCTGGGCAAAGATGGTGGCACAAGAACCACCATGAGGGCTCTATGGCATCTGGGGATCCCTCTATGCAATAGGGAATCATCCAGCAGCTCAGTAGACTGGCTTTAGGGTAGCTATGCACTAGGAGAATGGTGTAAAGCTGTGCCAGCATCCCAGAGAATCAGGCCCCAGATCATACTACCAGGAGCCATCCGTAGTAAGAGTTTACAGGACTGGGCCCTCAGCCCATAATCATGCAAAACACCCATTGATTGTGCTGCTACGTTTGTCTGAATAAGTCTAGAGTAAACACAGGGTGAGGACTGAGGGGTGAGTTTCATCCAGCGCAGGTGAACAAGAAACACTGCAGTCGTAAGGGCTGATATAATTTCACAGCATCTTGAATGGCAGTTTATGGGTCATCGTCCATCAAAATCACAGGTGAGCAATGAACAAGGCCTAGGATGGGTGATTTAATGACAAACAAACAGATAAAGTTCACGTTGCTTATGGAGCATGGATATTATTTCATTTTGCATTTACTGTCAGGACCTCTGTGATAAATAGTCCCTCATAACTTCACTTTTCATGTACCAAAGTTATTAAACTTAATTGCATCTCCCCCCCCCCGTTTTTATTAATGAAGGAGTGAATTGCACGATTCATCCAACATTCATAATTCGTTATAATCTTATTGTTTTGCTCTTTCTCTTGGCAGCTATAATTAACCTGGGTGGATAATTCTGTCAGGCAGGGGTGACTGTCCTCCAAGAAATGAATTTAGAGGATGGAAAATGGTGTCTCGACTCAGATATGCAAAGGGAAAATCTTGGGGTCTTTGCTCACTATCCACTTGAGAGACTTAGGTGGTGCATAAGGACATAGGACCTGAAGAGGCCTCTTGAGTCATTGAGTCCAGTCCCCTTCTATCCTAGGCTGTCTCATCCTGCTCATAAACCTATCAAACTCCATCTTACAACTTGTTCGGTTGATCGCTCCTGACACTCCTACTGGGGGGCTGTTCCAGAATCCCACTCCTCTGATGGCTAGAAACCCGCATCTAATTTCCAGCCTAATGTTATTCATGGCCAATTTACATCCGTTTGTTCTTGTGCCACAACTGTCCTTCAGCTTAAATAGCTCTTCTCACTCCCAAACATGTGCTCCTCTGCTGTATTATGGGGAGCAATCAGATCACCTCTTAGCCTTTATTTTGCTAGGGTAAACACGCCAAGCTATTTTAGTCTTCTCTAGCCAGGTCAGCTCTCTATCCCAATCACCCTAGTAGCTCTTCTCTGCGCTTGTCCAGTTGGTATTCATCTTTCTTGAACACGGGTGCTCAGAATTGTTTGCGGCATTCCAGATGAGGTCTGACCAGTCCTTTGCAGGAGAGTATCAATACTTCTCTATTTCTACTGGAATTACCTTGCCTGCATAGATCTTGTGCTTGTGTCTTGCACACAGAATTGCAGCCAGGAGCATCTTTTTTCACTTCTAGTGCCTGTCTAGTGTCTGTCTGTAACTGAAAGTGCCAAAATACCATGAGAAAAGCTGTTCTGGAAAGGAACGAGCTTGAAATCCCCATGATAACACCTGTTCTCCGGAGATTTTCAGCACAGTTTTGCAAACCCAAGAGAAGAGCTCAGCTAGCTTGAGGATAAACCTCCAAAATATGTAGATGCTTGTGTACGCTAAGCCATGGTTGTGTGCGTTCTTTTTGTAGTGGGGATTAAACTGACAACTCAGGTTGGTCAGAGCATTTTTTTCTTCCCAGATGAAGTTTCTGTACCCTATGCTGTTCCAGTGAAGCTGAAATGTTTCCCAGAGATGGATTGGTTGGGGTGAAAACCTTGCGGGGCAGGGTTCTGAGCGAGAGGACTGGCCTGGGATGTGGGAGACCCCAGTGCAGTTCCCTGCTGTGTCTGATTTCGGGTGGAGTTTTTCATCAGGCCAAGCTACAGAGCATCAGAGGGTAACGGCTGTGCTGGGGTCAGGGGTGTAATTTCCAGCTCAGCCCAAGCTGGCTGAATAGGCATCAGGACAATCTAGCCGTCCCAAGTACTATCCTGTCTGAAACCCTTCGTTCGTATTCAGGGCAACTAGCCTGTTCCACCATCTGTGCAGCTGCAGGTACATTGCTAATTTAGTGCCCAAGCTTGATCACCACTCCAGCTCCAATGTAGACATGTACCCACAGTATCTCTCCTCTATTCTGAAGCTGTTGCCACTAGGAGCTGGTTCTCGGAAGGTGAAACAGAGATAATAGCAAGCCTGCAGTTTTCTCTCTGTGTCTGGAGAAAGTTATAGTGTATTCTAAGGAGACTGTCCCCAGGTGTAGAATTATATAGATCTGTATAATGAATAAACCATGTGAGTTCTATCTGAGTTCCATGGGCTGCAGGAATCCAAAATTAGCTGGATGAGAATATAATGTTCAGCAGTAGCCCACTGCCACTTTGAAACCAAACTGGCGCCAAGGTATTAAATCAAGGTTCAGGACATAGCTCCCAGTGCATTCTGCTGTGAAAAAGGTTCCTTGATTCTCTGGTTAAAGTTCTTAACTCACATCAGGTCTCTGCAAACCATGAAATACAAACCCAGGAGATACAGCTGTAGATATAGATTTTCACTATCTCTTGGGTTTGTATTTCATGGTTTGCAGAGACCTGACGTGAGTTAAGAACAGTATGTCAATGGGACAGCTCAAGTGAGTAATGTTACAGTGTGCATAAGTGTTTGTGGGACTGGGTCTTTGGATTTCAATTCACTAGAGATGGACCTGATCCAAAACCGGAGATCAAAATACCCCTAAAATTTGGAGGAGGCTGGTCAGGATCCCAACCAGAATCTCACAGCTGCCCTATTTTCCCATCTCTCTCTCACCCTTCCTCCACATCTCTTTAATAGGGCCAAATTCTAGGTCTCTAAATTCTATAAATTTAAGCCTATTAGAAAAAAAATGCAGTTCCCTACCTGTAGAGGAGCGGACTCACCCCTGTGGCGCCTCCTGCTGGTGACTTCTGGGAATTAGCTCAGTTCCAGCTCCGGAGCGCCCTCTGCAGGCCGATGTTCCACTGGTCCTCTGGCCCCTGTGTCCCTCCCTGGACCCGGTGCCCTGTTGTCTGGGGTGCTGCCCCCTGGCAGTAACCCCTTTCTCTCAGGATCTCCCCTCCCCAGGGAACCCCCACCCACTATCCCCACCTTGACTCAGTGTATGGCTACTGCCAGTCACTGTCTAGCCCCACGCCTTGGGGCAGACTGCAGTATCAGCCTACTCATCACTGGCAAGGAGGGTTTGGACCTGCTGCCTACCCCTGGGCTGGCCTCTGCAACCCCCAGTACCTTTTGGCCTTGTGCTAGGCCACAGCCTGGGGCTTTCCAGGCTGGAGCTCCCCAGTTCCTCTGCCTTTCCCCAGCCCTGCTCCACTCAGGTACCCTGTCTCTAGCTCCCTGCAGCCAGGCCCTTCTCTCTCTACAAACGGAGACTGTTTTTCTCTGCCCCTGGCTTCTCTGCCTTTATAGGGTCAGCTGAGTCTGTTTGGGGAATGGCCCCAGCTGCAGCCACTTCCCCCAATCAGCCCAGCCTAAAAGCTGCTTTCTCCAGCCACAGCCCCCTCCCAGGGCTGCTTTTAACCCTTCAGGGCAGGAGCGGGGGTCCACCCCACTACACTACCCCACAGTTCTTCTTGGCTTTGTCTTGATTCAGATTTAAAGCTTTGTTTTGAGAGCATATTACCTCTCCACTAGGCTTCAACGTGACCATCTTAGTACATGTTAAAAGCCTGCTCTGCCCTGTCTACAATAGAATTTTACAACATGACTTGATCTGGGTGAAATTTATCAACAAAACTTTTTTTTTTTGGTGAAAAATGCAGATTAAGTGACACCGAAATGGTCTGCAAATTTGGATCAGTTTCACCAATTTGTTTGTTTAGGAAAAAAAAGTCCAAAAAACCTCACTGTCACTTGACATTTTTGAAATGAAATGTTTTTATTTCAGTTCCAAACAACGTTTCAATTCAAAATTTCCTTTCATTCTATTTTGAAAAATTCAAAACCATAAAAATGCTCAAAATGAAAACGAGACATCATGGTTCTGGTCAAACAAAACCATTTAGTTCAACCTGAAACAAGTTTGTATTTGCTTTTCAATTCATCAAAAATTCGGAACATTTTCAGTTCAACACGAAACAATGTTTTCCCCCCCAACACTCTGAAATTGTCAGTGAACTGAAAAAAGCCATTATTTGCACAGCCCTGGTTAGAGCTAGAGGTTGTTTTCAACTCACACTAGCACATTTGTGCATGCTAGTCTGCACAGTCCTCAAACATTTGTTCCAGGGTAGGGCAATCAACCAGCGTTTGAATCCTGGGACAAGCATGGCCACACTAGCATATGCAAAGCTGTTAGCTACTTCAGATGAATTGGCAACCAATTAACTTGCGTTAAAAAAATCTAGGGTATGTCTATGCGACAACTGGAGGTGTGATTGTGTCTCCCTGACACTTCTCTTTGCTTTGCCCTGGGCCAGGGAGCATCTCGTTGTACCTTTGAACACAGGAGGAAGAAAGAGGAAGCACCTGAACCAAGAAATAAAGAGAGGTGGAAGCCAAAAGAACACTGATGGGTGACACTAAGGTGTTTGATAACACTTGGAAGTTGTAAGGCCAACACCTAAAGAGAGCATTGGGCGCACTGCCTTCACATTAGTCAGCAGCAAACTAAGAGCAGGAGGTGTGACACCCTGGGACCCCCTTATTCACCACTGTCATGTAACTCGAATATGTTTGCACAAAGTGCGCCTCGCGAGGCATCATTCTAAAAGTCTGGATCTGCTAGACATTAGTATCTCATTGGATTGTATGTGCTATTGGCGTATGTGAAGTTATGAAGTTTGGCTATGGAGGTTTTGCTGAAACACGTTGTGAGGTTGAAAACACCCACAAGCAGCCTTTGAGGTACAACAGTCAAAAAGCCAAACAAGGTTACTGGCGCACTGAGGAAAGGCACACAGGAATCACCCCAGGAACTGTGCACAGTAGAAACCTCTCAGAGACAGCACGACACAGTGGAGACTGGTCGACCAGAGGTCACAGGAAAGGAGCTTTCCAGCAAGTGGGAAGAAGATATAAAAGGGGGAAATGGCATCATGATGGGACCTCACTCTCCCTGCAACACCACACCTGGAAACACCTGAGGAACAAAGACTGAACTGGGGGAAGTGACGGTCAAAGGGCTAAAGGGAGAGCGAGTGCAGCCTGCTTGTACCATCCCTTAGGGTGAGAATCTGCTAGTCAGAGCCAACTTATTTAGTATATTAAGCTTAGTTTGCATTTTTTAATTATTTAGTAGCTAATCTGCTTTGATCGGTTTGTTATTACTTATAATAACTTAAAATCTATCTTTTGTAGTTAATAAACTTATTTTTGCTTTATCTAAACCACTGTGTGGGAATCATAACTCAAGGGCAAAAGGCTGTTGCATGTTCTGCTCCACGTCGAGGGAGGGGGTGAATTTTATGAGCGGACGCTGTACAGTTCCATTGTGTAGCACAAGACGGTATAAAGTTGGGTTTATACTCCAGAGGGGCTGCGTGCCAGAGGAGTGGTAGTTGCCCTAGTGTGGCCTTCCTATGCAGGGGCTGGTCAGATGGCCTGCATGTCACTGCAGCTGGGTGTGTCCCTACCTGTGTGAATGCTGGTGAAAGTGCAGCCTGGAGGGCTTTGCAGCTTGTCACAGCAGGACAGTGTGAGAGGGAGCCCAGGCTGGTGGGTCAGAGGGCTCAGTGGTACCCCAGTTCCAGGTAGCATCCTGGGGAGAACCCGTCACAAGAGGGTCATTGGGCATTTTGGGGACTGGAGTCTACAGAGGTCACAGGCCCGATGTATCAGAGCTGCAGACCTGGCAACTAGCAAGTCTTCAAAAGCAAAGTTCAGAAATTGACAAGAGTCTGAGTCTTATGAGAAAGAGAAATTGTAATGGGACTAAAGGTTTGCTCATGGTTAGAATCTGTTACTAATTCCCCTTGGCAGGGTTGGTGAAAAATGTATTTTCCATGAAACATTTAAGGGAAATGGGTTTTGTGGGTTTTTTTGGGGGTGGGAGGTGGGGAATTCATAAATGCTTTTTAAAAGAACGAAAACCAACTTTTTTTTGGCTGAATTGAAACCCCAGAACTTTGAGGTTTTCTTTGTTTTTATTTAAAAATAATAATAAAAAATTTCACAAAAACAGACATTCTCTTGTGAAAATGTCCATTTCTTCAAAAAGCTTCTTTAAAAAAAAAAAAGTGTTGATGCAAATTTTTCAACCAGCTGTAGTCCGTAGGCCCTGAATATCTTCATAGATAACTAGGAATTTATATTGATTTCAATCAGAAAAACAAGATTTGCTAATATCACATCAGGTTGCTGGGCCATCTAGTCTGGTGTCAGAGCTACCTAGAGATAATGGCAAACTTCCCCATAATATCACATTGCCCAGTTGTGTACATCTGTCTGTGAGTAGGATGGAGAAACCTATTCCTGCCCCGCTGCTGCAATCCGTTAATCCTTGGAGGCATCAGATTTGATCACCCCAATCTGAACCTCCCTTGCTACAAATGTGGTGGTTAGTCGTAACGTTAGCCTGACATTTTATAAATCCAGCTGCAGCGTTTGACTCTCTGACCTGCTGTGGCAATGAATCACCCAGCCTGGCTGCACATGGTTGGAAGATGAACGGCCTTTTATTGGTTCGAAATTTACTGGTTGTTAATTTCATGTGGTGACCCCTTGTTCTTGCATTACTGGACAAGGGAAAAAGCAGAAAACTATCAGTTTTCATCCCACTCTCTGCAATCTTAAACGTCTCTATCAAGTCCCTTCTAATGCTTCTCTTTTTCAGCTCCTTCGCTGCTCCCCCTCCTCCTGAGCATGCAGCCACAAAAACCCTGTCAGCCATGGGTACGCTCCTGCTCACAGCCTCTGTAAAGTGGGGATACCAGGTGCCCAGACACCAGGGCGATGGGCACATGATAAATAATGGGGAAATTAGATAGGGAAGCAAAATGGAGCCAGACTTTATGGTGCAATAACAGCACTGAGCCCTTTTCATTTCAGTAGAACTCAAAGTACTTTACAAAGAAGGTCAGTATTATTATTCCCATTTTACAGATGGAAACTAGCCAAGGAGGCTAGTGGCAGCACTGGGGCTAGAACCCAGGTCTCCTAAAGTCCAGGCTAGTGCTCTGTCTACTAGGAATCACTGTCTCCTTGATAGAAAAGCCCAGAACAAATATCTCATTAGCTTCATCTGCAGAGGGCGAGGGTTTGAATGATTCCACATGAATGGTCTTAGCTCTGGATCTGGGTTCTGGTTCTGTCACAGATTCCTGGTGTGACCTTGGCCAAGTCACTTAATGTCTTTGTTCCTCAGTTCTCCATCTGCAGGGGTTAGAGTAAGGGCGGGGATGGTGAACCAGGAGGGAAAGAGCTAAAAGCAGATGATACCTCTTGCTCCCTAATAGTTGCCCTGCCTTCTTGGTTGCTATAGTGAGAGCGCCCCCTCCTGGTGCGACGTACCTTAACCACCATTCCTCTGTAAAAGGAAGGATACTTCCTTTCTCTCACCAATGGCTGGTCGAAACTTCTTTATCAAAGTAATTCTGACTAAAAGAATTTTCTCACAAAGCGTCAACTTTCTGCCTCTAATTTAAATTGTGTTTTTTTTCAAAAAACAGAATGCTCCAAAACTGAAAAGTTTTTGGTTTTCACTCCAAATATTTCAGTTTTTGATTTTTTTGCCAAAAAGTCAAAACATTCCATTGAAACAAAAAACATTTTCTGACCAGCTTTACTCCCACCCTTTGTCTGTCTTGCCTATATAGCTGTGATCTACTCTGAGCAGGACGGTCTCTCACCATGTATATGCCCAGAGCCTGCAATGACTGGGCTCTGATTTGGTTCTGGACACTGATTCCCATCTAGGTGCTAAAAAACTCAGTCATAATATGACCAGTAGGTGAAAGAGATTGCTTTTGAGATGGTGCCAGTCCCCTCCAGTGGGCCCACTTCCCTATAGAACAGCACTGGGGAAATAAAAGTTACTGGGAATTTTTGAGGGACTGGTGAAGATGCAGACTGGCTTCGTAGGAACTGCCAGAAGAATCAGACACATGCTCCAGTTAGGCCTGGAGTCTGTCTCAGACAGTGGCAAGTACCAGCTGCTTCAGAAGGTGATGGAAACCCTATAAGGGAGAATTATAGAATAGGCTGCCCAGACGGAAGTCACGTTACTTCCTACTTTCCATTAGTTTGTGTTTGGCTTATGCCCTGAATTTATTTCCCTTACAAGTTTTATTCATAGCTCTGCCAGTATGGATGTGCTCATAATCTGTACAAACATCGAATCTTATTTTGAATGCTTATTTTTGTTTATATTACAGTGGCACCAAGAAGCCCCAATTAAGGTCAGGACCCCATTGTGGTAGGTGCTGTACATAGGTTAGATCTCAGGTTTCCTGCAGTTTAGTTCAGTGCCCTGTCCACTGAAACATGCTCCCTCTCACCCCTAAACACTTGGACTCAACAGTTCCATGTGGCAGTGAGTTCCATGGATTAACTTTGCATTGGGTGAAGAGGGATTTCCTTTTACTATTTTCAGATGTGCAGATTTGCCATTTTTGATTTTCCAAACCTGTTCCTCCAGCCCTATCTCTGAATGTTCCATCTCTGTCCAGGCAGGACTCAGAATATAACCCTGCCCAGCTCATATGGCGCAGACAGACTGAACTTAAAAGGGCCTCAACAAGACATACGAGCCTGTTTTTATTAGCATCCTATGTTTGCTATTTGGGGATCCCAGCTAAACAAGCCATCCATCTCTGTCTCACTTCCTGACACTGCCCATTCCTTCTCATTCCTTTATTAAATGAACTGCAGGATTGGCTTCTGGCCCTTGTCTCCTGCATTTGCCAACTTTTGTTACAAGCGGTTCCCACAGCAGCCTAAGAATTGGGATTGTAATTGGTATTTGCTGGCACCTGCTGAAGAATGAATGAACTGAAGTTTGCAGGGAGAGGAAGGCAGCTAGATGGGGTTTGCTTGCATGCACTGGTAGGGGGATTGGACTGCCTATTCAATCCAATCTAAGGACCCATGAACTGGATGCTGGTAGCAGGTGCTGTCTCCCTGCACCTGTCACGTTAAGCACTTTATCCAGCTCAGCAGTGTCCACAGGTAAAAAGGATTCACGGTACATTTTTTTAAAAAAGCACAAACATGAGGCTGAATGATCAATAGATGGGATGCTGGGCTGGGAGATGAATAATCAAAAATGTTCTGACAACAGTTTTCTAGTTTCTCTCTCTCCCTCTCACTCCCCACCCTTTTTTCCCCCCTGGCAATTAACCCCTTCCCCCAACAAAAAAACCAAGATCATTTTGGTTTCAACCAAAACCATTTTTTTCTTCAAAATGTTCAGTGAATCAAAAAGTGACAAAAAAACCCACATTTTTGGTCCAACAAAATGTTTCATTGGACCCAAAATGGAACAGCTCCTTTGGATTTTGAGTTTTTTGAATTTTTTTACCAAGTTTTTTTTTTTTAATAAATTTCAATATGCAAAGTCATTCCGAAGCAAAGCATTCAAAAGCTTCATTTTGAAAATGTTGAAACAAAATATTTCAGATTTAGGGGATTTTTTTTTTTTTTAATTCAAGCAATTTGACAAAATTGACACACATTTGTGAAATGTTCCAGGGTCACTGAACCTGCCTTTGTTTTGCCCCCAAAATGTTTCGATCAGTGCTAGTGCTAGTGCTAGTGCTAGTGCTAGTGAAGGTGAGGCCTGTGAGTGACCAGGGCATCCATCAGCCCTACTTTTGGGCTGCAGAACCAACAGCAAACCCCTCCCCATTCTGAGCTGGTGGGTCTCAGGGGATGTCTACGCAGCCGCGAGCCTCCGAGCCCGGGTTGACAGACTCCGGCTCATGCTAACTGCACTCAAAATAGCCATGTAGCTAATACTTGGAATTTGCAGCTTGGCCCGGAGCTCAGGCTCTGAAGCCCACCCTCTTTCTAGGCTTCAGAGCCAGAGCTCCAGAGCGAGCCGCAATGTCTACACAGCTATTTTTAGTGGGGTAGCGCGAGCCCTGGGAGCCTTTGCTGGAATGTCACTGCCATGGGCTGTGTAGACAGGCCTAAGTGACATGGGGTAAATGGTATTTCATCAGTGCTGAGCCCCAGCACCTCTAAAGTGCGGCAGTTCATACGCCCTGCATCTCTGGGCTTGCCATGTCTGTTAGGAAAGTAAAAAATTTGCTTGAGCCCCGGCATCTCTTTCATTACAAATTAAGCCCTGTGTCTTGTCCGTGCCATTCCTCCTCTGCTAGTGGAGAGGTGGGGAGGGGCATACAGTAGCCGAAATCTGGCTGGACGTACCATTGAGATGACAGAACCATTTTCTCCTGCTAAGACTTCCCTGTGATTGAATAAAACACCTGTTATTGGTTCGCCTTGTAATCGTGCCCCTTGCTCAGAACCTGAGGGCTTAGTAGAGTCCATCATGGGTTGTACCCTCACCAGTCCCAGAGGCCGGGCAGACTCAAATGATGGTCTCTCGTGCACAGAGCACTATCTGTCAGGCTGGGACCCACTCAACAAGATGCAGAGGAGGGAGAATTGAGCTGCAGAAACACATTGCTATAATGCCCATTAACTTCCATCTCGCAGGCTCCCCGTCCCACCCTAGGCTGGCTGAGTCGCCCGCTGCTCTGCTGCAGACACAGCACTCCAATCACAATCAGTAGAGCACTGCATCTTGGCAGTAGGCCTCACACCTAATGATTTCAGGAGGTGCTTTGCAATCAGCTCTTAAACGAGGATAGGGCCAGACTGTGGGGAGGGATAGCTCAGTGGTTTGAGCATTGGCCTGCTTAAACCCAGGGTTGTAAGCTCAATCCTTGAGGGGGCCATTTGGGGATTTAGTTGGGAATTGGTCCTGCTTTGAGCAGGGGGTTGGACTAGATACCTCCTGAAGTCCCTTCCAACTTTGCTATTCTATGATTCTGACACAGCTGGGTTTAAGAAGTGCTTGGGATATATGGTCCCCTGAGCCAAACCTCCAGTGTTCTGTCACAACAAGAGAGCAGCAAAATGCAATGTACCCTCAAAAGCACAATGCTTTGACTCTTGGCCCATCCAGGGAGGAAAGCACTCGCAGCATTGTCTTCTAGCACTTCCCCATCCAAAAGGAGGAGACTCATTCTTGGTAACACCAGTAATGTGCCAAGCTCAGGCCTAGAGGAGCAGGGGAAAGGTGGCTTTAAACCATCTTTCTGCTCCCTGTAATCTGGAGTCATGCAGAGTGCCGCCTGTCCCCTGCAGTAAGTTAAGGCAGCCTTGGGGTTGCTCTAACTTATGCTCTGCTTCCCCATCACCCCTGAGAAGCAGAAAATGGCTGTAGCAGACACACTCTGGCCCAATGTTTCTCAAATGCAGCCACTGTGGCCACATGCGGCCACCAGGGGGTTTCCCTGTGGCAATGACACCTTCCTGAGAAGTGATGGGGACGGGGGAGGCAAAGCATTGCCCCTGTTCCTCCTGGATGCACAGCCCTGCACGGCCCCTGGAGACAGGTGGGGCACAATGCTGCAGGAGCACAGGGAATTCTCTACGGGGGGAGGGTGCAAAGGGGCTCGGGCTTTAGCCGTGGGGTGGCTGGGAGACGAGCTCCAGTGGTGGGACATAGGGAGCCTGGCTGCATGGACCAGGGCTCCAGCCATGGGACTTCAGGTGCCAACACCCAGCTCCGGCTGCAGGGTTTTGACCACTGACCCCCAGCTGGCCACGTGGCCCTGGCCTTCGGTCATGGGGCTTCAGTTCAGGCTTCAACCCCTGGCCACACAGTGGCAGGCGCCAATCCCCATCTCTGGCCACGCAGCCCCTGACCCTGGCGGCAGCTGCTGGCTCCGGGCACCAACCCCCAGGTGTGTGCGCCAACTCCCAGCCCTGGCTGCTGGCGCCAGGCACCAATTCTCAGCCCCATGCTTGCAGCAGCGGATGCTGATCCCCAGCCCCAGGTGAGCACGGCAGCAGGTGCTGGCTTTGGCCCCGTAGCAGTGGGCACTGACCCACACATCTGGCCATGTGGCCCTGGGCTCCAGCACCCAGCTCTGGGTTCTGACCACATAGCGGCAGGCACTGGCCCTGGGCTCCATCTCCCTGCTCCATCTATGCAGCTCCTGCCCCGGGCACAGGCGCTGACCACCTCCCCAGCAGTGCAGCTCCTGCCCCTGGCTCCACCCTTGGACCTGCATTCATGCCCCCCTCCCAATCGCCCCAGGTCCCCAATACCTCCCCCAGCCCACATCCATCCCACCGTGCCCCCCTCTGCCTCCGCCTCCACCCACCCCCCCCTGCTTAATTTGTCCTGGGACTTGCTGAGAAAAGTGCTATTAACAAACATGCAAGTATCACTTTTCACAGCCTTCAAGATAGCTACTAAGTGTCCTGTGAAATGTGATTGATATTAACAAACACACTAATATCACTTTTCCCAGCAATATCTTATTAGGGCTGTCAATTAATCACAGTTAACTCACATGATTAACCCCAAAAATTAGTCGTGATTAAAAAAATTAATGATTAACCATAGTTTTAATCGCACTGTTAAACAATAGAATACCAGTTGAAATTTATATAAATATTTTTGATGTTTTCCACGTTTAAAATATATTGATATCAATTACAACACAGAATACAAAGTGTACAGTGCTCACTTTATATTATTTTTATTACAAATAATGCACTGAAAAATTATAAAAGAAATAGTATTTTTCAGCTCACCTCATACAAGTACCGTAGTGCAATCTCTTTATCCTGAAAGTGCAACTTACAAATGTAGTTTTTTCTTTTGTTACATAATGGCACTCAATACCAAAACAATGTAAACCTTTAGCGCCTACAAGTCCACTCAGTCCTACTTCTTGTGCAGCCAATTGCTAAGAGAAACAAGTTTGTTTACATTTACAGGAGATAATGCTGCCCGCTTCTTATTTACAATGTCACCTGAAGGTGAGAACAGACATTCGCATGGCACTTTTGTAGCCGGTATTGCAAGGTATTTACGTGCCAGATATGCTAAATATTTGTATGCCCCTTCATGCTTTGGTCACCACTCCAGAGGACATGCTTCCATGATGATATGATGCTCATTAAAAACATAATGCATTAGTTAAATTTGTGACTGATCTCCTTGGGGGAGAATTGTGTGTCTCCTGCTTTTGTATTTTACCCCATTCTGTCATATATTTCATGTTATAGCAGTCTTGGATGATGACCCGGCATGTTGTTCATTTTAAGAAAACTTTCACTGCAGATTTGACAAAATGCAACAAAGGTACCAGTGTGAGATTTCTAAAGATAGCTATAGCACTCGACCCAAGATTTAAGAATCTGAAGTGCCTTCCAAAATCTGAGAGGGACGAGGTGTGGCGCATGTTTTCAGAAGTCTTAAAAGAGCAACACTCTGATGTGGAAACTACAGAACCTGAACAACTGAAAAAGTAAATCAACCTTCTGCTTGTGGCATCTGACTCAGATGATGAAAATGAATATGTGTCAGTTTACACTGCTTTGGATCGTTATTAAGCAGAGCCCATCGTCATCATGGAAGCATGTCCTCTGGAATGGTGGTTGAAGCATGAAGGGACATATGAATCTTTAGTGCATCTGGCATATAAATATCTTGCAACACTGGCTACAACAGTACCATGCGAACACCTGTTCTCACTTTCAGGTGACATTGTAAACAAGAAGCGGGCAGCATTATCTCCTGCAAATTGTGAGCAAACTTGTTTGTCTGAGCAATTGACTGAACACGAAATAGGACTGACTAGACTTGTAGGCTCTAAAGTTTTACATTGTTTTGTTTTTGAGTGCAGTTATTTGTTTATACATAACTCTACATTTGTAAATTCAACTTTCATGATAGAGATTGCACTACAGTACTTGTATGACATGAATTGAAAAATACTAGTTCTTTTATTTTTACGGTGCAAATATTTATAATGAAAAAATAAATATAAAGTGAGCACTGTACACTTTGTATTCTGTGTTATAACTGAAATCAATATATTTGAAAATATAGATAATATCCACAAATATTTATCTAAATGGTATTCTATTGTTTAACAGTCCAATTAATAATATTATGTATTTATTTTATTATGATAGAGCAGGGGTAGGCAACCTCTGGCATGTGGCCGGGCTGGTTTGTTTACCTGCCGTGTTCGCAGGTTCGGCTGATCGCGGCTCCCACTGGCCACGGTTCGCCGCTCTAGGCCAATGGGGGCTGCAGGAAGCGGCGCGGGATGAGGCATGTGCTGGCTGCCGTTTCCCACAGCCCCCATTGGCCTAGAGCAGCGAACCACAGCCAGTGGGAGCCGCGATTGGCCGAACCTGCGGACGCGGCAGGTAAACAAACCGTCCTGGCCCACCAGGGTGCTTACCCTGGCAAGCCGCATGCCAGAGGTTGCCGACCCCTGCTCTATCATAATAAAATAAATACATGATATTATCATTAATTAATTTAACAACATACATTAGTGGAGCTTTTTGTGGGGGCCAGTTAGAGCCCTGAACAGCCTCAGAATATGGGGAGCATGAAGGTAGCTTAAACCTACCTTGACCCACCTACTCTAGAACTTCTCCAAGTGCCAGAATGCTAAACTTGAGAATCGAGCCTTGAACCCAGTGTTTCCCCTTTAAGGTCTGTATCGCCTCTTTAAGGATGCTCAGCTGAAAACTCTCCTCTAAAATAACTCCAGTGCAGAGACTGCTTGAAACTAGCTTGGCTGAAGGGATCTCACTTCCAGAAGATAACCGAGCGTGGCTGCCTGCCCAGTTTTAACAAAAGACGGATTTTGTAAAGCTAACTAAAACTATGCCATCCATTAGGGGAACTACAAAGCAGAACATTTTAAAGTTAATTGGTTTTGCAATTAAAAGATGCACGGAACATGTGATGCAATTAATTTTACATAAACTTGGTCAGGAATTAAATGTAAAAGCACTTGGTTATTTCCCTAAATGAAGCATATGTTTACTTCCAACACCACCAGCTTCTTTGCATATCAACACAGGAAGTGCTGTGAACACTAATGCGCCATGCCCAGCCCCAGCCAGAACAGCGCTGGGTTGTTTTTGTAAGGGAATGTGATTTCTGAGTTGCTTAGATTTGAGGTTTAAAGGCTGGCTTGGAAAGAAGGCTGAAATACATGAGGAGAAGGAGATTTTTCTCGCGCCATTGCATTGGGAAGTATAAAATCAATGGGGTTTAATTGTTAATCCGGTGGTGTATGGTTTTAAGTTGATAAGTGTGCACAGTTGTTTAGCAGTTCATGGCTAATTAGCTTTTCCTAAAATTCAGCTGCTGAAAAAGCACCCAGTCTACAGTGCCTAGGATGGTTCATATCAATATGGCAGGTATTCAAATTGCCGCTCTGGCACCACACTGAAGTCCTTTCTGTCCACTGGAAAATAACCAGATACATTCTAGAAGCCTTAAAACTTTTCCGTGCAGAGCAACAGCCACAAAACACCACGGGTGCAGAGAATAGGGCACACTCAGGAAACCTGGACTCTTCTTTCAGCTCTGCTATGGATTTGCTGTGTGAGGCTGTGCTTCTGTTTCCCTTTGTCTGTCTTTTCTGTTTTGACAGGAAGCTGTTTGGGGCAGACACGTCTCTAACAGTCCTGATCTTGGTTGGGCCCTCCAGGTGTTACCGGGCTATACATTGCAGTAACAGCTTTGCATTTGTGTTGAAAAACAAACCAAACGGCCTTGAGTTTTAACACGCCAGGGGTTCCACTTCCCCTCATCTACATTGGCATCAATCAGAGTAGCTCCATCAACTTAAATGGAATGACACTGATTTACACCAGCTGAGGATCTGGCCTGATGGAGTTAAAAGTGGTGTTACACCAGCAGAGAATTAGGTCTTTGGCCTGTCAGTTCCTGCATGAAGTTCCAAGGAGCTAAGGGGGATATTCACGCTATGCAAAACATCTCGCATTGGAAACAGGTTGTCAGGCCTCCTGGAGGTGGCTGTGAGTGAGCAATAATACATACTGTGCTGCCAATTACTCCACTGCTTATTCCACACTGCAGTTGCGTGAAACGTGGTGATTCGGCTCTGCAGAATCTGTATAAATATTTCCTTCCACACTGATTAGAGCCTGACTGTTACCAGACAGGCTGGGGCTGGCAATGCGTGCCCAGGCTGGTGGCGACAGCTCATCAATCAGTCAATCAAATTCAGATTTAGAGAGAGGCTTGATTTGACAGCACGCTGAGGCTCACTTCTAAATCCCTGCTGCTACTTCATTCACCAAGGCAACGGTGGGATCAGCACAAATGCGCACACAATTCCTTGGCCCAGTTCTGCTCTGGTCTGACCCCTTTCAGTAAGTGATCCTGGGTAACGGAGACATGAAATCAGAACATTAGCACTTGGCACCATCAGTGTCCCAGTGGGAACTGCTGGGTGCTCTGCATATTTCAAAATCTGGCCTTCATTTAGCTAACTAACTAGATGTTCTTTTGAAAATTTGTACCCAGGTGCAGAAGGATGTTGGGAAAGGCCAGAACACACAGGGGCACAAGGCTTCTGGGTGAAAGTGGAGCAGACAACAGGGCACAGGAAGTTACTGAGGGATTTTCTACACTTCAAATGCTATAATAGCACAGCTGTGCCACTGCAGCGCTTCAGTGTAGACACTACCTGTGCTGATGGGAAGGGTTCTCCCTCGAGAGGCAGTAGCTAGATCAACGGATGAATTCTTCCATCAACCTAGCGCTGTCTACATCAGGGACTAGGCTGGGATAGCTGCATCTCTCAGGAGGTGGATTCCCGCCGAAAGGTTGCTGTACTGATATAAAATCCTGGCGTAGACCAGCCCTGAGACAGTTCAGATTAGGCCGCTGAAGGCACAGAGATAGCTGACGCCTTCACACCGCTGTGGTTTTAACACCATCAGGGTGGTGATAGCCCCAAAATGCCCACAGAGAAAGTGTTCCTTTTACAGAAGCTATCTATGGTCAACAAGCCATTCTCGCACCAGCCTGCATAAGAAGAAGTCTGCATGAATTGACTCCAGCTCCAATTAAGGTCATGCTTTCACAAGCTAGCTTGTGAGGCATTGAAATTATAGGCAGCCACTATTCCAACTGTCTGCACAGAGCAGCAGGAAAGAAACGGTAGAAACGAGGCATGCTATGAGGCCAATTCACCACTGGATCAGGCAAATATCTCGATTAATTGATGTAGAAAAATGGTCTTCTATTCAATCTTCAACCACAAGGCTGATGATTCCAGTTTGCACTGGTTTGGTCATATCACTGAACAAGCTGAGTGATAGATTTAAATAAGAGGTAGTGATGTTACATATGTAACTTGCCTAAGTGAGAAATGAAAGGTACAGAACCCAAGGGATCGTCTGAAAGATGGTTCTATGGAGCAGAATGTGGCTCCACATTCTTATCCGAGGAAAGGTGATCACAGAAATTGCCAGGCCTGCCAAGGACACTGGGACAGAGCCTCACCTGGTGTGTATCACTAGCTCCACTGAGTACAGCTGAACACCTGGTTTATTAACTCCACATCATTTTAACCTTCTGAACCACTGTTCAGGTTCCATCCCTCACTACGTTCTCTGTAGCACACATGGCCTCTACCAGGCAGTGGGCAGTAAATGTATGTTACCAGGATATACTTTTTTTTAAAAAATGTGCAATTCATTTGCTGAATAACACTTTGCTTGTCTTTAGCAACTTCTACACAGGGGATGGGTGTTTCTGGTATGTACTCCACACATCTGCTGAGATTCCAACTATCTGCACAGAGCATCAGGAAAGAAACAGTAGAAATGAGGCATGCTATGACACTGGAACAGGTTACCTGGGTAAGTGGTGGATTTTCCATGACTTGGAAGTCTTTAAGTCAAGACTGGATGTATTGCTAAAAGAGCTGTTGTAGCTCAAAGAGTAGTTACAGGCTGGTGTAGAAATTATTGGGTGAGGTTCTTTGGCCTGTGTTCTGCAGGAGGTCAGACTAGATGATCATAATGGTCCCTTCTGGCCTTGGGAATCTATCAGTCTATGAAAACATTGAGTGAGCAGACATACACCAGTACTTACAAGGCTTCAGAATCCAACACTTGCTTTGATTCCAAGAGGAATCTAAATCATGACTTGGGAAGCCAGGAGCATTCTCCCAGCTTCCTGGAAATATTCCCAGGGTGCCCATCTCATTGCTAAAATGAGTGTGAACTCATGAATTACAGATGGAAAGCTACCATTCACGGCCATTACCCATCCCCCAGGCTATCCAATCCCCTCACCTACTCCTCATTCATTGATTTCGGAGCTGTGCAGCAAATAACCAGTGATCTGTACCAGCACCCTCAATTTCCAGAAAGCTGGAGTGTAAGTAATAGCCAATAAATCTCAAGATTTATGGCATGACAAGGGCCAGTTTGTTCTAATCATTGACACTTTCGGTGGGATGGGATCCACAACGGGACACAGCTGTTGCAGTGCTGAGCATCATGCCACCTAACTTTTAGGCATGTAGAAAATCATAGGAACAACAGTGCTATCCACAAAGTCTGGGTGAGGTACTCAGGCTTTCCTCACTGAATGGGGAGAGAGAAGACACCTGCGAATGTGATCCACAAAAGCCAGCTGCTAGGCAGTGAGCTGCCTAAGCTAGCCAATAGGAGATGCTGTTGAGAGGTGGGTGTGTTAATCCCCATCCCTCTCACGGAGATAGGTGCCTAGGTTCAGGCTGCAGGGCGACCCCAACGAGAAACTGCAGATCTGGAATTAATTTGCAAACTGGACACCATCGTATTAGGCCTGAATAAAGACTGGGAGTGGATGCGTCACTGCAAAAACTAAAAACCAATTTCCCCATGCTAATTTCTCACTACTGTTACTCACACCTTCTTGTCCACTGTTTGAAATGGGCCTCCCTGATTACCACTACAAAAGTGATTCTGCCTCCTGTTGATAACAGCCCACCTTAATAGAATTGTTACGTTAGAACTGACCCCCCACTCGGTAAGGCAACTCCCATCTTTTCACTTACTGTGTGTATATATAGCTTCCTACTGCATTTTCCACTCCATGCATCTGATGAAGTAGGTTTTAGCCCATGAAAGCTTATGCTCAAATAAATGTGTTAGTCTCTAAGCTGCCACAAGGACTCCTCGTTGGTTTTGCTGATACGGACTAACCCGGCTGCCACTCTGAAACAAGCCTGTCTCTGCTAGTGTCTCACAAATGGGAAGTCCGGCAGTGTAGATGCCTAAGCTGCTTCTTGAAGGAAAGAGTTAGGTGTCTGCCTTGCCCCAGACAAAACAGTCCGAGGTGGTGATGGAGGTGCCCACCTTATGGCTTTCAGCCCAGTGTTGGAGCACTCACCTGGAATGGGGGAGACAGTTCCATCAGGTTCCACTCTGGAAAACAGAAAGTCATTGGACCAAGTCAATAGTGTCACTGGATGGGGTAAAAAATCATAAAGCGCAGACACCCCGCTACAGACTACAGGTTACCTCGTGCCAGCATCTCACCAAGGCAGAGTGCCAGCTACAGCCTGCTTTGATGTAAGCGTTTAACTAGGGGTGCCCAGCTACATCCTGAATACTGCCCGATGCCAGCACGTGCACTGGATGTGCACAGTCACAATACATAATCTTCAGTGCTGTTCCAGCATCTGCTCAGCTGCAACCTGCATAGACCTTCGTGCAGTGCCACTGTCTGCCTCTGGATGCCAATGCCAACTGATCTACTCCCTGGTACAGTGCCGGCAGCTCTCTGTGTGTGCCAGCTTCAACCCATGGATCCTCAGCCTCAGCCTTCATTTCCCTTGGCATCAGCCTTTAACCACGGGGGTGCCCAACCGTACCCTGGTTACAGGTACCCACAAATGCCTAGTCTCAGATCATGTAAATGACCTGGCACAACATCTCTCCAGCACGGGATGTTTGTAAATAACAACATATTACCTGGTTCCAGCTAATCTTCACCTCTGATTCACTGTGTAGTAACAGGGTGTGCTTTAAGGGAGACTACAGGCTCAGCACAGCCTAGTCCCAATTTCAGCCCCAGTGCAAAGGCTCCTTAAACAACCAGTACCCCTGTGACACCTACCTAACAAGTCTGAGTTATTCACTCAGGATCCCTGCCCCAAATTGTCATCCAATCAAAAGCCCACTCAGTAAATGCTCCTTCTGTGGGATGGCCGGGAAACAAGAATTCTGCTTTGTGAAAAATATTGAAGTTTTGACATTTGTTTTCGTTCTGCATCAGAATGAAAACTAGTCCTGCTCTGCTGGGTTCAATCTCACTTGGAGATCAGGCAGCTTAGAATTTGAACTTGGGTCTCTCTCTCTCTCGTTGACCAGAAATTCCATTGTGGACCTGAGAAACCCCAACAAAATAATTCCTGACCAGTTCTACTCCTGATGCTCTCCTCATCTCATGTCACATACGGCTGCTTATTTCAGACTGTCCATTGATGGCCCTAGGTTTGCAATTGTCGGGGATAAACCTAACTGGATCTTCCAGGGCTCATCATGAAGAGTAATAACACCCTGGTGCCTGATGGGAAGGCCTAATTCCACCAAGGTACTTAGGTGCCTAAGTCCCAATTTAGGCTCCATTGCAATCCACAAAACTTCTGCCAACCCTGTAGGTGCCTAACCTCGGTCAGCACCAACATTTTCAAAGTAAAAGCTCCCTCAGCACCTATGCTTCTGCCTCCAGGCATGTGCACCACTGCCTCCCTCTGGGCATCTGGATGCCTATCTCCTGTCTAAGCCCCAGAGCGATTCACAAACCAGAGGATATAGGTGTTTGGCCATCTAAGTCACATGCAGGGCCGGATCTAATAGGCATGTTCAGAGGCCACTTACCAGATCAGGTTCCATTCAAAATGCAGGGAGGGGAAGGAAAAGGAACCATCATATTACTTTTACCCAGTGGTTAGACCTCTTACTTGGGATGTGTGAGACCCAGGTTTAAATCTCCTTTCTCTGCCAGAGGGACAGGAG
Source organism: Mauremys reevesii (assembly GCF_016161935.1). NCBI lineage: Eukaryota > Metazoa > Chordata > Testudines > Geoemydidae > Mauremys > Mauremys reevesii. The sequence goes on along the minus strand of NC_052645.1, from coordinate 10,509,090 downwards.
AGTTGTTATTTACCCCTTCACATAACACAGGAACCAGGGGTCACCCAATGAAATTAACAGGCAGCAGGTTTAAAACAAACACAAGGAAATATTTTACACTATGAACAGTCAACCTGTGGAACTCACTGCCAGAGGATGTTGTGAAGGCCAAAAGTATAACTGGGTTAAAAAAAGAATTAGATAAATTCATGAAGGATACATACATCAATGGTTATTAGTCAAAGTGGTCAGGATGCAACCCCATGCTGTGAATGTCCCTAGACTTCTGACTGCCAGAAGTTGGGACTGGACAACAGGGGATGGATCACTTGATAAATTGCCCTGTTCTGTTGACTCCCTCTCAAGCATCTGGCACTGACCACTGTTGGAAGACAAGATACTGTGCTAGATGGACCATTGGTCTAATCCAGTATGGCTGTTCTTATAAGAAAGGATTTGAATCCTTTGAAAATCCCGTGATTTAAGGTGGTTTTTTTACCCCATCCAGTGTTGCTGTTGACTTGCTTCAGTGACTTTGACAAACACACCCTGGGTAATTAATGAACATCATGGCTTCACTCAGCGTAGAGAGAAGAGAGGCAGCAGTCTGAGACCAAAATGAAACACTTCAATCCAGAGCTTTTAGGAAGGAGCCATTTCCCCAAATTAAACAGCGGGATTCAGCGTGTTCTGTTTATCATAACGCTCTCCTTCATGATGCATGGGTTTCCGTGCACCCGTAACATTTTATATACTGCGCTTCTCTCTATTTTTGTTCCTGTTGCATTGTCACTCCACAGTGCCGCTGTTTGCATGGCCATTAAGGGCGGGAAACGGTGTTTCTCTTCCAATAACCGATTGCTACATAATTAGCTCTTTTGTTCCAGCCACATAAACTCTGCTAGTTAATTATATGCCACCTTGCCAATAGTTTGTGGGTTCTCGCTGTCAGGAACAGAGTTAGTGGTAGGGAGGAAGGGAAAACTAAAAAGCTGCTTATAAAAACCCTCCTGAGTTGCCTTTGAGAGCTTTTATTTCAAGAGTGGCCACAACGGTCTGTGTTTCCATTATGTCGCTCAGATTTGTCAGTCCATAGGCATAAAGAGCAGGGATGCTGCAGTATGAATTTCTCCTTTCACGAGTCCCACAAGCGTCACAAAGCTGGAGTAAAAAAATATCACAGCACAGAGTATACAGCCAGGGTCTCTGAAAGTGGCTTTAGCTATTGCCGGGTGGTATGTTTATCTCGCAGGCTTGTTCCGCCTCCCGCAAGTCCCCTCTGGAAAATGGAAGAAAGAGGATTTTTTCCTCTTTGTTTTAGATGCCTCTGCGTTTGGCTGGATGTCAGGAGAAGGCTCCAAAGGGGGTGAAGGAAAAGTGGGAAACACAAAGAAGAGGGGATAGAAAAAGGGAGCTGCAGTTTTGTACTGATGCGAAACGGGCCCACTCTGATTTCCATTGCTGAAGAGGGGATACCAGATGAGAGGGAGCGTTGTTCCCTACCATAGACTCCCATTCCCTGCACATTGCTTCAGTGGTTTTGTAAGCCAAGGGCAGATCAACAATGGGCTTTTACAATAAGTTGCTTACTTGATTTCCTATAGCAGCAGCCATATGGGAGGCAGCGAGGCCTAGTGACTAGAGCACTGAACTTGGCTTCAGCAGACCTGTATTCTATTCCCAGCTCTGCTCCTGGGGACCATGGGTAGCACATCACTTCATCCCTTCATACTGGTTTCCCCATCTGTTTAAAGAAAAAAGAGGAGAATGACAGTGACCTTCTTTGTAAAGTGCTCTGAGAGCTATGGATGAAAAGGGCTTAATAAGAGGTAGGTATTAATTATTATTATAGAAGCAAACCCTGTTCTTAGCTCCACCCGAAACAGGCCGACATTGACTGTAGTTCACTCAGCCTATGGGTCGGCAGTCACTGCATACGTGATCCAGTGTCTGGTATTTCCTGTGCCAGTCCGACTAGAATGGGTTGGGAAAGAAGCTTTAACAGAAGGTTACCAAGCAACCAGTCTATTGAGCTCTTGTAGGCAGCGTTCTTGAGCCATGTTGGTCCCGGGATATTAGAGAGACAAGGTGGGGGCAGTAATATCTTTTATTGGACCAGCTTCTGTTGGGGAGAGAGGCCAGCTTTTGAGTTGCCCAGAGCTCTGCTTCAGGACTGTGTAAACTAGAAAACTTGTCTCTCTCCCCACAACAGAAGTTGGTCCAAGAAAATAAATTACCTCACCCAACTTGTCTCGCTATTGAGGCCTCGGTGATTTGTGTCTGTTTCACCTTTTGCCATATGGTGGCTGAATTCTGCCCTCTGCCTCTTCCAATAACCAAGTTAACACTATAATTCTATCAGAGGGGAGTTTTGTGGGTCAGAAATTGGGTTGGGCTCAAGGAATGTGGGTTTGAGTCACAGTTCTCCTTTGTGACCTTTGGCAAATCACCAGATCTCAGTTCTGTAAAATGGGAATAATACTCCACTAGCAGAGGTTGTGTATGGTGCTGAGATATGCCAGTGATGGAAAAGGATCTGAGTAGGAGGAGTCGACCGTATTGTATTTTGACTTGAGATGGTCCCGTACTTCTAAGCTCTGATCCCAAAACAAACTTACTTGAAGTCTGAGAGTGTTTTGATCTGAGGTGATCTCTATTTTGTAGAGGTTACCATTAAAACTCTTCTGCTAAACTTGCCCATTGAACTCTTAGCTTCTTCTATGAACCAGGGGAAACTGGTTTTAAACACTTGTTAGAAAAAAAAATCCATGTGGAAAATTTTGAGGTAAAGGAAAAAAATAATTTTTGTGTAATTTTTCCACCAAAAATGTTGATTTTTTCCAGTGGAAAAATTAAACTTCCGTAATTTTTTTGCCAAAACTCAAAGTATTTTGGGTTTTAGACAACAATTTTTCGACTTCAAATTGAAATTCTTTGCAGAAAGCAAACATCTTTTGGAAAAAAAAATCACTCAGTGGTAAACCAAATTTCCCACAGAAAAACAGTTTTGACAGCAAATTTTGGACCAGCCCTAGTGTTGGTGCTTCTGCGTTGCTCTTCTTCCCCTCCCTCCCACTCCCCTGCCGAAGAGACAGCTTCTCCTCAACTACTGCAGAAATCTCCACCTTAAAAATCTCCTTGAGGAAAACCTTAATGTCTCAGAGAAAAAACATAGCATTGGGCAGTAATTGAAAGCACTTTCATTAGACCCTGCTGGGTAGTTCATTGCTTCCAGGCCTCCGATAGGATTACTGTAACTTCCCAGTCTCTCCACAAACTTTCAGAACATTGCTGCACCAGAAGCCGCTAAGGATGGTGAGATCATTTAGAAGCCTGAGTTTTAAACCCAGTTCTTAATGGCAGAATTCCTCCCTTTACTCCTATTTCTGCTCCAAGCAGTTTTCTTTTGTTCTTTCTCTCTCTAATATAGATGACTTCCCTCAAAAGGGTATTAAAATGTTAGCTCTTCTTCAGCTAAATTCACTAGACAAAGAAAAAATTAATCCCTCAATTATAGTCTCTTCAACCCAAACTTTAATTTTCTTGAGATAACAAAGATATCTGATACTATTTTCTTGTCTGTGATGTTTCCATGACTTCCTTAAGAGGAACTTTCCCACCCACTTTCTGTTGTGTCTGTGTTAATGTAAAATTTGAAAGGGGTGGAGGAGATACATTTGATGGGGTGAAATCTTGGCCCCACTGACGTCAATGGGGGTGTTTCCAGGGACTTCAGTGCTACCAGAATGTCTCTTCATGTCTCTTTTGCTCAGGAATCAGGTATTTTTAAAAAGACTGATTCTCGGTGGGGGTCAACTATTGCAATTTTAACATTAGTATTTTAATAGTTGATGTTTTTTCTTAAAGACCCAGCTCTTGGAGTCATGTGATTATGTGAGAATCTTTATTTAAAAAAAAAAAGCAAAAGGCAGGCCTCTAGTTTTTTTGTTTGTTTTTTGTGGTGGAGAAAAGCTTGATAATTTGACCCTCCCATAGGCTCAAAACCCAGAAAGCCAATAAAAATAACCCTATAGCAGGCTGTGCTCAGGGGCCAGCAGGTCTAGTGGTCAGGATGTGGCCAAAGAATCTCTCCAAGTCTCGGGGTGGCTCGTCCAAAGGGACTCAATGACCAAGTCACAGTTTGTCCCTTCTGGCTGCTACTCTAGATCAGCCTCTCGGGGGGCACTTCCTACTTTCCTTGTTTTCCTTTCCATTGGGCGAGCGGGGGGGAGGTAAATAGCCCCAGCCTTCTGCTTCCACAAGTATCAGCAATTCAAAGCCTTAGCTGTGTGGGTGGGTGGGAGTCTTCCCAGCTCACTCTCAGAGTCCAGCTGTTCTCCCAGGTCAGGGAGAAGGCGGGAGAACCAGGGAAGCCAGACCCCGGCTTCGTGTCTGAGTCCTAGTCACAATCCTGGCCCTTCCCTTGTACTTTGCTCTGTTTGCTGGCAGCCAGTTTCTCCTTCACTCTTGCCCCTGCTTAACTGCCAGAGCTCCCTTTGAAGCAAGTCCTCTCTTTGGAGCAGGAGGGGCAGGGCCTTCTTGGCAAAAATACTGTTCCATCCCTTCTTTAACTATGGTGTTGTGAGGTGAAGGTGATCCTTTGAAGACAGCCACATGTGGGTGTCGGGTCCACCTAGTCTGCCTGAGGACAAGGAGGAGGAGAGACAACTCTAGCAGCGAGCGGGCAGACTTTGCAGATGGTCTGTGCCTTACTTCTGATAAAGGAACATCTCCCTCGGCTTCAAACCACAATTTGAAGACTTCAATAACTCAGACATAGGTTAGGGGTTTGTTATAGAAGTGAACAATTTCGGCAGCAATGCCTCTCGCTGACGCCACTTGCCATTGACAAGTGACGTCATCGAGAGGCGTCGCTCCCGAATTTCGGCGGGGACGCCTCTCAATGACGTCGCTTGTCGACTTGTCGCTTGTTGACGGCAAGCGACGTCATCGAGAGGCGTCTCCGCCGAAATTCGGCGGCATTTCAGCGGGTGCTCCACTGCCACAGTGGTCCTTCGGCTGGCGCCCGCCAGCCAAAAAGGTTGGGGACCACTGCACTAGATGTATATAATAATGTAACGGTTCCACCTCACCGCCATGGCACCTCCTGCTGGTCATTCTGGGAATTAGCTCAGTCTTTTCACAGGGCGCCCTCCTCTGCTGGTGTCTCACCTGTCATCATTTCTGTTTTGGACCTGCATCACCCCAAGGCTCTTCAGGACACAGCCCTCCAGCCATACCCCATTCCATTCACCCCCCGTTTCTGGGGGAGCAGCAGTCCTCTGTGGCCAACTGCAGCCCAAGGTTCTAGCCACTTGCCTCAGTCGCAAACTGCAGCCATTCACTGGCCACTCCCCTCAGTGGCACATGGGGGTGAGGGAGACCCAGGCCCACCCTCTACTCCAGGTCCCAATCCAGGGACCCTCTAGGCAGCAGCCACGCGCTGCATCTCCTTCAACCCCCACCATCCATTTCCCTGGGCCACTTCCCCATAGACCTAGCACCTTCTCTGACCCTGTATCAGGGCTTCAATCTTTCTCAGGCTGGAGCTCGGCCCAGCACTATCCAGTCCAGGGTGCTGGCAGCTCCCTCAGCCCTTCAGGGACCCAGTCCCTTCTGACTGGATTCGCAAGAGGGAACTGACTCCTCTGCCTGGCAGCATTCTTTATATATGGGCCTGCTTTGCCCTGATTGGCTGCTCCTTGGAGCCCCTCCCTGATTGGCTGGCTGCTGCATAGCCTCCTCAGGGCTGCTTTTAACCCTTTCTCCACCAGTGTGGGGCAAACGCCCCATCACAAATAGCCTACAGTTAATCCAGGAAGAGCAGGTTAGTTATGAGACAGTGCTGCAAAAATGTGAGGCGTACTGCACTCCCAGAAAGAATGAGACTTTTGAGAGATACAACTTTCATCTGAGAGCTCAAAAAGAGGGAGAAACTTCTGAAGAATTTGTGACTGATCTCAGACTGCTGAGCCAATTGTGTAATTATGGAGAGCTCACAGATTCCCTAATTAGAACAGATTGTTATGAGGATCAGAGACATAAAGCTCAGAAAGAGACTGCTGGAAGATCTGGACTTGAATTTAGAAAAGGCAATCAGAATTTGCCTGGCAACTGAGGTTACTCAGGCCAGCTGGAGGATGTCTACACTGCAATAAAAGATTTGCCGTGCAGTCACGGCTGGCCCAGGTCAGCTGACTCAGGCTAGTGGGGCTACAAAATTGTGGTGTAGACGTTTGGACTCGGGCTGAAGTTCAGGCTCTGGGGCCTTCCCCCAGCATAGGGTCTCAGAGCCCACCGGCCAGCTGCATCCTGAATGTCTACACTGCAGTTTTATAGCTCACAGCCTGAGCCCTGTGAGTCAGCTGACCCAGACCAGGCACCAGTGTTTTACTGCAGTGTAGACATACCCATGAAAGCTGCCGGAGGGAAAACAATACACTGAGGCAGTAGATGGGATTACAACTCCCCTAAGCTACAGAAAAGTGGAGAGGCAAAACAGATTTGAGAGAGTAAAAGAGAACTCTGACAATGAAGAACAATCAGAACGGGCTTTCAGAAGACAGCACAAAGAGCAGTACCCAGTGTAGTGGCAGACGTGGGCTACAGAACCATCCTGCTTTTGGGAAAGGCTGCAACAACTGCAAAAAGCATAACCACAGTGCAAGGGTTTGCAAACAGGAATCAAATGTGCTCAAAGAGCACCAAAGTGTGCACACAATGAACCAAGAAGGGCAAAGCACAAGCACCAGTGAAGAATTCTTCATAGGGACTGAAACGGCAGCACCAAGTGACTGGACTATTATTTTTGCAACACATGGAATCTTTATCACTTTTAAGTTGGACACCGGTACTCATGCAAATGGGGTGCCAGAATCTATTATACAGGGTTTAAAGAAAAAAACAACAACCCAAAGTCTCATTAAAAGAAAACCAAACAAAACAATTAAAGCATCATGAGTGATGTGGAGAAAATGTATAAGGAAAAGTTATTTACTTATTCCCATAATGCAAGAACTAGGGGCCACCAAATGAAATTAATGAGCAGCAGGTTTAAAACAAATAAAAGGAAGTTCTTCTTCACACAGTGCACAGTCAACTTGTGGAACTCCTTGCCTGAGGAGGTTGTGAAGGCTGGGACTATAACAGGGTTTAAAAGAGAACTGGATAAATTCATGGGGGTTAAGTCCATAAATGGCTATTAGCCAGGCTGGGTAAGGAATGGTGTCCCTAGCCTCTGTTTGTCAGAGGGTGGAGATGGATGGTAGGAGAGAGATCACGTGATCATTGCCTGTTAGGTTCACTCGCTCTGGCATTGGCCACTGTTAGTAGACAGGATACTGGGCTAGATGGACCACTGGTCTGACCCAGTACGGCCGTTCATATGTAAAGCTCAGAGCTTACACTGGGAAGCTGATTCCAACTGTTGACATATGCGAGTTGGAGGTAAAACTAAAAGACAATGTGGAAAGGAGCCCTTTGTCTATGTCTAGATCTCAGGCAACTTAATAAGTATGTAAAAAGGGAACATTTTCCTATACTTACAAGGCAAGAAATCTTTGGAGAAACAGCAGATGCTAAATATTTCTCCACACTAGATGCATCAGCTGGATTTTGACAGGTTCCCGTAGAAAAAAGTAGTACACATTTGTACTTTCAACATACCCTTTGGGAGATGCTACTGTTGCAGACTAACTTTTGTGTTAAGTTCTGTACCTGAAGTGTTCCAAAGAAATGAATGACAGCTCTTTAATGGTATTGAACGTACCAAAGTATATATGGATGATGTTGTAATATGGGGTCGTATACTAGAGGAAGATGACAGGAGGCCCCAAAGTTTGCTAGAAAGGGCCCACAGAAATGTAAATTTGGGGTCAGAGAAATAATGTATCTGGAGAAACGTTGACAGAACAAGAGGTACAGGTAGACTTCAGCGGGGTGCAGGTGACTACCAACAGGCCGGCCCCAACAGGCAATGATGGGGTACAAAAATTTTGAGGGCGGGTAAATTCTGTAGGCAAGTTTGTACCCAACTTGGCTGATAAAACCAGCAACCTGAGAGCACTTCTGTGTAAAAATGCCAAATGGAGGTGGGAATCCCAATCATAATTAAGAGTTTGAAAACCTGAAAAAGTTAATAAAGGAGGCTCCCATCCTCAGATATTATGACAATACTTTCCAGATGCCTCCAAGGAAGTCATTGGAGCAGCACACATGCAGGAGACCCGTGGCATGAACCAAAACAGAGTTGCAATATTCTCAAATAGAAAAGAAGGCCTGGTTCATGGATGTAAGAAATTTCATGTTTTGGGAGACCGGTAATAGCAGAAACAGACCACAAGTTACTAGTGGCTACTGCAAAAAAATGGGGTTAGCAGACACTCCCCTAGACACTACAGAGATTATTGGTTCAGTTACAGATAGATGATTTACTAATGGTATGCAGGCCTGGAAAAGACCTAGTGGTGGCAGACACACTTTCTTCCAGAGCCTTTGAAAGAACTGTAAAGATCTGGATATTGCGCATGCCGAACCTCGTAAGAAAAACATGTCCAGTCTTAGACAAAATGTGGACTGTTACTGCTGAAGCCACAGCGGAGGATGAGACATTGCAAAGAGTCATCCAAGCTATATGCACATGGTGGCCTGGGCACTATATACCCAGTCCTTATGATCAGGTTAAAGAAGAACTTTCTGTATGGGATGGGATTCTGTTCAACGGCACAAAACTTATTCTTCCAAAACCATTACAGAAAGATATGCTAAATAGGACACATGAAGGACACTTGGTAACAGAAAAATGTAAAAGGACTAGAAATGTTTTATATTTGCCTTAAATGAATGCAGACCTAGACGAAACCATTAGAGCTTGTGAAACATGCCAGAAATACAGACCTAGTCGAGTAAAGGAGTCCATGATGATTACTCAAGAGACTTTAGCTCTGAGGCAGAAAGTGGGCATTGATTTGTTCACATAAGATGGAAAAAACTGCGTGATGGTTTTGGATTATTTATCACACTTTCCAGAAACAGCATTGCTAGAAGACACGACTGCAAAGCATGTAATTATGCGCATAAAGTTCATTTTTGCCAGACAAAGTATACCAGGCTGATAATGTCAGATAAGGGACCACAATTTGATGGATATGAGTTCAGACAACTTGCTAACAAATATGGGTTTAAACATGTTACATCTAGTCCTAGATAGCCACAGTCTAATGGTTTAATGGAAAATGGTGTGAAAATAATTAAAAGGCTGATTAAAAAAACAGAGGCATCAAACTTGGACCCTTACTTACCGTTGCTGAATTATAGGGCTGCACTCTCAAAGCATGGGTTGTCACCAGCAGAGGTTTTGTTCAACAGAAAACTAAAAAACAAGATTTGGGTTTTTTTTGTATAAATTGATGTAAAATATAAAAGTGACTTGATTCTGTATAAGAAAAGTGACAAAGATAAAGAAAAAGTTTGTTATGAGAGGGAGTCACAAGAACTTGAGATTTTGCAGCAGCACCATCATGTACATTGATATGACAGAAGGACTTAGTCACAAAACCCCTAGGTCCTACGAGGGTGTCACTCCTGAAGGACTGACAAATAGACAAAAGAGGAGACACCTTCAACAAATCCTAGAATGCAGGGAGGATATGGAGACAAGAAATGAGACAGCACAGGAGGCAGAGACCAAGTCTTCAGGGATGGAACCAGGAGGAGTCATTTAGGAATCCACAGAATGGACTTCACCAATAAGCATGGATGGTATTGAGCGCCACAGCGCAGAGACGGAAGGGATGACATACAGATCCATGTGACTGTGCAGGGCACCTCAAAGGCAAATAGACAATTGTTAGTGAGTGAATAGGGCTTTTTTTATTTGTATCTCTACTGTTGTGCATTGTATTTGTTCTTGTTTATTTGGGAAGGGGAGATGTGAGTTTCTCTCTTTAAGAGAGCTGTGCTTGGGAGTTGGCTCCGCCTAGTCTAAATGATGGTCTAGGTCTTATTCCTAATCAAGAATCAACTCCCTCAGTTTTCTCTAAGTCTCTCAGATAAGAACTCATGAATATTACAAGCGTGGGGGTTGTAAACCCCATCACACTCCCGCCTCCTCAGGCTGGGCGCCTTGGGCTTAGTTTGCATACACAGGTCTCCTCCTTCCCATAAAAAGAAGTCTGTGTTCTTGTGGTCATGTCCCGCTCAGTGCAATACTGCAAACTTGTACGGCTGCAGTGAGAGGTACCAGCGCATAATCTGCGGGTTATGGTTTTTCATGACATTCGGCCACTAAAGGGGTGCACGATTCATCACAAGATGAATGGCTGTCCCTATAAGGAATAGTGGAGGGCTTCAATGGCCTGTTTTACTGCCATGGACTCCTTCTTAGGGGAACAAATTCTGGCTGAGGTAAAGGGTGTTGGGTGCTGTTCTCCCTCCACCTCTCGTGACAGCACAGCCCTTAGGCGGATATCAGAGGCATCCATCTGCAGGACGACAGGTTTCCAACAATCAGGGTGAAGCAAGACTGGCTCCTGAATCAGCTGATCTCTCAATTTCTTGGAGGCCATGGCACAATCTCAAGACCACCAGACTTTGGAGGCTGCGTCTTTCACCAGGTCCATCATGGGGGCTGCAATCAGGGCAAAATTCAGAACAATCTACCTATAATAGCCTCCCAATCTCAGGAAGCATTATGCCTGCCTCTTCATAGTGGGTTCAGGGCATTCCACCAGAGCATGGACCTTTCCCACCAATGGGTGCAGGTCTCCCTTTCCCACTGTATACCACAGGAACATCACTTCTTGATTTGCTACATGACACTTGGCAGGGTTAGTTGCAAGTCTCACACTTCTGAGGGCCTGCAAGGCTCCTGGGACATATTTTAAATGTTCATTCCAGGACTTGCTATAGATAACGATGCCATCGATGTACGTGACTGCATACAGTCTCATCATCTTTTGGAGTCTGACTCATGGTTTTTGATCACTTGGGATTAACAATAATGGATTCTCTTCTTTCACAGTTTTTCATCCCATAGTACAGTATGACTAAAGATGCTGGACAGAACCAATCTAATCTTTGCACTTCTTGGTTTTAGCCCATACTGGATGCAGACAGAAGAGAAATTCAGTGAAAAACACCTGAAAATTTGTAATACAAATAATAATAAAAATAAACCGGAATGTAATTGAGATAAAGAGAGAAAAAAAATCATTACATGCTATGTCTAATTAGAGCTAAAAAAATAGTGGAAACAATTTCCGTGAATATTCATTTGAAGTCTAAAGCAATTTTCTTTTTTCGACTCTTTCATGTTTCTTTCTACAAAGATTCAAGCACTCTTGCTTTACGAGTGCTAATGCTCCCCGAAGCAAGCTTTTAATTCAAATGGTCAAATCTTTGCCAAAAATGAATCTTCAGTTGTATATTCCATTGGAAAGATCGCAATTTACAAGTCACACTCTGTTGGTTAGACACACAAGTCATATGGTTTTGTTTCTATTCCCTGATTGGATGAGTTCTGAAATGAACAACACACTCATGGACTTCATACATTCAGTTCTTCTGTTTGCAGTCCATGTGGTCTGTAGGTCAAGAATTCTTCACAGAAGAAATGAACTGATAGTTCTAATCAATGCATACATAAATTGCACTCTGCTGACAATTTGTAAACAGAAAAGGGGGCAAAATGAATCAATGAATTACTTGTGAATTATTTGCAGAACTCTAGGTCTGGTCTTGACTCCAGTGAGATCAAAATTCCCACTGACCTGAATGCGATCTTGATCAGGTTGAGTGTTGTGAAATTGTGGCAAGCATAAAGTTGAAAACGTAGGATTATCCACCACTTCCTGAGACTCCATTAAAACACAGGCATATTTGACTGAGTTAAAGCTAGAGATGCCTGACAGCCTTTATTACGGATTTCCATGCTTTTGTGGGTTACTTTTGCTCGGAACATTAATGCCATATGAATGTAGCTTTTTGCAGTTTAGTAGATGTAAATTTATTCTGTATTTCCAGTGTCACATGCTTCTCTTATCGGAATGTTACAGTCACTAGAATAAATATTAGAAGACAAGTCCTTGGAGAGATCCTGTGTATACACAAGCTAAGCACTCCAGCCACTGGCTAATCCTGGCAAGGAATTTTAAAACACGGATTATTCTTGTATTAATTACACGAGATAACTGGGGATTGGTAAACACAAAGGGGGCGGGGAGACCCCTCCTTCCGAGTGTTAGGAAGGAATAAAGAGGACCTTCCTTATGTGCATATTCCGTGAGATTAGCTACTATCGAGCCCAGTAACAACGCTCATCATGGGTCACCAGCGCAAACTGACCGTCAGCACCCCAGCACTTAAGCTAAAGGAGTAACTCAACTAGCTGGCGGCTGTACTAGGCTCTAACCCTCTCTGTACGCCAGCTCATAGAAAGAGATGCTATACAGCTGGCCAGGGTATTACACGTCCCTCCCACCCCTCCTCAGGAGAAGCTCATCCCAAGCATCTAAGGCCCAGAGCAGTTCAAGTCCATGCAAGATGTCCCTCTTTGTAAGGATCCCATCTGGGAGTCATTACTCCAGATTGAACCCACAGGCTTCTGTTTCAGAAACACAGGCCTTTATACCACTTGAACTAAAGGACTAATTCATTAACTCAGAACAGTGGGAGGCTTTTTTCTCTGTGTGGCCCAGCTACCAAAGCAGGACACATCACAAGTAGTCAGGGCATTTCACAGCCATTTCCTCACGCAGATTTAGAAATGAGCCAGAACACCTTGGAAGTCAGAACAACATTTCACCCAGTTGAGTGTCATCGTCAGGACCTGTAGAAGGGCTCGGCAGAGGCTCGTCCCTCCGCGGGGCTGTGGGATATCCCACCGCCTCGCTACAGGGCTGTATTTCCAATGAGGCACAGTAGGCACGTGCCTATGGGTGCCTAAAAATTCAAAGTTTTGTTGCTCCCGGGCATGGTGTGTGTGGGGGGCAGCTGAGGGGGTGACAGCCCCATGCAGCCCCGCTGGAGTGCGTCTGCCAGCAGAGAAGGCGAAGCAGCCCCCGGTGCCAGGGGAAGAGCTCAACAGTCCAATGCAGGGGCCCTGCTGGGCAAGTGGATCCTGAGGGAGCCCAGCCTGGGCAGGCCCTGCTCCAGCTCCAGCCTGGCTGATCGCGCTGCTCCTGAGGGGCCAGAGTGATTCCTGACTGGCCCCGGCTGTGCTGCCGGCTCAGCCCAGCAGACAGTGCGGACGGGGGGCAGGGCACGGGAGAGTGGGTCTCTGGGGGGCTTTGTGGGGGCTGCTGGGCAGTGGTGGGGGGTTGTGAGGGCTAATGGGCAGTGGAGGAGGTGCATGTGTGTTGGGGCGCTGGGCAGTGGGGGTCTGTGGGGGTGCTGGGCAGTGGTGGGGTTGTGAGGGCTAATGGGCAGTGGAGGAGGTGCATGTGTGTTGGGGTGCTGCGCCGTGAGGGAGTCTGTGGGGGGTGCTGGGCAGTTATGGTGGTCGGGCTGTGCAGGGGGCTCTGGGCAGTGGGGGCATCTGTGGGTGGGGGGTGGGGGTGTGTGCAGGGCAGTTGTAGTGGGGGGGTCTGTAGAAGTGTTTCTGGGTGGCGGGTGGTGAAGATGCTGTGCCTAGGGGCGCATAAGGTGTAAATTTGGCCCTGGGCATCACTGATCCACTCATGACTCTGTGAGGAGATCCTGGACTCATTCCCCTTTCCTATGTCAGCTTACGCCTTCTTGCTGCTCCTCTATGAATAAGTTACACCAATGTGGCCTCCCTTACACATCTGCAAGTGTGTGTAGGTCATTCTAAGGAAGTTGAATTGAGTGTAAGTGAGCAGAAAGTGGATTCACTTGTATCACCTTTCACAGCAGTTCTGACTTCAGGCCCTCAAGTAACCCTCTGTTGTCTTGAATGTTTTAGACTAATTTTGTAGATTTTGTAACATCACAGGGCCAGATCCTCAGCTGGTGAAAATGGATATGGCACCACTAAAAAGGAGCTACTCTGATTTACACCAGTTGAAGAGCTAGCCCTGTCAGTCCAGAGAAGGAAGCAAACATCCAGATGCTGAACCAAATTCTACCTCAGGGATTGTATCAGGAGGAGACAGCTGGAAATTCCCTCAGAAGTTCCACGGAAGTGCTACTGGCAGGACTTACAGTGGGGGTGTGCTGAACCAGGCCATGCTAACCACATCTCCTATCTGACTAGTGACAATTCTGGAGCAGAACTGCCTGCCTGTGAGGGTGGGAGAAAGAATGAGACACTTTGTACAAAAGTCCCTTATCTCCAATGGGCTTCTTGCTCCTAGGTGTCCTATGCAAGGGTCTATCTGCAGTTTAGGTCCAGATTTTGCAAAGCACTTAAGCATGTGGTTAAGTCCATCCTTATTCAGCACAGCACATAAGCATGTGGCAACTTAGAGCATGGGATGGATGACTAAACTGGGGTCTTAGGCCCAGATTTTTAAAAGGATTTAGGTACCTAACTCCCATTGAATGTATCTGACCCTATAGTCCAGCAGTAAGTATTTTAGGCTTAGAGAACCTTCTTGAATCCCAATGTTCATAACAGGAAGGGTTGGCAAACTATAAAACAGTCAGATTTTATCCTACGATTGTCAATTATACCGCTTAAATACTGCATAGAAGAGGAAGAACAGTGAACACTTTGTCAAATAAGCATTCCCTTTACGTTTAATCTGCCAGTTATGTTAATTAAATATGAATTGATTGTAAAAGGCATTAATTGAGATTTAAAAGAGATACATTTAGGCACCCATGTAATTAACTCAAAATAACAGAGGCAATAAATGTGAAATCTTATTAATACAATAACCTTGCAAGGATCATTTGGAGGGTTTTTTCCCCTCCTCCCTGTACATTTGCATAGAGCTTGCTAGCACGTTACATATCAATTAATATTCATTTGCAAGATTATATCCATTTTTAATTAACTGCTCTTTCCCCTGTCCCTGCTCCCTCTTTGAGCAAAGACACTTCCTCCCAGTTATCCCATGCAGCTCAGCTCTTGGACTTCGGAGCTTTTCTTTCCGCACTCTTCTTTTTGATGAGCTTTTACCTTTCGTTTACCTCTTCTGTGTGGGTGATTCTCCTCTGCACATGCAAAGGCCCCTATTTCCAAAGGGGCTTCTCATTTCAGGGGACACCCTTTTGAGTGCCCAACTGGAGACCCTTGGAGGAGTCCTAGTTGTGGTGACCTTGCTGCTGGAAGCAGGGGATGGGGCACTGGAATGGGAATCAGGTGAGCTGAATTGGAGTACGAGATCTAGCACTGACCTGCTTTTTGACTTTAGGCAATTCACAACTTCTCTCTCTGCCTCTATTTAGATAGTAGTAGTAGTAGTAGCAGTATTTGATTTATCATTTGTTTTACCCAGTGCCCAGGGACCTCAGTTTTAGACCATTGTGCTAGTGTTGTACCGACCCAGAATGAAAAGCCAGTCAGCTCTCCGGGGCAGGAACTGTATCTTACTATGTGTTATGGGCAGTCCTCAGCACAATGGGGATAATTGGCCATGTGCCTGCTTGTGTGACCACTAGAGGGAGTCAAACTTCCTTTTTTCTATGTGTGAAATTTTTCTTGGGAAAATTTCAAAATGAAATAAAGCAAAATTTCTTTTTTATTTGAATCTGTTGGTTTTCAAAGACTGAAAAACTCACAATTTCAATCCCTCTACCTCCATTTCTCCTCCTATCTGCATGCCGAAAGAAACAGAACAGTTGTTGTGCTCCCCCAACTCCCAAAATTCTCCAATTTGGGAAAGTGACTTGGGCAAAGAGACAGAGTAGCAACAAGAAAAATGAAACGCTGTAACTTGGCTCTAAGTTGAACAAGCTGTGAAAAGTTACAGAGTAGGGAAAAATAAGAAGGGCTGGAGACATCATTCCTTTTATTGCATTCGGGGGCGAAAAAGCAAAGATCCAAAAATTCAAAAATGTTTTCAGAACTTGAACCAAGTGAAAGTTTCAATGTGAAAAAAAAATTTCTGTTGAAAAATGTCATTGAAAATTGTATTTTCCCATGAAAATTTTTGGTTTTGATGAAGCTCCAGTTTTCAGAGCAGGAAATTACTTGGCTGAAAAATTTCAACCAGCTCTAGTGTGCACTGCAATCATGCAACTATTTCACTCAGGGATCCGCAATGGCTGAAAGGGAAGGACATGCCATGACTGGGCATGAGACTGGGACTGAGACGGGAGAGGCAATTTGAACTGATTGTTACTTATGGAGTTGAAATACCTTTCTTAAGCATCACAGATTTATTCCATTATACTTGCATTAACTGTTTTGCTTAACGAAAGTATGGCTCTTTGGTCCACGCAAAAGATGATGGATTAGCGGCCAATGAAAAATTTTCCATGGAACCTTTGTATTTTTGATGGCAAACTGTTTTTAATTGAAAAGATTTTTCATGAAATTGTCTGTTTTCTTTTGAAAATTACAATTTACCATCAGAAACCTGAACACTTGAAAAAACAAACCATTTTTGGTTTTCAGCCCCAAACTGAAATACATTGCATGAAACTGAAATAGTTTCATTTTGAAATGCCACCATGATGCATCATGGGACTTGTAGTTCAAGTGCCTCTTGGTCTCGTTCTTATCAATAGCTTGGGCTCCCCAGACAGATTTAATCTTCAGCAACATTTTTTTAATGGATTTCACTGAATTTTTCCCTCAGGTGGGGGGGAGGGAAGAAAAATTCTGACCCCCTCTAGCTGTAATAGGTCTGTGATTCCTGGATGTATTTCTGCCTCCCCAAAGACAGTAGGAAGGTTCTAAATCCTAAAGCAAAGGCCAAGACAGAATTGTATTAACGATTTAAAAAATATATAAAAAGGAGGTATCTATTGGAGATTGGGGTTTGTTTAGGTGTGTTATTTCTAGGGAGCGTGCACACCTGGAAATTAAATGGGAGCAAAGCTGGGAGACAAATGGCTTTCCCATCTCAGGAGCATTTCAGATTTCACAAATTTTCCCAGGCCCAAACTGTGATAAAAAGACAAAATTTTAAAAAATGTTGTGATCTCATTATCTGCCAAAAAAATTCAGATCTGACCAAGTGAAATGTTTCATTTCAATATTTACCTTTTTAAATTTATTCCTTTATTTATATTTACCTTTTTAAAGATATAAATGAACTAAAATATTGAACTGAAAAGTTGTTTCAAACTGAAAATGTGAAAATGGGAGACTGATCATTTTGATATTTTTTTTCTTTTTCAAATTGTGAGATATGCTGAAAGAAATCTTTTCCTGCAAACTGTTTTGGTTTCAATGAATCAGCATTTTCCAATGAAAAAAATATTTGATCACAAAATTCCCAGCCAGATGGGAATGTTTGGACACTACTAATGTTGCACTATGTGACATATTATACTTAACTCGTAAGCTCTTTGGAGCTCTTTCTGTGGCAATATAATGACTAACAAAATGGTGCCCTGGACTTTGACTGGGGTTCCTATCTGTTACCATGGCACAAATAATTAATAATTATTATTATAATGTGCTTTATTAAAGCCCTAACCCACAAAGCTCTAAAGCATGCGCTTAACTTTAAGTATGTGAAAATATCCAGTGAAAGTCAATTGAATGCAAGCATAAGCTTAATGCTTTGTTGAATTGAATCTGTAAGCATGTGAATAACTTTAAGCATATGCGTAGTCCCATTGACTACAAAGGAACTTAAGCATGTGCTTAAATTTAATCACATGCTTAAGTGTTTTCCCGAATTGCTGCTGAATTTCTTAGTCCACATCACAAAATCATCACTTGTGTTATGTTGCCTGGAACTTAGCTGGCTGAATTCCCTTGAATAGTCTGATTAACAATAGAGGTATAGACTTATAAATAACTACATAGTTAAAGCAATAAGACACAGACAATGTGTGTCTTATTCCTAACCATCCAATTTCCCTTTTCTTCTCTCCATAGGAACCATATTTAATTCTCCAAACTGTAATGCCTAACGGTTAAAGTTTGTCAGAGCTGCATAATGTGTAGCTAAGTGTACACAGCAAATTAAAGGACAGGTGAGAGACATACATACATATCTATATCTTTCTTCTTTCTTTCTCCTCTGTGTGTCTTCTTGAAATAGCTTCCAGAGGAGCATTTATTGAAATAGCATTTCTAGCAAATGCATCCCAATTATACATTCCCAATGCAAGTCAGATACATTGACAAAGAACAGAGAGGGGAAAAAAAAAGACCTGTCAAAAATGAAATAGAGTAGAAAAGTGTACTGAGAAAAATACATTACTGACAGGCAAACGAGGCTGAATTTCCTGGGGTGATTTTCAGCAGATTAGTTATGTCCATTTTTTACATAAGTTGAGATAACAGAGAGTAAATATTAGAGTTGCGCAGGGAAAGTTCTGGTTCCTGAAGGATTTGGAGATTTTGAAATTTGGCTTCATTCTGAATGGGAATGAAATTTGAACATTTTGAAATTCTCCACATAGGCAAATTCTTCCAGGGGAAAAAAATCATTTTGAGTCAATTGCAAGGCTTTATTTGACAAAATGTAAATGTTTTGTTTCCATTTTTTTTGCTTTTTAAATTATATCTGATGTGGTAATGGCTATAAAATTGGGAACAAATTGTTTCAAAATGCAAAAGAAAAACATTTCATTCTGAAAATGTCAAAGAGGATGTTTTGACATTGGTAGATTTATTTCTCTCCTGGTTTGCTTCCAAAATGAAATTCCAGTGAAGCAGACCTGATTTTGTGGAGTATTTTGATTTTGACAGAACTGTATTTTCCCATGGAATATGGTTCCATCAAAAATTATCCAACTAGCTGTAGTAAATTATATATATATCTATCTGAAAGGGAGCGAGAGACTCAATACCCACAGGGCTTTCCCTGAAATCTTGGGTAAGGCTGGAGAAGGACATGGCTGCAGTGCAGACTGGCCTGCAGTAATCAACTCAGAGATATTCATCCCTACAACCATGTACGCTCATTTAACTCACACAAAGTGTACCTGTGGTGAATTTATTTCCAAATGTATTTATTTCCATTTGCAAATTTAACACCATTAATTTGGGCTTGAATAGGGACACTGGGAGTGGCTGGCTCATTACAAAAGCAGCTTTGCCTCTCCTGGAATTGACACCTCCTCATCTATTATTGGGAATGGATTACATCCACCCTGATCGAATTGGCCCTGTCAGCTCCGGATCTCCACTTGTGAGGTAACTCCCTTCTCTTCATGTGTCAGTATATAATGCCTGCAGCTGTAACTTTCACTCTGTGCATCTGAAGAAGTGAGGTTTTTTACCCACAAAAGCTTATGCCCAAATAAATCTGTTAGTCTTTAAGGTGCTACCAGACTCCTTGTTGTTTTTGTGGATACAGACTAACACGGCTACCCCCCGATCTTATTTCCAAAGACTGATCATGGCTGTGCTTTAGTTTCAACAAGAAAATACCATCACTTCAGAAAACCCAGACAAGGGTTTCAATTAGTGATTGTGGGAAGCAAGGAGCCAATTGATTCCCCTCTTTGTCTGGTTAGTCAATGGCCAAGAAGAGCACCCAGAGAGAGGAGCGACCACCCATGCATACGCCTTCCCCTTTCTTTCTAAAGCTCTAAACGTTATGAATCCAAGGAAGTCTTCCACCCATGTGTGGCAATCTTTTTATAGCAGAGCAACAGCTATAAGACTAGATTTTTGTTTAAAGCTCGGCTCTTCTAAGTGCTCTAAAACCTGTATGGTTAATCACAATGCCTTGAAATCTGGACTGCCTCATGGGGGTAAGGGGTACAGTCAAAGACCCAAATGTACAGGCATTTATTCAAGAGGTTCCTGAAATACAGGCCCTAGGAGAAAAACATCTTTTCATAAAGTTGGCACATCCTGGCAACATTTTTTTTGCTTACAGAGAGAGATTAGACCAGGGCTCAAACCATTGCACAAGGCTCTCAAATGCTCGAGCGTTAACCCAACTGAATGCATGGCAGCCACCAGCCCTTTTGGGGAAATCAAATTAAATGTTATTTGAAAATGAGTTGGCTTCTTCAGTTAGGGGTGCACCATTCCACGGTTCACACGCCTATACACGCGCTCAATGGAGTGCACTGGGCATGTGCAGAGAGAAAGGCTAAACTATCTGGAAAATGACCTCTCTGTTATAGGACTTCTGCAGTCCCATGGGTCTGTTAATGGTCTCAGATCCAGGCACCACTACAGGTGCAAATCCAGCTCAGTGTTTCTCCCATCTGTTTCTACAAGGAGGGGTGGCTCTTTTGGGGAAATCTGAGGAGACCAAAATATTCAGAAAGTGGTGGAACTATTTTCGAAAAGCAACCAAATGACACCTGCAAATGAAGGGAGGAGTGATTAGAAGCGCAAGAGGACACGGTAAATGGGGAAGAGGGATTTGGATCTGCAGCAAGGGATGGGGGTATTATGGAGAGGAGGATCAATGGGAATGTGGGGTAGGGGAGGGAAGGAGAAGGGGACAGGAATTAGGGGGAGTAGGAAGGGAGAGGGTGGGAGGGGTTGGGGAATGGGAAGGGTAGCAGAGGAAGGTGGGTATATAAGGGTGGAGGGGCCTGTCAGCTCTGAATTCTCCACCTCCATGTGTGTGCTGGGATCTGGGGGATCCCTACCTCACGACAGAGGTCTGGGCCCCTCTCTCTGCCCACTGTGTGTTCCGGGGGGACCATGTTCCTCTTGGGATGTCTGAACCCTTCTCCTGCCCCCTCCATGCGAGCTGGGATGTGGGGTGGGGGGAATGAAAGTGACACAAATTTAACCATTTGAAATCCAGAAAATGGAGAGTTAAGATACATATCACTGAGGGCGTGTGAGTGTGTGACGGGGTGGGATGGCAGAGTGTTTGGGGAGGGCCCAGTTTGGAGGAGGGGCGAAGGGGATGGGCCTGGTGCATGGCTGGTAGGGGAAGCCTGGTTGCTGAAGCAGGGGCAGGAAGTCCAGTGGGGGGTGAGTAGTGGAAATGTGGGGGGCTGGTTCAGTGTGCAGCTCCAGCTACATAACCAAGGTAGCAGGTGTCGTTCCAGTAAGCTGCTGCCTGTGATATGCCTACATGCAAGGTGCGACTTCTTGCGTGTTAACGGTGTCTACAGTGCCAACTAATGGCTTAAGGGGACAGGAGGGTGGTGGGGAGGGGGAGCTGGAAACATTGGCAAAGGGTATGTGTTGTGGGGAATGGTGGGTCAGGCAGAGGGAGAGCACATGTGTTATGAGAGCATTGGGGCATCGGTCAAAGAGGGCAGAGTTAAGGTTGTGTGAGCATTTACCTTCATTGTATTTCCTGGTTTTTAGATGTTTGAGTTATGCTGAACTCGATGCTCTGGAAGAACACAAGCTATCACCAAGCAAACTTGACTCTGCATTAGCAAAGTTTTCTTTTAACCCTTTA
The DNA here is from genome assembly GCF_016161935.1 of Mauremys reevesii. Classification (NCBI taxonomy): domain Eukaryota; kingdom Metazoa; phylum Chordata; order Testudines; family Geoemydidae; genus Mauremys; species Mauremys reevesii. Next base: position 10,487,692 of record NC_052645.1, on the reverse strand, counting down.
ACAATATAAGGAGCCAACAATGCCCTTTTGGTACATGTGCACTGCACCTCTTCTTTGCTCAGTGTCTTGCTTCTGCTCCCCTCTGAGCCCCTTCTTCCATGCAACACCCCCACAACCACACAGCCTCTGTTCTTACTATTTCTATCCCAGTAGCACAGGGATCCCATTGTGCGAGGCACCATCCAGTCACACAGTAAGAGACAGTCCCTGTTCTGAAGATCTTATAACCCAAACAGCCAAAGGGATGATTACACCCTATTTTGCAGATGGGGGAACTGAAGCGCAGAGAGACTGAGCTGTAGTTCAGTGCCCTAACCACAAGATCATCCTTTTCCTCTCCTCTAATTTCTTTCTTGTAACACACTCCTTCCCTGAAGCCTGCTAGTCGTGGTCATCTGCCCTGCAAGCAAGTATTAACAAAAAAAGAAGATTCCAAAATAATCATGGACCCAACAAGGCATGTGCTGACCATCGCTGCTCTTTCATCTGACAGTCCCTGCATCCCATCCATCATCCCTTGTCTTCTTAACATCCACTTTGATTATAAACACCTGTGATTCTGTGCTGAGTCTACAGGGTGACTTCCAATGAGTTCCTGTTATGCAACATTCCCTTCCTACAGGGCAGGTGGGGTTTGACTGTACAAAGACCATCCAGCCAACTGTCAGCTACGCTATGTTAAAAGCATCGGAAGGCTGCCAGTAGGAGGATCTATGCGGATCTTCTAAATGTGCACACCTGAGTTGTTTTTTTAGGCCAGTTTTATTTTATTCTTAATTCTACCATTTTTTTCCAGTGAGGTTCATCTTCCTCCCAGCCTCAGAAGTGATTAGCTAACCAGGTGATGTCTGCAGGGCTCAGGCATCAAACAGCTGCAGCTCCCACGTTGGCAGGCAGCCTGCAGCCTGGGCAATCTTCAGTATCATTTGCCCTGCTCTGATACATTCCAAGCAGCTGAACGTCATTCTTTGCCAGGAATAGCAGATCCTGGCACCAAGGGGAGGGTGCAAAGCAATGACCCTTCTTTATGATATTAGGACCAACCTATGGTGCAGTGCCCCCCCCCCCACCAAACTTTAGCAGGCGTGTTAGTTATTTGTTATATGTAAGATCACTCACCCAGGAGGCACTAAGAAATTGACAACTTTCACTCCAGTTTGTGAGTGTGTTTCCCACCCCCCCCAACATTTGGCACCAATGCTCCTTGGCACTAAGAGGTACATTTTTAACTGAGTGCGAAGCTTTGGCCTGACACCCGTTCCAGCTGGCCTCACTTATTATAGAAGACATGCCAGCCTTGCTCTTCTTGATGGCAGAATGTGTTTGGCTGGCCAAGGAACTCATCCATCCAGCTGGAAGCAGAAACGCCAATATTAGCTCAATGTATTGGTTCGAAAACAAGTCAAGCTTTCTTTTTGGAAGGACTGGCGAGGAATTTAAAATGGTAGATATTATAATCTGATTCAACACATTCTGGGCCACATTTAGTCAGTATTTGGTCCTGCTAGTGAAGGCAGGGGGCTGGACTCAATGACCTTTCAGGGTCCCTTCCAGTGCTATGAGATAGGAGAGGTTTGGTTTTGTTTTCCAAAAACTTCTTCATATTTTTAGGGGAGGGATAGCTCAGTGGTTTGAACATTGGCCTGCTAAACCCAGCATTATGAGCTCAATCCTTGAGGGGGCCATTTAGGGGTCTGGGGCAAAAAATTGTCTGCAAATTGGTCCTGCTTTGAGCAGGGGGGTGGACTAGATACCTCCCGAGGTCCCTTCCAACCCTGAGATTCTATAATTTTATAGGTGGGGAAAGTGAGGCAGAGATTTGCTCTGTCACTCAGCAGGAGAGCCAGAAACAGACCTCTGCTTGCCTGCATCTCAGTTCAGCGCACTGTCCTCTAGGCCAGTGTTTCTCAACATCTGGTCCCGGGACTGGCCCCGGTCCCTGAGATCTCCCTGACACAGTTGAGGGCAGCAGCAAGCCAGTCGCTGGTATCAAAAAGGTTGAGAAACTGTGCTCTAGGCCGCATGACATGAAGCAATGCTGAAATCAGCAACTAGACACTTATTAGCTGATGATGGATGAGGAACAATCAAACTTAACTGTTTTTTCCACTGCTTGATTGGCTCCCCATAGTATTGTCTGTAGCAGAAGCTTGCTTTGGCCAGCCCAATTGATGGGTATCCTGACACATGCAGAAGCTGTAGTGGGAGCAGATAAATACAGAAACAGCCTGGATGCCCACTCTCGACCCACAGCCCTGCTCTAACAACAGGTGCGTAGTCACTTGGTACCTCATCCAGCCAGGTCTAGTTTTGCGAGTTCCCTGGAGACTTCCAAAAGGGGAGATCAATGGGAGAATCAGTTTCAAGCTAGGAAGTTCCTGACATCTCGAACTGGTTCATTGTGTGTGGAGGATCTCGCCGAAGCACTGGGAAACATTCACAAAGACGCAGGGGAAAAGTCCATTTGCCTTCTGAAAATGAAGCCGTCAGGCTGGGGGAAGAGGGAGGGTGTGCTGGAGTGTTTATCTCTCCTTTGCCTGGAAAGGGTTACTGCAGAGTGCCAAGGTGGCTAATGAGCCCAACACACCACAGCTGAGGGGAACCAGGTGGCCCAGCAATCCCCTGACTGAGTGAGGGAGCCCAGCTGAGGAGGAACCACGGGGCTGGGATTATGAAGACAGGACACTGGAAGCAGAAGGGGGTTGCACTCACTCCCTGGGAGAATGGAAATATGCTTGGAGCTGCAGAAGCAAATAGCCTACAGTGACTCCCTGGGAGGAGGGAGTTTGGGCTGGCCAATCCTGAGGATGGGGAGAGCCAGAAGATAAGCACAGCAAGGTATGGGTCAGTGCAGAACTTGGCTGCTGTGCAGATGGTCTCTGAGCTGGAAACTCATGTACAGGGCAGGCCCAGGTCCCCTGTTAGGCACTGTGGGTGTGGTACTGATGAGGCAGTGGAGGGCAGACTCCCTAGGACAGTTTGCCCTAAAGACTTTGATACCCCCAGAAGGGGAAAACGCGCCCAGTGACCTGGCCGGAGGGTTGCCCGGGGAGCAGGAGCGGGGCTGCAGACACAAAGAGAGAGATGGAGAGACCATGTGCAACTGCAGGAAGGGGTGTTGACCTTGTGAACTATTCCCCAGAGTGACCAAGAGGAGGCGCCATCCTAGTGGTGAGTAGAGCACTCCATGACCCGCGGGAGTGACACGTTATAACAAACATGCAGTATGTGTAAGCTGGCAGGCATGCCTGGAAGGATGATTTAGTTGCACAGAATTCACTGAGTTAAAGCCAGGCTGGGAGAGTTGCTGGGGTTAGGGGTGTTCTGCTATTCACCCGGGTCAGAAGGAAGGGCACCTGGGTGAGCCCTGAATGTAGTCATATGGGATAACCCCAGGATGGCAGACAGGTTTCTGCAGTGTTTGGATAAACTTGACAAGGGCATGAACCAAAGAGGCTCTTGGTTAGAACCATCAAGCTGCAACTTGCAAGCGAGAGGGATTCAAGGGCAGTAAATTATCTCCAGTTACAACCTTTATGAATCCAGCAAACTATCCTGAGTCCTGTCTCCAAAAACAGGGCCGGACTAGATGACTTTTAGAGATCCCTTCCAGCCCTACATTTCGATGAGTCTGTGCTTTAGAGGCAGGATGATGTGCTGCATCCCTTCCCAGCCTATATCCTTGCGGTTGTGTTGAAATAAACCATTGCCTCTTGCTCATTCCAGAGGCCAGGTCTACACTACAGACCTAAATTGGTATAACTACGTCCCTTGGTGTGAAAAATACACCCCCCTGAGCAATGTAGTTACACCAACCTAACCCCCTGTGTGGATGGTGGTATATCAGCAGGAGAGCTTCTCTGGTCAACATAGCATTGCCTCTCAGGGAGGTGGATTAACTACGCTGATGGGACAAAATCTCCTGTTGGCGTAGGAACGTCTTCGCCTAAGTGCTACAGCCAGTGCAGCGTTTTAAGTGTACACCTACCCAGACACTCACAGGGGCTACAGGTTTCAGGCCTTTCTATTAACTGGTAAATGTTACTGTTTCCATACAGAAGAGAGTGGACAGAGCACAGGACTGGACTGTAGGATCTTGGGCAGAATCCTGGGGCTTGATTTTCTGTTGCCCAGCGCTTTGTTTTCGCACTGAAGCCAGTGCAAAGCAGAATGGTGGGAGTTTACATGTACTCCAGCCTGGGACACCCACCATGCCCTGATGTGGACAATGACAAGAAGGGCAGGCAACAGATCGCGGCCACAGTCTCAAACTGGGATAAGGACACCACTCCCCTTCATTTGGAAAGCTTGTTGGGAGCCAGGGATGAAAAATGCCTTGCGTGTGCTGAACATTGCTATAGTTCACCTCCACTAGTCAGCGGGCGATATAACAGGAAGCCCATGGAGATAACGCTGTGCTAAGGGTTGTGCTAGAGAAACCCGATCCAAAAGCCCACTAAAGGCAGTGGGATTTATTCCATTGACTCCAGTGGGCTTTGGCTCAGGCCCTAAGTGACACTATCCCAGGGATCACGGTTCCAATTTGACTGTTCCCAGCAGAATCTCTCCGCCGGCAGCTTACAGAACCTCAGGCATTTAGTGCTGCTAGATTTACTCACGTGTGGCCAGGTGCTTGGAGAATAGATGCTATCGTCGCTGTTTAAGTTTCTAGATAACTACCCCAGAAGGACAATGGGCTTCACAAGCAATTCTGATGAGGCCATTCGATATACTGCCACCAGCGCTAATTAACATGATGGGTATTGTGGAATAGACTTACAATGTGCTCCCATCAGCTCCAAGAAATAACTCGGAACTGTGTTGCCTTATAAGCTACCTTGCAAATGTATCACACCCGGTGATGATCTCAGTTCCCCATGATGTCCAAAGCTGTCTCTATCTATCTATATAGGCCTGTTTTCTACTTCACCATGCACTGTGATGATGAGTACTTTGACCGCTCGTTTTGTGCAATGAGCTCCTCAGTGTAAAATGACATGAAGGATGGGGTAAAACTACATAGAAATTCAGCTGCTCTGAGATATTCTAGACGTGCAAGGTCTGTGCCACTTCATGCCAGTGCCTGCTTCTTCGTGGTGGTCACTAGCCCAATGGCCCTGTGATGAGTGGTGGTGACTTTGTGCTGTGGTTGCATTAGGCTGCCTGGCTCTCTACTTCCGTGGGAGTGTAATGGGGGGCTCTGTTCATCGCTATGATTGCGCCTCCTCCTGGTTACTCCGGGGAATAGCTTGTGAGGCCAACGCCCCTTCCCACAGTTGCATGCCATCTCTCCGCCTTGTTCACTGGCTCTGCGGCCCCTCTCTAGCTCCACAAGCTGCTGCTGCTTTTTCATGACTCAGCCCTCTGGCCAGGTCACTACCCGCATTTTCCTTTTCCAGGGTATCAGAGTCTCCTTCAACAATCCTAGGCAGTCTTCCCATTCACTGCCTTGTACTGCTACTCCCTCTGTGGTGGGCAGGGGAACCCAGCCTGCCCTGTATGCTGGGTTCCAGCTCAGGGACCCTCTAGCCAGCAGTTAAGGTCTGTTCCCTTCTAAATCTTACTGCCATGCCCTGAGCCCCGGCCCCCTTCCCTGGCTTTGCCGGCCCAAACACCCCTGCCTTCTCCCAGTGAGCAATTGCAAACTTTTCCAGCCCCGCTTCCAACGCCCTGTCTTTATAGCCCCAGCCCAGCTCATTCCTCCTCAGCTGTCAGGAGATGGCAGGGCCACCTGATTCCCCTCGGCTGTGGTGCCCCCTTCGCACTCTGCATTAACCCTTTCCAGGTCAATGTGAGTAGACACCCCATCCCAGGGAGGCATGTAAATATTGTAATAGGTGGTTCTGTTGCGTCACCAGCTGGAGTTTCATCAATACAGACAGTGCTTCAGGCTCTGATTTATTAAGATCGTGTCTAACCTTAAGTGGTCCCATTCACTTTGGTGAGTTACTCACATGCTCAGAGTTAGGCTTGTGCTTAAGTACTTTGCTGGATCAGGGCCATCATGCAGTGTTCAGGGGTAACAGGTTGGTGTCAGTGTCATGTTTTGGATGAGACAGAAAACTGAATCAGGCCTCTTCTTCATACAGGCCCGATTCAGAGTCCATCTATTTTGGTGGGTTTTGAATTGGGACCTAAATATCCTATGGCAATTGCAAGGATAGATTGCTAGCCAGTTGGTGACATGAGAAATTCCAGTTTGGCTTATTAGTGTCTTGCTAACTTCTGCCGCAGTTGCAGCTGGGTCTGGCTTCCTTGTTCTCTTCCTGGTTGTTGTGTATTTGGTTGTCATGGTTTTTGTTCCTATGGCAACTGAGTTAGATTATTAGGGGATAGCCCGGCCAGCTTCGACTGGTTGAGTGAGCTCTGTGTCTGTAAATAAAATGGTAGTTTTGTTAGCTGTCTGCTCTCTGGCCTCAAGTGATTTCTTCCTAAACCGGCTGCCCCCAAGGATATAACACTGGTTGTGCAGTGCGTTGTGCAGTGCATAGCTGGCTGGCAGCTGGTGTTGACCGGCCCTGCCCTAGTGAAGTCAATGGACTTTGATTTAGCCCAGCTGATGATCTGGCTCATAATAATATTGTACTTACAATATGGCTACACTGCAACTGGCGGTGTCTGATTGCTGCACATCAGCATACCCAGGCAGTGAAAGTGTGGCCGCACAGGCTTCGGTGCAGGCAGTACAAGCCTCCCCAGGCCCCTGGGTACTGAGTCGAACGGCGAGCCCATGCCAAAGTCCACGTTGCCCTAGCTTCACCGCTATTGTCGTTTCTGCTAAGAAACCCTTCAGCAACAATCCCACAGTGCGACATTCCCTCCAGCAGTGACCTGCTTATTAAAAGTTCTGGGGGCCTCAGCGACCAGAATCATGTGGAAGCTGCCTCTGTTAGTCTTTAATAGACCCTATGTTTGTGGAGGATGGGTGAGAGGAGCCTTCCCTCACCCAACATGCTGAGTGGGCCCCACAGACCCAGTATACTTGGCAGCTGGGATCGTGAACCAGAAACCTTTAGAGCTAAACAGATGAGTGCACCAGCTTGAGCTACACAGCCAAGCCTTCCTAGCCTCTCCCTGTAACCACTCATGTCCTCTGTGCTGAGCCGCACATACAGTGGGTTACACTTTCACTCCCCTTCCACAGGAGAATTCTCCGCTGGGCATTAGCGACCAGATTACAGCCCCGTTGCATCACATGAGTGATGCAAAGTGGCCATAACTATAAAGAGTCGGAAGCAAAAAAGAAGTGGAACCTACCATGATGCCAGCATTAAATGAAAAGGGAGAGGCCTAAGAAAATGTGTTAAGGGTACTCAAGGAGAAAAGATAAATAAGTTTTCGGTAAAGATTTAGGCATGTCCCATTCCTCCCATTATTTCTTGTCTTGAGCTGGGATTAAACTAGCTCCCATTTACTGTTCTCATTACACTATCCATGAAGGGAAGGCCGCCACGTTTTTAATGCCACCTGTAATCTGTGATTTATAGTTATGTTCCTGTGCTGTGCTACTTTGAGCTCTTCAATATCTGGTTGCTTTTATGGGGCTGCCTCTCCTATTTTCTCTCTGTTTATGGCGTCACTAATCTGTGAGAAAGGAACCGAACAGGCAATCAATCAAATCTCAAAATACTGAAAAGGACAAATCTCTATTTCCAGCCGAGATTACATAATTAGTTCCTAGGGGCATGAAAAGCAATTCCCCTTATAGGTGATGTGAGCTCCCTTCCAGGAAGCCTTGTAATATACATGTCATGAGATGTCACACAAAGGCCCTCCCTGAAGTTTGATGTTATGGCTGCATCCTGATATCTCCCAAAAGGGTTTATTAAGTCAGGGAGCAGGAAATGGGAGGGACCAGTGAGGTTGCTTGGGGGTAACTAAACCACATTTTAAGTGCATCAATTCAGGTCAAATTCTTGCTACCAAAATCTAAGGTCATGCTCGGATTAGTTCAACCCACCAACCTGAAGCATATTCTCACCAGCAACCACACACCGCACCATAGTAACTCTAACTCAGGAACCAATCCATGCAACAAACCTCGATGTCAACTCTGCCCACGTATTTACACCAGCAACACCATTACAGGACCTAACCAGATCAGCCACACCATCACCGGTTCATTCACCTGCACATCCACCAATGTAATATACGCCATCATGTGCCAGCAATGCCCCTCTGCTATGTACATCGGCCAAACTGGACAATCCCTACGTAAAAGGATAAATGGACACAAATCAGACATTAGGAATGGCAATATACAAAAACCTGTAGGAGAACACTTCAACTTCCCTGGACACACAATAGCAGATTTAAAGATAGTCATCCTGCAGCAAAAAACTTCAGGACCAGACTCCAAAGAGAAACTGCTGAACTTCAGTTCATTTGCAAATTTGACACCATCAGCTCAGGATTAAACAAAGACTGTGAATGACTAGCCAGCTACCAAAGCAGTTACTCCTCCTTTGGTGTTCACACCTCAACCGCTAGAAGAGGCCTCATCCTCCTTGATTGAACTAACCTCGTTATCTCTAGACTCATTCTTGCCTGCATATTTATACCTGCCCCTGGAAATTTCCACCACATGTGTCTGACGAAGTGGGTATTCACCCACAAAAGCTTATGCTCTGATACGTCTGTTAGTCTATAAGATGCCACAGGACTCTTTGTTGCTTTTTGCTTGGATTGGTGTAATAATTTTTTTCCTTGCAGTATCTTATTCAGCCGCTAGATGTCTCTATATGCTGCATAGAGAGCCAAGCAGCATGCAGCCCCTGGTACACAAGGGAGATAAAGCTGGGACTCAAGCTCGGTGGAAGCCTATTTATTTAGGAAGTCTTTAGTTTGCGGCTATTTTCATTACTGTACAGTTCTTGCTCAAGTGCAAGTCCATAGGTCATGGCAACATATTTCATGAAAAGACTGAGGTTGGGCTAGTATAGGTGTGTGTGTGTGTGTGTGTGTGTGTGTGTGTGTGTGTGTGTGTGTGTGTGAGAGAGAGAGAGAGGGATCTTGCACTCTCATTGTCTGCACTATTCCTCAGTATGGCTGGTACCACTAGTCCCTTGTTTTCAGGTTCACCAAAATGCACACACACCAAAAAAAAAATAAAAAAATTAAGTAGCCTTTAGTTACTTGGCAACATATTTCTGCGATGACCTCAAGGTACATCCTTCCTACACTTTTCCTCTCCTAATAAGGCCCTTCTCGGGACCTATCATAGTGACTCCACCAGCTGTTCCCGGTGTTGTTCCTTTTCCTCTGGTGCTAAGACACAGATCTACTTCCCAACCTAAGGCGCCTAAGGCGATCACAACCCCACCCAGGGCATCTCCGGTATTACAGGATACTCTTTTCTGTGCTCCCAAGCCAAGATATGATGGATCCCAAAAAATGGGAGACAAGAGAAAATGAGGCCATACTGGACCATGATGGGTGAAAGGTCTGTGGTGACTTATGTACTTCAATCCCCCTACCTGCCCTAGAAACAATGTTGTGCAAAGCCTTTTTGTTAAAAAAGCTAAATGTTCCCTGAGTGCAATTGATTAAAACATGAGCAAAGCAGCCATAAAGAAGATTGGCCAGTCATTTTGGAACTAAAATTGTGATTAAAAACCACTCTCCCCGTGGAAGTTCCAAAGCAGAGTGGCTGATCATGATTAATATGACACTACAGAACTTGGCTGCTTGGGAGATCCACAAAGAGCGAACTTGAGTTAAATTCTTATCAAGTGAAATGTATCCAGTCTAATCTGATAGGTCTTAAAAGGTTAATGCAAGTTAAATCAATGCAGCCTCAGTCCAGATAAAGTGTGGAAAATTGTCCTTGAGTGTGAATGTTCAGAAGTCTGAGGATGAGGGTAATAAAGTGTTTTCATCGTGTGTTAATCTTCGCCGAGTTCATTGCGGTGCATGAAAAGTTGATGATAAAGGTAATCCTATTTATCAGGCAGTATTGATAAGACTGGAGGCTGGGGGGAGGAGATACGTTTTAAACATTTCATCCTGCTGGCTTATGTTAGTTATCTTAATAAACACAATGTTTTGAAAAAAAAAAACCCACCAGCATTTAGATAGTCAAAGATTTAGCGCACAAAAGGCTGACGTCATGGTAACTTGCTTTGAGTCATAAATCTTCCAGCCTCCTGGAATCACCCATGGCAGGACAGAGAAGACTGGAAAGTTGATTTGATTGGTAAGTGACGCTCAGGGAAACTTCAATAGAAACTAGTGCCTGGTTCAGCAATGCACCTGACTATGTATTTAATGTCAAGCATAGGGTTAAGTCCCATGCAGACTTACAAGGGAGATTTTCACAAGCCATTGACAGTCGATGGGAGTTAGGTGCTGCGTAACTTCCATTCATGCCTTTGAAAATCTCCCCCTAAGATCATGCTTAAAGTTGAGCATGTGCTGAAGTGTTTGGCTGACTAAGCAGGGCCTAAAAATGGGACAACTGGAGAACAAGAAAACAATGGCTTTACTATGGGACATCCATAAGTGTCTAGCAGAATATGCCTGCCTCATTTCTGCTATTGCATTCACTGACTCAACACCATGTATTTTTACAGTCTAGTGAGTTTCCTTGTTCTGATGCATTTGGCTTACATAAATAACTCATTGCTGTAACTCAGTTTGGAGGTGCACTAACGTACGCACATTGTGATACTCGCTGCCTGCTACGACAAATGGTATGGCAGGATGGCAAAGATTAGAGACCGAAAACCTGTTAGACCAGCTGTCCTCTGCCAGAGAAGGATTTTCTCCTTCCAATGTTTTGTCCAGCCTAGTTTTAAATAACCCAAGTTCACGTGAGACAGAAGTCCACCTCCTAATATATAGCACAATGTCAGGACATTATGTGGTAACTGTATTCCTGTGCAGATGTTTATTCATTTGTAATGCTGACTGTACCAAACCCCAACATCCTGTAGTGCTTTTTGTGAAATCACAATATAGCTTTGCTGACCGTTACTCAGATAGTGAAATGAAGCTCTGCTTCTATCCAGGCAGATGGTGAAATGGGACGGGATGCACTCAGCATTAACTCTGTGTTGTAAAAATAGCAGCATTCCATTGATTAATACATATAAGACTTGTAAAGACAAATGCATTTATATAAAGCAATTTGAAGCATATTATTTCTTAAATGTTACATGAGACTGATATTAGTTTGAACCACTAATGGAATACCTTAAATTGCTGAAATTATGGGCACCAGACCCTGCCAAAACAACAGATGCAAAACCTGCAGACATATCTACACTGCTACAGTGATTAATACTCCCCACAACACACCTTTCCAGGCCCAGGGGACCTACACATGCCTATCACAACATGTGATGAACCTCATCCAATGCTGCAACAACTCTGTAGATGACACGGGACAATAATTTCACTCTCAAATGATAAAAGACAAAAACACCGTCTCAGCTGTGGATGAATGCTTTTCACAAAGTGATCACTCCATATCTGACCTCTCAGTCCTCATCCTCGAAGGAAACCTGCACGACATCCTCGGGAATGTAAATTCACTCTGCCAGACATAAAAATCATGGTCTCAACAGAGAGTGGTTGTATGGATCATCACAACAATTTGTAACCTACTAACTCTCCTTTGTCCTCTGTCTGCAGAAGTGTTAATGGCCCACTTCATTTTAAATGTTTGTTTGTTTTCCGCAACACGTTACCCCCTATGCGTAACAATCTGTCCAACCTCTTCTTTAACTGTGACACTCTGGTTGCCATTTCCAGTCTTGAAGAAGAGCTCTGTGCAGCTCGAAAGCTTCTCTATCGCCAGCAGAAGCTGGTCCAATAAAAGACACTACCTCCCTTAGTGCATCTCTCTAACATCCTGGGACCGACATGGCTACACCAACACTGAAATTATGCTTGACCAATGTAAAAAATGTGACTATAATCTATGCATTTAGGATGAAATTTGCCCATGTGCAGACAGCGAGCAGTAGAATGCCCATTTGTCACTTGTATCCCATTGTTCAAAAAGGGCTAAGAGGGAGATTACAAGCTATGCATAGTTCATGTGCTGACCATCTGCACAGGGGTGTTTTTCCACCATCGTGTTTTGATAGGGAAAGGCATTTATGTTCTAACATTATCAAAGTCTAACTCAGGGTATGTCCACACTACACGCCAGATCAGCGGCTAGCGATCGATCTATTGGGGATTGATTTATCGTGTCTCATCTAGACATGATAAATTGATCCCCGAATGCGCTCCCCATCGACTCCGGAACTCCACCAGGGCGAGAGGCAGAAGTGGAGTCGACGGGGGAGCCGCGGCCGTCGATCTGTTAAAAGAACTGAATTTATTCAACAAAGGCACGTTGACGTTGGGGCGGATGGTTTGATACTTGTATATTTTCTGTGTGTGCGTATGCTTGAACATATCCATGCCATTCATGCATGTATCTGCCTTTCTAATACTGAAAGATCAGCTGCTCAGATACTATAGAATTTGTCTGCACAATAAGAAGACGGCAGATGATTTTTAGATCAAATTAGTATTTAAATAACTACTGTAAAGAAATCAGATAGGTTGTTAACCTGAAAGCTAACTTTGACTCAAATATCATACTGCTATTCATGGGAGTTTGATTGGAATTCAGTGATGCCAATGTCATATAGTTAATGCCGGGAAGAGGAAGAATTTTCCCAATTAGTGGTTATTTACATTAATTATTTAGATTATCATTAACACTTCTTGAAACATTTTTGGTCTCGACTGCTAAATTCACAGATTCAATCCTGCTGTTTGTCATAAAATCAACTGGATTTACTTCTTTTCTACAGTGTAATTTTGATTTTTTTTAATTTTATTTTATCTGGTTAAGGCCCTGATCATGCAATCTGAGTCAGAGGAGTGCCACCCCTGGAATCCCTGGAGCTTGAAGGGGCTCTGTGCAGGACCCAGCTTGCAGGATCAGGGGTTAAATTTTGTAAAACTCAGAACTGAGCATGAGGCTGCATTGATTACTACTTGCTCACCCTGCCCTGATTGTAACTGTCCTTGCTTACCCAGGAAAGTTCATCCAGATCCCGATCAGACTTCAGGGCAAACACGTACATGCTTAGCTTTTAAACACATCAGCAGTGCCACTGACATCGATGGGTGAAATCCCAGCCCCACTGACATCACTGAGTGTTTTCACATTGACTTAACTGGGGCCAGGGTTTCCCCCAATGGAACTAAGCACATGCTTAAAGTTATGCACATGGGTAAGTGTTTGCAGGCTTGAGTGCTAAGACAGAGGGCAAGAGTCTCCGCTAAAGATCTACCCCAAGAAGTTCTCAAGGGGGGCAGCATCATCTAGTGGACAGGGCACTGACCTGTGCTTCAGGAATTGTTGCTTCTCTTCCGGGCTCTGTCACTGACCTATTGCATGAGAGCTTGGGCAAACTGATTCCCTTCCCATCCATTGTCCTCTAGATTCTAAGTTCTCTGGGGCAGGTTCTGTCTCTTGGTTCCCAGATATTGGGTGGGCTGGCTAGGCACTGCTGCAATACCAATTATAACCAGCCTTGTCCGAGCCCCAAACCAGCTAGTTTCTCTCTGAATACCTCTCCGTTTGCTTCTAGCTCCCTGTCCTTCAGCTCTACCCACAAGACACCGCGGCTTCCTGCTGCCAGGGTCTTTCCACTCTTAAACCTCCAGCAGATTATAAACAACACTGACATTTGACTTAGCTAATTAAAGGCAAAGAGCAAAGTGTACCAGCAGCTCAGAGTGAGCGATGGAAGGCCACCACGCGGTGACACGGAGGGCAGCCAGATATAGGAAGATCATTTAAAGGCTAATAAATGACAAGGAAATATAGTGTCTGTTTACGCAAACCTTGGTGAGCTGGAGTCTATCACACAAGTCTGTGCATCTTAAAAAGTGAGGGGGAAAAGGATCCGGGTGATAAGTCCCATCCGTGGACCAGCCGCACCAAGCTCGTTAATGAGTAATGAGGGAGAGAGCAGGACAAGAGACAGCCCGGGATGAGCAGAGTAACGATCGCTCAGATGATTCTTTAATAATAAAAGAGAGAGAGGGGAGGGACACGCTGGTGAGAAGAAGTAGATAAGAGCAGGAAGAAATGGTGAATGCATCTTGCTTCAGTAGAAACCGAATTGGTACTCGGGGCATGTCTACACACACAGCGACGCAGATGCACCACTGTAGTGCTTCAGTGAAGACACTACTACGCCCACGGGAAAGCTGCTTCTTCTTCCACTTCTGTGGCAGGCAGTGGCTATGTCGATGGGAGACGCTGTCCCGGAGGTTACTGTGTCGCTCAGGGGGTGTGTGTGGATTTTTCACACCCCTCAGTGACGTCGTTCTACTGATGTAAGTTTGTAGTAGCTGTATCCTGCAGTCTCTCCTCAGGCAACATTCCCAGGGACGCGATGAATGATCAGGTCTAGGGAGAGCTGATTGGTGAATAGTCTAGGAGGGCCTGAAGCACAGAATTCAGAGTCTGATTGAACTTCAAGGCTATTCAGGAGGCAGTGCGGCCTAGTGGATAGGACACTGGACCAGGAGATCTGGATTCTGTTCCTGGCTCTGCAGCTCATTAGCTTTATGAGCTTGGGTGATTCCTCTCACATGTCTGTGCCTCTGTTTCCCCTTCCACTGTTTGTCTATTTTGACTACTTAGATTGTGAGGTTTGGGGCAGGGACTGTGTAGCTGCACATTGCCAAGTGCACTGGAGTCCTGGTCTTGATGAAGACCTTAAGGTGCTACTATAATTCGGGCCCTACCAAATTCATGTCCATGAAAAACATGTCACAGACCGTGAAATCTGGTGTTTTGTGTGCTTTTACTGTATACTATACAGATTTCACAGGGGAGACCAGCGTTTCTCAAACTGGGGGCCCTGACCCAAAAGGGAGTTGCAGGGGGTTACAAGGTTTTTTTGTTTGTTTGTTTGTTTGGGGAGGGTTGTGGTATTGCCACCCTGACTTCTGTGCTGCCTTCAGAGATGGATGGCCAGAGAGCAGCAACTGTTGGCCAGGCACCCAGCTCTGAAGGCAGCGCCCTGCCAGCAGCAGCGCAGAAGTCAGGATGGCAATTCCATAACGTGCTCCTCTTACTCCTGCGCTGCTGCTGCTGTCTTCAGAGCTGGGCAGCTAGAGAGCAGCGGCTGCTGACTGAGGGCCCAGCTCTATAGGCAGCAGCACAGAAGTAAGGGGAGCAGTACTGCAACCCCCCTACAATCTTGTAACACTCCCCCCAACTCCTTTTTGGGTCAGGACCCCTACAATTACCACATTGTGAAATTTCAGATTTAAATAGCAGAAATCATGAAATTTACATAAAAAAAAAATCCTATGTCTATGAAATTGACCAAAATGGACTGTGAATTTGGTAAGGGCCTAGCTATAATGTCGTTAATAACAAACTCCCTTCCTTCTGGTTTTGGCAGTAATGTAACTGCACCGACTATTTTCCCATTCTTCTTTGCAAAATGGCTTACGGCACCTCAGAGTTACAAACACCTCAGCAATGGAGGTTGTTCGTAACTCTGAAATGTCCGTTAACTCTGAACAAAACGTTATGGTGGTTCTTTCAAATGTTTAGAACTGAACATTGACTTAATGTGGTTTTGAAACTTTACTGGGCAGAAGAAAAAGTCTGCTTTCAACCATCTTAAACGAAACAAGCTCAGAAACAGTTTCCTTACATTGTCCAATCTTTTTTTAAACTTTCCCTTTATTTTTTTCTTTTAGTTGTTTTAGTTTAACAAGGTACTATACTGCATTTGCTTTTTTTGGTCTCTGCTGCTGCCTGATTGCATACTTATGGATCCAAAGGAGGCGTGTGGTTGACTGATCGGTTCGTAAGTCTGGGGTTTGTAACTCTGAGGTTCTACTGTCTTTGGGTGTTTTTAGGACAGGTGCACACAGCATTTTCTGAGAGATTGAGGGTTGTTCAGTATTCGATACAAGTTTGGACATCGTGCAATAGCCCAGTTAGGAAGGCAAAGCACTTGTGAACACTGTCGGCTTCATATCAAAGGTGCATATGCTATTTGGTAGAGCAATCAGCGTGCACATCTAACCAGCTGGTCATCTGAAGAAAAAACGCATTTAAAAAAATATATGAAGTCTTGATTCGGTGCCAATTTCTGTGCAATGTTTATAGCTAATGAAGCGCTCAGCATCTGTCTCCTGCTGGCCAATCCCTTTCCTACCCAGCATGGGAAAAGATTCGTTCTCCAACTTCTCCCAGCTCAGTTCCAGGCAAGAGATATGTGTGTGTGTGTGGGGGGGGGGGGGGGGCGGGTCAGAAGACTCTTAACTGGCTCCTTTGGGCTTCCCCTCCTGCCTCTGCATATGGAGAGACAGGTGAGCTCCCAGCCACCTGCTCACACGGCACTCTGAGCTCCATGCACGGATGGCAGGATGCCTCACATCTGCAAGCTGGTTCCCATTCCCTGGCCTCAGTGTAGCCTGATTTGGGGTGGGTTAGTAGGGTTGGTGTAATGTATCCACTTAATTTAATTCTATTTGATTAATTAATTTTTAATTAATTAGTAATGTTAATAATAATTATTGGATATTAATAGTATGGGTTTGGCTCACCAATATATTTGATCAGAAGATAAAGTTCGTCCTGAATCAGGCTTCACAGAGTTTATAAAAGGAACTTCGGGGTATATGACAGGCGCTTACACTGAGACAGATATAGTCAAAAAGACCTTTTTATTAAAATCAATGAAACAATAAGTAAATGTTAAAACAGTTCAAGATTACAAAGTTACAAAATATCACAGTTCTTTAAGAGAGATATTTATGATAATACATGGTTATAAGCTCACTCTGTGTAGTGCAGCAGCACTTTGGGTGTTTTCCACACCTCTGATAGAGGAAGCTATTGTATGCCTTTTGGTTTTAACCCTACATATACTTTAGGGGATGAAGCAGAAGGGAAATTAGATTCCTTTTTACTTACAGTTTTGAAAAGAAATAATACTACGGCCTATTAATAGTTAATAGCCTTCATAGATGGGTGGCATCGATACGTAGATGGGGTGGAGGCGATGGAGAGTAGACAGGAACAGATAGATGGGTGTGTCGCCTATCTAATGGTGATTTGTTTCACCTTTTATAGAGCATTATTCGGAAATCCTTCCTCCTATGCCCAAATTTCATCTTTCCCCCACGGAAATGTTAGGGTACACCTGCCTCACAGGCTAACCTGTGTGTGCGTATAAATGACAGTTATGTACGCATTTGTGGTGTACTTGTTAGATTTGTGGGTAAAAATCCCTTTTTCCACCCTTTACTGTTATTGGTTCAGTTAAAGGTCTCCAGACATCTGCATAGTTATTTTGTCTTATTATTACTTTTCTGAGTAAGGGTCTCAAAGGTTGCCTTAGCATCATACAGGATGTCTGACCTGTAGGTATCTTGCATTTCAGCTATTGCAAATCTATAAGCCTATTACATACTTAAATTTATCAAAAAGACATTTTCTATATACCAGCAGATTAATCCTCAGGGCTACATCAGGTAACCTTCTAGCCCTCCTGAGAGTTGGCAGTATTTCAAAGGGACCCTATTAAGGGCCCAAAAGCAAGCTATTCCGCTGGGTAGGAAAGATAGAAAATGTGGCAAAAGACCAGCTTGGCTTAATCACGAGATCTTTCATGAGCTAAACAATAAAAAGGAGTCATATAAAAAATGGAAACTAGGACAAATTACAAAGGATGAATATAGGCAAACAACACAGGAATGCAGGGGCAAGATTAGAAAGGCAAAGGCACAAAATGAGCTTAAACTAGCTAGGAATCAAGGGAAACAAGAAGACTTTTTTTATCAATACATTAGAAGCAAGAGGAAGACCAAGGACAGGGGAGGCCCACTGCTCAGTGAGGAGGGAGAAACAGTAACAGGAAACTTGGAAATGGCAGAGATGCTCAATGACTTCTTTGTTTCGGTCTTCACCGAGAAGTCTGAAGGAATGCCTAACAGAGTGAATGCTAATGGGAAGACAAAATAAAAAAAAAGAACAAGTTAAAAATCACTTAGAAAAGTTAGATGCCTGCAAGTCACCAGGGCCTGATGAAATGCATCCTAGGATACTCAAGGAGCTAAATAGAGGAGGTATCTGAGTCTCTAGATATTATCTATCGAAAATCATGGGAGACGAGAGAGATTCCAGAAGACTGGAAAAGGGCAAATATAGAGCCCATCTCTAAAAAGGAAAATAAAAAAAACCCAGGAAACTACAGACCAGTTAGTTTAACTTCTGTGCCAGGGAAGATAATGGAGCAGGTAATGAAGGAAATCATCTGCAAACACTTGGAAGGTGGTAAGGTGATAAGGAATAGCCAGCATGGATTTGTAAAGAACAAATCATGTCAAACCAATCTGCTAGCTTTCTTTGATAGGATAACGAATCTTGTGGATAAGGGAGAAGTGGTGGATGTGGTATACCTAGACTTTAGGAAGGCATTTGATACGGTCTCACATGATATTCTTATCAATAAACTAGACAAATACAACTTAGATGGGGCTACTATAAGGTGGGTGCATAACTGGCTGGATAACTGTACTCAGAGAGTAGTTATTAATGGTTCCCAATCCTGCTGGAAAGGTATAACAAGTGGGGTTCTGCAGGGGTCTGTTTTGGGACCAGCTCTGTTCAATATCTTCATCAATGACTTAGATATTGGCATAGAAAGTACGCTTATTAAGTTTGCAGATGATACCAAACTGGGAGGGATTGCAACTGCATTGGAGGATAGGATCATAATTCAAAATGATCTGGACAAATTGGAGAAATGGTCTGAGGTAAACAGGATGAAGTTTAATAAAGACAAATGCAAAGTGCTCCACTTAGGCAGGAACAATCAGTTTCACCCATACACAATGGGAAGAGACTGTCTAGGAAGGAGTACGGCAGAAAGGGATCTAGAGGTTATAGTGGACCACAAGCTAAATATGAGTCAACAGTGTGATGTTGTTGCAAAAAAAGCAAACGTGATTCTGGGATGCATTAACAGGTGTGTTGTGAGCAAGACACGAGAAGTCATTCTTCCTCTCTACTCTGTGCTGGTTAGGCCTCAACTGGAATATTGTGTCCAGTACTGGGCACCGCATTTCAAGAAAGATGTGGAGAAATTGGAGAGGGTCCAGAGAAGAGCAACAAGAATGATTAAAGGTCTAGAGAACATGACCTACGAAGGAAGGCTGGAAGAATTGGGTTTGTTTAGCTTGGAAAAGAGAAGACTGAGAGGGGACATGATAGCAGTTTTCAGGTATCTAAAAGGGTGTCATAAGGAGGAGGGAGAAAACTTGTTCACCTTAGCCTCTAAGGATAGAACAAGAAGCAATGGGCTTAAACTGCAGCAAGGGAGGTTTAGGTTGGACATTAGGAAAAGGTTCCTAACTGTCAGGGTGGTTAAATACTGGAATAAATTGCCTAGGGAGGTTGTGGAATCTCCATCTCTGGAGATATTTAAGAGTAGGTTAGATAAATGTCTATCATGGATGGTCTAGACAGTATTATGTCCTGCCATGAAGGCAGGGGACTGGACTCGATGTCCTCTCGAGGTCCCTTTCAGCCCTAGAATCTATGAAATCTATGATTGCAGAGAGGAGCTTGAAAATGTGACTTCTAAAGGCTCAAACCAGAAGGCCCATAAAATGAACCCAATATGTATTATTTTAAAAAATCTCCTGATTTTGGGGCCTGACTCATGAATTTTGAATGGTTGGGGTTGGCAATAATGTGAAAAGTTTCTCACTTCATAGGTTTTCCCCTGTATTGCTGCACAACCACTGGATACCTATCTTCTGGTTTCCAGCTGCTTCCTACACCACAGTATCTGAGCACTACTGAGGCAAGGTCCCTGTTGTATCTTCTGCTCCTCTTCCTTCCAAGCAAGCCACATGCACAGAGTTGCAAGATGCTAGCTGGGAGGTGCATGGACTCCTTTTAGAAGCCAGCAGCGGAACAGTCTCTGCTTTCCAAACAGATTTTTTATATGGTAGCTGCCGAACAAAACCAAGGTCCAGCGAAATCCCACCAAATCTAAGATACTCAAAAGGTACAGTCTGAAAATTCAAGCTTAAAAAGAAAGCCGGGAAAACCAATGTGAAATATTGGTGCCAGCTAAGCCATGAGTTTGTCTGGATTTTCCATCCTTTACTTTCACTGCGTAAAGATATTGTAGCAAAAGGAAAGGATAGAAAAATCCTTCCAGTGAGTGATTATGGGTGTCCACAATACAGCTAACTGTACAGTATATAATATTTCACCCTTCTGTACAGCTTCCATCAGAGGATTACAAAGCACTTCACCAACATTAATTAAATGACCCTCACAAAAGGCACTGGAGGTGAATATCGTTATCCCCTTTTGATAGATAGGGGAAGCATGACACAGAGGTTAAGTGAACTGCCGACAGCCACCTAGCAAAGTTAATAGCAATCAGGTGTAGAATCCGGGAATTCTGGCTTCTAGTCATCAGCTCCAGCCACAGAAACGTTGGAGAGCTTTGCAGTGCCCCGCTTCAGAGCTGTTAAAATCGGATGTGTGCATGAATAATAATAGATTTTTTTTAAACCTACCTGTATTATTCTTCTGATAGTGTCGCAGCCTTCTTGGAAAATGAGTGTTATTTACTTGATAGTCCCCTAAAGATCCCTTTTTCATAGACTATTGTATAAATTTGCATTCAGACAATTTTTTTAAAAAATGTGAATTATTCACTTGATTGGCCTTAATGGGTTCTCCTAAAATGCCTCAATGTGTAGCCATTATTATCAATACAAGGAGGACTAATAAAAATCATGGAAAACAATAACTGCAGCTGGATTTTCCAAAAGGGCTGGATAATGACTACTAAAAACGTGTATATAAGAAAGGGTAATGAAACCTCATGCTTCAGGGAAGAAGCTGGTTGCATTAAACGGGCTAGGAAGTAACCCTCCTGTCTGCAGCATTGGACAGTCAGCTAAGGCTTGGATTGTCACTGGAGTCTAAGGGAATTAGGAACCCAACTCCTATTATATTGGGGGTCTAAGGGAGTTAGGACCCAGTTACCTTTGAAAACCTGACCTCCCAATTCAATGGGATCTAAAGATGCAGATAGGCCCCTAGAATTCAAAAGTGCCTCGACTCCCCATTGGGAATTAGGCACCTAACCTGCTTAGGTGCTTTTGAAAATCCCACTGGGGCCTATCTGCATATTGAGATGCCAAAATACCTCTGAAAATCTGGCCCTATAAGCCTGACTCCCTCCGTGTCCTCTGAAAATCCTAGGCCAAGCTGCACAACGAGGCAAGTTTACTAAACACAGTTTGTGAGCATTGCCACTAGGGCTGGTCCTAGTGATGAAAATTCAAACCGGGGACCAGAACCCTAATGGCTGTGGGCATCCAAAGCTGAGGGGTTGGGTTTGTGCGGTTTCTGCTCCCTGACACACTAAGGTGCTTGGCTGCAAAGCTGAAGAGTGGGTTTGAATCGTGTTTGATCTCACACTGAAAAGCCGCCTCCAGTTCACCTAGCTGCAAAACGAGTACCTGCCCCATTGGGTTAGGACGGTCAAAGGGGGCCGGATGTGAGGCTGACCACATCACTCCCTTGTGTGCCGTTGGCTATGAAAGCAACGTGCCGCAACCGTGGCAGCCTGGTGAGCCAGTGGCCTGGGGGGACTTTGACTTGACTGACACAGCAGGGTAATTGTAGTCAGTCACTCCCCTGAAATATAAAATGCTCCCTGATGCTCAAAACGGAACTGCTGATACCTAGAAAACCATAACACATTGTAGCTAGGCTAGAAGGTCTGGACTAAATCTACAGTCTTCAGGGGAAATTCCAGCAGACTCCATTAGAATTTTCATCTACTGGCCACCTGGCTTTCTTCTAGTCTCTCTTGGTTTTTGCATATGGACCAGTAGCCCAGCAGACTCTTCAAAACCAGTCAACCATCGGTAACCAGTAGGGTGGCAACCATGAATATTCCCCTGGAGATTTCACAAGTATTTTTCTCTTAGCGAGAGGCATGTATTTTATTCTGTTCAGGTTCTTCCACCATCCTCAGCACTGAAGTATCTGAGCAGCTTCCAGTAGTTTGCATTAAGCAGTGCGACTAGCATCTGGCACGTAGTGTTTGTTCTCTCGTCCTCTCCACAGGGGAGAAGTATGTGCAGTCTAGTGTCTTGATTTCATAGGGTGGGGGTTTTTGTATGGTATTTTTTTTGGTATATCTTCCGCCCCTCCAGCCCTGATCTGTATGCTGATTCCATGTTTCGTTTAAAGTGGTATCTCACTCTGGGTGTTGCTATTTATCTATCTATTGGTTTTGCACAGCAGCCAACTCTGTAGAGTCAAAGTGCTTCCCAGGTGAAATAGGTTGGCATGGGACAATTGGGGGAAAACCTTGGGGAATTCAGGACTCTTACCATCTTCTCCTATCACTCACCAATTTCAGGGTCTATCCATAAAGCAATGCCAGTAGCGGATTCTTTCTAAACCACATCCTTCTTAGAAAGGTTACCGTAAATGTTTCCCTCAGACTTGTAACTTTCGCTCACACAAACCAGGAGCCAGTGTGGTTTCCTCTATATTCTCTCATCAAACGGCGCACCATCACAGCCCCTGTTTAAGTTAAGTGCTTAGGCATCACTTAAATATCTTTGATGGAAGAAGCTTGTACCATGAATAATTGAGACATCCTGGCAGTTTTTTAAAACAAAGGGATGCATTAAGGCTGTCTCCGTGGCACAACATCCCAACTTTTCAAACATGTGCGGCGACTGAAGCGAAATAATAATCTCTGGTAATTAAGATCAGCCAGTCAAGAGTAGGTGATTAAGTGTCTGAGATGGCGCAACATCTGCTTTATACAGGTTCTCTTCCCATCGTCGTGTTTTCCACAACAGTGCACACTGGTGAGATGGGAGAATGGGTTCAGTTAAAATAACTCTCTGGGATTTTCAGCCAAAATCTGACACAAAACAACTTGTTTCGAGGTCTGAAAAAGTTTGCTGGGCTTCCCTCACGTAGCACATGGATGTGGGAAACTTGTGCTCTAGTGAAATGAGAAATGGAATCAGATTCAGAAGACCTGGGTGCCGTCTCTGGCCAAGTGTTGGTGTGTGACCTGCAGTTCTGTAAGCACAGTCAGATATCTACATAAAACACTGTGGGCCAGATTCTGAGCTGCCTTGGGGGTATCTTGGCCCCTTCGTCCCAGTGCAAAGTGGCGTAAAAGCCAGTTTAACCAGTATAGGAGGATCTATCTGCATCCCTGAATTTTCTCATAACTTGATACATGCCTGTGTCTTGGGAACCTTCCACCAGGAATCTCAAAGCGCTGTGCACATATTAATCCTCACTGCACTCTGTTGTGAGGCGGGGTGGCAGGAAATACAAGCTCTATTACCTGAGGAGCGGCGCCTTCTCCTGCTGGATAAGTTATGTCAACTTCACACATTGGCATTGTGGGTATAAATGGGCCTAAGGGAGTCAGACACCTCCCCTACTCTCAAAGTTAATGAAAGGATCCTAACACTTCACCTGATGCATCACCTCTGAATTTGGTGCCAGCTAAGGTAGGGTTTTCATGAGGTGGCAGTTTCAAAAGTATTCAAAGGGTGACATCCTAGCCCCATTGAAGCCAGTGGCCAACCCCCCATTGACTTCAACGGGGCCAGGAGTTCATGCCAAGTGTCTGAACTGAGGCACACTTCGTTAGAGGCCATCTTTGAAAATTTGGCTCAGAGTCCCTTGATCCAGGTGACACTGCAAGTCTGAGGTAGATCCTGGGATATAACCAGGAGACCACACTCCCATTGGGCTGTCCTTGGGGCATCCTCAGTCAAAGGATGATGCAAATCCAAAGGTACTTACTGATTGCTCCATTCCAATGCAAAGCTACACGTGGACACTACTTGTGGCATGAGAAGAAATTCACCCCCTCATCCTGACAGTGTGATAAGGCTGAAGAGTTATATCATTTGTCAATGCAGCCTATCAATAGTAACAAATTAATCTCACCAGCGGGTAGGTGGACAACACCGCTTTATACACCTGGGGTCAAATTCTTGACCCTGACTGAGGCAGTGCAAAACCGGCAGACCAGCTGAGGATTCCCCATATAGAAAGGAACATTTGAGTGGTATAGAACTAGTGTAGCTGACCCTGTGTGACCTGCTCCCCACCCCTCCACGTAGAGGGCATGCTGGAGTTTGGGGGTGAAGGAAGGGTGGAGTCCCAGATTCTGTACTGGTGCAACAGTCCTTGTGGGACCAGTGCAGCTTTTGTGATTTAGAGCAGCCTACAGGCTGCTCTAAATCATACAGGGGACTTTTTCTATCCCATAATCAGGGTAGTGGAATGTGGCTTAGCCTCCTTTACCCACTACTTTTCCCAGCTGTGCTGAGTGTAAACTTGGTGCAGCAGAGCATTTGGTCCAGAAAGTACAGAATTGGGGTTATGGCTTGAAAACTAAACTTTTAAAGTTTCCGCACAGCATCCCATAGTTACTTTGTCAATAAATAATACCTCAACTCTGCCTGATTTATAGGACTAAAGGTTTCTCCTGAATGTCACCCAGGAACACCAAAATCCCAAACCTAGGATCTGACACCCCAGCTGAAGTCTCTATGCTTAAAGATGCCATCCCCATGTTAAAGAATCTGGAATCAGAACTTAATTGGCTGTTTTGTTCATGATGAATGAAGCAGACTAGATGACTGATCTTTTTATGACTGTCAGTACTGCAAAACTATTCTAGCTTAGAACAAAAACAAAGGAAAGATCTATTTATATCCGTAAACTAAGTAGTGGTAGCTCCGGAGACACATGGATGAGGAAGGAGCAGGAATTAGCACCAAGATGCTATTTTTAAGGCTAATTTTTTTCTAGATATTACCATACTTTTAAAAAATGGTTACAATAGCTTAAAAAAAACCCAGATAAATGAGAAATGGTTTCACAAATATTAATGAATCACTGGGTTCCCGCTTAGACTCCAATCCCACAAACACTTTTGCAGGTGCCTAACTTTGAGTATGTGCTTAAATGCTTTAACGAATCTGGGCCTTGATTTAGACCCTTCAGGCATGACTGTATCTGATCATACAAGCAGTCCCAATAATTTTATGTGCCTACATTTAAATGTGTTAAGAGTTTGCAGAGTTGATGTGTAGAAAAGTCAATTCACCGCTAGAGCAGCTCCTCATGCCTGGGTGTTGCATCGCAAACTTTCCTCCCCTAGAACCGACTGTTACTAGTCACTCTGGTCCCGTGGTGGTCCACCTCATCGCGTGGTTCAGCCTGCTGGCCAGGTCATATTTAGTCCACCCTTTCTGGGGTAATGGAGTCTGACAGTCCAATGTCCTTACAAAAGGTCTTTGACCCTGATCCCTTATCCTGTTCTCCGAGGACCCACGCCACTTTCCCCAGTGGTTGGTAGGGGAACTCAGGCCTGCCCATTTTGCTGGGTTCCAGTCCAGGGAGCCTGTAACCAGCAGCCATGGTCTACTCCATCAGACTCCTGGCTGTGGCCTCCCAGGATGTCTTCCTACTGCTGGTTGCCTTCTACTGTAGCCTCTCCCACAGTCTAAATTCATACTTCTCTCAGGGCTGGGACTCGCAGGGCTCCCCTCTGAGATCCCCCCCAGTAAATCTCAAACCAATAGTATAAATGTAACTCAACTTCTACCCTCCTCGTGCTTGACCTTTCATCCCTCCCGAGTTCCCCTTGCTCTGTTCTTCCACTGGACGTCTCCCAGGGCTCTCTCCCCTGGAATCCAGATCATGCCCTCACCATCAGAGCCTGCTCCACCCCCAGTGGCTGCGCCATGTCGCTCCTGTCAGACTCTTCTACTCAGGAGAAGATCCCAGGACCATTGATCCCCCTGGGCTTCCTCCTTAACCCTTCTGGTCTCTCCAGTCCCAGAGCAGCTCCCCATAACCTCCTTCAAATCGATGATTCCCTCCTTTACAGCCACCACCCAGCTTCTTCCCCAGCTGGGTTTCATCTTTAGTAAGCTTGGCCCACCCTCCAGGTGCAGCATGATTGGCCTCTCGGGCCTACGTTAACCCTTTTCATTGCCTGTGTGGGGTACACACCCCATCACATGATCTCATGGGCCTTCAGACTATAAAAGGTTAGAGCAGATGTACAGAACATAAGAACAGTCATACTGGGTCAGGACAATGGTCCATCTAGCACAGTAGCCTGTCTTCCCACAGTGGCCAGATGCTTCAGAGCCGCTACAGCAATGGTTTTCAAACTGTGGGTTGCAACCCCAAAGGGGGTTGCACCATCAGCAAATGAGGGAGCATGAGCCCAGCAGCTCAAGGCAGTCCCTTCCTCCCCTCCGATCAGCGACTGGACAGATCGTCTGCTCCTTCCCTCTCCATTCCAGCATAACCAGGCCTGGGAGAGGTAGAGTGACCAGATGTCCCGATTTTACGGGGACAGTCCTGATTTTTGGGTCTTTTTCTTATATAAGCTCCTATTACCCCCCCCCCATCTTGATTTTTCACCCTAGGGAGAGGGGGGTGCAGAAGCCTAGAGCTGCAGGAGGAGCAGAGATGAGGCTGGGGATGCAGAACTTTGTGGGTGGAGAATTGATGGGGAGCTGGGTCGGGGAAGGACATTATGAAGGAGCAGAACTGAGAGAGGCCAGAATTAATTCTTGGGCAGAATGAGCTGATTACAACAATCTGTAACCCATTAACCTCTCCCCCTTTTTTTGGCCTATGACTGGAGAGGTGTGAATGGACTACTTTACCTTGAATGGCCTCTTAGAATATGTCAGGAGTGGCCAAGCCGTGGCCTGTGAGCCGCCTGTGGCTCTTTTACAGTTAAAGTGTGGCTAGTCTCCCACCCCCATTCTCCGCCCACCAGACTAGGGGTGGGAGCTCGGGACTTCTGCTCTGCAATGGAGGGGTGGGGCTAGGAGCTTCTGCCAGAGACGGTGCCTGCTGAGAGTGGGGAGCCTTTTGTCAAGGGAGGGTGTGGGGCTTCTGTTTTCAATAGAGTGGATTGTTAGGATAAAGAGGACTAAGGAAGTCATCCCATGGAATTGTGGGATACTTCTCAATGACACCCAGGACCCGAGTCAAGCTGGGCTGTGGCTACATTGCAAAACAATAGGGTTCAGACATGGGTTGAATTGGGTTTTGATGCTACAGCCCTGCAGCGTCCTGGGACCTCGGGTCCAAGCCCTGGGTTAGCACAATTGCAGTGTAGAAGCATGGGGAATTAGCATGGACTTCCATTGCAGTGTAGACATACCCTTGGAATTCCTTTCCGAGATCTGAAGAAGAGCCCAGTGGAGCTCAAAAGCTTGTCTCTTTTTCACCAACAGAAGTTGGTCCAATAAAAGATATTTCCTCACCCCCCTCATCCCTTTCAAATATGGAAAAGCTTGTTATGAAAAGAACGGTGATCAATTGTCCTCCATGTCCGCCACGGGTTGAACAAGAAGTAGTCAGTTTAGTCTCCAGCGAGGGAAGATTTGGGTTAGAGATTAGGAAAAACTTACTAGCTCTTAGGATAGTTAAGTGCTGGACCATGTTACCTTGTGAGTAGTGGCCTCTCTATCACTGGAGGTTTTTAAGATACCTCTCAAGCTCCCTTCCAGCTGTACATTTCCATGATTCTCTGATTCACACTGACAGAGGAATGTGTGTGGGAGAAGCAGCCCATGCTTTGCAACTATTACAGAGCTGATGTTCCCAGGGGCTGTCACTCAGGCACCTTCTGCCAACAGGAAATTCATTTTCTTCCCTACCCCCTAGTTTGAAAAGCTTCTTCTAGGTGAACCCGTGCCCCTTGTGCTGCCAGCACTGCTAGGAGTGCATGTTATTGTGTAGCTGAATGTTCCTGCTATTCATGAGGCTAGAGTATCGTGGAGTGTGTCCTGTGTTAATAACAACAGGCCGAGATATAGCCGAAGCTGCAGAGCTATGCTAGCAGGGAGAGGGGTCACAGGAAGCTTCCTATTGTCTCTTAGTGTAGGCATGGGGTGCAAGGGACCGGTACCAGCTCCTCATCTCCTAGCAACCTGGCTCAGTCATAGGGCTGCCAGACAGCATATCCCCCCTCCCTGCTCCTTCACAGCTCTCCCACCAAGAGGCAAAATCCAGCTCGCTGTGGGGTTGCGTCTGCCTTGGCTTCGTTTCAGGCGTCACCGTTACGGCACCAAGAACCATTTGCAAGCAGGGGTGAGGAGTGGTCAAGGCAAGTGACACATACAAATGTGAAGTGGGGACAAGGTGGGAATGGATGGGGACCTGGTGGCTTGACATCCCGGCTGGGATGACTCTGAGCTTCCTGAGGCCGGGGATGAGTGGAGTCTGTGTGTACAGCAGAGCTCCCGGCAATAATTAAATTCCAGTCACTGCTGCGACTGACACCTCCCACTAGCTAAGACACCCGAGGTCCTTTTCCCCACAGCTGCCGCTCTGCCTCTCTGTGGGCCGGCTGAAGAGACCAAGAGGGATGATGCATCACCCATTGCTTCCATGCCTTGCAGTGACAGCTGCCTTGCACTTCAATGTAGTTTTCTTACCCTTCCCAAACTGCAGGGGGAATGCTGTGTCAGTAGGGGGAACGCTGTCAGTGGAGGGGGCTGGAGGGGGAACACTGTGTCAGTAGGGGGCTGTAGGGGGAACACGGTGTCAGTGGAAGGGGCTGGAGGGGGAACACTGTGTCAGTGGAGGGGGCTGTAGGGAGAACGCTGTGTCAGTGTAGGGGGCTGTAGGGGAACGCTGTCAGTGGAGAGGGCTGTAGGGGAGCACTGTGTCAGTGTAGGGGGCTGTAGGGGGAGCGCTGTGTCAGTGGAAGGGGCTGTAGGGGTAACGCTGTGTCAGTGTAGAGGACTGTAGGGGTAACGCTGTGTAAGTGGAAGGGGCTGTAGGGGGAACGCTGTGTCAGTAGGGGGCTTTAGGGGGAACGCGGTGTCAGTGGAAGGGGCTGTAGGGAGAACACTGTGTCAGTAGGGGGCTGTAGGGGGAACGCTGTCAGTGTAGGGGGCTGTAGGGAGAATGTTGTGTCAGTGTAGGGGGCTGTAGGGGGAACGCTGTGTCAGTGTAGGGGGCTGTAGGGGGAACACTGTCAGTGTAGGGGGCTGTAGGGGGAGCTCTGTGTCGGTGGAAGGGGTTGTAGGGGGAGCTCTGTGTCAGTAGGGGGCTGTAGGGGGAACGCTGTGTCAGTGTAGAGAGCTGTAGGGGGAATGCTGTGTCAGTGTAGAGAGCTGTAGGGGGAGCGCTGTGTCAGTGGAAGGGGCTGTAGGGGGAGCGCTGTGTCAGCATAAACTGGTCAGTGTCACATGTTGGGGAGAAGGGCAGGTAACCCTAAATGGTCCTACACTGGCATGCTCATTCCATGAAGGCACTGCCCCCTTGGAATAGGTGCTAGGGGGAGTCGTCTGGCCAAAGAATTACTCTCACACAGCTGCCCAGTGCTCTGGGGCAGAAATAGAGCTAACTAATAGTGGGAATATTTCCGCCTCCTTCAGAGAGCAGGACTTGCACCAGGAAACATGCTGAAGACAATGGCCATGGCCCAAACTCCCGGCAAGTAGAAGAGGCTGATCACCATCTTCTTTGGAAACATTTTTTTCTGTGAATCCACGTGACCTGGGAGGAGATTGATGGAATAATAATATAAAAAAAAGAACGTTTAGGCCAACGAGCTGGGCAAATGCCTTACTAAATGGATGGGGAACAGTCTTCTATGCGACATTGGGGTTGCCAGTGGTTAGAGCGTGGTCTGTACAAAGCATTAGAAACACATTTGGCAGGGAACAATCCTCCTTTTGTAGGGGAGCATAGACTCAGTCACTTAGTCCCAGTCTCCTCAAGATATTGCACTGGCTTAGCTAAGACCTGTCCACCCTCTCCTGTTTATCCGCTGGGCACTGCCCCAAACCATAGTCTCATGTCCTGGGGCCCAGCATCATTGTTAGGGGGCTTTTCCCTCCCCGCTTCCCCTGGTTCTTGTCACGCAAGCAGAAGACCACAAGTCAGAGGTGCAGGCAATGACATGTTTATTGGGGTTAGTTTTAAGCTTGTGCTTAACTGTGACGCCACAGAGCCTTGTTTCCTAGTGTCCTGTTCTCCCCACTCCTGAACAGGCATAAATACACCTGTAGTGGCCGCCCTTGGTCCCCCCCCCCTTACAACTTATGGTCAGGTTCCATTTTGGGGGTGGTCATGAGTCTGGGGTCTTCGTCCCACCTCTCTTGTATCCCATGGGAGGGGTAAGGAGTGAGGTTGTGCTACGGTCAGGGTCAGATATTTATTTGTCCTTTTAGTGTTAATACCTTCCCCTCCGCCCCTCCCAACTGCTTGCTTAACCTTGCCTTGAGATAGGAGTTGAGGCCGTCTTCAAGTGTGCACTCGTATATTATACTCCCACTATGCGCAGTAGCACTTTAACTGCACTTATCTGTTCCCATTATTCTAACAAGCCCATCTGGCTAGGCACAGTGTCTTTGTCCTTTGCTCACACATGTTAGTAAGACTAGAAGTGTATCAACAATCAAATGGGCAAACAAGACCTAATATTCTATCTCAGGTGAAAATATAGGTCTGAATCCTACATTATTACTAGCACTCCTAACAATCATTATGGCAGGGAAGAGGCATCAGCCCTAGGCTACCAGTCCTTAAAGCCTGAAGTACCAGTAATGGTTCAGGTTGCTGGGAACTGTTGGACCAGATGGGGCTTTAAATTATGATTTTGGATAAAAGGCCCGGTCCTACACGTTGTTGGGTGTGTTCCTATCTCATTGGGCCAGCCTGTGATCGTTTGAGTAGCAGTGGACTCCACAAACAGACCCATTGACTCCTAGGAACCATTGCTCGCCAACGAGAGGAAAGGGGTCGCGCTCTGGCCCATGCCACCCAATGGAATTTGAGAGAGTTTCTAATATCTCAGGAAGTGCTCAGCGTTTTGGGACTGTCCTCAGTGTGAGAGATGAATAAACCAACATAGGGCAGGCGGCACTACCAATGAACCTACCCCATCCCAAGTATTGGCAGATACAATGGTATCATTAGAATGAAAGAAATCCCAAACTGATGGGAACTATTGGCCAGTCCAAATATATCATCAATCTGAGCATTGACAAGCAGCAGGTAGGCTACAAGCTCTAACAATGCCAATTCCGAGCTTTCAGAGCCACCCGTGTAACTGACATCATAATAACGAGATTGCCTCATTCTGCAAAGAGACCATAATGATCCATTTAAAAGGTGAGAACCTCACCCCAGCACACCTCAGAAGCCAATGGAGCACATCTGCTAAACAAACAACTTATGGTCAGTCATCTCACAGTGTGAGGACAAAAGCCACCGGCAAATGGTTTTGAAATGGACTCTCTGCTTCTTCCCTTTCCAGTATGAGAATAAAGATGTTTTTATTATAATTATGATTATTATTTTTCAGGCAGGATATAAATGTTAATACAGCTCCCCACAGCTGCCTGGGACCTCATATATATGTATCTAAGTGCCAGTACAAACTCTTCATGAATATCAACCGATGCTTGGTGAGACTTTTTGACATATCCCAAGGGAAAATAAGCCAGAGCTAAATGCATTTATTCCATTCAGCATCATTATGTCCTAATAGGATTTTGCATTTAAATGCATTCAAGATGGCACCTGGGTCATCGGAATCCTTGTTGACTTTGGAGAGGCAGAATGTATCAATCCTGGCTCAGCGGGGCGCTTTCAAATGTCTCTCTGCTGCTTGTTACAGATACAGTGTGCATCACTTTATGGCCCCTGGCATGAATAATGTGGAGTTACCAAAAATACAGTTGTCATGGTAACAGTTTTGCAGTGACAGGGAGGCGAGTGGAAAAAGACTGCCCCCAGAAGAGGCCAGGGACCGTGTTGATCCATCTGGGACCGGGTCTGCATGTTTTGGAGGGCGTATTGGCCCTCGGTCTTCCCAAACCACAAAGTAACTTGAGATGACAACAAAGTACTAGCTCTGGGTTAACCCAGCATTCCGCTTCCCTTTCCATCACATAGTGAGCACCTCGCACCAGGGCCCCAAATCCTCAAGGCCTATGCTGGCTGCCAGAGAGTGTCCAGCTGGAGTTTGAACGGTTGCTTTTGTCATAAAAAGTCCTGAATTATTTGGGACTCAAGAAATGCACTTTCCTCCCCCGGTAGTGCTACCGTGGAAAGTGCCCAGGCTGGAGACCCTGCGTTTATATATAATGATCCACCAAGAGGGAGATGGGGATGAATAAGCTTCAGGTAAATATTTAGAGCGAAACCACCAAAACCGAGATGTTCACTCATTTGTAAACTGGCTTCCCAACATGCCTACCTACCAACCACTAAGTGACAGGACAACTCCAACCAGCTCTTAGTCATGTCCCAAACAACAGCATTTTCACAGCACCCATGAAACCTCACCATTTGACAGTGCTGGTCTGCTAAGCATGCAATACCTGTGAGCAGAGACGGCCAAACAATGCATTGCAAGATTCCTTCTGCAGCTAGCTAATCTTTTGCAATTCCATCCTGACTATCTTCAAAAGTGTGGGTTATCTGTAAGTATTCATGGAATATTTTGGAAAGGTATTTTTTTTTAGACTAAGGGTTCATGAACTTCTTACATAGGTAACCAATCTCATGTCACAAAGAATCTAAGTCACGTGGTATTGCTTCTGGTCCTTGATTGGATAGCTGAAACATTTCAAGCAGAAGAGTAGCAAATAACTCCCTTTCTGGTATGAATGTTCAGATGAATATTCATTTGTGCTAAAATTGGTATAACTTTTGGGATTTCTGGTCATTTTCCTGACTACCCAGAGGCTGCCTGAGTTCTTGTGAATAACAGTCTCACATCATCAGTTGTGGCAAACCAAATTCAGCACTTAATTGCAAAAACATCTGAGGAGGATATTTGGTATTCAGTTGACACAACGACTACAGATATCTGATTGCTCCAACATGAGTGATCAATAGGATTTGAACCCAGAACTTTAAATAGTGCATCACAGGCCACTGAAGCTGATGAAGTACTGTAACTCTACCAGCTAGCACGTTGTTACTGATTAGTGGGCTAGTACATGGGGATCTTTGCAGTGGTCCTATAAGGGTAAGAATATCATCTTAACAATATTTTTTTTCTTTAACAGAGATGGCTGGAGACTTTTTTTTGTATTCTCAAGGTTTTCAGCTGTGACCTATTTTTTTTTTGTTTGTGCAGCATCTTCACAATGCTGATCGGGAAAGTGCTTTCCACATCTGCAACCTATTAGAGGATTAGAAAGCTCCTGAAGGTACTTAGAGTTGAATTATACAGTCCTTGTGAGCATCGACTCTCAAGGGCAGAGGTCTGCCCAGTTTAGATGAGTGGTTCTTTCTCTGTCTGGAATATAACCCCGCCGGAAGGAAACTTGCAATCATGCTGTGATTAGCTGGGCTGTTGTTTTATGATGGGCTTATCTGAGGGAAAAGTCACAGGCTGGTCCAGGTGAAAGGGGCAGAAGTCATAGCCAGCTCCAGAAATTTAGGTTGGGATTTTCAGAAGAACCTAAAGGAGTTAGGTGCCTAATCCCTATAGAATTTGGGTGACTAACTCCCTTAAGTTCCTTTTGAAAATATCAGCCTTTAAAACTACACCCTGGTGCAACTGTCACAGTGGGTCTGTAGAGCTGGATGTGTGGCTTCAGATTCCACCATAAGCACGTGACTGTGATGAGCTGGGCTCAGTTACTTCATCTCTCTGTGGCTTACTGCACTATCAGTAAAATAAGAGAAATTATCTTTCCCCTCCTTAAAAATACATTCTATGAAAAAAATATGCACATGTACACAGGGATAACTAGAGAAATGCAACCAGCTCAGTGGTGCAAGACAACAGCTGCTCCAAGTGTGCACATTTGTGCTATATGTTGGTTCTCACAGTCAGAATAGCATATCCCTGTGAAAGTACAGGTGATATTTATTGGGCAGACAGAGCGTAATTACCTTCATTGGCATTTAGCCAGAATATCAGGGTTAACATCCCTATACAGAAATGCCTCCTCTCACCCTCGAGGGTTCTTGCTATCTTTTTATTGATGTATTTCTTGTGTAGGAGCACAGACATTCTGGGGAGAGTTTCCATTGTGGGATGGCAGCTCAGAATGTCAATTCATAGTTGCGCTGCATATGCAGTGGCATCGTACACCATGAAGCAGGGAAGCAATTAATACTGCTCTGTCCATCTCTGGGGCAGACTGGAATGTTGGTTCAATTCTCCAGGCTCCTCATTATTGGCAAAGATAGTGACAAATTGAAGAGAGTTCAGAGAAGAGCAGCAAAAAGGATCAAGAGCCTGGACAGATGGATTTATGAGGAAAGATTCAAGGAACAGAATAGGCGAGCTATCCCTAAGTGGTGATGGCGCAGGGACATGACAACCATCGGAAGGCTGTATAAACGCTGAGGCTTAAATCCTCGCCTCAGTGAAGTCAAGGGCAAAACTCGTATTGACTTCAATGGGGCCAGCACTTCACCCCA
Organism: Mauremys reevesii; assembly: GCF_016161935.1. Taxonomy (NCBI): domain Eukaryota; kingdom Metazoa; phylum Chordata; order Testudines; family Geoemydidae; genus Mauremys; species Mauremys reevesii. Next base: position 10,453,176 of record NC_052645.1, on the reverse strand, counting down.
AGGAGGGAGAGGAATTATTTAGACTATCTCTTCTCTTGGAGCTGGGGGTGTGATTCCAAGCTAGAGCAGACATACTAGACGTACTGTATCTCACTGAGATAGTGTGCTAAAAACAGCAGTGTAGCTGCAGTAGTACAGGCAGTGAGAGAAGGGGGTATAATTATAGGAGATGAAATTAAGAAATGGAAAATGTAGACTAAATATAAGGAGTTTGCTGTGCTACAAGGACAGGCAGGATGGATAGATAGATGATAGATAGATAGTATGGGGATGGATAGATAGATAGATGTTCTGGACTGTGAGATCTGGCACAGAGGGTCCCTAAAGGCAGTGTTGGAAGTCTCATCACTGGCATCGTTTAACTAGCCTGCACAAAAGTCCAAAGACTATATGCTGTAGAGAACAATCCCACGTTAGCCGGGAGATGAATGAGACATGAGCTAATAGGCCATTTCCATCTCTGTGACTCAGTGCTGATTTAGATTGATGATGGCTGTCTAGAAAATCACCAAAAACCACTTCTCAGTGCTCCTAGGAGATCTTCTATCTCTACCCTGCCCCAACTTAAATTATGAGATTTGGCAGGCTCACAGCACCAGGTGGCATTGGTGCTAGGTGCTCAAGGCTCCTTTGAATTCATCCAGAGACTTCTTCAATACGGAAGTCTAACAAGGTCAGATCATCTTGTGAAATTTCTGGGTTTCGCTGGGATAATACTGGGAGAACTGCTTCTGCTTCTAGTCCTGGACAGAAACAGGCAGTGCAAAGGCTATGGACAAACTATTTCTTTCCCTAACCTCAAAATATATTTAGGATTAGCTGAGTTAGTTGTGATTTGGAGTCAGATCCTATTATTTATAGAACAATAGTACCTAGGGGTCCCAAGTGAGATCATAGCCTCAATTTGTTAGATGCAGTACACACATAGAGAGAGACAATCTACACTCTAAACATTCAGCGTTTGCAAAGCATGAGAAGGTAAACGGAGGTGAAGTGTCCTTCCCAGGGTCATGCAGCAAGTGAATGGCAGAGTTGGGAAAAAGACCCCAGGTCTGCTAATACCCAGCTAAGTGTCCTATCCACTAGGTTGTGCTACCTCCTCTCTTATTGTGAAGAGAATTGCTGTATTATCTGAATTGGTTTATCCATCCTAATTATAATCACACAGCAAAGCCAATAAGGGATGTCCTCTAATGAACTGCCATGCAGGACTCATGTGCACTTGGCCAAGCAATACGTCTTCTTGTCCTGTGTTCGGGTACGTATATTTTCCTTGAAACAATAGTGCCATTATTCTCATATGGCTGTGAGTTATTACTCCACGGAAGCCCAGATATATCATTGCAAACATTAGTCCTAGTGTGGTTGAGTAGGACAGTTCATCACTAGAAGTTCAATGTTGTGGACCAAACGATCCTTGGCTTTTAGCACTGCCATGCTTTCATTACTCACTGCAAATGAGTGAAGAACAACTGAAAGCCTCTTCCTTTCCTTGGGGCATTACAATTACAGTAGACAGGCAAAAATAGCCAGGCAATACATCGTACAATACATTGCTTGACATAAGGAGCTATATCCTGTAGGTCCTCATAAGTTATTCATGATTCATTACTCATCCTGGGTTGAAAATTGAGAAAGGACCATTAAGTAACAGGAATGCATATTTATTCAAGACTAAACTGATCTGTTTGAGAAGCAAGGCTGACGGTAACAAGCCGGGGAGAGACGGTAGGTTTTAATGGCAAAACAGAAAATAGCAGAGACACCTCTGTGCCAATCAGGGACCTCCTGAAGCATGCAAACAAATGATGTGAGTGGTAAATTCTCTCACCCTCGCATCACCAGATGTGGGTTGTGTCAGTTTGATTTCCAGACCTTCCCCTCCACGGCGGGAGCCGATCACATAAGAATGTGCTTTCACTTCCACCCATTTCTTCTGTCTAATCACCAGGACTCTGGGCTGGGGCCAGATCAGCAACTGGGGTCAGTGGGTACCATTCCACCAAAGCCGATGGAGTGATGACAACTTGTGTCCAGCTGAGCAGGTGGCACCTAGCATTTCGCTAAATTCAAATGGCTCCACCCAGCGTTTCTGATGAACATTACGGGTCTTTTTATTTTTTTTCGTTCTCAAATGTCAAGTAGATCTTTTACAGCAGCTCTTAAGAAGATAAAGGGGATTAAAGGATCATTTTATCCTATTTAAAGTTAGCTCTGAGACGATGGGAGTAAACAGACACATTTTAAAGGGCATTAATCTGAGCTCTTTCTTCTTATCCCCCACCCACTTCTTTTTCTTCTTCCTAGCTCTGCAAACAAATTCTGTTGAGATTTCACTTTCCTGGATGTATTAACTTGGGCAGATGGAATAATTGCCCCAAAAGCAAATCCCTGTTTTACAACCTCCCCCCAAAATCTGGTTTCAATATTGGACCCAAGTTTAAATTAGGTTCTCAATCCTCACTTTGATCGTATGGCAAAAAGAGGGGGCTGGAGGGGGGAGGGTGCTCTGGCTGGCGGAAGAAATTGTCTTTGTGGCTGGCTCAGAGAAGGAAGGCGGCTGCGTATTGGCAGCAGAACCATGGAAGTTATGAATGTTTAAAAGGAAATCTGAGACCTTTGCATTTAGATCAGAAAATAAAACTTTGGACTAGAAAGAGAAATGTTCAAACTACCTGGCAGGGAATCGAGAGAGACTTGTTAACCTTGAATGAGGAACGGACGGTCAGTTCACCCTTAATCTTTAAAAGCTAACGCACACTTATTTTGAATTGAAGTGAATTTATTGCTGGTGAAAGGTGCTGGGTTGGGAGTCCTGGGGGCTGATATCCCTTGTTTATTCACAGAACAGGCCCAGCTGGAGAAATTACTTGCACACACTATCCACATGCCTGAACCCTGACCCACCTGTAACAGTGAGAGGGCCACTCAGTTTCCGATGGGCCATCCAATTCCTGGGGGTTATGCTTACTTTTAAACAGGGAAGAATCCTCATGGACTTCTGTGCGTCAGCACTTGTCTGGACTCAGGGCCGGGGCATCCAGCCCCTCACAGGGACAGCCTGAGAAATTGCTTACACACTTCAACTGCTTTGCAGAATCACTCCTTTAGCACCACCATGGACCTGCATGCAACAGAGATCAGACTGAGATCTAGCACCTCGTTTCAAGTAGACCCTCAGGCTGCTGTCAGAGAATGAGCCAATTTGGCCATCATTGATGTGGGTTAGGACTGAACTTATCACTAGAAGACACAGCAACAGGCAGCACATTACCAACCACCTGAGCCATCTGTTTGCCTAAAAACTGCTGTCTGTGGGGTGAGTTCACCTATTTCTTAGGGCCCATTCGCCCCTGGCTGTTATATAATATTCCGTGACATCACAGACTATTGGTGTGGAGATGCTTATGATGTCACAGAGGCAGGGGTGCTAGAACAATGGGTATAAAGGGGGTGCTGAGAGACATTGAACCAAACTGTAAACCCTGTACATGATGGAAACCACTTCAAGCCAGGGGGTGCAGCAGCACCCCTGTTTCCAGCACAGAGGAGGAGGAATTCAGTTAGGGAGTAAGCAGGAGGAGTAATTGAAAAAAGGGAAATCTCCCACTGCTCTCAGTGGACTCTGGGTCATCAGGACCATTATCCTCAGCAGTAATAATAGTAACAATAAAACCAAGGGACGTAAGATCCAACCTCCCCGCTGGGATCTGAGAGTCAAGCTGGGTTCCTTACTTCTTGAGCATCATGATCTTTAACCCAGACCCAGCTGGAGTCATATCATACGGGTACTGTTTGCTGAAGGGAGCTATGATACAGAAAAGTGGAGCCCTTGAGACTACTTTGAGGCCACACGCTCCAGTGTCGATGTCTCTGCTTTGAGGCTGTGATGAATAAATCCTAAGGATTTCAGTACAGCACCAAAATCAGCTTCAACTCCTATCAAAGCCAAACCCTGGTCTTGAGCTAGAAGGGAGGAATGTGAGGTATGTAGCTGTCATTCTGTGTTCTGCATGCCACTGCTTTAGCAGAAGACATCTACCTGCCTGAAGAGGGCAGTGCTGCCAGGGGAGAGAGGCACACTCTGCTTTCTCAGTCTCTCATGGGGAGTTTTAGATTAGTTCATTCTTAGTTTGTTCCCCTTAATCTAAAATAAAAGACAATGGGATTGAAAGTGTTTATTTTGCTCTTTGTCTGTGAAACATAACAAGAAAAAACAATTGCTAAGGAAGGAAGAACCCTTCACTTACAGGCTTTCAAGGGATTATTAGAAATGACAGGGGGAAATAACTAGCTTTTGAGATGTAGGTGAAAATACTTTGACAGCATCCCTTTTAAACAGCTCCCTTCATGTTTAAGTTGCAGTAATTAGTTTAGTTCTCATGCTCCAGACAGTGAAATATTTACCAACACACGGAGAGCTAGATGAACTAGCAAAACTGGTCCATAGACACACCTTCAGTTATTTTCTTCATGGTGTTCCTCATAAAGGAAGCCACTGCAGTCTTCTTGTAGTGGCTTGGTAACTCCAGGATAATAACCTACTATGCTACCATCTGATGGAGTTATTCCTTTAGCTCAAAGGGTAGAGGTGCAGTGCTGATGACCTTGAACCCTGCTGACCCTCATGCTGCCATTTGAACCCTTGACACTCAGATGCTTGGGATGAGCTTCCTCTAATAAGGGTAGCAATTAACACCATGGCAAACTATGTATCATGTTCATCTTTAGTAGATGGCTCAGTCAAAGACAACAGCCTTCTATTGCTGCAGTTAATGGAGTTATTAGCACTGGATGTTAAACAGCTGGAAGAGAGACCCAATAAATAACAATACCCGCTTTCCAGTGGTGGGGAAGAACTTCAACACCCACAAAATTACTTTTTTCTTCACTGGCAAAATGATTGTCAAAAGAAAAAGAGCATCACGGGCTTATCAATCCACTAACACAAGCTGAGTTCCACACAGCCCTTCTCTGACTGCAGCAGGAAGGAGGGAAAGTCACAAGTACACAGCGGTGCATTGATCCCAATAGCCTGAAGCCTGGCAGATAAAGACTTTAGGAACAGGTTAAAAAAAATAACTTGGACACAAATTATCTCAGACAAGGCAGCACTGGAAACAATGATGGATTTTCACCAGATCCCAGCTGGTGGAGTCAGTGTATTTTGTGGTGAGTGACACCTCTATGCAAAGTGCAGATGTTTGTCATGGGAGAAAAATCAAGTAGGATGGTCTGATACTATATAGACGAGAGAAGGCTGGTTTAGCGGGTAAGGTGGAGTCCCTGCGCTGTCACAGACTTCTTGTGTGACCTTGGGCAAATTACTTAGGGTTTGGCTACACTTGCAGGTGTGCAGCGCTGGGAGTTAAAGCTGTCTTCGTACAGCTGTGTAGGGAAAGCACTGCAGTGTGGCCACACTGACAGCTACCAGCGCTGCAGTGTGGCCACATTTGCAGCATTTGCAGCGGTGTTGGGAGTGATGCATTATGGGTAGCTATCCCACAGAGCACCACTTCCCATTCTGGCACCGTGGGTTGTGGGAAGGGGGCGGAGGATGCGGGTCATTCTGCTTCCTGTCCCAACGCCCCGTGATGCATCGCTTCACATCCCAGCAATCACTGTTTTTCTGTCCACGTTTGGCGCCTTCTTGACTCTCTCAACGGTTTCTGTGCAGCGCGATTTCTGTGGGAAATGGAGCCCGAACTGCTGAGGAATATGCTGATGAGTCTTGCCAGCACATCACGTTTAGCAGTTGAGCTATTCCTTAAGATCCAAAGTGATGAGGAGTCCGATGATGATAGCATGACACGTACGACACGAAATTGCTTGTGGCATTCACAGAAATGCTCAGCACCGTGGAACGCCGCTTTTGGGCTCGGGAAACCAGCACTGAGTGGTGGGATCACATCATCATGGAAGTCTGGGATGATGAACAGTGACTGCAGAACTTTCGGATGAGAAAAGCCACTTTCATGGGACTGTGTGCTGAGCTCGCCCCCACCCTGCGGCGCAAGGACACGAGATTGAGAGCTGCCCTTTGGGTGGAGAAGCGGGTGGCTATTGCAATCTGGAAGCTGGCAACTCCAGACAGCTACTGATCGGTCAGGAACCAGTTTGGAGTGGGAAAGTCGACCGCTGGAATCGTGTTGATGCAAGTTTGCAGGGCCATTAATCACATCCTGCTAAGAAGAACCGTGACTCTGGGGAACGTGCAGGACATTGTGGATGGCTTTGCACAAATGGATTTCCCTAACTGTGGAGGGGCGATAGATGGGATGCATATTCCTATTCTGGCACCAGCCCACCTAGCATCTGAGTACGTTAATCGGAAGGGGTATTTCTCCATGGTTCTCCAGGCACTTGTGGATCACCGTGGGCGATTCATTGACATTAACACAGGCTGGCCTGGAAAGGAGCATGATTGCTCCATGCTGGGGCTCATTTGGCACGTGGAGGCATGGTCACCTGGAAAGATTCACTGATTGCACTCTACACCTGGCTGAGCAAACAGGAAGGGGATTTTTAAAGTTCCTGGGGCATTTAAAGGGCGCGTCACCTGAGGCCAGGGCAGTAGAGTTCGAACTGATGAGCAGAGTGGCTGAACAGGCATTCTGGGATACCTCCAAATACCTCTGGAGGCCAATAACAGCACTTTTGGTGGCCACACTGGCGAAGCAGCGCTGCATCAGCAGCACTATAGTCGTTATTCCCCAGGCCGAGGTGGAGTACAACCAGCGCTGTAGCCAGGGAGATACAGCGCTGTATGTGCCTTGCAAGTGTGGACGGTGAGTGAGTTGCAGTGCTGTAAAGCCGCCACCAGCGCTGCAACTCTCCAGTGTAGCCAAGCCCTCAGTTTCTCCGTGCTTCAGTTCCCCATCTTACAGATGGGGACAATAGTACTTCACAGGACAGTGGGGAAATATTTTGAGATGCTCAATAATGGGGGCCAAGTAAGTACCATTGACAGAAAAGTATAATGAAATATATACACACAGTATTTGTATCTCCGTAGTGCTTAGTGGTCCTCCCAGCCAAGGTCTGTACCTCAGTGTGCTAGGTGCTGTACAAACATACGTAAAGAGACAGTCCCACTCCCTGCCCACGGAGCTTACAATGTAAGCAGACAATACAGTAAAAGGAAACATTATTATCTTTGTTTTGCACATGGGAAACTAAGGCCCAGAAAGACTAAGACCCCGATTTAGCAACACACTTAAAGTTATGCAAGTTCCTAAATCCAACTCTGTGGAGAAAATGACTTAAGCCCCTGCTCTAGTCTTATTGACTTCCAAGGGACTTAAGCACATGCTTATGCACTCTGGCGCCTCAGTGGCTTCCCCAGGGTCACACAGGAAGTTTGTGACAGAGTGAGAAATTGAGCCCAGATGTTCTGAGTCCAGCCCAGTGCCTCAACCCCATAATGATCCTTTGGGTTAAATCAGAGATGAGTACTGTTTACCTAGCACCATAGATGTGGCTGGAGCTCCACAGAACAAAGAGAGGCAGATTCCTGGCCCAGAAGTTTTTATAATCCAAGTTAAAACCAGAACAAAGGGAAAAGACAATGACAAAGCTAAGGAACAGGGACGAGCTGGGATAATTAATAGTGAGGACAATCAGCTTATAAATCATTCAGGAAATTAGCACGCATCTAGTCTAGGCAGCTAGAGATTTTTAATTTAATTGTTTTGATTGAATTTGAGCAATAGCAGGCCTTATTTACATAGGAGCGGGCCTCTGCAGCACCTTTTGGCTTCAGTGGGGTATGTGGGTGCTCAGCACTTCTAGTTTATATGCAGTGGGTTTTGAGACTGGACTGGAGTGTGCAAAAGGAGGCAATGGGAGAGACAGGGTCAGGAACAGAGCTGGTTGGGAATTTTTCAACTTTCTTTGGAAAATGATGGTTTGTCCAAACTGAAAAGGTTGGCAGGAAATTTAAGCTAATTATATAAAACAATAGAAATGTTTCATGTTGAAACAAAACATGTAGAAAATGTGAAAGTGAAACGTTTCAGTTGACCCACAACATTTTTTTTTTCAGATGGTGAAAATTATTGTGATTTCAACTTTTTGTCCCAAATCAGAAGGGGAAACATGTTCAAAACCCCCAAAAACTTTCTGGGATGGGAAAACCATTCCCTGCTTAACTTCTGTTGGGAAGGGCGTATATGGGGCACCGTAAAAGAAGATGACAAGGCAAAGATGGGGAAGAAGTTCAAAAAGCAGGTCTTATCAGGAATTTTGGATCCCACCTCCACCCATAGCATTAGGGTGAGATTGTGCCTGGATTCTGGGGTTTGGCACTGTCCATAGCTTATAAGTGTCTATATAATAATGTGTGCGGAATATGTATAGTACACACATACTCGTAGCATTAAGAACCTAACCTCTTCATTATCCCGCTGTCACTAGTTTCCTGATCAGTTCTCTTGCATTACTTCCTTCACAGCAGTTTAGTGTTATGTACGACACAATAATGACACAACCATCAAATTACTCTGCCACATGCCTGTAAACTTCTTCCATGCAGATGGATATTAAATCATGGTACCGGATCAAAGAGGTCCTATGCAACAGGTAACTTGCACATCGTTGGAAATGTCTTTAATGCCACATTGATTGATTTCTTTATTACCCTTTGACGAAGTTTAACACAATAAACAGAATCAATCCCAGGGGCTAAGCGCCTTGTGCCCGATGGGAGTAGGTTGGCCTCTAAAATTGAATTACAGTTATTGTTCTGCTTGTAGTATTTTTTCATGTCTCATCATGACAGATGGCTCTGTAAATGATAGCAGATTTGTATTTCATTAGGACACTTAGTCAAAAGATCAATAGTGCCGCCATCCACCTTTGCAATAATACATATACAGACCGTGCTGGCTGCAAGGAACCAAATAAGATTTAGCTAGTATTGGGGACACAGCCAACATATGTTTTATTTGTAATAATATCTCATTGATTTAACAACAACAACAACAAAAAAGTGCTGCAAACCCAGCAGCTTTTATTGTCACACTTTATCTTTTCTCTGTGCACTGGTGAAATTGGCATTTTTTCTCGAGGTGCAGGGTGGGGAAGGGAGAGAAACCCAAGAAATGGACTTTCTTGATGTACCTTGGCGTGTAATCTCCAGAGCCCCCTAGTGGCCTAGTCTATGCCATTTCCGAAAAAAAGACTCATTCCCCCTACAGACTGAAATATTTCTCCTTTTTTAAAAAAAACCTGCAGCTTGAGTCTAACACACAAATCAAGAGGAGCCAGGAAGAGATAATGTATATCTTAGAAGAGAAAGAAAACATTCCAGAGAGGCTTTGTTTTCTTTAATGTATTCCTTTCCACCCCCGCCCTCTTCCGACTTCATCAGCATCGTTGATTCAATTCAGGAGTTACTTTCGAGTTACAGGCTATATTGATTGACTTGGGTTGTAATGGGTCTTTTCAATGTAAGCAGCGGTGCATAAAAGATTGGTTTTAAACCTCCCCCTTATGGTGCATTGATTTAGTGTGATTAAATGTGGATATAAGGCTTTAGCTAGGCATTGCCTGCTGCACAAAGATATGGGAATTGGGGGTGCGGAGGAGGGAGGCTGGAAATGGGGCTTTTGAAAGCACTGATAGCACATTACGGTAAAATAATAATCTCCGCCAAATGTACACATACGCCAGCCGATTAACGATGTTCACATTTGCCTGAAGAATCCCAGATCTACAGGGGAAAAGGGGAGGTGTTCATTGGTAAAATGCCGCCTTCATGCTATCATGTGCGATTTCTCAGCCAGGTCTGTCTGCCATCTATAGTATCTGTCGTTGTGAATGCTTCAGGACATGAAGATCTGTGTTTAGCAAAGGGCTTACAGAGCGTGTTTCTCTGAAGGTTGCCCACACACAAATTCCACACCCCTGGATATGTCGTGCTTGCAGACAACATAAGGCAACTTTGGACCAGGGAATGAATTCTATGCAGCCTGTTCCTCTCGTGTCTCTCGCTTTAAAAAGTTTTTTATTGTTACTATTTTTATTATTTGTATTTTCGCCCCAGTGAAGGATCAGAGCCCCATCGGGGCACTTGCTGTGCACACATACAGTTGCTCCGAAAAGCTTAGCCAAGTTTACTTTGCTTTTTTTGACCATAGTTCTGTGTATTTTTTTTTTATAAACCAGCAACTGTGGAGTGTGATTTAATTCTTAGAGCAATGAAATGGGAATTGTGCACAGGTCCTATTCCCGACTCTGCCGCTGAATTTCCATGAGACCTTGGTCAAAGCACTCATCCTCCTCTGGCTTTTTTGATGGCTATGCACCAGCGTGTCCTGAGACTTCATTAATTTGTGAAAAATGCAATGATACCATTGGAGAAAAGGTGCTGTAGAAGGACAATGAATTGTTACATGGGCTGTCACTGACCTTTACTCAGCTGAATACCATCTGACTCCTGGAGTAACCCTACTGCAGTCAACAGGGTTACTGGGCCAGTAGAAACATTACACAGTGTGAACAAGGGTGACAGAATCTGGCCCAGGTTGCTACGAATTAGACTCAAAGTACAGCAAGGCCTTGCAAGTACACTGCCCTAAGGCCAAGTTTTCCACATGTGACTAGTGAGTCTGCGTGCTTGAAGTTTTGGGAGCCCAGCTCGAGACATCTTAAAGAGAACTCCTTTTCAGCCAGTGAATGCAATTTCTGAAAATCAAGCTCCAAAATGAGCACCTAAAATGCACGTCGGGCCGGAAGTTTAAGATGCTGCTACTGCATCTAGGTAGAGGATTTAGTCCTAAATCTCACACCGTAGCAGATCCTTCCTTCACATCTCAAGACCCCTGGTTCAAAGCCTGCTGACGTCCCAAGCAGTGGTGGTGACCCACTGAATGGACAGCCCAAAACATACTGTAAGTGCCAGAGGGAGGTCCCTTGTTACAGCTCGTTCTTCTCCTATGTTCTCTTGTCTCCTAGCTTGAATGACATGAGTTGGAGCGTCCGTGTTTGTGGCCTTGATGGTAGAAATGGCCTTTGAGTGACAGGAAGACAGGGGTTGGCAATAAGGCTGGCCAGAAAGCAAGAATTCCACACTGGGACAGAAACAAGACCATTTTAATAATTGTCATGAAAAGACAAGCCAACAAGAAAAAGATCCAGATGACCCAGCAAGAGATCATAGAATCATAGAATCTCAGGGTTGGAAGGGACCTCAGGAGGTCATCTAGTCCAACCCCCTGCTCAAAGCAGGACCAAACCCAACTAAATCATCCCAGCCAGGGCAGATCCATCCTCTTTGGAACCCCTTTCCCCTCATTCTTCTCTTCTGCAGACTAAACAATCCAGTTCCCTCAGCCTCTCCTCATGAAGTTGAGCACAGATCCCAGTTCAAGAACAAAGGACTGGGAGGCATGATGGGGGGAGGGGGATCAGAGTTGGCTGCTGGAAGGAGTCGGGGCTCTCACCTGGCAACTGACCAAGGAGGTCAGATGAAGCTTGAACAATGGAGTCCACCACAGCTTGGCTGGGCTCTAGGCTGACCAACATGGACTATGCTTTAACTTTCCTCTCTCTATACTAAGCTAAGGACTTCCTGTGCTCCCGTTGACTAATAAACCCGGCTGGTTTGACAATGCTATGTGAGCGTCACTGCGAAGGCTGGGCGAGGGGCATTACTCTCTGAAGAGTATACGAGTGTCTCTCTCTGTTGGACTCGCTGAACAGAGATCACAGTGTGAGGGAGGAGCGTTGGAGCCCCGGAGGGTCAGTCTGAGGAGGCACTGAGGCCTTGTGGCCTATCCTGAAGGAAGAATGAGACCCCCCTGGGGGGTCTGGCACACTGACGAGTTTCCTCCTAGACATTGTTCCAAGCCTGGGGGCATAGTACTGATCCTGTGGATCTGGGACACCTGCCCAACAAAATTTTGTCAAAAGCCCTTGCTTCTGTGAAACATTTTGGTTTCAACCAAATGGCATTTTTCAACAGGAAAAAGTGACATTGCAAATTCTTTGGCCAGTGCTAGCTGGCAGGGAGCTGCAGGCGTAAGAGGCAGCACGAGGCGGGTGCATGAAGACAGCTGGGAGATAAACCAAAGCAAACATTTTCTGTTGGAATTTGGTAAAATCAGCTTCTCAGCTGAGATCTGACAGGCCCAGACACCTCAGCAATGGGGACAGGAGAGATCGACACAGGGATTAAAGTGATTGAAACAGGAGGGAGAGCTGACAAAGCATCGGCCTAGGACAAGGGGGGATGCTCTGTGGAAGCACTGCCTGCCCATGCCAGGGACAGGAGGGGTGGCCTTTCCTAAATTAACCCCTGGAGGGAGAGAGAAGCCAAATTTCAGCCTCAAGGCCCAAATCCTTGGCATCACTTTTCAGTCCCAGGCTATGCATTGCACAGCTCCCGGGACATGGATGCAGAAACCCTCCGCAGAACAAACCTATGGCGTATTTGCATCTTCCCGAAGGGGTGATGTATGAGAGGACCAAGGAGCCTCCTCCAGCCTTGCCTGCCCCAGCCCTGCCAGAAATAATCCCTTTATGCTCTGACTGAGAACTCTGCACCTCTCCTAGGCACTGCAGTCACAGGTGAGGAGGAGGAACTGCCCTCACTGAATTAGGTCCCAAGTACTGCACAATGCCCTATGAAAATCAGGAGCTGACTGTTAAGAGCGCAATGTACAAAGCTGCCCACGGGAAGGCATTTGATTGGTCCTGGAAAACGTGTGAACAATGCTATGTATTCTTAAGCACCATCTACTGGTATGTTATGTATTAGCCAACCATCTACATACCTGCCGGCATCTCTTTTGTAGAATGCTATTGTAGCACATGTGTCCTCCTGCCAGAGCCCTGGCTTTTGCATCTCACCGACATGGGTGTAAATCTGCAGTAACTCCATTGAAGTCAATGGAGTGATACTGGTATAGAGTCAATGTGAGCAGAATCAGAATCAGGCTCTATGTTCTATATTGGTGCTCAACCTCGGAAGCCTTTCAGACTTCTTTTAAAAGAGAGAAAGAAAAAAATTCCCCTTCCAGCCTCATGGTCCACGTTTCATGTTGAGTGCTGGTTACAGCTTCATGAATTGCAAAAATCACTTTGAAATTTTGGTAATACAGGAAAATCCGCGCAGGCTCACTGCTTCTGTCACTAAAACTCACAGTGTGCACCTTGCCAAACCAATTAATGCTCGCTGTTCGACTGCAATCCTGCATTATGTTTTCTAGGCCAGTTCCCGTCCCCCCCACCCACCCCGTTTCATTTTCAAATACTGTTTGGAGTGCAGGGGAGGGGAAGCATGTTTACTGAAGAAAAATGAACCAAACAAACACAAGCAGTTGATTTAAAATATAATATCTGTTCACTTTCCTTTTACTTCTCCATGTGTAGAGAGAGCCCTAATCCACAGTGTCAAAAGCCTCCAGGTTAGAGAACTTTCAATTTGCCCCTGACTTGGCTTCATAAAGTTTCCTGTCCCCAATGTCCCTGCTATAGATTGGACTTTGAAAAGCAATAAAGAATGTCAGCTTGACAAATACACGTTACCTGCAGAGATTTCTCCTTCAGCTTACAGGATGATTCCTCGTCTTTATTAGGGGCTCCGATATTCCTCCCTCGTCTTTGATTTTCGCCAGCATTCTCCCCCACCTAGTTCAGAGCTGGATGATCAGCTGCATATTACTTATATGACCAGAATGGCTGTTTCCTCTCATCACTCGGAGTGTGTTAATGGAGAAACCCCAGAAGGGCACACACACGGTATAGCCATACTGGAGGTGGAATTTCCAGTTCAGGTGGTAGATAAATTGTGCAGTCAATGGCTTGACCACACTTTGGTTTGTTATGGAATGTACTCAAGAGATGAAATAACAATGCCAGTCAGGTTTATTAATATGGCACAGTGTGTCAGGGTGCTGCTAGAGAGGCCTTAATCAATTCCTGCCACTCCGGCCCCAATCAGGGGGATTGGATTGATTGGGGCTGGGTAGGTTGCCTGATGCTTGCCTGGTAACTGACCACACCTGCCAGCCTTGTTAGCAGGAGCTATAAGGCTGGGAGGAAGTGAGAGTGGGAAGGGGTGGAGACCAGGTGGGGAAGGCCAGATTCAGACTGAGGGACGTAGGAGCCTCCTAGTCTGTTGCTGGCCAGGCCTGTGGTAGGTCGACTGTTCTAAAAAGCCTGTATATAGCTGGAAACTGGTGGTGGGGACTGAGATGTCCCTGAGTCTCTGAGAAGAGGGGGAGAAGGGCCGAACCGGAGGGGCACAGCGTGTGCCCCGTTACACACAGGAAAAAGATTCTATGCGATATCTGGTTTCTGAAGAGGAATCCTATGCAGCGGTGCTACCCCCCAAAGTTACAGCTCTAAAGCCATCTTGTTTACCAGGACAAGATACCGTATATATCATATGAAACTACAGTCAACTGATTAGCTCTGATCTTGTTTTTCTTGTCCCATGGGGTACTCCTTATCTTTGTTCTGAACCCACCCTGCATTCCGGGGCCTGACACACTCTTATCTTTGTTCCCGGTACATACGTTCCAGGTACTAAGGAGGGTAAAGACACCTCTTAGGCCTGTACCAGGTTAAATAGGTTTCTCGGGGTTTCTGTTGCTATAAGGAAACAATTGTATGTTCTGATACTGACAGTTTTCCTATCTACTTAAGTCAAAGCTGACCTCAGCTAATGCAAGGTGTGGGATGCTTAGCAAAAGTGAGCAGGATTATAATAAACGTACGGGCTAATTTGGGCTGTATTAATACTTAACTGCTGTATTAATTCTTAATATGTTTACTTAATGATGAACATAGATATGTGTGCCAGCCAGTGTATATGAATCAACCAGGGGGACATAGCCACACTAGATCTGGTTGAGCTAGCAGGCTGAAAATAGGAGCGTAGCTGCAGCGGTGCAAGCGGCAGGACTGGTTAGCTGCACAAATACACATCTAGGGTTTCAGATGGGCTTATACTTGGGTCCCGCTGCTCCCACTGCCAGATACACTGTTTTTAGCACCCGACCTCAATCAGAGTTAGCTCAGATATGTCTACCCGAGCTGGAAATTCCACCTCCGTCTCCGGTGTAGACATATGGCCAGTGACAAGACAAGGCCAGTGGTGAATGGGGAAGGAGAATGAAGGTGATGGGAATATGGTGGGCAGAACATCCACTCAGCTGGATTTGGAGATCCCCTGGCTGACCATGGTGCTCCAAACTACACCCTATTCCCAAATGCCAGGGTGTGGGATGGTTCACTAGGTTCACTGGGTTGCTCAGACATGGCCCTGTGCCGTGGTGGCGGGGACATCACAAGGGTGAGAGTTCATATTTGGTTGGGATAGTCGCCCCAAAGTTCAGATTCTTCTACGATGCTCGGAGACGGCAGAAACAGCCTAAGGATATTGCAAGCAGAGGGCTGCCTCAATTTTATTACAGTGGGGCCTAGAAGACCTAACTGCGATCAGGGCCCCATTGTGTCAGGCACTGTACGTGTGTATAGCAGGAGGCAGTCCCTGGCTCAAACAGGGCACATCTGAGTAGACAAGGCAGACAAAGGGCGGGAAGGGGAAACAGAGGTACCGAGAGCAGTGGTGACATGACCAGGGTCACAGAGCAGGTGAGTGGTTGAGCTGGGAATAGAAACCTCCACTTCTGTCTCTTAGTAAAGTGTCCTGATCACTAGAATACCCTGCTTCCCCATCTCCAGTATGGATGGACCTGCAGTTCTTGCTCTGTACCAGCCCTTCCAGTCAATGGCAAATACATTATATCCGTGGCATTGCTCGTCTCCTTTCATCTATGCATGTTGATCCACCACAGGCCCTTTATTCCAAAGCTTCGCTATGGCGGATAGGCATGCAATTACAACAACTGCTGGTGCCACGGTCCATCAAACCACTGAGGAGGGGCCTGCAGCAGCTGCCTCTGCACACACTCCTTGGCGATTTCCCCCACATTCAGCTTCCCTGCTGCCCCTTGGGACTATGTGGTGGTGGCTGGACTATTTAGCAAAGTGCTGCTGCTTTCGAACATGCCCTCAAGTCTGGAGATGAAGGTAAATTTCCCTTCTTGTTCTGTGTGTGGCCGCCACCCCAATGGCAAAGCCTCTTCTGCTTCCATCTCTGGTCCCCCAAGTCTCTGCTATTGCCGAGCTCCCAGCACACAGGTTCCTCTGCCCTGGGACAGCTTTGCAAAGCCGAGGCTGTGATGCAGATGCAGCCAGATGCCAGTCAGCACTAACTCGCCTGGGTTCAGCAGACTGGGGCAAGATTTACTATGTTATTTTCACACTGTTCACCCAGACTCAACTCCTCTAACCCTCATCCACTCGCTTGCAGGCGCATTGGTTCTGGGTTCTCTTTCCTAGGGACTCATCAAAAAAGTCAGCGCTGCTCACAGAAACACATCCCTGCATGTCGGGAGCTTATCTGCTTTGTAAAATGCTGCTGGTGAATCTTCCATCCCCAAAAGCGCCAGGACTGTTTTCCAAGGTTTCCCACTGGAGAATGGTCAGTTCACAAAAGATGCACTTCATCTATTGGCAAGGCCGCCGCAGCATGAAATGTGTGCTCATCACAAAAACCCAGCACGAGACAACTTGGCTACGGAGAGGCAGGCATTGCTTCAGACAACAGCTGCCCTCTCTGTTTTCTTTCTTTATTTTTTTTGCCTTTTCATAGATGAAGTAAGTGGGGGATCCTCTCACACCTAGAGACCGAGGTACTTCCAAAATTGGAGAGGCAGACTGAGTAGCTCTGTTCAGATCGCTGGGATTAGCACAACCAGCATTCCACACTGCTTCTAATAGGAGGAACCATTATACAGCTGCCATCTGTTACACCAGTATTCTCAGATCCCCAGCTGCATCCAGTTGTGCTGCACATAATTGTGAAACTGTTAAACTGCCTTTTAAATTCTGCCTATGAGGTCAGAGCTCAGCTGACATGCTGCTCTGAGAGTCGCTGCAGCCTATTAAAGTGGAGATATCCACACTGTGCTCTCTCCAGGAAACTTAACTTTTGGTCTTTCTTCTTGTTTTCTTCAATCTTAACTAAACTGCTTTTAGGCTGAAAGCGCATGATTGCTCTTCATCAATTAAAAAGAAAAATCAACCCTTTAGCCAAGCTTGTGCAGCTGGATGAAACGTGACAAGCCAGTCCATTCCTGGGGCTGCTTCTAAGATCCTCTTGCCTATCAAAGGAAATTGATGGTTTTCATTCTAGTGCCTAGGGGGCATCACAAGAACATGCTGCCACAGTCAGAACTGTTGATGGCTGGGCCCTGATGAATGTCTTTCCTTCTCTTCTCTGAGGAGGCTCAGGTTAGAATCATAGAATCTCAAGAGGTCACCTAATCCAACCCCCTGCTCAAAGCAGGATCAATCCCCAGACAGATTTCTACCCCAGTTCCCTAAATGGTCCTCTCAAGGATTGAACTCAGAACCCTGGGTTTAGTAGCCCAATCCTCAAACCACTGAGCTATCCCTCCCCTGCAGAAAGAGGGGATATTCCAACATCACATGTCTCCCGCACCCCTGCCTTAGTGTAAGGCTGACAGACCCTGGTCTTCAGCAGGCAGGATTGAACCTGGTGCTTCTTGGAGCTTAGTGGAAGAGCCTCTTCCACATGAGCTAAAAGCCAACGAGAGGCAGAGTCTGGGAAGCTTGGCCAGCTGCTGCCCTTGCTCTACCGGTCTGTAGAGAAGTTCAGCCACCAGGAAGCTTGGTTCTGCCCCAATTTTCAGTTATCAGACCCCCATAGGAGCACAGGTTCTGCCTAACATGATGATAAGCCTAGGAGGAGATTTTAAAAGGACAAATGCACTGCAAACCAATGGGAGTTGGGTGCCTAACTCCTATTTGTGACTTGGACAATCTCTCAGTGGTACCAGATGACAGAACAAGGAGCAATGGTCTCATGTTGCAGTGGGGGAGGTCTAGGTTGGATATTAGGAAACACTATTTCACTAGGAGGGTGGTGAAACACTGGAATGGATTCCCTAGGGAGGTGGTGGAATCTCCTTCCTTAGAGGTTTTTAAGGTCAGGCTTGACAAAGCCCTGGCTGGGATGATTTAGTTGGGGATTGGTCCTGCTTTGAGCAGGGGGTGGGACTAGATGACCTCCTGGAGTCTCTTCCAACCCTGAGATTCTATGATTCTCTCTCAGGTTGGCCAATAGTGTATTAATTAGCATTAGAGCCTCCTCTTTCCTCCCACCTTATGCCTCTGCTTCCCAACAAGATCATTACTGTTAAAAGAAAGGCAGTGTGGCCTAGAGAACCAGCCTTGGACTCAGGAGACCTGGTTTCCATTTCAAACTCTGCCACTAGCCTGCCAGCTAATTTTGGACAAGTCACTTCCCTTCCTGTGCCTCAGTTTCCCTCTCTGTGAAATGGGGGTGTAGCAGGGTGGTCACCCACTCCTGCCCTGAGGGGTTTAAAGGCAGCCCTGGGAGAGGACTGCGGTAGGGGAAAACCTGGGCTGATTGGGGAAGTAGCCACAGCTGGGCCACGCCCCAATCAGGCCTCAGCTGGCCCTATCTCAGAGGCTGGGAGCCAGGAGCTGAACTCTGTTTGTAGAGGGAGAAGGGCCTGGCTGCAGGGGGCTAGAGACAGGGTACCTGAGTGGAGCAGGGCTGGGGAAAGGCAGAGGAGCTGGGGAGCTCCAGCCTGGAAAGCCCCAGGCTGCGGCCTAGCATAAGGCCAAGCAGAACTGGGGGTTGCAGAGGGCAGCCCAGGGGTAGGCAAAGGCAGCAGGTCCAAACCCAACCTTGCCAGTGATGAGTGGTTGACACTGCAGCCTGCCCCAGGGCGTGGGGCTAGTCAGTGACTGGCAGTAGCCGTATACTGAGGCAAGGTGGGGATAATGGGTGGAGGTTCCCCAGGGAGGGGAGACCCTAAGACTGAGAGGTTACTGCCAGGGGGGCAGTGCCCCAGATAACAGGGCACCAGGTCCCGGAGGGACACGGGGGCCAAGCGGTAGCGGGACACTGGCCTGCAGAGGGTGCTCCAATAGCTGGAGAGCTAATTCCCTGAGACAACCAGCAGGAGGCACCGCAGGGGTGAGTCCCACATCCCTACAGGGGGTAATGTTACTGACCTACTTTTTTGTTCAATATCTTCATTAATGATCTGGAAGATGGCGTGAACTGCACTCTCAGCAAGTTTGCAGATGACACTAAACTGGGAGGAGTGGTAGATACGCTGGAGAGTAGGGATAGGATACAGAGGGACCTAGACAAATTGGAGGATTGGGCCAAAAGAAACCTGATGAGGTTCAACAAGGATAAGTGCAGAGTCCTGCACTTAGGACGGAAGAATCCCATGCACCGAGTGGCTAGGCAGCAGTTCTGCAGAAAAGGACCTAGGGGTTACAGTGGACGAGAAGCTGGATATGAGTCAACAGTGTGCCCTTGTTGCCAAGAAGGCTAACGGCATTTTGGGCTGTATAAGTAGGGGCATTACAAGCAGATCGACGGATGTGATCATTCCCCTCTATTCAGCATTGGTGAGGCCTCATCTGGAGTACTGTGTTCAGTTTTGGGCCCCACACTACAAGAAGGATGAGGAAAAATTGGAAAGAGTCCAGTGGAGGGCAACAAAAATGATTAGGGGGCTGGAGCACATGACTTATGAGGAGAGGCTGAGGGAACTGGGATTGTTTAGTCTGCAGAAGAGAAGAATGAGGGGGGATTTGATAGCTGCTTTCAACTACCTGAAAGGGGGTTCCAAAGAGGATGGATCTAGACTGTTCTCAGTGGTACCAGATGACAGAACAAAGAGTAATGGTCTCAAGTTGCAGTGGGGGAGGTTTAGGTTGGATATTGGGAAAAACTTTTTCACTCAGGGAGTGGTGAAGCACTGGAATGGGTTACCTAGGGAGGTGGTGGAATCTCCTTCCTTAGAGGTTTTTAAGGTCAAGCTTGACAAAGCCCTGGCTGGGATGATTTAGTTGGGAATTGGTCCTGTTTTGAGCAGGGGGTTGGATTAGATGACCTCCTGAGGTCCATTCCGACCCTGATATTCTATACTTTGTAAAACATTTTGAGGTCTACTGATGAAGAGCTGGGGATTTATTATTATTATTAAAACTGAAAGCCCTGATCTTCGCTGCTTCCTCAAAGCCTGTGTCACGTACATGCAAAATGGGTGACGAGGAGCCTACATCATTGTCTGAGTTACTTGGAGGCAAAGGCTGTGTGAGATGCACAAGCAAATCTTGCTGGGAGACTGCTAAGTCTGTGGTTTCAGGGCGTATGTAACCCACCTAGGGTTGAACTCCGTCCCCATTTACCGATGGTTGGGCCACAGATACATATCAATGAGTTAGCTACAGCCCTGCTTAATAGAAGTGACTCTTTTAGCTTGGGCAGTAAAGGCGTGCTTTTTATACCCAGAAGTTCCACGTTCAATCCCCAGTGCCAATGCCCCATCTGGGGAGCAGCAGATAGGCCAGGGTAAATCACACTAGTGCAAGCCCCACTCCACACGAGTGGGGCAAATCTACACTGAGGCGCTGCAAAAATCCCTCCCAGAGGCAAGAGCTGGTTCGCTTCTTCCACTCCTGTCCAATTACGGGCCACTAACTCCTGGCCACACGGGGTGTTTCTCTCTCCCAGCCCATCTTCCGCGGTAGTTGAATGCATCCACTGTGCGAATTCTCCAGCGTCTCTGGAGGAAGCTATCCTTCATAACTGCTTCCTTAATGACTTCTCAGGTTTTCATTCCCTTTCTCCTACCCGGCACATTGAAACCTCATCACCAGTAGCAGCCACTGTAATTGGGATCAGCGTCTGTAAGGATAACACTCACTGTTGCCAACTCTAGCTTTTCTCTATTATCTAATCCCCGCTGTCTGCGCACCGGCTCTGTAACTTCAGTCTGAATGGAACCATTACCGTTGTCTAATAGTATCTATCAATCTACAACATCTCTCTTTATCAATCTACAGCATCTCACAGGACAGGCAGGGTCGGTCAGAGTCTGTACTGGCACAGGAGGAAGATGTTGTAAAAAGTAGCACTGGTGATTCATTAAATGTCACTCTTCTGTCTGACACTGCAGAGAGCCAGCATGGCGGTTTGTAAAAGGCAGCAGGGTCTAGTGGTTCGAACACAGGTCTGGGAGAGTGGAGACCTGCTACTGACTTGCTGTATGGCCTAGAGCAGTGGTTCTCAAACTGGGGTCCGTGAGGGTACTCCAGACAGCCCACGAGTCATGTCCGGCGGGGCCACCAGCCCCACTGATCAACTCTTTCCCCGTGCCTCCTGCACGCCGTGGAACAGCTGTTCAGCAGTGTGCAGGAAGTTCTAGGAGGGGGTGGGAAGAGGTGGGGCAGGGCCTCGGGCTGAGTGAGGGTTGAGCACCACCAGGGAAAATTAGAAGCCGGCTTGGGGGTCGGCGAAAAATTTTAAATCAAAATGGGCGTCCTCGGGTTGTTAAAGT
Organism: Mauremys reevesii; assembly: GCF_016161935.1. Taxonomy (NCBI): domain Eukaryota; kingdom Metazoa; phylum Chordata; order Testudines; family Geoemydidae; genus Mauremys; species Mauremys reevesii. The sequence continues at coordinate 10,431,748 of NC_052645.1, read as the reverse complement.
TTGAGAATCTCTGGCCTCGAGAAAACACCCAGAGTGAAATCCTGGCCCCACGGGTGTCAATAGGAAAATTCCTATTGATTTTAATAGGGCCAAGATTTCAGCCTCCATCTCTTTATCTCAGTTTCTCCAGCCCTAAATTGGGGGTAACAATCACGCTGACCCATGTGACAACCTAGGGTAAGGATTCAGTTTTAGGTCCTGATTCTTGTACCTTCACCATACTTGGCGAGTGCCCCATTGACTGAAATGTAGTACCATGTTGCTGAGCCTGAGGATCGGAGAATCTGGTCTTCCCTGTTTGTAACGTGCTTGGAAAATGCTTACTTGCAAATGCAAAGAATTATTATGATGTTTGCACCCTCGGCAACAGAAGGCGCTGTCTTTCTGGTGAAGCAGAAAAACCCAAGTCTTGGCCACTTACAGTCCTTAAAGACAGCATGGCACATTTCACTAGAGCAGGGTGCATCTGTCCTGTGTCCCAACTCGCTGACCCATAAAATTCAAGCTGAACTTGGTTGGATAAAGTTGGCCCAGGTTCTCAACTGCATAAATCAATGGAGATGCAATAAGTTTCACCAACTGAGAAACTAGCCCATTATTCTTTTGCAGTTCCTGTCCTAGTCTCTGGTATAGTGTGCTGTTAAACATACGCTGTGTTCCATCCTAGAGGTGGCTGCATTTCAGCGGTAGATAAAGATCTCTCTTGGAGTTTGGTATCAGAGGGGTAGCCGTGTTAGTCTGGTTCTGTAAAAGCAGCAAAGAATCCTGTGACACCTTATAGACTAACAGACGTTTTGCAGCATGAGCTTTCGTGGGTGAATACCCACTTCGTCGGATGCAAGAGTGGAAATTTCCAGGGGCAGGTAAATATAAGCAAGCAAGAAGCAGGCTAGAGATAACGAGGTTAGATCAATCAGGGAGGATGAGGCCCTGTTCTAGCAGTTGAGGTGTGAAAACCAAAGGAGGAGAAACTGGTTCTGTAGTTGGCAAGCGATTCACAGTCTTTGTTTAATCCTAAACTGATGGTGTCAAATTTGCAAATGAACTGAAACTCAGCAGTTTTTCTTAGAAGTCTGCTCCTAAAGTTTATTAGGAGTGGCAATATACAAAAACCTGTAGGAGAACACTTCAACCTCCCTGGCCACACAATAGCAGATCTTAATGTGGCCATCCTCCAGCAAAAAAACTTTAGGACCAGACTTCTAAGAAAAACTGCTGAGCTTCAGTTCATTTGCAAATTTGACACCATCAGTTTAGGATTAAACAAAGACTGTGAATGGCTTGCCAACTACAGAACCAGTTTCTCCTCCCTTGGTTTTCACACCTCAACTGCTAGAACAGGGCCTCATCCTCCCTGATTGATCTAACCTCGTTATCTCTAGCTTGCTTCTTGCTTGCTTATATTTACCAGCCCCTGGAAATTTCCACTCTTGCATCCGATGAAGTGGGCATTCACCCATGAAAGCTCATGCTGCAAAACGTCTGTTAGTCTATAAGGTGTCACAGGATTCTTTGTTTCTTGGAGTTTGAAATCCTTTAGGAGGACCAGTGCTATAGATTTGTAAAACCATTATCTGACCAGTGTGATAGACATTTAAATGGCTTATAGCCTTACAATTGTTTTTAAACCCTCTGTCTGCCCATGAATCTAGAACTTTCTTCAGCACTATATACAAATTCAGCAACTGGAGGGAATGGGTTGGTTCACATGGGATGATCGTCATATGAGTCCAGGGTCCACAGTATTGCAGCAGAAATGCATGGCAAGCAACGAAGCACAATTAGGTGAGTTAAGTTTAGTAACAATGAAATGCTGCATACATTCAGTTGCAATAAAAATGATAATGATTGTGCTGAAAAATATTATTACTTCACACTCATTTAATTCCGGAAATCTAAATTCACAAAGGAGACAAGAAGCCCTTTAATCTCCTGTTAGATAAATGGTCCAATTTTATTTCTGCTATTGTTTTTTTATCTTTTTCCAAGACATTTTATAAGACTCCGGTACACGAGAGCACAGTTTAATTAACAATATCACATTAAAAGGCACAGCCACAGTTTTCATGGATTTTTAATTGAAATATAATACTGTCTCAAAGCACACAAAAATATGCAGAATGATGGAAAATCAGTCTTTTCTGATTGCTGGATAATATGTGCTGCATTAGCAAAGTGGGGTTTTCAAAAGGTACCATTTGGGTAGCTTAAGATGATCTTTCCTTGCAGTGATGAGCAGAGAGACACACTTTGAATCTCCTTTGTGCTCCTCTCAGAAATGATTACTTTCTCTCCACAGGTGATACCAATTACATGAAAACATTCTCGGATAGAGGTGCGTGTATCTGCTACTCCAACCATGCAGAGGATAATAACAGAGTGCTTTGCACTCACATAGCACATATCATTAGAGGATCTCTAAACTCTTTGCAAATATCCCACCACACCACAGGCTGGGTTGTCAGACTGGAGAATTGAACCTGGGACTCATGGATCTTAAAGCATAAGTTTCTAATGACCCAGCTCTAATAGCCAAGGCTGTAAGAGGATCATCAAGTGATACCTGTGGCCCAGCCATCACTAGAGGGGGACAGGGCACCACACTGAATAGCCATGGGTTACACAAACATTAACTATACTTCAAGACAAGCCTGTGACATAGCATAGGTTTCATTCTCCACATTTGGCAGGCAGCAAACAGATGAGAAACAGAACAGTGAAATGGTGGGTCAGTGGCAGAGTCACAAAGCAAACTCAGAAATTCTGGCCTTTGTTGCTACTCATGGATAATTGATTAAATTTTCAGAAACTTCCAGGAAATGAGAGGGTTGAGATTTTCAAAGCCACCTAGGCATTTTGGACACCAAATTCCCATCAGTTTTAGCAGGATTTGGGCAACTAGCTTGCACAGACAGCTTTGAAAATATGAACCATTTCCTCTACTAAAATTAACAGTTGAGAGGTGTCCAAATCCCTTAGATGGCTTTGAAAATCCCATTCAGTATCCCTGCCTGATGGCTCTCTCTGTCTGCTATACCAGGCTTGTCACTGTGGCTAAATCTGAGACAGCCCTAACTGGGGTAAGTGATCCCTACAGATGTGCCAAATGAATCTAGTGTCTCCTGCCGCCACAATTTTAGATACAAGAAACATGATTTTAGAAGCAGCTTTCCCCCAAGAAGAATCATTATTTTATTACTGCAATATTTCACAATAATCAGGACTTTTAAAAAGATATGCTACAGCTCAGTCAGAAGATTCGCTTTTGATGCCTGACTAACCTAATTACCTTTTATGACAAGATAACTGGCTCTGTGGATAAGGGGAAAGCAGTGGACATGTTATTTCTTGACTTTAGCAAAGCTTTTGATACGGTCTCCCACAGTATTCTTGCCAGCAATTTAAAGAAGTATGGGCTGGATGAATGGACTATAAGGTGGATAGAAAGCTGGCTAGATCATCAGACTCAACGGATAGTGATCAACGGCTCCATGGCTAGTTGACAGCTGGTATCAAGCGAAGTGCCCCAAGGATCAGTCATAGGGCCAGTTTTGTTCAATATCTTTATTAATAATCTGGAGGAGGGTGTGGACTGCAGATGACACTAAACTGGGAGGAGCGGTAGATACGCTGGAGGGTAGGGATAGGATACAGAGGGACCTAGACAAATTAGAGGACTGGGCCAAAAGAAACCTGATGAGGTTCAACAAGGACAAGTGCAGAGTCCTGCACTTAGGATGGAAGAATCCCATTCACTGCTACAGACTAGGGACCGAATGGCTAGGCAGCAGTTCTGCAGAAAAAGGACCTAGGGGTTACAGTGGACGAGAAGCTGGATATGAGTCAACAGTGTGCCCTTGCTGCCAGGAAGGCTAACGGCATTTTGGGCTGTATAAGTAACATTGTATAGTATATCAGAGGGGGAGACGTGTTAGTCTGGATCTGTAAAAGCAGCAAAAAGTCCTGTGGCACCTTATAGACTAACAAACATATTGTTAGTCTATAAGGTGCCACAGAACTCTTTGCCGATTGTGTAATATAACATTCCCAGCAGATCAAGGCACGCGATCATTCCCCTCTATTCGACATTGGTGAGGCCTCATCTGGAGTACTGTGTCCAGGTTTGGGTCCCACACTACAAGAAGGATGTGGAAAAATTGGAAAGAGACCAGTGGAGGGTAACAAAAATGATTAGGGGGCTGGAACACATGATTTATGAGGAGAGGCTGAGGGAACTGGGATTGTTTAGTCGGCAGAAGAGAAGAATGAGGGGGGATTTGATAGCTGCTTTCAACTACCTGAAGGGGGTTCCAAAGAGAATGGATCTAGAATGTTCTCAGTGGTACCTGATGACAGAACAAGGAGTAATGGTCTCAAGCTGCAGTGAGGGAGGTTTAGGTTGGATATTAGGAAAACCTTTTTCACTGGGAGGGTGGTGAAGCACTGGAATGGGTTACATAGGGAGGTTTTTAAGGTCAGGCTTGACAAGCCCTGGCTGGGATGATTTAGTTGGGGTTGGTCCTGCTTTGAGCAGGGGGTTGGACTAGATACCTCCTGAGGTTCCTTCCAACCCTGATATTCTATGATGCAGATATTATTGGCTGAGTTTATTTGGCCCATGTTATATAGGAAGTCAAACTAGATAATCCCAATGATCCCTTTTGGTCTTAAAACCATCATCATCACAATGACTAGCTGCAATGTTTCAATGCATTAATGTATCACTCTTTTTAAAGAGTATATCTCGGGATTGCCAACTGGACTGATGATAATGTCTCTCCACTGCTTGCTCTTGACAAAGTGGGGTTTGCAAGTAAGTGCACCCCGTGTGATTCTTGGTAGTGTGTCTAAAGTTGTGTTCCCAGTGGGTGTTTAGCCAGACTTTGTGTTTGCAGCAGAGAAAAGCTGGTTGTAGCATTTTCAATTAAATGTATTCTCGGTGGAAGATACTGTTTCATCAAAGCTGAAAAGTTTCACAGAGGTGTATCATTTTTGACTAAGTTTTCAATGGGAAGGCTTCTGAAGCACAGGCTTCTCTAGTAAGTTCTGGATCGAAAAAGGCCTAAATCGTAAACCAGACCTTTTTGCTTTGAAAATGAATGTTTCCATAACAAACACTATCAAAGAGTTTGGTTTTCCTTCCACACTGGAAAATAGATTCAAAATCTAAAAAGTCTTCGTAAAATGGAGCTGTCAGTCTGCAGCCAGCTCTAATAGAAGGTATAGAGCAGGGACACTGGGTGTCTCTGAGTTAGAGTGTTGGTCTGTGTGCATTGACCAAAATAAGAGAAGACCTTCCCAGAAGTATTGTCTTTCCTCAGGGGCTAATGATAGGGCAAAATATAGACGGTGTTCTTCCCCTTAAAGAAATCACCCTTAATACCTCAGGTCTCCATCCACTCTTCTGTGTTGCAGAATGATCACATATTCCTGGAGAGCTGAGGTCTTGGGGGCTTCTACTTTCTGTAGGCATCAGGTAATTCTCTTCTGCCATAGATCAAGAGGAAATTGGCTAGGGATGCAAGCCAGTCTCAAAGCAGCACAGAGGCGTATGAAGATAAATGCTTGATGCTGAAAACATATACAAACAATATAAAAAGTCAGGTTAGAAATGGGACATCCTGAGTTTCCTCCCGGATGGAGACAAAACATATTAGATCTTTAATGAATGACCCAGGAATATTTTCAATTTCAGTCTAGGTATGATACCTAAATCACAGTGGTTATGAATTTATAATCTCTCTCAAAGCTCTCAAGTTCTTGGCTAACTCGGGAATGACAGATCAGAAGACCTGATTTCAAGTTTTCTTTCCCCCTCCTGTTCTAAATCAATAGACAGAGAAAAGTTAGAGATGAAAACAAATCATGATTGTGCCCTGGCTTGCAAGGGAAACTACCTACTACAAGAAAACAAATCAATAAACCTTTGTACTCTTGGACATAGTCTTCGGTTTTGGTCAATAAATGCACAGTGTTGTGTAGTATTTCACTGAACCCTGCAGCAGTTTGCTATCAACTGAACACATATATTTGAAAGAAGAAGGAGAAGTGCCTGTTGTTAAACTCCTGTATTTCTCCATGGTAATGTGGTTTTCTGTACATCTGAGGGCTATTGAGATAACTTGTACCTGCCAGCAGGCGGTGACAAAGACAAAGTCATGTGACCTGTATACATTCAGCCTCCTGTTGTGCTTTCCTTGTGTTGACTGATCCCATGGTACAAAGAGCACATCTCTAGTTCTTTCTGCATTGGTTCAACTGGAAGGGTTCATGGATGATAAGAGAGGAACTCACAAAAAAACGTATTTCCAGAAAGAAATGTAGATTGAAGATATTAGATTGAATGATCGAACCCCTACTTGAAATAAAGCTATCTTTGGGGCGGAATGCATCAGTTCTTTATGAATGCACTGCAAAACCACTCACCCATTTAGGCTAGGACATGAAGAATAATTTATACAATTGGGACAGGGGAAAAAGGAAAAAAATGTAATTCCCTCCCATTTTTCTACCAATTCCGCACCCGCAGTGCTGTGAAAATGCTCCTGCTCAGGACTCTTTGGTTCTCTGTTTCATCCAAAAGGTGACACCTGTAGGAATTTAACACTGGCTCAGTGGACAAAGCATCACCAACAATGTCATTTGCAGCAGTTGCTGAGTGCAATTAAAGAGCCATTATATAAATGTCGAGCCATTAGGTGGCACGGTTTACAATGGCAAGAAGAAAGCAGCCTACGTACTTCAGGCTGTATGCCAGACTGTGATGGCTGCCTCGCCTGTAGAAGCACTGCCCCTGTGAAATCTGTCAGGACTGCGCCGAATAAAGATCTTCATTCTGCTGGATGGGCATCTTCCTCAGTACATGAAGGAACCATCTGTCACAGCGAAGAGCCATAAGGCAAATGAATCTTTCTCGCCTGCCACAAACAGCACACACAACTTTCCGGTCTATTGATTTTCCTTGGTCCTTTCCAAGTAGGATATTAACACATCTCTCTGAAGGGTTCAGCCAGAGACTAGCATGGAGTTAATCATGTAAGGTGCCTTGGTTTGATGCAACACATCCAGCTGCCACTCTAGCCAATGGAGATGAGGAGTTCTAGTTAATTCAGGCAAATAAAGATTTAATGCCATGGGAAGTGGTCAAATGATACAAGGTCATCGCCTGGATATACCTCTTCCTCGCTCTCTCATTCAGAACTGATGGTGGGATTAACTCCTTGCAGCAGTGGGGCTCAGCTTTATGTTTTTGGAGAGAGGTTGGTTTTGATAGCAAGGGCATAGGTGCTGGAACTCGGGGTGTGGGAGGTGCTGCCACACCCCCTGGCTTGAAGTGGTTTCCATCATATGCAGGGTTTACAGTTTGGGTCAATGGCTCTCACCACCCCCTCTATACAAATTGTTCCAGCAGCCCTGAGCAAGGGTGGTCTTATGGTTAAGGCACTAAAGTGGGACTCGGGAAATAGGAATTAAATTCCCAGTTGTGCCAGAGTCACCGGGTGACCTCTCACTTGGCCTGTGTGTATTTCAGCACCCCATATCTAAAATGGGGGGTGCTAATTCTCCCAATCTGTAAACTCCTCAGGCCTAGGACTGCCTCTCACTATGTGTATGTACAGTCTGAAGCACAATGGGCCTCTGGTTGCTACCGTAAGATAAGTAATAGCATCCCCCTCTCATTTTTGCAACTGAGTATCCTTTCTCTGCTGTGGCTGACTGCCTTTTTTCTGTCTGCCAATTATCTGCCAATAGACTTTGATTTTTACAAACATGTTTGCCCTTCAAAATGGATCGAGCACGCCTGTGCAAATGTATTTCAGTCCGTTCGTTGTCTGCACGTTATTTGTTTCAACTATATCTCAGCTACCCATTATTTGGGGTAGATGTTAAATCACATTGTATTGTTTCTGCTCCTTGATTGGATGAGTAGGGAAATCAAAGCCATTTCGAGATGGCTACGCAAATGCATCACAGGATTCATGGGTTCTAGTCCCATTTCTCCCACTGACTTGTTCTGTGACCTTGCGCAAGTCACAGGACCTTAGCAGAGGATACCATTGCTTCATTTGGCAGAGCAGTTAGGCTTGCTGAATTAACGCTTTGAAAGCGCTTTGAGATCCTCAGATGAAACATGCTAGAGAAATGAAGTGTGCCATTATTATTAATATCTCTTCACCTGTCTAGACTATTTTTATGAATTATTCCTAGAGTTCTTAGCTACCAGCTCCTGCATTTTGTAACTGATCACTCAGGCTGGCCAAAGACTGTTATCTAAATAAATGCATTAGATTGATTTTATAAAATGTTTCAAATAACATATTTGAGAAATATTTTCCCCCAATATTTACTGAGCTTCATTTTTTGTCAGATTATTCAGGCTTGGTGTGATTTACAGATTGATATCTTGGTGGTTGAGGCCCTATAAAAATGTTGGTAGTCAGATCCATGGAAAGCACTACTCCTGAATTTTAAAATTCAGTGCTCTGTATATAGGCACTATATATATTAGTTGTACTAATCTCCCATGTTGATTGATGCTAAGGAGAGGCTGGGTGAGCTGTGAGAATCTGCTACCAAGGCAGCGGCTTGTCTGTGGCTTGTTTCACAAGGACTGATCCAAAACACGGCAGCATCCCACTAAATATCATTTATCCTTTATTAATTGGGATGATGAGAAGGAAACCTGCTCTGGCTGGCAATCTCTATCCATCGTTGCTTTCAGGTGACTGCAATCTGTGCCCTTTCAGTAATTAAACCATTATTCACACCAGCCTCTGATCAGACTTTGTGCTTCTTTATAGGTTTTAATGTTCATTGGAAAATACTGGTAGAACATGTTAAAAAGACTCTCAATACAGACAAGAAAGAGGACATGGGACCTAATGTTCAAGGTGCAATCGAGTGAGTACACAGCTAGGACTGGTTAAAGATTTTCCCGTAGTAAACATTTTTTCAATGGAAAATCGGGTCCTTAATGAAATTGGGTGTGTGTGAAAAGTGTTTGCTTTCCACAGAACATTTCAATTTTTGGTCAAAGTGCCAAACACCCTAAACCCAACATACTGCAACTGAAAATCAAAATATTTTGGGTTTGGAAAATTTAGACAAAAACTCCCCCCGCCCCCGTTTTTCTTTTAAATTTTCCATGTCACACTACTCCCCTACCCCCCCTTTGAATATGTTCAGGCCTTTAAATCCAGAGAGTGAGGTGAGCTTCCTGGCTTTGGTCCAAAGTAGGGAAGAACCTGAACCAAACCCATGGTTCCAAGTTCCTCTGGAATGGAGCATATAAAATCTAGATCTGCCCCCAAATTCTGCAGCTTGAGCCACTGGTGAAAATAACCATCTCCTAGAACCTTTGCAGAAAAGTTGAAACTAAGGTGCACAGCGTGACAAATCCAGCACTGGCAGCAGGAGGAGTCCTGCAGTAGCATGCAGAAGCATCAGCCCTAGTTCAGGACCTCATGGTGCTAGGCACTGTAGAAACACAGTACGATGGTCACTGCCCCAGAGAGCATGCAATTAATATTTATATTATGGTATGTCCAGGGGCTTCAATCAGAATTTGGATCTCATTGCACTAGGTGTTGTGCAAACACAGATAAAGTCGATCCTGGCTTCACTGACATCAGTGGCAAAACTCCCACTGAGTTCCATGGGGCCAGGACTTCTTCCATGATCCCTGCCCTGAAGAACTTACCATCTAAGGCAAAACTCTTAAGGTCATGCTTGATGTTGCCTTGCATTCAGATCAGGGGGACGGCTCGCATGCTTAACGTTAAGCATGTGCTCAAGCACGTGGCTGGATCAGGGCAGAAAAGACAAGTGACATCTGAGCAGTGGGAAGAAGAGAGAGAGACTCTCCAAGCCAAAATGATGGAAGATTTGGCTTGAGTTTTGATGGAAATGTTTCACAATGATGATGAGCTGAGGCAACTGCTTATGGTGCAAACATACATTCATTTTACTGCTGCCTTGTTCCTTCCAGCCACGTATTTGTCTGCTTCACCACCCGTTGTGTCTTCTCATAACACTAGATAGTAAGTTCTCTGGGGCAGGGACTATATTTTTATTACACCTCTACTCTGATATAATGCGACCCAATATAACATGAATTCGGATATAACGTGGTAAAGCAGCACTCCGGGGGGGCTGCACACACTCCGGCGGATCAAAGCCAGTTCAATATAACGCGGTTTCACCTATAACGCGGTAAGATTTTTTGGCTCCCGAGGACAGCGTTATATCGGGGTAGAGGTGTATATGCATATACAGTGCCTAGTGCACTTGGGCCATGATACTCATCTGGAGTCTGCAGGTGGTGCTTTTTTGCAGAGCTGCAGTAGCAAGCACATACGCAGTGAATTCTGGCAGAGAGGCAGTGTTGCCTAGTGAATAGGGCACTAGCCTAGGAGGTCTGGATTCTACTCCCTGCTTTTCCAGTGACCTGCTGTCTGTGTGACCATGGGGTAGTTACTTCACCTTTTTGTGCCTCAGTTTCCCATCCTGCTTTTTGCCTATTTAAACTGTAAGCTCTTTGGGGGCAGGGACTCTCTCTTACTGTGTGCTTGTCCAGAACCTAGCACAACAGGGCGCCGATGTCATCTGTATTAACTAATCCAAATAATAAGGAGGAAAACCAGTGAGATGGTGCAGTGGCAGCGCATGGAGATGGCCTGAATAATTAAATCCAAGAGGAGCAGATATCATATTGTAAGCCAGGCATAGGTGTGAAGTTGAAATTACTTCTGTTTACTAGCTCTGGCTGGATTGCAAAGACAGAAGCATCAATCAGAGGGAAAAAAACAACAACAAAGTGTGAGGCTAAAGCAAAGGGTAAGTATGTGAAAAAGAAGAATCCTCTCTTTTCACATCTTTCAGACACAGCTGCCACTTGATCTCTGCAGCACTGCATTTTATTTACAGCCTGAAATAGCAGTGTCACCAGCAGGGTCACCTTCCTCTGCTTTCCCGAGGCCTGTTGGTGACACTGCTGTTCTCGGGAAGGTGCGTCTTTTGTTTTACACGCTTGTCTGGCTGAGCTCAGACACAAAGCTGTAATTCTAACAGCTGTTTGAAAAACTTCTAAGGACCAATTTACAGGTATTATCTGAGGGCTTGGCTACACTTGAGAGTTGCAGCACTGGTGGAGGCTTTCCAGCACTGCAACTTAGTAACTGTCCACACCTGCAAGGCACATCCAGAGCTGCAACTCCCTGGCTGCAGCGCTGGCTGAACACCTGGTCTGCTTGGGGAATAACGAGTGCAGCGCTGGTGATGCAGCGCTGCTTGTCAGGTGTGGCCACACACCAGCGCTGTTATTGGCCTCCAGGGTATTAGGAGATATCCCAGAATGCTTTTAACTAAATTACTCTCTTTGTTTTGTTGTGAACTCGGGGCCGGAGCTGCTTATCTAAAAAACAAACACAGCTCCTGTTTGCTGTGATCAATCTGTAACTGACTGTGAACAATCAAATGAGATAAACCCCTGCCTGCCTCATTCACAGGGGTTGAGTGTTTGCTTGACGAGAGAAACGGGTGGGAGGGGGAGAAAGGGAGTCCGTGCTGCTTATCTGGTCTGCAGGCTGTTTGCAGTTAAGACTAAGGGGTCGGGAAAATTTTCTGATTTTGCAAGGCAGGGAGCTAGTGTCGGCTCCAAAAATCCACTCTCTCTCTCTCTCTCTCCCCCGCTCCCTGTCACACTACACCCCACCCGCCTCTTTTGAAAAGCACGTTGCTGCCACTTGAATGCTGGGATAGCTGCCCATAATGCATCACTCCCAACAGCGCTGCAAATGCTGCAAATGTGGCCACACTGCAGCGCTGGTAGCTGTGAGTGTGGCCACACACCAGCGCTTTCCCTACACAGCTGTACGACCAGCGCTGTAACTCCCAGTGCTGCAACTCTCAAGTGTAGCCAAGCCCTGAGTGATATGCTGCCAATACTTTAACAAGAGCCTTGCACAACATTAGCTTGTACTAAGCTGAGCATCCGAGGAGAGCGTGTTTGCTTGGGTACCTCAGTGATCATTCTGTGTTCTAGGGGCTGGTCTGCTGAGGATTTGAATCTAGTACTGCTACCACCTAGAGGAGTTGCTTCTGTAGCTGAAATGGTAGAGGCTGGTCCTTTTTGCTTTTGAGATCTCAGACTCGCTGAGGCTAACAGGAGGAAAAAAATAAATAAAAACCTATTTTAGTCCCTAAAGTCAGGGGATCTTTGCATACCTGAGTTAACGAGCAGTCCTGCCGAGTGAGACCATTCTACCTAGTCACTTTTCAGAGCAGAACTGACGTTACTGGCCCAAGGCCACCCAGGGTATGTCTACACTGCACTGTAAACCTGGGTTCACATTCAGGTTGAGCCCAAGCCCCCACTCCCATCCACACAGAAATCAGTGTGACGTGGGCCAGAAACCCCTCAAGGTTTGGGGCCATGGACACTGCTAAGGGGTGGGTCAGAGCCTGAGTTTTGGGTAAAACCCCCTGTCTTTTTGCAGTGTTGACTCAGCTCAAGCCGCAGACCCCAGTCAGAACGTCTGGACGTGATAGCAATTGCAAACCCAGGTTTATAATGCAGTGTGGACGGTCAAGCATGGGCTTGAAACTATCAACTCCACAGTTGATATTGTGAGGCCCACAGACGAGGATTTACAATGGAGTTTAGACAAACCCCCAACAAGTCAGGTGCAGAGTCAGGATTAGAACTCAGGAGTTCCTGGGTCCCAGTGCTGTGCTGTTCCTACTACAGTGATTTCTAGTCCCACACTTTTCTTGTTTACCAGGCATAATCTTAACCCAGTCACTGAGTTATCATAGAATATCAGGGTTGTAACCCCTAGGTCCTTTTCTGCAGAACTGCTGCCTACCCTTTCAGTCCCTAGTCTGTAGCAGTGCATGGGATTCTTCCATCCTAAGTGCAGGACTCTGCACTTGTCCTTGTTGAACCTCATCAGGTTTCTTTTGGCCCAATCCCCTAATTTGTCTAAATTGTCTAAGTCTTATGAACTTTCACATACTTTTTACAGTTGAGCTCGTGATGAGGGTAGGTTTGTAGGCCCAATTATCACAACATTCCTTATAGGGAAAACTTTGGCTTGCCAACCAGCTCTGAGTTATATAGTACAGCTCACAAAGGAGGGTAAATACCATTAATACCAGTTTATAGATGAGGAAACTGAGGCACAATGAGTTTAAATGATTTGCGAAAGGTCACAAGTTTCAGTGGCACAGCTGGGAATGGAAATCATGTCTCTTAACTCCCCTCTCAGAGCACTATCTGCTGGACCACAGTTCACAAATTGCATTATGTAACAGAGGGGGAGCCGTGTTAGTCTGGTTCTGTAGAAGCAGCAAAGAGTCCTGTGGCACCTTATAGACTAACAGACGTTTTGCAGCATGAGCTTTCGTGGGTGAATACCCACTTCTTCTTTGCATCCGAAGAAGTGGGTATTCACCCACGAAAGCTCATGCTGCAAATTGCATTATGTAGTCCATTTTATTAAGTACTTGCCAAGTCCTCCCACATCTGTCTCCTGCCCATTCTGCAGCTGTGGCATACAGATCCACTGTTTTTCCTCCTGTTGGGTCTCTTTATTGTAGGGCATAAAGTATGTTTGAACAGCGGAGCAAAGCAAGACAGTAAGTGGCAGACCACTAATTTATACAGTGTTTGCTGTAGAGACAGAGCTTTATTATTGCAAAATAAATCTCCTTTAGACCTCCAATGGCCGTTTTGGTGAGTGTTTCCTATGAATATTGCAAGGATAAATGCCAGAGGACTTCCAGCTGAAAAGTTATGACTCCAGACACACATGCCCAGAAAGGACCTTTCCAGTTGCCATCCAGACAGTCTATCCGCAGACAACCGTTGACCTGGGAGTCACTCAACCAGAGAAGAGCAAGGTTTATTTACTTGTGACTTGTACTATTACCCGTAGTCTTGGTTGGTTCCCAAACGATGGGTCACGACCCCAAATGGGCTTGCTCTATCAGCGGATGGAGTCGTGGCAATCCGAAGTGTGCGAGATGGTAAAATGGCATCCTCTGCACAGTGTGACCTCGTACTTACGGTGCACGTGAGGTCATTCTGCATAGAGGACATCACTGGTGTGCAGAAGATGCCATTTTGCTATACAAAGTGGTGCCCTCCATGTAGCGTGTCCTCGCACTTATGGTGTATGTGAGGTCACACTGTATGTTGGATGCCATTTTAAAATGGTGCCCTCTATGCTGGGGTCACAGGAAGAAATACCTCTGAAAATGGGGTCATGCAGGGAGAAAGTTTGGGAACTGTTGTTCTCGGGGTTAGAACACAGTGGATAGACTCTTTGGCCACAATCCTACAAAATGTTGAGTGTTTGTTACTCGAGGCTGAGAAGCCTTGAGCTGGGGACCTAAGGATCTATTCTTAACCCCACCACTGAATCTTCTTGGGAGGAAGGAAAGCTCTGGGCAGCTCAAAAGCTGGTCTCTCTCACCAACAGAAGTTGGTCCAATATAAGATATTACCCCCCTCACCTTGTCTCACTCTGATCTTGGGAAAGTCACTTAAACGTTCTGGGCCTCAGCTTGTCCGTCTATAAAAGAGCTGGGGGAAGAAAGGCGGTGAAAAAAATGTGAAATCTCTCAACATTTTTGGAAAACGTTTTCATTTGGAAGCTTTTGTAAAGAACAGATTTCCAACATTTTCAGAGGTTTCTAACCCCCCACCTCTGGTTCAATAGAAAAGTGTCCCTTTACCTCATTTCTTCCCCTTTCCAGATCTGCTAAATCCCACTTAGTTTGGTGTTAATGGGTAGCACGGTCCCAGAGGTGAACTCAGGCAGGCCTGTCTCCACTCTCTGGTCTTGTCCCGTCCAGGCTCAAACCCTGCTCTAGAACAGGAATTGAAGCTTGGCTCTCCCATGTGAGTGCCTTCACCACAAGGCTTTAGAGCCAGTCTCTTTCTCTGGCCCAGTGACTATTGAATTATTTTATAGACCGTGGAACAGCTTCAACAGGGGAGAGCCCCATCCTAGACTACCCATAGAGCCCAGTGCTGAGAGCACTCGCCTAGAAGGGAGGCGAGGTGGGATTTGAATCCAACTCTCCCGCATACCAGGTGGCCCCACGAAGTCGCGGGACCTCCTGGTCAACCTCCTCCTCGCCCTGGCTAAGATGGCCATCTACGCGACCAGGGAGACGCAGTTGGCCAATGGAGACTCCTGCGACTGTGGGGCTTGTTTCCGATCCTTAGTCCGTTCACGTCTCCGAGCGGAGTTCCTCTGGGCGGCGTCCGCTGGCTCCCTTGACACCTTCGAGGAGCAGTGGGCGCTGTCCGGGGTTCTCTGCTCGGTGTCCCCGTCAGGCTCCCTTCTTATGACCCTTTGACCGCACTCCTGTCCCTGTTCTTTTATTAGTTGTCCCCCGCAATTAGTGGGTTTCTGAGGCCCTGTGGAACCTCCCCTTAGGCTGGGGGGGGATCCGTTAGCATGGGGCAGGCTTTGCCCGCCCCGTTTCCTGGAAACCCAATAGATACCAGGTGAGGGCCTTAACCATATTGTAGTTTCTCCAAACTTAGCAGCTGACAAGAAGTTAACTAGAATATGGGGAAATGACCTGTTCATTCAGGAGATGACAATGTACATTATTTCAAAACACTGCTTTCTCCCTTAAGGATTCCAGAGTATCTAGGTAACTACATACACTGTACTTAGTTTATCTGCATAGCCCAGGACCATCACCGCAGTATGAATCGAGCTAGATCTGCGTTAACCCAACCTACGGCAGTTTTGCACTTGAACATGTAGCGAAATGCCTGCATATAAATTGTCAGTCACACTAGAGTACTTTCCATAATTCCTGTGTAAAAAGCAGTGCATTGTAACAGTTTTATTATAATGGTAACTTGAGGATACTTCTTGTTTATGAGGTGTAATAACCATATCCTCGGCTAAATAAATTCCAAAGTCGGTGGTCGAGTTTTTTTTATAGAAATATTCAGCCTGGGAGTTTATTAGCTGAGGAAAGAGTTATTACCAAGTTAACATAAAACCCCTTCATTTTGTGGTGGTTATTATTATTATAGTGAAATCTTTAATTACACATTCCTATAGTAAACCAAAGGGAATTTAAACTTTCCAAACACAGAGTAGGGCTGGGAAACTGCTGAGAGGTAAAAAAAAAAGTTACATCCCTTTGGCCCGTTCTGTCCCTCACCTAGCAGCTTTCTATTTTCCACCTCCCGGCTTGGCTTATCTGCTTTATATGCCTTCCTTCTCTCCCCCTGAAAATAAGCAAAGCTCTTGCACCCAGGATAACTGTCTTGTTTTTGTTTGTGCTGCTGAACTGGGAGGAGGATTCTCTCCCGATGCAAACCTAAACCTAGTGTGAAGAGTGCAACCAGAGAAAGAGAATCAGGTTTAAGGAAGCACCTAGGCTGGTGAGGGACTAGGGGCTCAGGATGACACAGCATCAGCCTGCAACACCAGCCTCTGAGCTTGTTAAATCAAGTCCTATCTCCTACAAATCTGTCCACTTGCTGCGTCACTTATGAAACAATTCTGGAGGAAAAACTTGCTGGGGAGGGAAGGGGATGTTGGTTGGGGGAAAGGGATGACTGGAAAGAAGTCAGAGGGTTTTTGTATTTGATAACTCCAATTTTATAGCCCGTATCTACATCTGTCCGTATACAGTAAAAGCTGTGTTATCCGGCCCTGTACCAACTGCAGAGCTCTAGAAACCGGCATTTCTAATCTTCTTAGAAAGCCCAGTTTATAGTCTGGTTGGTGCAGGGCCGGCAGGCTCCCTACCTGGCTCCGCGTGGCTCCCCGCAAGCGGCGAACTGTCCCTGCTGCTCCCAGGCGGAGGAACGGACATGAGGGGTTCAGAGTGCAGGAGCGAGTGTGGGGCTGGGGCACAGGAGGGGGCTCAGGGTGTCAGATCTCAGAGTTGCTCACCTCGGGCGGCTTCCCGCAAGCAGCGACCTGTCCCTGATTAACCTGATTAACCGGACAAGGCAAAAGCGAAGAAGATTTCTGCACCAGCCCCATAATTCATGAATGGTTTAGAGCATTTGTTTTAGAAAAGCGATATCCTATTGAGATTTTAAATGCCAACACATCCCTGGTAAATTAACTGCTCCAATTAATTACTCTCACCATTGAAAATGTGTGCTTTTAGGGGGGCTTTATTTGCTTGATTACTTTTAGCGCTTCCTTTCTCTCTGCTAAACTCAGCATTTGATAACCTCTTGTGGACACTGGTCTCTGTCTTATGACAGCTACATTTGGAAACTCTCTTAAATATATTCTCATTTGGACTTTATATATGGTAAAGGGCAGGTGAGGGCCACTGTTTACCATGCACTTTGCATAAGTATGATCCCATTCAACTGGCAATTCTGACATTTTTAAATTTCCTTTCATCCCAAATCAAAACAAAATCTTTGAAATTTCATAATTTCCTACTAAATGAAATTTCTGTGTTTTGTTTTTTTTTGGAAATATCAAAACAACCTTATCAAAAAGTTTCATTCTGATAATGTCAAAGCACTTCCTTTAGACTTCATTGTTTCTATAATATAATATCATATCTAGTCAAAATGAATCATGACAACTTTATCAAAATGAAATATTACAATTTTTTCCCCTCAAAAATGGCAATGAAATGGAGATGGTCCCATGAAACATTTCAGCTTTGCAGCATCAGCATTTTCGCGATGGAAAACTGGTCCACTAGAAAATTTTCAACCATCTCTGCAGAATACACAGTAATGGCTCAAGATAGAATTTGGCCACATTCAGCAGCTGACACCTTTACTCTTGCAAAAGGTCTCCTGGTTTTTCTGGAGGTCAGGACCATAGTTGTACTTTTCATCTGAAAAGCACCATGATGCCCCTTAGCACTGGCTTCTCTACTGATGCAGAAGGAAGATAGCCACCTACAGCATTAGCACTGCCACTTTCTAGAGAGCCTGGGTTTTTCGTGGTAGTCTCTCACACAAGCACTGATCAGGCCTTTCTGATCTTAGCTTCCAAGTTCCAACAAGATCAAAGCCGGAGATAGCAGAGCTGCAGATGGCAAGGGCACAAAGGGAGCAAGCAAACTCAGTATGTGAGGGGAAAGGAACTGTTCCTCCAGCTTTGATGACTGCCAGACAATATGATACGTCTCCGACTTCGCACACCCAGACCATCCTGTCATCCAGGACAGATCTAGGGCTTCATCCAAAAATCACAGCTCACCATTAAGCAGGGGAATAAAATCCAGCAGGCGAATGGGCCGGAAAGACCAATCCGCTGGACAATACTGCTCCATTTCCTCAAATTCCTTGGCTTCCTTTCTCCATTTGCCCTGCCTGAATATTTGTGGGAGTTTTTCAAAGGGGCAGTTAGGCAACTAACTCCCACTGAAAGCCAGTGTCCCATTCATGGCTTTGAAAATCTCCTCCTTTTGTTTTTTCAAATTGGACCCTGGAGAGTTTGTATGTTATGAAAGGAGGAAGAAAGTGTCCTGTGCCAGTGGTGACCCAAAGTCACTAAGCCACATCACATTGTGAGGTGTACAGTACATATTTTTGCTCTATAATTTGGGGAAAACAGATGATATACTCTCATCATCATGTGGTGATAAGACTTTCCATTCCACTAATATCTCTGGAGGATGTTATGGAGAAGCTACTAAAGTCAGACATTTTTAAATCAGCAGGTCCAGATAACTTGCATCCAAGAGTTTCCAAATTGCTGGCTGAGGAGCTCATTAGACCATTAATGTTGATTTTAAATAAGTCTTGGAGCACTGGGGATGTTGCAGAAGACTGGAAGAAAGCTAATATACAATTTTTAAAAAGGGTAAATGAGATAACATGAGTAATTATAGGCCTTTCAGCCTGATATTGATCCCAGGCAAGATAATGGAGGGGCTGACACAGGACTTGATTAATAAAGAATTAAAGAAGAGCAATGCAAATCAAAATGGGTTTATGGAAAATAGATCCTGTCAAATTAACTTGATATCTCATTGGATGAAATTACAAGTTTGGTTGATACAGGTAATAGTGTTGTCGTAATATACTTAGACTTCTATAAAGGTGTTTGACTTGGTACCGCACATTTGATTAAAAAGCTAGAAGGACATAAAATTAACATAGCTCACGTGGAATGGATTAAAAAGTGGCTAACTGATAGGTCTCAAAATATAATTGCAAATGGGGAATCATCATAAAGCGAGTGAGTTTCCAGAGGGATCCCACCATGATTGATTCTTGGCCCTATGCTATTTCACATTTTTATCAATGACCTGAAAGAAAATATCACGGATAAAGTTTGCAGATGACACAAAAACTGAGTGAGTGGTAAATAATGAATAAGATAGAACCTAATTCAGAGTGATCTGGATCGACTGGTAAACTGGGTTCTAGCAAAAAATATGCATTTTAATACAGCTAAATGTAAGAGACTCCATCTAGGAACAAAGAATGTTGGCCATACTTATAGAACGGGGGACTCTTTCCTGGGAAGCAGTGACTTCGAAAGAGATTTGGGAATGATGATGGCTAATCAGCTGAACATAAGCTCCCACTGCGATGCTATGGCCAAAAAAGCTAATGTTATATTGGGCTGCGTAAGCAGGGGGATCTCAAGGAGTAGAGAAATTATTTTACCTTTGTATTTGGCACTGGTGAAACTCCTTGCTAGGATTCTGTGTCCAGTCCTGATGCCCACAATTCAAGAAGGATGCTGATAAAATGGAGAAAGCCTTTGACAGGGTCCCTCACCAAAGGCTCTTAAGGAAATTAAGTACAGTAGAACCACTGAGTTACTAACAGCTCGGGAATGGAGGTTGTTCGTCACTCTGAAATGTTCATAACTCAGAACAAAATGTTATGGTTGTTCTTTCAAAAGTTTACAACTGAACATTGACTTAATACAACTTTGAAACTTTACTATGCAGAAGAAAAATGCTGCTTTTAACTATCTTAATTTAAATGAAACAAACAGAAACAGTTTCCTTAACGCGTCAAATCTTTTGTTGTTGTTGTTTTTTAAACTTTCCCTTTATTTTTTAGTAGTTTATGTTTAACTGTATTTACTTTTTTTTTTCGTCTCTGCTGCTGTCTGATTGGATACTTCTGGTTCCAAATGAGGTGTGTGGGTGACTGGTCAGTTTGTAACTCTGAGGTTCTACTGAAAGTCCTCTCATGGATCAGTTAAAGATCAGGAGGTGTTAGTACTGTTATACAAGGCACTGGTGAGACCTCGTCTGGAATATTGTGTGTAGTTCTGGTCTCCCATGTTTAAGAAGGATGAATTCAAACTGGAATGGGTACAGAGAAGGGCTACTAGGATGATTCAAGGAATGTATAACTTGTCTTATGAAAGGAGACTTGGCTAACCAAAAGAAGGCTAAGGGGGGATATGATTGCTCTTTATAAATATATCAGAGGGATAAATATCAGGGAGAAAGAGGAATTATTTATGCTCAGTACCAGTGTGGACACAAGAACAAATGGATATAAACTGGACATTAGATGAAGGTTTCTAACCATTAAAGGAGTGAAGTTCTGGACCAGCCTTCCAAGGGGAGTAGTGGGGGCAAAAGATTCTGTGGCCTGCATTGTGCAGGTCAGACTAGATGATCATAATGGTCCATTCTGACCTTAAAGTCTACGAGTCTAAAAGACCGGAAACAATGGGTAGGAATAAGTGGTCAGTTTTCACAGTGGAGAGAGGTAAACAGCAGGATCCCCCAAGGATCTGTACTGGGACCTGTGCTAGTCAATATATTTATTAAAGATCTGGAGAAGCAAGTGAACAATAACGTGGCAAAGTTTGCAGATGGTATAAAGTTATTCAAGATAGTTAAGTCCAAAACTGAATGTAAAGAGTCACGGGGGAGATCTCTCAAAACTGGGTGACCAGGTAACACAATGGCAGATGAAATTTACCCCTAACAAGTGCAAAGTAAGACACATTGGGGAAAAACAAAAACCTCAACAACACCATATATAATGATAGGTTCCAAATCAGCTGTTACCAGTTAAGAAAAATCTAGGAGTCATCATTAATATTTTTCTGTAAATTCAGCTCAATGTGCTGCATTCCTGCCTCTTCCTCAAACACAGACCACGGAGAGGCCTTCTTGCTTGTAAACACCTCTTTGTAGTTATTTTGCAGTGTTTTAATCTGTCCACCCATACATAGCAGTGTCTTCACACCTTTACACACTGTATCTCAACTTCCTAACCCCTTCTCCCAAAAGGGGAGAGGGGTACACAGAGAACTCCTTTATCAGGTTCTCTTAGTTTTATATTCATAGAATATCAGGGTTGGAAGAGACCTCAGGAGGTATCTAGTCCAACCCTCTGCTCAAAGCAGGACCAACACCAACTAAATCATCCCAGCCAGGGCTTTGTCAAGCCAGGCCTTAAAAACTTCTAAGAAGAGAGATCCCCCTGGCACCCCAGTTCCATTTTATACAGCTTCCCTGTTTGTGGGCTCATTGACTCATCAGCTCCCATCTGCCTGGTAATGAGGTACATCTCTGTCCAATTAGGCCTTCTCCAGGGGAACCTAATTAGTATAACAGTGCCTGGAGTGCAGGCTCTCAGAGTGCTAGGCCTCAGCTCTCGGTCACAAGCAGTCAAAAAGGCTAAGAGAATGTTAGGAACTATTAGGATAACGGATACAAAATAAGACAGAAAATATCATAATGCCACTCTATAAATCCATGATGCACTCATACTTCGAATACTGTGTCCAGTTTTGATGGCCTCATCTCAAAGAGAATATAGCGGAACTGGAAAAAGAAAGAATAGCAACAAAGATGACCATTTCTGTTCAGCCTAGAAAAGAGACAACTAAGAGGGGAATGTGATAAAGGTCTATAAAACCATGAACGGTGTGGAAAAATTGACTAGAGAACTGCTCTTTACCCTTTCCCACAATACAAAAATCAGGGACAACCCTGTGCAATGAATAGGCAGCAGGTTTAATACAAACAAGAGAAAGTACTTTTTCATGCAACACACAATTAACTGTGGAAGTCATTGCCATGGGATTTTGTGATGGCCAAAAGTATAAGGGGGTTCAAAAAAGAACTTGGTATGTTCATAGAGGGTTGATCCATCAATGGCTATTAACCAAGCTGGGCAGGGATGTAACCACATGATCAGGGTGATCCTAAACCTCTGACTGCCAGAATCTGGGAGGGAAAGGAAGGGATGGATCACTCTAACTGCCCTGTTGAGGGCACACCCCTGGAAGCTCTGGCATTGGCCACTGTCAGAAACAGGTTACTGGACTAGATGGACCATTGGTCTGACCCAGTTTCCTGTTTTTAAGTTCAGAGAAGAGCCACAAGAATGATCAAAGGGTTAGAGAACATCTTACAGTGATCAGAGAATACCAGGGTTGGAAGGGACCTCAGGAGGTCATCCAGTCCAACCCCCTGCTCAAAGCAGAGCCAATCTCCACACAGATGTTTACCCCACTTCCCTAAGTGGCCCCCTCAAGGATTGAACTCACAACCCTGGGTTTAGCAGGCCAATACTCAAACCACTGAGCTATAGACTCAAGGAGCTTGATATGGGGTGTTCACCCCACACTTGCCCTGAAAGGGTTAAGGTGGGCTAAGAAGGAGGTCAATTAATCAGACAGGTCCAGCTGAGGGGAATCACATGGCTTAAATAATCCCCTGCGTGAGGGAGCCCAGCTGAGGAGGAATGAGCTGGGCTGGGTCTATAAAGCTGGGAAACTGGAAGCAGCCAGGGCTGCTAGGAAAAGCTGTAGTCATTCCCTTGAGGAAGGGAGGGGTGTTTAGAGGCAGGTAGCCTGAAGGAAAGGGAGTAATGATGCTGGCAAACCCGGGGTGCTAGGTGCTAAGGAAAGGCTTCAGGGAGAGGACATGAGATCTCAAAGGGAACAGACTTTGATGGCTTGCTAGAGGATCCCTGAGCTAGAACCCGGAGTAGGGGGCAGACCTAGGTTCCCCTGCCAGTTGCTGAGGAAGTAGCACTATGAGGCAGTGATTGCTCAGGATTGTGGAAAAAAGACTTTTGTAACCTAGAAGGGGAAAACATTTACAATGATCTGGCTGGAGGACTGAGTCATGAAGAGGCAGTAGCTTGTGGCATGAAAGAGGGGCTGCAGACCTGCAGAGAGACAGCATATAACCACAGGAAGGGGTACCAACCCCATGAGCTATTCTCTAGAGCAACCAGGCTGCGGTGCCATCCTAGCAGTGAGTGCAGCCACCCTGCCAGAGCTCAATCTAGCTAGCTTAACAAAGAGAAGGTTAAGGATGCCATGTTTATAGTCCACTAAGTCTCTACACGGGGAACAAATATTAATAATGGGCCTCTCAATCTAGCAGAGAAAGTTATAACATGAATCAGTTGGGGGCTGGAAGTTTGAAGCGAGGCAAATTCAGACTTAAAGCAAAGCATACATTTTTTAACAATGAGAGTAATTAACTATTCGTACAATTTACTGAGGGTCATAGTGGGATCTCCATCACTGACAACTTTTAAATCAAGATGGGATGTTTTGGGGCAGTTCTCTGGCCTGTATTCTGCAGGAGGTCAGATGAGATGATCACAATGGTACTTTCTGGCCTTGGAATCTATGAATTGCATGGTCATTGTATTTACCACTGGTCACAGCTCCTGAAGGGAAGAACTGCAGGTTGCTAAACCCAGTCAGATCTGCAGAGCACTCAGTCAGTATATGGGGAGCCAGATACCTAGACTAAAATTGAGAGAATTGCAGGGTTTCACTACAGGAAGGTGAAGACTCAAGGCCTGATCATTTTTCTACTATCCTTGGTACTATTAAAGATTTTAAATGCTAGCAAAACTGAAAGTAATCTGCCAACTGCCTAAGTAACTCTTGCAGACAAGAGGAGTTTTATATGAAGTGCTGATCAAAATGACTGAAGTGTTACACTGGTGATTCATATTTAACTTATGATCCACTATGACACCCAGATCCCTTTCTGCAGTACTCCTTTCTAGGCAGTCATTTCCCATTTTGTATCTGTGCAACTGACTGTTCCTTCCTAAGAGGAGTAACTTGCATTTGTCCTTATTGAATTTTATCCTATTTACTTCAGCTCATTTCTCCAGTTTGTCCAGTTCGTTCTGAATTTTAATCCCATCTTCCAAAGCACTTGCAGCCCCTCCCAGCTTGGTATTGTCCACAAACTATATAGGTGCACTCTCTACACCATTATCTAAATCACTGATGAAAATATTGAACACAACTGGACCCAGAACGGATCCCTGCAGGAAACCACTTGTTATGCCCTTCAGCTTGACACTGAACCACTGATAACTACTCTCTGGGAACAGTTTTCCAACCAGGTATGCACCCACCTTATAGTAGCTCCATCTATGTTGTATTTCCCTAGTTTGTTTATAAAAAGGTCATGCAAGACCATATCAAAAGCCTTACCTAAGTCAAGATATACCATATATACCACTTCCTCCTAGCCACAAGGCTTGTTACCTTGTAAAAGAAAGCTATTAAGTTGGATTGACACATTTGTTCTTGACAAATCCATGCTGTTACTTATCACCTTATTATCTTCCAGGTGTCTGCAAATTGTTCAATTATTTGTTCCTTTATCTCCTCAGGTACTGGACCTAAGATGACTGGTCTGTAATTCCCTAGGTGCTCCTTACTCCCCTTTTTATAGATTGGCACTAGATTTGCCCTTTTTCAGTCCTCTGGCATCTCACCTGTCTTCCATGACTGGATGATAAGGTGCTATATGTTAAGTGGCTAATTAGCAAAAAAAGCAGGGAAAGAGAGTTGTCAATGGTTGTGCCAGTTGCATTTAAGGAAGAAACCCTTCCAGACAGGGTAACAATAAGATACAGATTTCTTGGACAAAACCATCTATCCCACTCCTGGTGAGGTGCTACAGATGCCAAAGGTTTAGACAGGTGGCAAATATATTTAAAGGGAAAATTAGATGCAGTAAGTGTGGAGGGGAGCACTTCTATGACCATTGTGTGGAAGGGACAGAATTAAACTGTAACAGCTGTGGAGGAAAGCATAGCCCAGCATATGGTGTTTATGGAGCAGCAAAGCAAGCAAGAGAGAGACAAACAATAAAAGTTGCAAAGAGCCTCTCATATTCAGAAGCTACTAGGAGGCATCTAAGGCCAAAAGGGGGAGCAGAAAGGAAACTCAGTAAGGAGAAAGAGACAAATGCACAACAGAATAAATCAAAGGCTATAATGAGTGACACAGGGAAAATAGGAGAAGACATATTATGTATAGACAAAGAGGGGTTTATAGCTGTTATGATTGAAGTAATAAACTGCACATTACAGAAAAAGGGGGGGAAAAACAGAGAAAATGAAAATTATAGTTAAAGCAGCAGAAAAGTACCTGCATGTTAGCAACTTATTAGCAGCAAAACTCCATGCTTTTTAAAGTGAAAGACATACTGTAGGATAAATAGAATTGTACTAACGATTTACTGCTGAAACGCACATGGACAGGAACTAAAGAAAAATACCCTTGATAAGACTACTGAGCCTGATATTATCTGAATACAAGAAATGTGGTTAATAGGAAAACTAGATTTTAGAATGCCAGTATATGGCACCTATAGACAAGACAGAGAAGTAGGGAGGGGGGGGTTGTATATTCATTAAGGGAAACCTAAAATATCTTGAAATTGAGGTGACAAAAGTAAATATAAAGTTTTAACGCTATTGAGATTCCAAAGCAAAATAAATCTGCATCTTTGAGAACATATAATGTAAACAAGCCTGTGGAAAACTGTAGATTAAGGATTTGACAGATATATATGGAGACCTTAATTACCATAACAGATTGTGAGGGAGAGGAAAAATAAGAATGGCAAATGTCCAGAACAATTCATTGATGAAAATAATTTAGTAATACTGAATGATGGGACACACACTAGTCTATTGCAGCCAATGGAAACCTCTCCTGTCTAGACCTGGGAATTGCATCAACTAGTATTGCAAGCAAATATAGATGTGAAGTGGACAAAGAGGAGGGAATAGGAAGTGATCACCTCCCTGTACTTAGCACATCAAGATAAAGGCAGTGTTGAGGACAGAGGAAGGCTCCCTATTTAGAATAATAATAATAAAAAAAAGCAAACCAGGAACTATTTAGAAGCAAATGGAATTAAAATATTGTATAACTGATGAGTGTAGTAGCAATATAACTAAGGTAATCACTATGGTAGCAAAGTTAGCTCTGCCTAAGATGTCAAGTCACCCTAAAGGTAGAAATCATGTACCATGGTGGAATGAGGAGCATAAAAAAGCGATTAAGGAAAGGAACAAAGCATATAAGAAAGAAAAAAAATGCAATCAATAGTGAGGATTTAATGAAATATAAAAGAAACAAGGCAATTGTGCAAAGGGCTATTAAAAGGCAAAACAAAAAAAAAGCTGGAGAAAGTACTGTAAGAAAATAAAGATACTAAAACAACAGGGGTAAACAGGCAGATTAGGATACTATGGAGTAAGAGCAACTGTGCCAGGCTTCACTGCAGAGGGCCAAGGGGTAAAAAGCTCGAATGAAGAAACAGTGAGAGCCCTAGCAGACATATTCCCCAATGTTAATAATGCTGAAAATCAGAGTATAGAAAGCCGTGTGAGGAACAAAATATCACTGAGGAGAACTATGAGACCTGGAAGAGCTGAGAGGAAGATGAGGATATGATATTAACTGAAACTTATGTATGAGGGAACTTCAAAAAAGCTATTGCTGAAAGCAAAAGCTCTGCACCAGGTGAAGATGGCGTAGGTAATGAAATGCTATAAAATAGCTGGATGAAGGGAGTCTGAAAATGCTGCTAAAACTGTACAGCAGTATATGGAGAAAAGGTGAGCTACCAGAGGATTGGAAATAGGAGGTTGTAGTCCCAGTGTGATATCAGGTTAGCTGCGAACAAGACCTGATGTGTAAATGTAGGGGGAGAATTTCTGTATTTCTGTTTTGGCATTAATACCCACACGCCATCTTCAATTCCTGACAGCAATAACTAGGAATCCATCTTCGCTGCCCTTCTTGCCCCACCCCGGGAAACTGGGCAACCATGTGACATGTGATCTGCCCAGTTATAGTGTCATCTTTATCTATTTACCTTGCTTACCTGTGCTGGGAGTCCTTTATAGCATACCCCGTTTACTTACCTTGTTTCTAATAAACATGCCTGCGTTTTACTCCTGCACCCCCTTGTTGGTTTTTATTTTGGGTGATCTTAAACCCCGATGATAGATGTGGGTAGGGAGACGAATCTCTCGACTGGTCTCTGGCCATCCTAAAACCAGTCAATATACAGGCCAATTGACCTTACATTATGAAAGATTAACAACATACCTAGAGATAAATGGACTTACAGACAAAGTGGAAAGGGTGTTTGGGGGTGAAAGAGCACAGCTAATTGTTTAGTGAGGCAGAGACAAAAGCACAAAAAAGGATGAGAAATAAAGAATATATGAAAGTAGCTTTCCTAGATATTGAAAAAGCATAGAATACATAATGGAGAAAGGGCTTGTTGCATAAAATAGCATCTTTGGGCATAAAAGGAAGAATATCCAGGTGGATAAATGATTTCTTAAGTAAAAGAAGTAGGTTGGAGTAGGGAAAGCCTAGTCTTCCATATATACAATTGCAAATGGCACTCCACAGGGGAGTGTCATCAGCCCTATCTTATTCAATGTAATGATAAATGCTTTCCCAAAAAGGATGAGCGCAAGAATAGATGTTTCCTGTTTGCAGATGACTGTGCCATATGGGCTAAAAACAGACACCAGGAAATAACTGAGAAGGGAATTAATGAAGCCCTTAGGAAAAGTGCAGACTGGGGTAACGTGGGGCTTTAAATGTTCAATTCTCAAAGCTAAAGGAATGATGTTCATTAAAAGGAAAATTAAATAAGATTGTAAACAGTCTCTCTATGGACAGCAAATAGGTATAGAGAGAAGCTACAAATGCCTGGATGCAACATTTGATAGCAAGCTAACATGGAAGGCTCACACTGACAATATTGTAGATAAATATAAAGGTAAAATCAATCTACTTTAAAACATTTTTGCAATCATCTGGGGTGTGGATAAGAAAGCAATGGTAATTCTTTATTGAAAATTAATAAGACCAGGCACTGAGTACGGATGCCAAGCATTTAGTTTGGCATCAAAAACAAACCTAAGGAAGCTAGATTCAGTCCAAGCCAGGCATTACGCTTGGCATGTGGTGCCTTCATCACAGCCCCTTTGTGTGTAACACAGATAGCTGCTGGTGAAAAGCCTGTAGAGTTAAGAATGAAATTATTGGACTTAACACGTTGGGCAAAAGGCATAGGAAACAGGGAAGATGGAAACGCCAAACATTATGTATGAAGAATGCTAGGAATTCAGTGGACAACATGGGAGAAGGGAGACAAAAACGCCTCTCTTTAATAGGATTAAAGTACTGACAAGGGAACTAAGAGAAAAGAAAGACCTAAAAGAAATTAGCATGGGAAAATGCACTAGAGGTGGATAATCACTTCTCCGATAAAAATGTGGAACTATATAATGAAATTAAAAGGGGGAAAGGAAACTCAAAGGTATTAAATATAGTAAATTGATATCTATGTGATAAATGGGACACATATTGCCAAATATTTATGGATGGGTCTAAAGATGAGAAAATTGGGAGAGCGGGGACAGCATTCTGTGTCCCAATACTTGGAATAAAGAAATCTATTAGATTATCAAAGTTTGTAGCTGTTATGACAGCTGAACTAGCAGGGATAACATCGGTGTTATGTTGGATACTTGGTGTGCAATTGACCTCTGTTGTCGTCTTGTCAGGACTGCTGGCAATCAAAAGCCAAAATTCAGGTAGCAGAAATGACATACATTAACGAAATATTAACAATAGAACTGGCAGAGATGGGAGAAATACCAAGCATCCCAGTGCATGTTGGGATAGCAGGAAATCAGGTAGCAGATAAAGTAGCAAAAAATGACACAGCGATCCTTGTAAGTAAACAGGAGTTTACAAACCTAATTAAAAATGAACTAAGAGAGGGGAATGGCAGGAAGTATGGACAAAAGAGATGGGGGGATGAGAGGAAGATTTCATGGAGTAAGCCCTAGAATTGAAAAATGCTTCCGTACTGTAAGAACCTCAGAGAAAGAATGAGGTAGCTGTACTCTGAATACTTCCAGGACACCGTGGCTTAAACAATAACTTGTTTAAGCTGCGGGGAGAGAGGGAAGGAACGCTGGAGTCTTTTTCCTGGTGGTAGAGAGTCCGGCAGGGTCAAAGAGGAAGCCTGGAGGAGATTTGGCCTTGGGATCCTCTCCCAAGTAGAGAACTCTGGTCAGAGGCCAAGAGAGACACTGAGACGCCCGAAGGGGTGAAGCTGGCTCCTGTGAGGAGCCTTGACAAAAGGGCAAGTCCCCAGGGAGGCGGGCTGGGGATCGGGTTTTTGAGGAAAGAGACACGGATGCACAGAGAGCCTGGGGAGAGCCAGACAGGAACCCAGAGTAGAGGGTGCCACTGAGGAAGGTGATGTGAAAACCCCTCTTGATATAAGGGGGTAAGGATTATGGGAAGCCTGGGGAAAGGGTGTGGAAGGAACTGGGCTCAGTGTCTGGGCCAAAGACTTGGCATTGGGTTATTGGACAGTTGTTTGTGGGACTTTCTGTTACCCCAGTAGGGGATGTACAAGTGACCTGACCAAAGGGCTAAGTCATGAGAAATGCTGTCAAGAGGGGGCGCCAGATGAGAGGCTGCTACCCCATGCCTAGCCACGAAGGGGCACCCCACCTTCTACGAGATATTTCTCCAGTGAGCTCTGTAACTTTGGAGAGCAGCTGCTGGTGATGGGCAAGCTGCCTTCAGCCCCCTTATCCCATGATAATGTCACAGCCCTGAAATACAGCATCACTCCTCAGACAAAATGAGTTGTTATTGTCACCTAGTTTTCTAGCACGGCTCCCTGGCTCTGCACTCATCCCCCATTTTGCATATGCAATGACACTAATTTACTGCTTTGATGGAAGGAGTACCAAGGGGGCGGTTTGGACTAAAATCATCATCATCAAAACAACCCACTTTTGCACCCAGTGCTTGGGCTGAAACCTGACTCTGTGTATGGTGCTGAAATGTTGAGAACTTTATAAGGGAAAATAAAAGGTTCCTTTGCCTCTGTTCCTGTATTACCTTGTTCCAGCCAGGCTTGGAAAAGGAAGTGTGGAATGCAAAAGAGAGCAGCTCTCATGGCAATTTCCAGCAGACTCAATATTATGCCCAGTGTACAGCTACAGAAACTGAAACACAATTAAATTAAATGACACAACAAAGGTCACCAAGTGATTTGGTAGCAGAGCTGGGAACAGAATCCAACTTTCTCACTCCTCATCCAGTGCTGGTTCCACCGAATCATAGCCCCTGCTCTATGGTCATGTCTTTAAAATATTCATTGGAAAACAAAAAACATTTTCCGAGCAGCTCTACTCAGTAATTCACAGGAACATCCAAGTTTTTGGAAGCTTTTTCATACTGAACTGGCCCTATAGACATTTTCTTCTCTAAACAGAGAGGGTCTGATGTCCAACCATAATTGATTCCAAATATAGTTCACAAACACTTGAGGCCTGCACCAAAGTCCATTGAAATGAATGAAATAAATGGAAATCTTTCTAAAGGGTTTTTGATGAAGCTCTTAGACTGCAAGGTGAAGGGCAGATGGATAAATATTGGGTTGTAAATGAAGCTAAATGAATGGTAAGTAGATAGATAAGATAGATAATATATATATAATAAGGAAGTAAAAGATTAAAAAAAAAAAAAAAGTTCTGAATCACATCATGCAAATGAAACAATTAATATTTTAAAAAACATTTATGTGTCTGTGTCTGAATGAATAACATTAATCTGAGTTGTTTTTAAAATTAACTTGTTAATTTTCAAGAAGGTCCAGCTAAGGTAAATGTATCTAGCATTGCCTTCTGCTTACTACAGGGTGCTGGGCATCAGGGAAGCTGCATTCTGTTCCCAGATCTGCCATTTGGGCAAATCATTTTCCCCCTCTGTGCCTCAGTTCCCCATCTGTAACCTTAGGATAGAAGGTTCCTCGTAGCAGCGTTGGTTAATTAGTTTTTCTTTCTGCAAAATGGGCCTGCAAAAAAAACATAATTTTAACAACACATACCACACAACAGGGGGGACAGGGAAGGAAGGCTGTGATGGGGATGGGATGGGGAGAGGGTTGTGAATGAATAATTGTGTTTAATTGCTTTGACACTTTGACACCCTTTTATTTAAGCATAAGGCACACAGTATAAGGCATTCACAAAATGAAAAAAAATTTTTCTTAAAAATCTTAGCAACAAAAACAAAACAGCAATGACAAAATACCCTGAGGCGCTGCATTCTAGTAAGTGCGATAAGTTAATAAAATAATTCCAGCTCAAAAAAACCAGGCTCTGAAATCTCTGGCTCTCTGTAAAAAGAGAGACTGTCATGCAGATGTGCATGCTCTTGCCATTCTCTTCCTCTTGCAGCTGTCTTGTTTTCCAAGTTCATCCCTGCAAGCTTCTTCCCCAAACCAGATTTCTGTTTCTCTGGATTTCTGAGATGATTCTTTTTGATTTGACTGTGAGATTGATTAATTTTTGGTTTGCATGCCCACATAGAGCCCATTTGCCTGATTGTGTGATCTCTATAAGCATGAAGTATAAAGTGATCAGGTGGACATGATCAGAGTCCATTAATGATCTTCTGGATCTATGATTCCATGTGGATGCCTTCCAATGCACCCACATTACACACACACCTACACACACACACAGTAAAGTAGTTTTCCTGCTTTCTTGAGAGTAAAGTAGTAGGTATGCAGGGAAAAGGGCCCAGTGTCTCCAGTTACAGTGGTTACTTGTAGCTTTCTCCCAGTTACAGTCAAGCACAATGACAATAATCAATGCCTTTGCTTTATTTTTTGACCCTTTTGTAGCGTTTCTTTTCATGTCATGGAAGGCCTTGTCAAGAATAGGCATGTATATATAGTATTATATATATTTATATATAGATATATATATTTATATATATAGTGCCGCCTACTGGTGGGGAACATATATATATATATATAAATGCCAAAGGCTCCTCCGAGACCTGCCTCCTGGTCCCTGAGCTCCCCCCTGTGCTCAGAGCCCTGCCGGCGGGGTCCTCCCCTGCTGGGCCCTGTGCCCTCAGAGCTCTGTCTGGTCGCATGGGATCCTGAGTCCCTCTGCCCCTCCCACTCTCTGGGGAGGGAGGAGAGGGAGGGTGATGCAGGGGGAAAGGTGATTTGGGAAAAAAAAAAAAATGAAGTTGTTACTGATAAAATTGTTTAATTTAGTGTTTTATGGTTTTTGTTTGTTGTACACAGTGTTTCCAGCAGAGCACTTCAATTATAGATCATCAAGTTGATGTGTGTATTATTGTGAATTCTAGATTTGGGATTTGGGACAAACTGGATCAAATTAAAAAAAAAAAACACCTCATGATTTTAAATCAGGCTTGTGAATTTTGAAGCCTGACTCATGGTTTTGGAGTGCTTGAGGTTGACAGTCAGGGGATCCCCAAGTCAGGGGACCTCCAAGCTTTCCTTCCCTCCCCTCCCAACCATCATGGACAACAGTGGAGGGAAACAGTTTGAAGTGTGTAGAAAATCCTGCAGTTCAGAAAAGGGTGTGTCCAACTCCAGAAACTGTTGTGCTCCTCCTTGGAAGAAGCAAGGCGAAAGGAAATTGGGAAATTGTAATCCAGAGAGCCAAGAAGTATGTTATGAATGGCAGGCTGTCCCGAGTTCAACCCAACGTATCCAGCAGAGAGGAAGAAACAGCGCAGGAGGCACCTGTTAACTTTATATTAGTTATTGTGTCGCGTGCTTTACCCACAGTGTCAGTGGCTCTCAGCTGGCAGCAAATAAATTCTACATTTAGACAGGATTTTTCTGATGGACACACTCCTGAAAACTGATGGCAATAAAAGAGAAAAATAGACCGGCTGGGTCCCGATAACAGCAGCCTGTGGAATAATTATTGCCCTCTCCCTCTTGTGAATTAGGATTTGATGTCAGTGCCGTGCACTTTCTGAGGTAATTTATCAGCACACAGATTTATGGACTCTTCAGGAGCTTCCTCGGGCATTGTTTTCTCTCCAGTTTACTAGCGACACCTCTATTTAGATTTTGTCAAGATTAGTGCTCCTGACACCCTGGCTAGGTAGAGGAAAGCGGTCTGCTCTCCCAGCAGCACAACTGAATGCTGATAGCCAGAGGATGAAACCCAAGCACACAACTTATTTTGGATGGTCTAACCGCTTGCCCCGGGTCTCTGAGGGGCCTTGCAGAATTCATCCCCTGGAAGAGCAAATGGACTTTGTCTGTAACTTAAAAAGTTTCAGGGGAAATGACCCTTTGGTGGAGATTCTGTGCTGAACTTTCATGAGGAATGGCTAAGGAGTCTGAGGCAAAGGGGGCTGCCCCTTGGGATTCTGCCTCCACTGGGAGCTATTTCTAGGTTGCTCAAATTTACTGCCCTGTCCTGAAGGCTGCCTATGAGCTACTCTGCAGACTAGACTCTCTGTAACAGAATGCAGTGCAAAAAGTTCCTCTCCCATCCCTGTCTCCAGTGCACCCCCCCACCCGAAGCAGGGCATGCTACCCTAGCCCATGGCAGCCAAAAACTGAACTTGAGGGGTCAGGCCTGGGGACAGAATCCATTAGGTGAGGTGGCTAGCATAGCTGTAAAGAGCTGAGGATTAGTGTCAGAACCAGTGACCTGGCCCGGAGCAGCCCGTGAGCACTGCAGCATTGGCAGTTTGTACTTCTGCGGGTTGTTTGCTCCAGCTGTCAGGGTGCCTGTTGTAATGGTGGGACCGCAGGCCAGCACTGCCCTGGTTATGGAGCCCTCATTGCTCTAAGCGGGCAGCTCTCATAGCGGAGTTTCTGAAAATAAAATGCTCAGCAAGATTGTCGTGCTATGGAGGGGCGAAGGGACATGGCTGTTGCGGGGGTGGGGGTCACATTGACCACTTGCTTGAAGCTGGCAGGCCACCGTGGTGTGTCAGCCTGCAGCCCCTGGTCCCAGCATGCAATGCTGCATTTTGCTCCACGTGGCTCAGGTTGAGAGGCAGCTGGGACTGTCGAGCTTTTCCAGACTCTGACCTCGTGTTACAACATCAACAGCTTTCCAGCTTTCCCTCCCATCTCTCCGTATGGGAAAGGAAAATGACCATGCTCCTCCTGGGAGCCGTAAGCCCCAGGTCAAGAACCAATGAGATTGAAAGTTTTATATGCGGAGAGTTGTCATCTCTGTAGGCTCCTCTCCGTAATGGCCGTAAGGGAAGGCCACAAGGTGCATTGCAGAGGCTCACTGTTTTGCACTGAGGCTGCAATATGGCCTCTCTTGATATTAAGGGCGTATTGCAGCCTGGAGCCCTAGCTGTGGGTGAGTGGCGGTTGCCGTCTTTAACACCTTTGCACTCTGCATGTAGCCAATGGGAATTTCTTGAAATGCACTTTACTATGCTGTTAAGTCATTGAATGTAATACCGAGGGATTATTAGTAAAACCAAACGACAGAAGATATGTATTTTTATGCATCAATATATCTTGGTAATTAATCATACCATAACTTCATTAATAATAGTGCTCAGCACTCTGCCTTCAACTGTGGACTTCAAAACACTTTAAAAGTAAGTATTTTCTATTATTATTTCATACAGAGTCAGGATCAGGGCCCCACTGTGCTAGATGGTGTAAAAACACGGCTAAAGAGACAGCCCTTGTCCCAGACAGCTCACAGGTAGGGAAACTGAGGCCCAGATCAGGGATGTGACTTGCCCAAGGTCAATCAGAGAGTCTGTGGCACAGCCAAGAACTGAATCCAACTTTCCTGATTTCCCCTTCAGCAGAGAGGAAGGATGGTCCAGTGGTGAGAGCGCTGACTTGGAAGGAAAGTGTACAGTTTCTTCATCTGCTACATACTTTGCATGTGTTATCTTGGGCAGTTCTTAACCCCGCAGTGCCATTAGTGTATATAGTACTTCCCTACTACCTCAGAGGGCTGTGGTGAGGTGATGGGGGGCTATGGGTAGACTGCTAATACCTTATTCAATGCATCCTCATGCATCCTTGTCTTATTACGTCGGAAGAGACACACCTAGTCCATCTTGCTGGTAAAAATTAGCCAGGTCCTGACTCAGAGAAAACAGCCAGTGGGATTTTTTGCCTGGGCAAAGACTGAAGGATTATGTCCCCAAACTGGTGGATTATGGAAAATTATTCATGGAGGTCAACAGCTCTGCAACAGATAAAGATCTCACTACATCCTTGTCAGATCTCGACAAATGTTTTCTCAGCGATCCGCTGGCATTCAAATATGCAACAACTGTCTTATGAAATTTTCATTAAATCCTTATTGGAGATGAATAATTTAATATGAGACTGTCGCAACTCAGTCACCTGTGCTACGTCGCTGAGCGGGAAACCAGAGCGTGCCATGCTATGGGCCAGATGCACTGCTGGTGCAAATCAGCATGGCTCAATTGACTTCAGTGGGACTATGCCAACTAACACCAGCTGGCGGCCTGGCCCCCACATGCATGGGAAAGACATTGGTTTAGCAGCGGGAGCATTGACAGTTGCTGTTTACCAAAGAGCTGATCAGACCATTTGTGATTTGGGGCTATGCAGAGTTTTTCACCCAGGACACAGATCAGTTCAGGTGCAGCCACAGCTTTTTCATGGCAAAGATTTTTATTTCTCCTCTCTAATTAAATGCTGCTGCTAAGTGTTTGATTGGCAGCCTCTGGCAACTAAGTCATCCCCATGGGACAGAGACATCACGGGAAGCAACAGAAGCAGCTTCCCCCACACCACTAGGCTGGAGTGCCTCACCTTACAGCTGGACAAATACTCCTTTCTCTTACCCTGGTTAAACTCAATTTATTTAGGGTCCAGATCCTCAGCTGGTGTAACTCAGTGAAGATCACTCCAATGGCGCTATTTTGCTTTACGCTATCTGGGGATCTGCCCATTGACTTCAATGAAGTTATTCCTGATTTACATCAGTGTAAGTGCGGGGAGAATCAGGCACAGTGTGTAAATATGCTTCTGAAGTCTGAACCATTGTTCAATTCAACCATGTTCATAATGCTTTTGATTTGCTCCTTGGAGATTAAAATAACTGTTGTGCAGACAGACACCTCAAAGCCTATGTACCTTAAATTACACTTCAGCCCTCAAATCAGGGGATTTAAAGGGTGGCACCCTTCCCCACTGGATGAATTTCACAGCTCTTTTTCTCTGTATGAATGTTTGGGGACTAAGGATTTGCATGAAAGCAAAGGTATTTGTACATTTGGTATTGTCTACATGCAGTTGTAAAACAGATAGTCCCTGGTCATCATCAGCTGGGATTAAACCTGGGACCTTTGGAGCTTAACAAAGAAACCTCAATCTCTAGATCGTCTAGGTGCCGCTTCAGGGGACAGAGCACCACACCAGGCAGGCATGGATTGCAGTCACTATTCTTCATTCATTACTCCCCTATTTAAATAAGTATCGGAGGGGGAGCCATGTTAGTCTGGATCTGTAAAAAGCAACAGAGAGTCCTGTGGCACCTTTAAGACTAACAGATTTATTGGAGCATAAGCTTTCGTGGGTGAATACCCGAATCGAAGTGGGTATTCACCCACGAAAGCTTATGCTCCAATACATCTGTTAGTCTTAAAGGTGCCACAGGACTCTGTTGCTATTTAAATAAGTTTAGTCATCCAATCATGGAGCAGAAACAATGACACCGAGGCTGCCAATCACACACCAGGACCCAAATGAAGAACTTCCAGAAATCCCCAAGACCAAGATTTGTGGGCATCAAATGATTACCAATAGCAAACAAGGGCCTGATGATGGAAAGTGCTCGGCTGTCACAGCTGCATTGGACGTCAGTAAGTGTTGAGGGCACTCGGCTCTTCTCAGAAAGTGCTCAGCACCTCGCAGGATCAGACCCCAAATTAGTAAAAATCAAGGGGGCTGCCTCTTAGTTGCATTGAAGCTTTGTTATGCTACTCTTGTAACCCACTGATCTTGCACTTGCAACCCACTGATCAGTGTGCGTTGGCAGCCATCAGGGACTGAAGAGTCGATGACCATAGAGCTGAAAACATGATTTGCTATTGCTGAGCCAGGGCTGTAACAGGCTCACATCCTTTGGAAATCAGGCACAGAGAGGGACAATAATGCACACTGACCAGTGGGTTACACATCAAATTACATAAGGGGAAGGGGGGAATCCGTCCCTCAGTTATTAATGACCTGAGTCTAAGTCAAATTAGTGACCTAGCGGTGCTATAACCCCTCCAACTGCCAAACCCAGAGTCACCCAAGCTGTGATTTTTTACAATGGGAATTGATTGGTACACGAAGGCGCCAAGTGACTTTCCCAAGGTCAGAGACTGAGTCGGTATCTCAGCGTTCTCATTTAATCAAAGTCATTAAGTGAGAGAATAAATTCTAACACCCCTTTAATCCTTCTTAACAATAAGAAGCACTATTAAATCCTTAATGTGCCTGCTTTAATTATAACCTATCAAACATGGAATCAATCTCAACGGTAAACACAAAATGCCGTATTCTGAGAGTGGATAAGATCGTGACTTTTAAAAATGCAAATTGAGACTCAAGCATTAAACCTATAATAACCTTCTATTATGCTATCACTTAAAAACAAATACAAAATATTTAATCTTACTCTAATCTCAGAGGTTGATGGAATCAGAGTTGAAGAGGCGGCTTTGGTTTCACATAAACCAGAAAGGGCTAGGAGGCAAACTCTGGTTTCCTGGGAATCATGTAAATTGGGTAGCCGGGTGTGTGGGCAGGGAAGGAGGGTCAATGAACATTTAATGCCAATGTGATTATCATCGGTGAATTAATGGAGACAATATGGAGATATTGGGACAGATTCTCAGTTATGGCAAAGCCCTTTCAAACCATCCTGGTCTTGTAAAGAGAGTGAGGCCTGGTCTACACTAAGAACGGGGGTCGAACTAGGGTACACAAATTCAGCTACGTGAATAGCGTAGCTGAATTCGAAGTACCCTAGTTCGAAGTACTCACCCGTCCAGACGCCGCGGAACCGAACTCCGCGGCTCCAAGATCGACTCTGCCACCGCCGTTTGCAGTGGTGGAGTACCGGAGTCGAACGGAGCGCTTCCGGAGTTCGAACTATCGCGTCTATATTAGACGCGATAGTTTGAACTCCGAAAAGTCGAACTCTCCATGTCGAACTGGCAGGTAAGTGTAGACTAGCCCTGAGTAGGAGGACCCCCCCGCCGCCAAATTATCGCTGAAGCGGGACCCGCCGCCGAAGTGCTGGGTCTTCGGTGCTAATTCGGTGGTGGGGAGCTCCCGCCTTGGGTCTTCGGGGCACTTTGGTGGCGGGTCCCGGAGCGGAAGGACCCCCTCGCCACTGAATTACCGTCGAAGCAGGGGGCTCCCACCGCCAAAGACCCCAGGCCCCCTGAATCCTCTGGGTGGCCCTGGCTCTCAGCACCTCTGCTTCCAAGGGAAAAAGCATTTGGCTGGAAAATCCTGACCAGCTCTAATAGGGAGCAGTTTGTAGTGCAGACAGTGTGTTCAGCTCAGCATGGGATGCAAACACATGATCACAGCCGGCTGAATAATAAAAATATTTATCTGCAACTAATTTTTTGATGAAAACTGTTGGCAAAATTTGCAACAAATGTTATCGCCAATGAGTTATTGGTTAACTCCTTCAATGTTGTTTGTTTAATTTAAAACCACATGGAGGCTGATTCTGCGTCACCCTGCCCTGTGTGCCGTCATTTATATGGGTGTTAAATGCTACCATGCTAATCGGGTCACCTTTTATACCCACTGCGCATTCACTTCGCGTTGGTATACAAGACTGCATAAGGCACTGCGCAATAGAGAATCGGGTGCAGAAAGATGCAGAATGCAACTTCAGACCACAATGCCTATAGCACCATTTTGAAAAACAAATGTTCAGGCTCTGAAATATAGTGATGCTCCTTTTCTTTAGGGCATAGCCATGCCAAAGGGCACAGGTCTAAAATGGCGTCAAAGTGAAGGTATATGTTGAGGTCTCATCAGAAATCTGTGCAGACAGTAACCTTATGTGAATTCATGATTGAAGTTACAATGCTATGTAATTCATTCAAACCAAGCCTTGCAAAATACCGTACAGCGTGAGGTAGATTAGAGATATAATGTTGCACAGAGCTGGGGAGTGTTACTCCTACGCAGTGAGGAAGGGAAAGCAACATGCAGTGAGAGACAAAGGGAAGCACAGAATAGAAAGCTGAATCCGGGGAAGAGGACTATTTATTCCAATAATTCTTAGAGTGGTGGTACGGGTTCCACATGAGCTTGGATTATTTCCTGCAAGAGTTCACATGATACAGGTCATGGTAATAGAAGGAGGGGATGTTGTCTAAAATATTAGCATAGGAGATTTGGGAATAAGAACTTCTGGGACCAGCTGCTCAGCCGGGATAAATTGGCATAGCTCCATTGAGTTGAATTAGAGCCTGGCCCCTGGTCTCTATTCCCAGCTCAGCAGCCTCCGACTCACTTCGACAAACCCTTTAGGACCTCGCTCTCTGTTCCCCTACATCAGATTCTGCCAGGGTCACTCGTTTGAAATCAGTGGAGTCACGCTGAAGTAAAACTGTTTTAGCAGAGTGGAGAAGGAGGCTCTTAACCTCCCAGCGTTCATCTAAAGTAGGATTGAAAAGGCTGTTGTCATGTTTGAACTAGCATTTTCTGAGTAATGCCTTGTAAGAACAGGAGCTTGTCCACACTACAGAGCCTTTGCCGGTATAACCCCCTAGTGAGGTACAGTGCAAGCCCACGGAAGCAGTTCTGCCAGCATAGCTACACCCTTCCCCCCGTCCCCCACCCGAATGGCCTTAACTAAGGCAAGAGACTCACCCTTCCACCAGGGTAGTTGCATCGACACCAGAGGGATTGCTGGCATATGTCAGCTGGAGGGGTGTGATTTTTTTTTCATAGCTATGCTGGGAAAACTTTACAGTGAGACTCAGCCTACTGTAGATATGGCATCGTAGACCTTAGGCTTCTACTGACCAGCTTAGCACATGCCAAAGTAGAACTTGTTTTCTCCTTACTAGCTGTAGAAGGTGTTAGTTAGATCAGCCTAGCCAATGCTTTATGATTACAATGATTGTTATTATTTGTATCACTGTAGCACAGAGGTATCCCAGCCATGGATGAGCATCCCATTGTTCTGTACAAACACAGAACAAAACATGGTCTAACTTCGCGCCATTACATCTGAGTCTGGCCAAGCCCTGAGTGGGTGTCAGCTAGCAGTAAAATGGGAATAATCCTTTCCTACCTCTCAGGTTACTGGTGAGACTTTGCTAATTAATATTTGTTGAGCATTTTGAGATAGCTGCAAGAAAGGCAGGAGATCAGTGCAATGTATTATAATCATTAGTAGGAGTGATTATCATTGTTGCACGTGTACAATTGTCTGGGGAGAAAGCAGATGAAGTGAGATATTATAGAATCAGGGATGGAAGGGACCTCAGGAGGTCATCTAGTCCAACCCCCTGCTCAAAGCAGCACCAATTCCCAACTAAATCATCCCAATCAGGGCTTTGGCAAGCCTGACCTTAAAAACCTTTAAGGAAAGAGATTCCACCACCTCCCTAGGGAACCCATCCCATACCAGTGCTTCACCACCCTCCTAGTGAAAGTTTTTCCCAATATCCAACCTAAACCTCCTCCACTGCAACTTGAGGCCATTACTCCTTGTTCTGTCATCTATTACCACTGAGAACAGTCTAGATCCATCCTCTTTGGAACCCCCTTTCAGGTAGTTGAAAGCAGCTATCAAATCCCCCCTCATTCTTCTCTTCTGCAGACTAAATAAGCCCAGTTCCCTCAGCATTTCCTCATAAGTCATGTGCTCCAGCCCCCTAATCATTTTTGTTGCTCTCCGCTGGACTCTTTCCAATTTTTCCACATCCTTCTTGTAGTGTGGGGCCCAAAACTGGACACAATACTCCAGATGAGGCTTCACCAATGCCGAACAGAGGGGAATGATCATGTCCCCCAATCTGCTGGCAATGCCCCTACTTATACAGCCCAAAATGTCATTAGCCTTCTTGGCAACAAGGGCACACTGCTGACTCATATCCAGCTTCTCGTAACCCCTAGGTCCTTTTCTGAAGAACTGCTTCCTAGCCATTCGGTCCCTAGTCTGTAGCAGTGCATGGGATTCTTCCATCCTAAGTGCAGGACTCTGCACTTGTCGTTGTTGAACCTCATCAGGTTTCTTTTGGCCCAATCCTCTAATTTGTCTAGGTCCCTCTGTATCCTATCCCTACCCTCCAGCGTATCTACCGCTCCTCCCAGTTTAGTGTCATCTGCAAACTTGCTAAGGGTGCAGTCCACACCATCCTCCAGATCGTTAATGAAGATATTGAATAAAACTGGCCCCAGGACCGACCTTTGGGGCACCCCACTTGATACCGGCTGCCAACTAGACATGGAGCCGTTGATCACTATCCGTTGAGTCTGATAATCTAGCCAGCTTTCTATCCACCTTATAGTCCATTCATCCAGCCCATATTTCTTTAACT
The DNA here is from genome assembly GCF_016161935.1 of Mauremys reevesii. Taxonomy (NCBI): domain Eukaryota; kingdom Metazoa; phylum Chordata; order Testudines; family Geoemydidae; genus Mauremys; species Mauremys reevesii. Next base: position 10,390,076 of record NC_052645.1, on the reverse strand, counting down.
TGCTGGCAAGAATACTGTGGGAGACCGTAACAAAAGCTTTGCTAAAGTCAAGGAATAACACATCCACTGCTTTCCTCTCATCCACAGACCAAGTTATCTCCTCATAGAAGGCAATTAGGTTAGTCAGGCATGACTTGCCCTTGGTGAATCCATGCTGACTGTTCCTGATCACTTTCCTCTCCTCTAAGTGCTTCAGAATTGATTCCTTGAGGACCTGCTCCATGATTTTTCCAGGGACTGAAGTGAGGCTGACTGGCCTGTAGTTCCCCGAATCCTCCTCCTTCCCTTTTTTAAAGATGGGCACTACATTAGCCTTTTTCCAGTCATCTGAGACCTCCCACAATTGCTATGAGTTTTCAAAGATAATGGCCAATGGCTCTGCAATCACATCCGCCAACTCCTTTAGCACCCTCGGATGCAGTGCATCCGGCCCCATGGACTTGTGCTCGTCCAGCTTTTCTAAATAGTCCTGAACCACTTCTTTCTCCACAGAGGGCTGGTCACCTCCTCCCCATGCTGTGCTCAGGGGCAGCAGTCTGGGAGCTGACCTTGTTTGTGAAGACAGAGGCAAAACAATCATTGAGTACATTAGCTTTTTCCACATCCTCTGTCACTAGATTGTCTCCCGCATTCACTAAGGGGCCCATACTTTCCCTGACCGCCTTCTTGTTGCTAACATACCTGAAGAAACCCTTCTTGTTACTCTTAACATCCCTTGCTAGTTGCAACTCCAACTGTGATTTGGCCTTCCTGATTTCACGCCTTCATGCTTGAGGAATATATTTATACTCCTCCCTAGTCATTTGTCCAAGCTTCTTCTACTTGCAAGCTTCTTTTTTGTGTTTAAGATCAGCAAGGATTTCACTGTTAAGCCAAGCTGGTCTCCTGCCATATTTACTATTCTTTCTCCACATCGAGATGGTTTGTTCCTGCAATCTCAATAAGGCTTCTTTAAAATACAGCCAGCTCTCCTTTCCCCCTCATGTTAGTCTCCCAGGGGATCCTGTCCATCAGTTCCTTGAGGGAGTCAAAGTCTGCTTTTCTGAAGTCCAGGGTCCGTATTCTGCTACTCTCCTTTCTTCCTTGTGTCAGGATCCTGAATTCGACCATCTCATGGTCACTGCCTCCCAGGTTCCCATCCACTTTTGCTTCTCGTATTAATTTTTTCCTGTGTGTGAGCAGCACTGAAGAACTCTGCCCCTAGTTGGTTCCTCCAGCACTTGTACCAAGAAATTGTCCCCGACACTTTCCAAAAACTTCCTGGATTGTCTGTGCACCGCTGTATTGCTCTCCCAGCAGATATCAGGGTGATTGAAGTCCCCCATGAGAACCAGGGCCTGTGATCTAGTAACTTCCGTTAGTTGCCTGAAGAAAGCCTCATCCTCCTGGTCTGGTGGTCTATAGCAGACTCCTATAATGACATCACCCTTGTTGCTCACAATTCTAAACTTAATCCCGAGACTCTCCGGTTTTTCTGCAGTTTCATTCTGGAGCTCTGAGCAGTCATATGATATGCCCTTCTCATGAGTTATTGATGGAATTGGAATTAAGTTGTCACCCCTATCATGTCATATTTCTATAAGCAAGTCTGAACAGACTGATTTGCAGTTCTCCTTGGCTGTAACTTAATCAACTCGGAGTAAATTTAGTTGGGCATATGGGTTATCATGTGTCTGGCACTTGCTTCCTCCCATAACATAGTTACAAGAATTTCAATGAGCACCACAACCGGTTCCAAAGCACAATTGTTTTGGAACATAAACGGCTTAATGCATTTTGAGACATTATTCCTCTTACCTGGCTCCTCAGAGGGTTCAGAATGCTGGCCAAAGGGGGTCCAAGAGTTTCTACCTCCATTGTGCACGTGCGCATGAGTTTCCTGCAATCCACTTTGCAATAAAAGTCCTGTACTTACTGATGCAAATACGGCAGTTAGGTGTGCAGCTGTAACCATTGCTGCGTGTTTTACAGATGCTACTCTGGGTATGTCTAGACTACACACTCCCTATGATGGTGTGTACAGTACATATGCGATATGGCCCCCTAGCACAGGGATAAATACCAGTGTAGAGCGTAAGCTCACACTGCTTACGCAAGTAGAATAAAGACACGCCTGCACCCGCAGGGTATGTACCCTACAGACCTCTCTACGTGCCCAAGCAATGCCTCCCCCATCCACACTGCTATTTTTAGCAGTGTAGCATTCTGCTGCCTCCCTGCTGCCAGAGACTTCCCCCGCTGCAAGGAAAGACTCCAGTAGTGGGGAAAGACTCTGTCAGAGGACAAAGGCTCTGGCAAGAGGAATGCAGCAGGGGAAGGCTCTGGCAGTTTCCTCTTGCCAGGGTCATTCCCTGCTGCCTTCCCCACACCAAAGCCTTTTGCTGACATGTGTAGCTATACACCACAGTGTGGATGCAACCTGCTTTTCATGGCATCATGGAGCAACATCTACCCTACATGCCACTGCCAGTGGTGTGCAGCATGGACATTGCCTCTGAGTCCAACCACAGAAGATGGGAATCTGTCAAAGCCCCAACTAGGTCAAGCTGGAGCAGCTCCCACTTCTAGCTCTGGAAGTTCCCCAGTTCACTCCTGATGTCACAGCCGAGACAGCTGCAATCACACAACCACCCATCTTGCGCACACACATGTGGCTGTAAAATGGCGCACTTGCAAACGTTGCGTGTCCACTAAAGAGAGGGCAGCTGCAGATATGATCAGGTATGTTTATGATTATAATGACCTGATTTAGGCTTGTACATAAGCAGTCTTGTATGTTCAATGACATGTTAAAAATAGAACATCTTGCTACAAAATGTAATTGGCAGTTGACGTACCGCATGAAGAACCCAGAGGCAGGCTGGACTCACGCCCCTGCATTCATGCAGCTTCAGATGGTTTTAATCCCGGAGATGTGAAGCCGCGCAGCCTGTGTTTCAGAATGGCCTGTGCAAGCTCGCACGGGATGGTGGGTAACTACTACAGGGGCCAGGCTGTTCTAAGCGCATGCTGCTGCGGCTTCATTGCTCCCAGACCCAAGCTAGCTAGACTGAAGCTAGCTCGGCTATGTCAACTCAAGCTACAATCATACCCCATGATTGCAGTCTAGACATCCCCCATGACCCATCTGTAATTAAAAACCCAGATTGTCACAGGGCAGCTGATCCCTGTGAGCAGACCGTGCCCAGCTCCCCTGTGTCAGAGCAGGTGGGCCCAGTGAAGCCAACTGAAAAGGGCAGGGTACACCTCGGGATAGAAAGGCCTGTCAGAGGACAAGAAGGATTGGGATAGGCTGTGCATGGGGAGAGGACCACAGAGGAGGGGAGCTAACTCTAGTGGTGGGTCCCTGGAACAAGAGGCCAAATGCTTCAGGAGGCAGATTTGGGGCCAGCGTTCCAGAAGGGGAGCAGAGCTGATGGAGAGCAGAGCTGGCTGTTTGAGAACTGGCTATAAGAAGGGAGCTGGCTGGGACTGGGAAGTTTCAAGGAGCAGGATTAGCAGAGACTTGTAGGAGGGGAGGCCATGAAACCCTAGGACAAAAGGTGAGCTGAGGAACTGTTTTGTTTGCTATGTGCTTACGCTGGGAGAAACAAACCTGCTTAAAGGAGGCTAGGCATGGCAGCCAGTGCTTGTTAACCTGGGGAGAAGCCCTGCCGTGTGACTCGGATGTCTGAACTATTCAAACTATTGAACTGTTCCTGGGTCTACAAAGCACAGTATTGCCAATGCGCATCAAAATCACAAGATTGGCCAAAAAAATCATACACTTAAAAAAAAACAACAACCCTTGTTAGGATCCTGACAATTTTGAGCTACACAGATCTCTTCTCCGGACCTGAAAAATAGCTCTGTGGAGCAAAAAGCTCGCCTCTCTCACCAGCAGAAGTTGGTGACATCAAAGATCTGACCTCACTCACCTTGTCTCTCTGATATCCTGGGACCAATGTGGCTACAACAACACTGCAAGCATAACATTTCAGTAACAGCATTGATGATTTTGATAGAAATGTTGATTTTTTAAAAAAGTCCCAGACACTTTGGAAAAAATGCAAAATGGGGCCGCTTCGCACCCTGCAAAATGGAAAGAACTTTGAAATTTCAAAAACATTAATCAATCACGTCTAAATATTACTCTTTAACACAGATGATAATGCCAGAATCAGTCACTGAGCTGGAGCAAAATATTTTCCAAATTCCCCAGTGTATTATTTTATCAGTACAGTAGCAAAAAAAAATATGTAGATGAATGAGAAATACATTAAGCGAGGCAATAAATGATACACTGCACAGAACAGAATGGCAACATTGACCTTGTTCGGCAGCTGGGTATAATTTACTGCCTACAGAATGTCAATGAGTATTAGACTATTTGGGGGGCTAGATTCAGCTTAGTGTGTCTGTCAGGACCCAGCAACAGGAACTCAGCTCTGCAGAAAGTTATGGCACAAGGCAGCTGCCAACTTCCTTCAATCAGAGGGCTGCAGGTAGCCAAAAAGAATGGGTTGCACAGGCTACTTGTATTCTTGGTAGAAACTAAAGCGTCCCTCTTCCAGTACAAAACTGCAAGGAATGCAGGTAATGAAACCACCCCACACCGTTCTACCAATGCAGATTTCACAACAGGTTGGAAGGGGGAGACTGGGTAGGTATAAGAAAAATCCCTTTGGCTACGTCTTGACAGCAGAGTTAGCCTGGGTGATGAGCAGCCAGGCCTGAGCCACTGGGGTAGCCTACCCTAGTCTAGCCACACTGCAAAGTCCTGCCTGCGTTCCTGTGTCCTCCCTTGTGCTGCGCTCCCCTGTGTGTGTTGCTAGGGCTTCTGGGAGCATATTGCATGGTTCCTTGTGCAGCAGTAAGCTGAGCCACTCTATGAATTTTTCCAGTGAGCTGAGGGAGGTCTTGTCTGTGTTTCTGGGCACATGAGGGATGGGGGGAAATTGTGGGAAAGCTTTGGAGGACTATCAGCACTCAAATGGTGTAGTCAGCATCCACACTGCAAAGTAGGTGGGTTACCAGCCCAAGTGGAAGTGGAAACAGGGCTCTAATCCACATCCCCAGCTGGGCCAGATAGCCTGAGTTGAAAGCACCACCAAACTCCGGTGAGAGAGGTTTGTGTGTGATGGGCAGGGGCACCTGGGTAAGAACCCTGTGGTGTGTCGAACACTGTGTTCAAATGGTAAGATATCACTTTAAATTTCAGGGGTGTTCTGTCCTGCTTGCAAGCTAGGGGGCTCAATAAGGAAGTATGTTATCTGGGCTTAGCAGCAGTACATTTGCAGCCAGCCAGCCTAAAGCAAGGTGAGGTGAGCTGTGCCTGTTTGTTTTAGGGAGCAGCCTGCTTTGTCTCTCTCTGTTTTGGGGTTCTTGTGCGTTCTCATTCTGAATTCTAAGAAATAAAGTTGTGCTATGTTGCCACCTTCCAGCAAGAGTATTAATGTTTTTATCTAACTTCTCTGTGTGTGCTGGGAACGTAACAAGCCCAGGCTAACTTTGAAGTGAAGACATATCGTAGGAGGATAAAGAATGAAAAGGTGCAAGTTAAAATATGCGTCCCCCACATTAGCTTGCACCTTCTTCCAGCCCTTTATGAAAAATAAACCCACCTAGACAGGTTCTGATCTCATTTACATGGCTGTGAATCCAAAGTGATATGGAGCCACTGTGGATTTGGACCTGTGTGACTGAAAGCGGAATCAGGCCTCCTTATATTCACATGGGGCATGATTCTGAACATCTATAGAGGACCTGATTCTCCCCTTTACACCAGTGTAATTCCCAGGTCCTTAGTGGTGTTACTTTTGATTTACACCAGTGTGACTGAGATCAGAATTGGATGTTTCGACTCCATTCTACCTACTTAGGGCCAGATTCTGATTTCATTTATATTGGTGTGAATCAGGAATGAGTGCCGTTAAGTCAGTGGAGTCACTCCAGTGTGAAACTGATGTGAGAAGAATCAGACCATTTATACCCCCTTGGTCTCCATTTTTACTTATTGGACTTTGTTGTCCTCTCACACCATGAGAAACCAAGAGTAGGTCCACTAGTGCCAGGGGAGTGGTGGCTCCTGGTGTCAAGGTAGGAGAGTCTGGTCCTCTGATACGTAATTTCATCCACCTTCTGTAACTGAATCGTTGCTGAATTTGGCCCAGGGAGTCAGATCCTGCAGTTCTTATTCAGTCCTGCTTACCCAGACAAAATTCCTGTGGAAAACACTGGGCCTGGTATGAATCTGTGTCCTGTCAGCATGCCCATTTGCACTGAGGATCTGGCCCATCAGTGCAAGCTTTGGCCAAATAAGTGACCAGCCAGTAGGGTGGGTGCAAAGCACGGCCTTTGGGAAGAGCACTTACCGAACCCTTTTCAAGACGCATTGATAGTTTGTTTCATTTGGGCCACTAAGCTTTGCCAATTCCGCAGTCCCATTTACTGTTTGCAGCTTTGCTGCAGTATGTAAAAAAACAAAACAAGGAAAGCTCTAATTTGTATTGTGCATATTTAATTACTTTCATTTATCTGTGAATTTAGTTTGATTGTTCTAGGCATAATAAACCCTGTAAGTTATTGTGAAATGAAGATCTATCACCAGTTTGCCATGACGCGTGGCCGAGCTTACTGTCTCGGTGTTCTCTCTGCTTTCTGTGTGGATAGCGGAGCCGGTGTAATTGTGCTGCCGGATGGGTATCCTGAAGTCTGCAGGAGGAGGTCTGTTACACATCACCGTCTGGATCAAAGAGACTTGTGCTGGTCTCCAGCTAATAAAAAAAGCAAACAGAGAGAAAATGAAAAAAGGGCACACAAGTGGCATTGCAGATATGAATTTTGTCTTCCAAATAAATGAGGCAGGATTGTTCTGGGCTCATAACATAATACAGCAGATTTAGGGATCTCTTGTGGCTTTGCGCTACAGTCACACTGGGAGTTAGAAGGTGGCCCAAGGGCCACAGAACCACCAGCAATTCCTAGCTCCACCAGTAGGATGCATAGGCGGGTTAGGTGCCTCTGGGGGCATAGAGGGGAGTGTGCTTAGAGGTGACTCCTCATTTTGGGAAGTGGATATTGCAGCACATTCACTTTGTGCTGGCTTCAGTCCGCCAGCCAGTGCAGAAGAGCGTGGATCCATGGCCATGCCCCTGCACCAGAGTACCTGACAGTGCTTACATTCATCCTGTCCTTTTCTTCAAGAGGGAGCAATTTGGCTGATTCAGTGTGACAGGTAGACCTGGTAGACCTCCATAGCTCTGCTGAGAAGCATAAAAGACTAAGGGTACGTCCACACTGCAATTAAACACCTGTGGCTGGCCCAGGTCAGCTGGCTTGGGTTCATGGGGCTCGGGCTGTGGGTCTGTAAAATTGCTGTGTAGACACTGGGGCTGGGACTGGAACCCTTGCAAACACTTTGGAGGATAGATCTAAAATTCAAAGGGATCTTCATAAATTGGAGAACTGGGCTACAGACAACGAAATGATATTCAACATTGAATGCACAAATACAGAATAGGGGATAATTGGCTTGGCCACAGCACTGCTGAGGAGGGTCTGGGAGTTATGGTGGATCACAACCTCAACATGAGTCAGCAATGTGATGCTGTTGCAGCAAAAGCAAATGCAATTTTCAGCTGCATTAACAGAAGCATAGCATGCAACACGGGAGGTGAAATTACCACTATATTCACTGCTGATTCACCCTCAGCTGAGTTCTGTGTTCAGTTTTGGTCACCAATGTATAGAAATGATGTAAAGAAATTGGAAAGGATACAGAGGCGAGCGACAAAGATGATCAAAGGGATGGAATACAAGCCATATAATCAAAGGCTGAAGGAACCGGCTATGTTTAGTTTGGAAAAGAGGAGATTAAAGGGGGACATGACAGCAGCCTTCAAATATTTAAAAGGCTGCCATAAAAAAAGATGAAGAAAAAATTGTTCCCTCTTGCCACAGAGGGCAGGGCAAGAGGCAATGGGTGCAAAGTACAGCAGAGCAGATTTAGATTAAATCTCAGGAAAAACTTCCAAACTGTAAGAACAGTAGGACAATGGAACAAACTGCCTAGGGAAGTTGTGCAATCTTCCTCACCGGAGGTTTTCCAAAGGAGACTGGATAGCCCTCTGTCTTGGGTAGTTTAGATACAACAAATTGGGGCATTTTGGCCGAAGGTTACACTAGATTAGGGATCAGCAACCTTGGCACGCGGCCTGTCAGGGAAATCCGCTTGTGGGCCAGGACGGTTTGTTTACCTGCAGCGTCCGCAGGTTTGGCCAATCGTAGCTCCCGCTGGCTGCGGTTCGCCGTTCCAGGCCAATAGGTGCTGCGGGAAATGGCGCGGGCCGAGGGAGGTGCTGGCTGCTGCTTCCCTGCACTAGATAATCCTCGTGGTCCCTTTTAGCCCTATGGTTCTATGCATCTATGATTGTGTGTGTGTGTGTGTGTGTGTGTGTGTGTGTGTGTGTCTATTGGAAATTCCAAATAGTGGAGACTCAATTAAACCCAAAATACACAGTAACATTCAGTGAGAGCAAACAGTCATGGACTGAAACAAGAGGACAAAATTCCATCTGTCCCCTATTAACTTAGATCTGTTGACTTTCACACAATTTGAATCCTGTTACCAGAGGATTGCTGTGCACAGCTACATTATTTCCCATACCCTGTAGAAGGAAGTGTGTGAGAGTGTGGGGAAACCGAGAAAATGACTCTAAGTAAAATATTTTTTTCCCATTTGGATAAAAGTGCTCAGTGCAATACAGCTATTTCTGTCTCACACTGTGTTCTCTTTTTCACCACACCATGCAAAAGCTTTTCATTCTGCTCTTGTTTCATGTTTCAAGTGGATTATTTTCCTCCGGTTGATGTGGTGGAGTTCAGTGAGGCCGTGGCGATGATTATTTCATTCCTCAAAAGGATATTTTGCTTGGAAGGATCAATTAAAGGAAAAAACCCACCTCCACCACATCAGGCCTGTGGAAATTAGATAGATTATCAAGTGCTAAACAGCTAATCACGTGTGGTGAGTTAAACCAAGGTGGAATGAAGGAAATACTTCGCCTAACTGCTGGGAGTCACGTAACTCGGTCTGTGCTAAGGTCCCGATCCTCAGCACCATTCCGGCAACTTTATGCAGCTCCATCAGCTGAAGGTGGATGATCCCCCCCCAATGTAGGGGGACAATGCATAGCACAGAGCAGAGCTGCTCTAATGCCGTTGCCCTCCTGGCTGCTATGGTAAGAGGGTGAGGCTGGGAGATAAGGTGACACGATCAAGTCTTCCCTCCCTCCTCCATCCCAAGCAATCCCCAGTTGTTGGATTGGCCCCTTGAGGCTATTAGTAGCTGGAACAGTTAGAGCAGTTTTATGCCAGAGGACCACCCTGGTACACAGAGAACCCAAGAATTCATGCCAACAAGCATCCATTCCCATATGTGTTCATGAATATTAAAGGGCTATAAACATGGGAGGAGTGAGAAGCCCCTCAGAGTTCCAGTGAAGGATGGAGAACTGTGGGTCAGATCCCATCCAGCAGTAGGAGAGCTTTGCATTGGTGTCCTGGCATGGAGGTGTCTCCACCCTACTCATCCAGCTAGTGGAGGGCTCCTCTACTGCAGGAGGATCGTCAGCTAATGCAGAGTTGCTGGAGTGGCTGCAATTTCACCCTGGCTCCTGGTCCTGGCTTCCATGCAGGGGGAATGGCTAGGTTCAAGGGGCCGTGACCCTACAGCCCTCCAACTCTTCAGCTGCCATTATGATCCCTTGGAACCAAGAGCCCCCGGTATAACTTTTAGATTACTCTAAACTCACTAATATGGGACAACCCCAGTGGTGACAGGTGCAACTATGGCTCACATCCACTTTTCTCCCACATGCTCTAACCAGCCTGAGCTGCACTTGGTGCACAAAAGACAGACCCAAGGATCTGGCCTAGTATTTAACCTGCTGTGCTCCTATCCTCCTGGGCTGGATCCAGCCAGCAATACAGAAGCAATGGGCTCCATATCCCCAATCCCCCAAACCAATCAGGTCCCCCAAGACAGCCTCATTTTATATAACAACTAAATGAGTGCTGTACTGTCACTGAAACGGAAGAGTTCTGAAGGATGGGGGAATATATTTAAAGCAACACAAGCCAGTAATCTATAGTGCCTTTTACGTCCATTATTAATCATTAGCATTGTAGTGAAGCAGTGTAGCCTGGTGGATAGCGCAATATGACTACAAAGATCTGGGCTCTGTTCCTGGCGCTGTCATTGGCCTGCTGGGTGACATTGAGCAAGTCCCTTACACCCTCTGTGCCTAAATTTCCCAATCTATAAAATGAGCGTAATAATACTTCAAGTGCTTGGGAATCCACTGATTATACAAGCGAGGTGGTGTTAAACCTCATATCTAAAATTCCCATTTAGCCAAATGTTCTGTCCTGCACGGTTTTCAGTCACATTGAAAATTTCCTCCTGTATTTTGTAGCCCAATTATCCAGGCTTAATCGGTGTCACACACAACATTTGGACTCTAGAAGGCTTCTAGTGTACTGGAAAGTGAGTAATGTCTGTCTGTTTTGACACTGGGGAGCCTGCCCCACAATGGGCTCTAAGGGGTTAATAGAACCCTAGGGGAGGCTGTGCAGGAGGTAGCCAATCAGAGAATGGCTGAGGGGAGCAGCCAATCAGGGCCAAGCAGGCCCATATGAAAAAGGAGATGCAGGGAAGAGGAGAACAGTTCTCTGCTGGGAGCCCAGGGAGGAAGGATTGTGTCTCTGGAGGGCTGAGAGAACTTCCAGCGCTCTGGACAGACCAGTGCTGTTAGCAGGGACCAGAGGAGCCAGAGAGAGCTCCTGGCTGGCTGCTGGGGTTTGCAGGCTGAGGCCCTAAGGCAAGGGCAAAGAGGATGCTGGGGCCACAAGGAAGTGGCCAGACAATTTGCTGCAGTAGCCATTAAAGGAAGTGGCTGAACAGCAGACTTCAGATCCCCTGGAAGGGGAGGAGCACAGTGTGTGGCACAGCTGGAGGGCTGAAGAAGACGCCACGATCCTTGGAGAGACGTTGGTCCTAGAGCAGGAGTGATGGGGGCAAGGCACCACCTGAAGAGGGTGCACTAACACACCAAGCTAATTCCCAAGACAGCCAGCAGGAGGCACCAGAGTGGTGAGTGAACCCTGTTACAGGGTGTCATAATAGTTTATCCCAGGGGGCATGGCAAGAGAGAGGTGGGTGCAGGATCTGATCCAGGGACAATTTTGAGTTAGGTTTTGTGTGATGTCAATAATCTTGTATAAGAAAACATAAGTCTCCACATCAACAGCTGTATTTGGTGACACCCTCAGTGAACACAAGGATGGAAGTCAATGGAGTGTGTCTCTATAATTGATTTGCTAAGTCCTGGGTCTCTATCCAGCCCCTTTTGGCTGATCTGGCAGAGCAAAGGGGATCTTAAACCAGTGTAATTGGCCAGCTGATGTTTTCTGCACCAGGGACAAATCCACTGGTGGTGTAGATCCTTTGCATAGGGGGCATGTCGCAGCATGGCTGGGGAAGTAGTATGGCTGGAGCTCTGAGTTCCAGATGTGCCCAGCTGAAGAGGGAATGTCAGGACATGCCTGAGGGAGGTGGCATAGGAGGAGCAGTGCTAAGCTCTAACAAGCCCCCACTGGTGTAATGGTGCCAGCTGTTGCCAGCTGGCAGAAATTAGGACAACATTGAGGCTGCTTTAACTTGTGCTGGGGGCTGAACAAGCTCCTGACACCCCAGGGATTGAGAGAGCAAAAAGGTGGCAGAAAACCAGGTTTCTTACTCCTCTGCTCCTGCTCAGCTGGAGCCCAGGATCAGGGCTGCCATGTCTATACTCAGGACCACGTTGTAGTTTCCTGGAGAGACGGGGGATGAAATCCTGGCCCCAGTGAAGTCACTGGCAGTTGAACTTCAACAGGGCCAGTATTTTGCCTTATACGGGTTTGTACAACTGCCAGAAGCTGAGACTGGATGACAGGATGGATCGCTCAAAAATTGCCCTGTTCTGTTCATTCCTCTTGAAGCCTCTGACGCTGGCCACTGTTGGAAGGCAGGATACTGGGCTAGCTGGGCCACTGGTCTGTCCCAGTTCTTATGTACTAGCTATCTCTGAATGAAATGATGTGACCGCTAAAGTAGGGGAAGCTGGTGACAGACAGGGATAGAGAGCAGGCATGAAACTGATCTTTGCATGGGCAGCACCATCACTATCTAATTACTGAGATCCTCATGAAACACCAGCGAGGGACTTGGCGCCTATTCTGATGAGTGGCTCTCCCCATTTCATAGGATATCACGGTTGGAAGGGACCTCAGGAGGTATCTAGTCCACCCCCCTGCTCAAAGCAGGACCAATCCCCAGACAGATTTTTGCCCTAGATTCCTATATGGGCCCCTCAAGGATTGAACTTATCACCCTGGGTTTAGCAGGCCAATGCTCAAACCACTGAGCTATCTCACACCCTCCCCGCTCATGTGCCTCTGTGCAGGACTAGGAAGGGCCAAGCATCTTCATAACTCCTTCCTTTGCAAGTGAGGCTCTGCTGAGACATAAAACGGCTCGAGGCTGAACAATCTGAAGCAGGCCCACAGCGGCTTGAGGCTCCTTGCTAATTTGAAGAGACTTTGTTGCTTTTTCATGGGCGGCAGATTTTCTGATGGCTGTGGGCTCGATCCTTCTCCTACTGAAGGCAATGGGAATTTTGCCTTTGACACCAGTGGGACGATGAGCAGGGTCTCTGTGTTTTTTCTATGGCTCTGTTTACAGATCCTATTACCACGGAAACAACACATTAGCAGGTTCCATATAGGAAACCTAGAGCTTCTAAGTTAGGCGTCTTTGTGTCTTAATTCAGTACCTCTGAGGACAATAGCATGGCATTATGAGATTATCATTGGCACTCTCTTCATTCCCTCTGAGCGGCATCCCAATACAACTGATCAATCTATGACTGTTAAAGAAAAAAGGCACCGGGTGAGGTGAGGTGAGGGAGGGTGGGGTGAATTGCGACCCCAGTACAGTCTGGATATTATAATTAAATTGTATTTGAGTAGTTCCAGAGGGAATGGGGTTGGTGCAGTGGTTAGTGGTTGGGAGAGCCTACTTCTATTCTATTCTCTGCAACAGGCTTTCTGTGTGTCCTTTGGCAAGTCATGTCGTCTCTCTATACCTCAGTTCCCCTGTGTAAAATGTGGAGAAGAACTAAAACTGTGCAAATATCCGATTTTTGGGGGGGTTCGGTGGCTGAACCAAAAAAATAAAGTATTGTTTTGGCTCAACCCAAAATGAATTTTAAAAAAAAAAAAATTTGATGAGCCAAAAAAGTTTAATAATAATAATTTGGGTCATTTAGTTTCATTTTAAAGGTTTTTTTTAAACTTTTAAAAAATCTTTTTTTTTTTAAGTAGAAGGATCAAAATGTTTAAAATCTTCTCCCTCTCTTCTCCCCCCACATCCCCCCAACCAAAAGAATTTCTACCTGCTGTTCAGACATGGAATGAAAAGGCAGTCGCTGCCCCAGACAGCTTAAATATTAAGTGCTAGAGACAGGCAGTTAAACAATTACTCCTCTTTGAAGATTTCTGCTGGAAGAGCAAAGCTGAGCCTTAACTTTTATGTTCCTTTTGGTTTGTGGAAATGATGCTTTGTGTCGAGGGAAAACTCCTCCCAAAGATGGATAAAATGTTGAAAAAGAATCTGGGTTGGGTTGGTTAAAAAAACCCCTTTACACTCCTTGAAATACCCCTGTGTTTGGAGGTACCTGTGCAAATATGGATTATGGGTACATTCAAAATAACAGCAATACAAGCTGTATTTCTGTGTGGGTGTGTTGTGCAGGAAACTGAATTATACAAGGGTATAATAGAGGAACTTTTAAAACTAGACTGGGCAAGGCATTGGAAAATATAAGAAACAATCATGCATTGGGGCAAGGAAAATGCACCACATGATCTAATAGGTCTTTAACGTCTAGGATCTTATAACACAACTCAACACACAACTGTTTGGAGATAACTATGCAGTATCAATGGTTCATAGAATATTGCACTATTTAATGCTTAAAGATCATCTAGCATCTTATGGTTAATGCCCTGGGCAGAGACTCAGGAGACCCGGCTGCAATTCCTGGCTGTGCCACAGACATCCTGCGTTACCTTAGGCAAGTCACATAAGCCAAAAGTTTCAAACCAGGGTGCCAAAAGTTAGTTTCCTAATTCCATATTTGTCCCCCTAAATAAAAATGGCCTGATTTGCAGAGATGCTGGGCACCGGCCACTCCCAACTGACTTCAATTAACGTTAGGTAACAGATTTGGAAATGTTGGCCCTGATCCCTGCACCTCAGTTCTCCATCTGTAAAAGAGGGATATTAATATTTTCCTTGGGGAAGCGGGGTGGGGTTCATTCATATTTGTGTGATGCTCAGAGATGACCATAATTGGGACTGGTTGGGTGCCTGGACAAATAGGGACAGATTGCCCCATCTGTACTGAAATAAACAAAGCTAAGCAATCATTTAAAAGTAGTTATTTCTATTCCAGTAGCACCTGGAGTGTGCCAGCTGAGATCAGAGCCCCATTGTACTAGATGTAACGTCAACAGGCCCCAGTTGTCAGTGAGCAGGATTGAACCTGGGAACCCTGGAGCTTAGTGCATGAGCCTCTACCGCATGAACTAAAAGCCAACTGGCTGCTAGAGCAAACTCATTCACTCTCTGTAAGTGGTCCTGTGGCCACTAGATGGGACAGAGCACCACCCCCAGGAGGTGTGTGGGTTACATAGGCGCAGTACATACATATAACCGGAGGCAGTCCCTGTCTTGAACAGTTGACAAAGGAAGCGCCATTATCCCCATTTTACCAAGGGGAAACTGAGGCAAAGGGATAGTCCGGGACTTGCTCAAGCTCACATCAGGATCCTGTAGCAAAGTCAGGAAGGGAACCAAGAACGGCTGCTTCTTATGCCAAAATCTCTCCCGCAAAACCACTGCCCCTGCTCAGGAGGGTCTAAGAGAGGGAATTCCGAATGCTGATGGCACAGAGGGGCTCTGCTGTGCAACCTGAGTTACAGAGCTGCCCAAGTAAAACTCTGCCTTGGGCCCACCCTTAATCTGCTTGCAAAATTAAATCCACGTATTATTAAAGAAAACTCATATGCTCTATAGACGATGCCTCTATAAACAGTTGTGTCTGCAAATGAGACGATGACCTTCCCACTCCACCCCAGCAGAGAAATTGGGCAAACAGCACATCCTCACCATGCCCTTGAGGATGCTATTTAATCACGGCACATAAAGTGTCTCTGGCCTTCAATCTAGACTTTCCGAGAGGGGCTGTGTAGCAGCAGACGTGCAATAAGAAATGCATGATTAATCAGGAGCAATTACAAATATATGAAGAAGGCATTCCTATGAATCTCGCTTTCCCATTCCTAAATCTCTTACAGTATGAGAATGCGAGAGAGTGTTTATGAAGGGTGCATAATGGCCAGCTGTGTTCCTGTATGCCCCACTGTGTGTTCCCCATAATGGCATTCATTAGTCTATCTGACATAAATACTGTTCTCAGGTTAATATGTTTAACTTAATGAGGCATTTATTTTCATCCCCAAAACTATTTAAGACTGCATGTTTTCTTCCAACGAGTTGAGCTGACGAAGAGATTAATAACAAGCTTGAACAAGCAGGCTAAGAAAATGAAGCTAACAAACTCCCCTGCCCAAGTTATGGGGGATGCTTGGGCTGATCCGAGTCGGGGCAATCATTTCTGACTGGGTGGAGAGAGATAAAACACATTCTCTTTGCTTGCATCGCATTCTTGTTCCTCTCTTTGGCTTTCCTCATCTCCCCACTCCCCCTCCATGTCTCCCCCCCGGCCTCATAAAATAACTGGACTAACTTACTCTAAGACATCTTGGAATTCTGAGGGTCTCAGCTGGCATAAATTGTCCAAGATCCATTGAATTCAAGGCTCTATTCAAAAGTGCTAGGCCCACCTACACCTGCGGAGGGTCTAGCCGGACAAAGGAAGAGGGAATTAGAATTGGGTGAATGAATGATTTTTCAGTACAATGGCAGTTCTGAAAAATAGTAATAAACAAATTTGGTTCACATTAAACAGCATCTGAAATTTTTCAGAATTTTTGGAGAACTGAAAGAATCTGGGGGCTGCTCCCCAGGAGAGATTAGAACCTGCATCTCCCACAACCCAAGTTAGTACCCTAATCGCTGGGCTAAAAAATATTGTAATGGGTTGGGAAGGAGAAGGAGAGGTAGGGTGGCAGCACTTCCACATCCTCCTCCTTGGCTATTTGCAAATGGCCAAAATTATTTGTGCCAAATTTGCAAATAGTTTCAGGTCGACTGCAACTGCATTTTTCATCAAATAAAAATTTTGCAGCCATGGTGATAATGTCCCATTAGGCCCCCCCAGTCCATCCCCTGCCAGTGCCCACAGCCAGTAGAACGCAGGTTTGATTCTTGTGTTTTCTAGTGCAATGTTCTGGTCCCATTTTAAATGCCCCGATAGCTGTGAATTGCACCATGTCCCTGCTGAGAACATTCCACACCCTAGAGGGGCCAGATCCCCAGCTGGGGCTAGATTTACTAAAGGATTTAGGCACCTAACTGCCACTTTAGGCCCCTAAATCCCTGAATCAGGCCCCACTGGGATGCACAAAAGTCCCGCTCGGCTGCTCTGAACCCCGTAGGCACCTAAAATTGCACAGTGCCTAAATGTTTGCAGTAAAAGTCCTCAGGCACCTATGTTTCTGCCTGTGGGCATGTGCGCTGCGGCCCAGCGCCTGGTGTCTGGACACCTAAGCCCCAGAGCGATGCACAAACCGGAGGAAGATAGAAATCCCTGCACCTGACTCGCTGGTAGGACCCAATCCAGTAAGTGTGGTGAGGCCTCTCCTACAGGATCAGACCCCTATAGCTGAACTTCCACACAAGAGCCAGGAGTGGGGGCAAAAGGACCCCCCGATAACTTTGAGCCCAGTGGTTAGAGCTTAAAAACAGTTCAAATCCCTTTCCCCTCTCAAGTAGAGGGTGGACTGAAACTAGAGTCTCCCACATCCCAGGTGAGTATTCTAGCCACAGGGCTATAAATTATGAGGCAGGGCCTCCTCCCTGTCCTGTCTTCTCTCTACAGGCCCCTTAACCCCAAGGGAGGGTTTGGGGCTGAGAATCTCAAGCAGAGGAGGCGCATCCCTGCAGCCCAGAGAGAGGAGCCGCCTAGCATGCTGGGTTTTGTGAATCCTATTCTGAGGCGCCATCTCTCCCCATTCATTGTACAGGGAACCTGGACACCACGCTGGCCTTTGTGGAGCCCAGTGGTTTTCTAGGCAACTAAAAGTGAGGCGTGACCACGCTCAGCCTCACCACCCCTGAGCTTCTTTGTGAACCTCGCCCCTGGTGTAAATTGGCATAGCACCATTGACTTCAATGGAGTTAAAATGTTTTACACCCTCTGAGGAGCTGGCCACTGCCCACTGCTGTGGTGTTTTGGCATCAGATTTGGGCTCTGGGCCGCATGGATTAGTAATATCGCAGCTATTCCTACCTCATGCCTTTTCTTGACTCCATCCCCGTGTTCCTAGTCACACTCCCCACCAACCAAGCTAAACAATCACAAATCCTTCCTTGGCGTTTACTCTTCAAATACTTGTGTATGACAATCCATGCAACAGCCACACTTTCCATCATCCCCAGGGTTCCCCATGGCCCACCCCCTTGCCTGAGGCCAGTTACAGGAACAAGGCCTTAGATAAACATGCAGGGAAGGGTCTGTCACTTGCTATGTGTTTGTACAGTCCTCAACACCACCAGGTCATGATCCTGATTGGGGTCTATTATAGGTCCTAGTGTATTACTAGCACCATTGCTTCTACAGGTTACTGTATTTCTGTTTGTCCACTTTGACTTCTATGCATATTGCTGGTCTCTCATATTATATCTCTCCATGTTATCTATAGTATTCCAGCCCGATCTGTTCACTAAACATTCTGAGCCTGAAAAGGGCTGTTTTGGTTTTAATACATTCACAGTGAAATGACAAATAACTGTATGGATGAAGCAGAGAAACTTAAAATAAGACTGAGCTGACTGCCACATCTCCTGTAGCCTTCTATAGGACACCCAGATGTTCTCAATCTATTGCCAAGAATTAAAAGAAGGACCCAAGGCCACAATAGAGATCACAGAGGATTGGCTGCAGATGAATAGGATTTTTGTGGCTAATAGAGAAGGCAGGGATAATATAAGGGTTTGCAAAATAGTGTCTTAAAATTATTGAAATATGCATTTTTCTTTCATGAGCATTGTGCTGCTAAAATATAAAGTTATTTCAATGAAAGTGTTGTTGGTTTATTTGGAGGGAAACAAGGACAGTGTGGTTACTTTACTCTGCAGAACAGTTGAAACCTGTCTTCCAAGGTTGTTTCAGGTGAAATGACTTCAAAATTACTGTAATTATCTGACTAACATACAGAATCTACATTTCTTTAACAACACTCCTCTCTCTCTCTCTCTCTCTCTCTCTCTCTGGCCACCTCATGCACTCCATGGGCCACCTTCTATAGGAGAGGCAGGACAAACTTGTGGTTAAGACTGGCTCAGTGCTCAGCAGATCTGTTCAATTCCCATTTCTGCTCCATGTTCCCTGTGTGACCTTGTACACATCACTTAATACCACTGTTGCTTGTCTTTAAAATGGGGATAGCAATTAGGGATGGTTGGAAAATTTTCATCACAATGGTTTTCCTTCAGAAAATGCCATTTTGACACAATCAAAATGTTTCATGCAGTTTTGATGAGATTTCCCATCACAGGAAAAAAAATGCCAAACAAAAAAAATTGTTTAAAAAAAATTCAAAATGTATTTTGTTTCATGCTTTCTTCATTTTTTATTTTTATTTCAGGAACTGCCAATAGTAGTAGTAGTAGTGCATAACGTGTCATGTCAAATGATTCCAGGCTAACACACGGATATTGAAAACAGCCACTCCTCTAATTAGCACACTGAATGCTTCTCCTATTTTCTTTGTCAATGTGAAACTGTTTCACTACCACACCAACAGGAGACATTCCAGTCAAGAAAATAAGATACAATGTTGAAATCAGTACTAAATAGCATCTGCCATTAACAATTTAAAAAAATGAAATAAACCACAATATTTTCACTATTATATTGTCATGACATATAACATCATGTTATGTCATGCATTACTACTATATCTACACTATTATATTTACACATTACCAAAATATTTACTTTTGGCTTGCAATCCAATGTAAAGTTTGTGGAATATATTTTTTTGAGGAAGATGACCTCGTCACTGATTCTTTTGAGATTTCTTTGTTGTACTGTTGCTGAAATTGTTCAGCTGCAGAAAATAGATCTTCATTATTCAGTCTGTTGAACTGCCCAAGAAACCCCAAAAGGGTACAAATCAGTCACTGTGACTCTAATTGATGGGCAAGAGCTGATTGAATAGAGTCAATGATGACAAGGAAGACAGTGACCCTATAATACTGCTCAGCATTGGGTTCAGTAGGTAAGTTGCGACTGGTGGAGAACTCAGATGAAATGCCAATATTCTGTGCTACTAATCTGGACTCAGTCAGGATCGCATCCCATTGTTCACGAATCTGTTGAATGTCATTGATAAGACTTTCAGTGTTCTCCTCCTCAACATCAAGAGTAGCATTGCGTGCTTCAATTACCAGATTAGTTTAGTTGATCATTGTAAGTAGCTTCATCCACAAAGATGACATCAGAATGCATTCAAATTTGGACATCTGCTTCTGAATAGACTGAAGTTCAGTTCGAGCCTGTGCAGTGAGATTGAGAGATTCAGGCTCATTTAAAGCCTTTCTCACTGAATTCAAATGCCGTGCAGTTGGTTGAACACCATCAATCTGCGCAGACCATCTAGTTTTGGACATCCCGTGCAATGAAACAGGAAGATATTGCTTCAGAAAGTCCCACCTTTGTGGACTGCTACTGAAGAGATTGTACATTTGCTGAACGGTTCCAAAGTAATAGTAATTGCTTCCTTGCAGGATTCAGCACAGTCAACGCCTACAAGGTTTAGTGTGTGGTTTCCACAGCTGGAGAATACACAGTTTGAATTATGCTCAAGCAGAACTGCTTGTACGCCTTTGTACTTCTCAGCCAGATTAGATCCATTGCCATAGGCTTGACCAATGCAGACTTGAAAATCTAACTTGAAACCTTTCAGAATTGCTAGTACTCGAGCAGCAATTTCTTTTCCAGTTTTTCCTCGTGAGGTTTATTTTTTTTTATAATTTTTCTTCAATTGAAAATTTTGAGCTGTCTACAATCTTAACATATTAAATAACCATAGTAGTCTGTTCCTTGTGAGAACAATCTGGAGTGGCATCAACAATGATTGAAAAAATACTTGGCATTTTGATTCTCATCAAGAATTGTTGTTTGTACAAATGACCCCCATAGCTCAACAAACTCGTTTTGTATGCATGTGGAGAGATAATGGACTTGCATGCCTTTTGACTCTTTTTTGCGATTCTCAAACACGTTTAACGTGCTCTGATAAAAGTGGGTCATATTTGCTGAGGAGCTCAACTATGCCTAGAAAGTTTCCATTTGCACAATCACCAATACGTTGACTGGAACCAAAGAGCGCCAATCCCCGCTCAGAAAGAAAAAGATGACATTCAGGATGTGCTCAAGAAGTTTTTTCCACTTATTAGTTTCTGTAGAGAGTTAATTTTAAGAGTAAATTCCCAACTGAACTTTCAGCTGATGCTGCCCTATTGGCTGATTTCCATGCAACATAGTTTTTTGTGTGACGTTGAACTCTCATGTGATGGTATTTGGTCTTTCAACTTCCTCCAATCTCTGTTGATGCTCCATCCTGATTGATCAGAGAGAACTGATGCATTTGCAGCACTTTTGTTCAAAATGAAGCATGGTGCACAGTACAGAGATTGTTTTTTCCGTACTCCAGCATAATCAGTCTCTTTTGTGGGTCTTACCATTTGGAAGAGTTTTTGTCAGCAGACAAGTAGGGAAAGCAGGATTATCAGCATCTCATGGAATGTTATTTGGAATTTCAAGACCACTAATTTGAAGAAAAGATTGCATTTGGCAGCATTGCTCTTGTCAATAATTCCAGTGTCAGTCACAGTCAAATCTATAGTATTCATGAATTGCTCTTGCTGCATAAGATCTACATCTTCCTGTTGCTGTTGAGTTTCTTGATCATACACAGGATCTTCTGCTGCATCTGTTACTGTTGGCACATCTTCTTGAATCTGGGCCTATAGACTACGAAAGCCTATGATGATGGCCAAGCTACGAAGCTAGGGCTCTACTAACCAACCAGTCACCTCTTTTAGCTACCATATGAAGATAATAATAAGGAAATCTCACACACACATAATTCCTTAGTCAACTAGATGTAAAACTATAAAGACACTAAAATGTAACAATTCTTTACTTTTCAACACGCACTTGATCCAGCACCAACCACTAGCCGTGGTTTGTTTATATAATCAGCTGATCTGAGAGGACACGTTCATCATGGTCTACTCTTGTGCTATCAGAACCAAAATATTTTTATTAATATTTATGAATATTTTTAACTCTTTAATATGACAATCTGTATCAGTTAACAAAAAAAAGTTGTCTTTTACCAAATCACATCTCTTATTTGCTGAAATTTGCAGCTCTAAGCCGAGAGAGTGGGTCACTTTTTGGTCCGATAGGGATGTGCACAAAAACAAGTTGCGAAACTTATCAAATGCCAAAAAATTAACACATGTCTAAATTTGAGGTCCCCTTTGAGCTTGAGGCCCAGGCCAAATGACCCTCCTGGCCCCCCTCTGATTGGCCTGGACAGTCCCGATATTCGGAGCTTTGTCTTAAGTAGGCACCTATTGCCTCCACCCCATCCCGATTTTTCACACTTGCTAACTGGTCACCCTACTCATCAGTCTCCAATGTAGTAATCCAAAGAATTCAATGTCAATGTTCATGATCGTTCATGCACTTGCCATTGAAAAAGAGCTCTGTAGATCTTGTAGCTTGCCTCTTTTACCAACAGAAGTTGGTCCAATAAAAGAGATTCTCATCAACCTTGTCTCTCTCATTGGTCCAGTGAAATTCATTTTGATTTTGCAAATTTTAGAGTACGACTAAAGTACCTCATTTCACAATTTCTTTGGAGACATTAGTTCTCCAGTGAAAACAATTTTTTTTTGGTGGCAAATTAGTCATGAGGCATCTGCAAAGGTGAGGACCTATAAAAGGGCACCTGCTGAGCTGAGGATGGCTGTGATGGGAATGTGTGTAATGTAGGTGTAACTCACGCTAGGAAAATGGGCAGGCTTTGCCCCACGCTAGGGATGAGCGCATATAAGAGGACAAGTGTTTACTACATCTGATAGCTAAAGAAGTTGTTCCCGTAGCCAAGGCTCTGACTTCTAGTACTGAAGATCCTTGGTTCAAAACCAATTGACATCAGCCATTGGCAGCTAGCAATAGGGATCACGACTGCTTAGGTGAGTGAGTGAGAGTTAGGGTGGGATTTTCAAAAGGACCTAAGGGAGTCAGGTGCTCGACCTCCAATAGTGTTCAATGAGAGTTGGGTGCCTGCCTCCCATAAGCATTTTTGACCATTCCACTTTTAAGGAAGCCGAACTCAGTCTACGTTGGTGTAACTTCCCAGTGCACATTGAGGGGCTAGAGACGAATGGTGGCCTATTTTCACTTTGCTAGAGATTTTGGTGTGTAATATGAGGCTAAGATGGCAAGAATGTAAGCCCCTGTCTACACAGGAAAGTTAACCAGTTATACCAATATAGTTATGTAAAAGCAGCAAAGAGTCCTGTGGCACCATATAGACTAACAGACGTTTTGGAGCATGAGCTTTCGTGGGTGAATACCCACTTCGTCGGATGCATGTAGTGGAAATTTCCAGGGGCAGGTATATATATGCAAGCAAGAAGCAGTCTAGAGATAATGAGGTTAGTTCAATCAGGGAGGATGAGGTCCTCTTCTAGCAGTTGAGGTATGAAAACTAAGGGAGGAGAAACTGGTTTTGTAGTTGGCTAGCCATTCAGTCTTTGTTTAATCCTGAGCTGATGGCGTCAAATTTGCAGATGAACTGAAGCTCAGCAATTTCTCTTTGAAGTCTGGTCCTGAAGTTTTTTTGCTGCAGGATGGCCACCCTAAGATCTGCTATTGTGTGGCCAGGGAGGTTGAAGTGTTCTCCTACAGGTTTTTGTATATTGCCATTCCGAATAGCTGATTTGTGTCCATTTATCCTTTTCCTTAGAGACTGTCCAGTTTGGCCGATGTACATAGCAGAGGGGCATTGCTGGCATATGATGGCGTATATTACATTGGTGGACGTGCAGGTGAATTATGGTATATATTCTTCCAGCATAAGAATGTCTATGCAAGACACAGGGTTATGCTGGTATAATTGTATTGGTTTAAATTCTCACTTGAGATTTTTTACAAGAAACATTTTGTCATGTAGACAAAACCTATTGGAGCCTAACTGAAGATAAGAGACTGAGGCCCAAATTCTCAAAGGTATTTAGGTGCCTAGCCCCCAATGAATGAGTAGGTGTCTTTGAAGATCTGAGCTAGTGTCTAAACTGGTTCATGTGCATGCTGAAAGGGGGTTGGAAGAAGGTACGTTACATCCGATTACACTCGCTTTGGGACTTGGCCTCAGGTTTTCACCTGACCCCAGTGCCTCTAACAGGGTTCCATGACAGTTTTTCCTTTTATGATTTGCATTGTGCAGTTTCCAATCAACAAGAGGCCTCCAAGTGCTGGAGATTCTTTTATTTGCATTACCTGCCTGTTGCTAATTAGATTGATGCAGGTTTGTTTTTGCTCAGCGATCCTTAAATGTCAAGTTCCACATCTCTGAGTCCCAAGGCATCGTAATGGGACCCTGTTAGTCAACAAGAAGCAGTCTGGTGAATCTGAATACATTTCAAATACTGCAGTGTAGCCAGGAACCCATCTGTCAAGTGAGCACCTTAGCTCGCTATTCAAACTGCATTTTCCAGAGAGCATGAATAATTTAAAATACGCTGTTGCTTTTTCAGAGCAAGGACAGAATGAAGTCTTCTCAGATTGCCTGATGTATTGCAGGCGTTGTTACACTATTAAGGGTGAATCGATCAGAAGACAATGAATACTGATTTGGAGTGTTCATGGATTGATAGTATTTGCACTAGGATTAAGTAAAATTGTTCAGAAGAAAAAGAATCCTCTCAACAAACAATAATGATTTTCCACCCTTTCCATATGAGAATCTCAAAGCACTTTCGAACTTAGACTCACAACCCCTATGTGAGTTGGGTGTGAATCTTTAATTTAACACAGGCGTAGAGTGAGGTAGAGAAAGGTCACGTGACTTGACCAAGCCCACATGGTAAGTCATGGAAGAGCCATGAATTGAACACAAAGGCCTGATCCTGATTTCTCACAAGGGCAAATCAGGAGTAACTCTGTTAAGACAGTGGTTGTTACACCAGTGGAAAACAGATGTAATCTGAGATCAGAATGGGTCCCAGTTCTCAGTCCTTTTCCTCAGCCACTAAGCTATTCTCCACCTTCCCTCAGAATAACCAATATCAACCGTAACATTCTGTAATGTTCTGAAATGTTCTGCTTGGCTTTGGGTTCGTGACTTGATGTTCCTAAAAAGGTTGTTTCCAAAGAAATTCCAGCCATAACTGGAAGCCCTTGGAATCTCACATTTCCAGCTGGATTGTGACAATTCAAGGCATTTGGAGAATTCCGATTGGCATTCAGGCTTTTGGATTCTTATCCAAACCAAACCCATATTCAAACACTTCTTAGGATGGCTCAGTGCTAATTTGTATGTGCCATTTGCACTGGAGTACAGGACAAATTCTGCTTCCATGTGTGACTCCCCCTGTGAAGTGAATGGACTGAGAAAAATGGACTGCTGTGTACCAAACATTACATTAATGCAACGTTAGGGTTGTTTTAATCACAAATGTTGGGGAATTCAGAGTTGAGCAAAGTTCCTACAACAACTTTAGTTCTTCCAGGACGTACATGCAGTATTAACAAAATTCTGCACGTGCGCATCTCTTGCAGAAAATGGTGCTATATAAAATTACATCGGCAGCACACAATTCAGCTCATTTACACAATATTACTGGAGAAGCACCATTAAAATTTAGCTGGGGATAGTAGTACAGAAATAGAAAATGCTATTTGCATCCTCAGTTACAGACAGCCCCTTTCCTTGATACTGTGTTACATGTTCAATCGTATCACCATATTCCCTAGTGTTTTTGTGATCATATAATATAAAGCATTATTATAAAGCATCCATGCAAGAGAGATCCTGGTGAAAGAGTCCCTTAGAAACACTTAGAGTATTAAGAACATGACTGAAGATCCTCCACTGGTGTAAATCGGCATAGCATCAATGAATGACGGTGGCTGCAGAGCCATGTTTGAGTAGGCTGAAAACTGTACTCTGGCTCTGCCCACCAAGATGCTGGCAAATGAGTCCTAGGAAAGGTTGGCTACAGGGTGGTGGTCCCTGCATGTGCCTCCCAGAACCCAGTAGGCAATGTGGTGAGCTGAGCGAATAACTGATTTTCAGTTCACCAGCAATCAAGGGGGAAAAAATTGCTTCAGATCAAACCAAAGGTGAAAATTTGTGACATGTTCAATGAATAAAGTAAGCAACAACAACAAACAAAAACCGAAATAATTTGGGGTTCAATGTAACATTTTGTTTGCCCCCAAATTACAGGTTTTATTTCAATTCTGGAATGTTTAACTTTTAAAAATTATTTTGGAATAAAAAGAATTGGAAATTTCTAAACAAAATCATTTCACATTGAGAAACTGAAATGATTCATTTTGAAAATGTCAAAACAAACCATTTTGATTTTTTTCAGAATTTTGGATTTTTCTCCTCCGACAGAAACAATTGGACAAAGTTGACATGACGTTGCAATTTTTTTCAGTCTCAGAATCTGCATTTTTCCCTGGAAGCAGCTGTACAAATATGGCTCTCAGGACTTGTCTTCAATGCAAAGTTTGCTTCTCTTATAGCTTCATAATTCACAGATTCACTTTACGTGGTGTAAGAGCAGCTCCGATTTCTGCATCACTAAGAACTGTGGGATGTGCGGCCGGAAGTCTCAGTGCCCCACTGGTATGGACACAGGGCCCAGAATCCTAGAAATGTAGAGCTGGAAGGGACTTCGAGAGGTCATCCAGTCCAGCCCCTGGACTGCAGCAGGACTAAGTATTATCTAGTGAGACTAGCGGCTGAGGTAATGTCTTTTATTGGACCAACTTTCAAAGCACACAGATCTAGTGAGGCAAGTATTATCTGGCATACTAGCAATTCAAGTGTTATTTCATAGTGTGACCACTCACACTCTTGCAAAGCTAACACAAGAGAAGTAACTCATGTGTAGCTAGCTTGAGTTACATCTGCAGTGAAGACACGCCTTCCAAGACATAGTACTTCCTGTCCCACTGGTCATCTCTTCTGGGCATCTCTCCTGCTCTCCCCTAGTTCAGCCTCAGAGAAGGCACAACCAAGCCCTGACCATAGAATTTTTTCTCTCATTCAAGCATCAATCTCTGCTTAGTTTTAAAAAAAATCACCTGCACTCACAGTTCAAAAGTTCTGAAACAGGAGCATCTGCCAAGCCCCATCGCTCCACCCATCTGGGTTCAAATGTTGACCTGTTTGAAATACCTTGCAACATGTCAGTGATGAAAATGGGACAAGAGATGCATCAGGCCTGATTCAAAGACCACTGAAACCAGTTGGGAGATGCCCACTGATTTAAATGAATTTTGGATCAGGCTTTTATTCACAAGGCAGGAAGGTCTATATGGCATGGAACTTAACACAGTTTAAATCATAGCAGCACTTTCTGTTTTCCCTTGCAAATTTGCCATGATGCTTTAAGTGCATTTAATTTAGATTTAATAAGAATGCTATTAGAGGTTGAACAAATACCAGCTGATCACTGAGGACAAGAATACACTGTATTGTACTAACCCTTCTGTAGTACATAATTACCGATTGCACAGTAAGCCTCCAACATGTTTTTAATACACACTATTTAAATAACATGCATTAACTGCCTTATTATAAATTAGCCCCTGAGAATAATAATTTACAGCAACGCCAGCTGCTCTTTTGCACAGTCGGAGGAGAGGAGTAGTGTCTAGTGGTAAAAGCTGCAACTGAGGAATCCTTGGTTCTGTTTTTGGCTGCGCCACCGACTTGCTGTTTAGCCTTGGGCAACTTGTGCTACACCTCTGTGCCTTCACTTACCTAGCTGTAAAATGGAGGGCTGAGTTAAAATATGTGGTTGCAAGGTGTGACCCATCCATTCTGTTGCAATGGAGAAGGGTAAAAATGTGATTATTCATCACAGCCCCCATTGGTGTTGAGCGGAAGGAGTGACCGTAGCAACCTAGTCACTGAGCCTGCAGTAGGATTCCATTTCTCCCCTCGGCTTTTCAGTGACTCTGTTAATCTGGAAGAGGAACTTAACTTCCCCCAACCTGGTTCTGTCCTAAACTCTACCTGGAATTGCCAAAAGGAAGATGAGAGTGGCTGCTGGGAGAGTCCCAGCCCAATTTTGCAAACAGCTGGGGTAAATCAGCAAAGCTCCATTGAAGTCAATGCTCGGAGAGTGAATTGCTGATTTACATCTAGCCATTTAGCCATTTGGGCAGGTATCCAAACTGCACCAAACTTCAAGCAGCTTGGAATGCCACCCTCATGCGTGAGAAACGATAGACATGGGGCAGAAACAGCAAAACTTCAAGGTGCTGATTCTACTTTTAGTTTCTCTGGTGTAAGCTGTGAGCAACTCTAGTGGAATCCTAAATTGGTGCCAGTGAGATCAGACTCAAGCCCTAAAATAGAAGTGTGTTTGGTTAATCCCTGTGGTTAAATTACTGGACAGGGCCTCAGGACACCTGGATTCAATTCCTGGCTCTGCCACAGATTGATCATATGATTTGGGGCAAGTCTCTTAACCCCTCTGTGCCTCAGTTTCTCACCTTCTGCTTGTATGCTCTATCCCTTTCCCCCAACCTTTGTCTACTTGTTGCATCAGAGACTGCCTCTCACCGCACACCTGAGCCCGCAACTACAACAATGCACAAGTGATCTTGGCAGGATGGAATGGGACAAGTGGCTACATTATAGCCAGCGGCTATAAAAAAAAAACTTGTTGGGAAGTTAGTCCTCAGCGCTAAGGATAGGTTGCCTGGCTACTTAAGGGAGGCAGGCAGAACTGGGAAGCCCTCCCAGCAATAAGGCACTCTGGTGGTCCCCATGCCAGGAGGGCATTGAGCAATGACTCTGTTGTGATGGACAGAGCTAAGTTTAGCAGCTTCCTGGAAGCTTTCCTATTTCTGATCATTGTCATTAACCCCCAGGAGCACCTGTTTCATGGATGCTGCAGCTCAGAACTGCGGGCCCAATCCTGAGAGGTGCTGTGCTGTGTGCCCTCCCCTCCTTTTAACCTGGATGGATGCTCGGCCCGTTGCAGGGTTGAGTTGAGTTTTAGCATTGTGGCTGGAGAGAAAAGGCTCCTGCGGAGGAAGATGCAGCAGGAAGGCTTAGGCGTGTGAGTCTGCGGTGAAAGATGACACTGACAGGCTTGAGTGACAGGGAGGATGGTGCGGTTGTCGCTATTGGCAGGGATGGAGAAAGGCGCGAGCGGGAATGGACTAGAGGGAGGTCAGTCTGGGGCAATGTAAGTTTCAGAGGACAGCCAGACATCCAGGAGCAGTTGCCAGTGAGATGTGGGACTGGAATGGGGAGGCAGGTACAGCGTGGAGAGGCAGATTTGCGAGTCACCATCACGGACGTGGCATTTGAAGCTGAGTAAGGGGATAAGGGCCCTAGAGGAGGGGCATACAGGGAGAAAAGGGGTGGGACAAGGACACCCATGGCGGTGGAAGAGCCCACTAGAAGAGATGCTGAAGGGATGTCCAGAGATGTAGGAGGAGGACAGGGCATGTCAGTCCAGGGAGAACAAGCTCCGGAGGCAGGCAGGAAGGCAGGCAAAGGTTCATGGAGGATGAGAAGACCATAGAGGCCCACAGGTGCTGGATCTGGGGGTGCTGCTGCGCCCCTGTCTCGAAGCGGATTCCATTATAAACAGGGTTTACCATTTGGTTCAATGGTTCTCAGCACCCCCACTATAAAAGTTGGTCCAGCGCCCCTGAAGGAGGCCCTGAGCTCGGGCCATGAAGAGGTGATTAGAATCGCAGGGGAGAACAGACTCTGTAGAGCGGAGAGTCGGTAACCACACTGGAGGGGACGAGGAATGGAGATGGAGTAGAGAAAGTCGCCGCATTGGCCGTAGTGGGACACACTCAGTGGGTTTAGAGAAGGGAGATGTGGGGGGTAGATTGGGAGGGAGGTGGGGACAAAGGGAGGGGGAAGAAACCATAATGTGCTTCTATCCTGAGAGGCAGGAACCTGATGAGAGAGGGGTTAGGGAGGGAAGGCCAGTGAAGCCAAAGGAGAAGTAGGGTCACTCAGGTAGATGGTAGATTTAGAGGAGGAGGGTGGATGAGAAACGGCCGTGTCAGTGAGAGGGGACAAAGAACAGAGGGATGGGGGAGGAGGCAGGAGGAGATTCTCTGATGAGCTATAGAGAGAGTCTTAATTATCATCATTGTATGAGAAGTTTGCATGAACAAAGAGACTGGACCCTCTTGCTTTGTCAAGCACGGCAGCAGGGCAGTGGAATGGGCTGGCACCAGGAAATGCCAGTGTAAAGTTATTGGCCAGGAGCCAACCGAATCAGACTCTGATCCCCAAGGAGGCGAGGCAAGTGGACATGGCTTCCCTGGAGGAGCTGCTGCTTCCCAAATAGGAGCTGACCGGTGCAGTGC
The DNA here is from genome assembly GCF_016161935.1 of Mauremys reevesii. Taxonomy (NCBI): domain Eukaryota; kingdom Metazoa; phylum Chordata; order Testudines; family Geoemydidae; genus Mauremys; species Mauremys reevesii. The sequence goes on along the minus strand of NC_052645.1, from coordinate 10,360,134 downwards.
TCTGCATCCCGAGTCCCGCTCTTTCCATGCCCAACCTCTTTTGGGCTCAGTGCGAGCCTCCCTGCAGCCCCTATTCTGCAAAGCACTTCAGCAGCTCTTTAACTTGAAGCATGCGCTTAAGACCCTCCTTATTAATCAAAGCGCTGTAGAATGTGATGAATCCCCATTGCCTTCAGAGGGACCTAGAGAACATGCTGAGAGTTAAAGCCCGTGTCGGAGTACTCTGTTGGATCAGGGCCCTTGACCTGCGCCTTCCATACGGCTTGAAGTGGTGCTCAGACAGCTCTTCGCCTCTGAATGATTCACAGCAATCCAGCTACGCAAGGAACTGAGACGGAGCCTCCTAGGAAAACACGACTAAATCCCTCCCACTCGCTGCCTCTTGACTTTATCCCCCCTCCCCCCCCACACACACACACTGATGGGCCTCATTTTCAAAGTCATTGCAGCACGGTCCACTCGCTTGCCGGTGGTTTGTCCTGGGGGAGGTTTCCTTTTCAGTGGGGCTCGGGCTGGTTAACGAAGTCCCCCCTTGATTGGATCTCCCCAGCTAGTGTAAAATGCTGAGTGCCTCATTGTCATGGGGATTCTTTAGGATGTTGCACCCATTCTCTGGACCAGATCTGAGGCCCACTGAAGTCAATGGAAAGGTTCCCAATGATTTCAATGGTCATCGAATCAGATGCTTTGTTTTCCCCATCTGGGCACTTGTTTGAAAAGCAGCACGCTTTGTTCCTGACTGGTAGGTGGCTGTGTCACCCCATGCAAATGCTCCCTGATTAGTTATTAATGAAAAACAAGTTTGCATCAAAACCAAAATTATATTGTCGGCAGTTAATTATCACTTGTCAAAGAGACTGCGTGGCACATTGCGGATTTAATTCTCGGATAGGCTTGTAAAGCTTGTATTCCGTTGCTTTTGATGAGAGAGTCCCTTTTGTTGAGAGACGTTCATTGTTTGAACTGCTCTCAGTGGATCCTGATATTTGAACAAGCTTATGGGAAGATCACAGGCTCAGTGTTTTAAAGCAGCTTATTTCACGATCAGATGGCACAATACTGAATATATCCTAACGATTATATAGAGTGTATTCTTGCATCTTTACTTCTAAAGTATTTTATAAACCATATAGATATGTACACACACACACACACACGTGCCTAGGAGGAGGAATTGGGAATCAGGCCAAACCTGGAGCAGGATCAAAAGAAACGCCCCACAGTTCACAAATGGGGAGCCTTTTCCCCAGGCAGGACTAATTGAGGATAGGAAACATTTTCAAACCTAGCCCGTGGAGCATGTAATTCTTCTCCCTGTTAAATATCTCTAGCTAGACATAGATGATATGAATCTGTATTGCCTTGACTGGTGGCAATTTTTTGGCTTCTAGGCAAGTAAGGTTGATTCTGTGTGGTAAGGACCGCCTCTTACTATGTGTATGTACAGCACCTAGCACAATGGGGGCTCAGCCTGAGTATATACAATGCTCCCATTTGTTGTGCCCCCACACGCTAACCCCACTGTACTCATAAGGCGACGCTTTCTGAAGTGCACAGCACTCAAAACACAAGCTAGCTTCTCAAAACAATTCAGCACATTGGGTGCTGCCTTCTTTTGGAAATCCGGCCATAAGGTTGCAGTGGAATTGCTTCCTGAGGGGCCTAAATGGGAGCTGAACACTTGAAAATCCGGGCCTCAGTTCTTTTGAAAATTTGGACCCACAGAGTGAATTTTCTGAGGTGCTAAACAACCTCAGCTCTCGCATGCTTCAAGTGGAACCTTGAGCTTAATGCTTCTGAAAATCAGGCCTTACTTCACCGTCGCATTGTCTACCCCTCCCTGTAGTTAGTGAGTCTAGACACGCTAAATCGACCCCCGAGCCCTCTTCCGTCGACTCATGTACTCCACCGCCACAAAAGGCGCAAGCAGAGTTGACAGAAGAGTGGCAGCAGTCAACTCACCACGGTGAAGACACCACGGTAAGTCGATATAAGTACATCGACTTCAGCTACCTTATGTGACTTCAGCTACGTGAATAACTTAGAACGATTTCTCCCTCCTCCCACCCCCCGGTAGTTTAGACCAGGGCTTAGAAAGCTATTGTTTTAGACTACTGGAGTAGACTACAAAGTTTCCATGGGGTCTGTACAAGCTCTTTGTCTGAACTGGAACTGGTTGAAATTTTAAAAATATTTTTTGACCTTTTTTCAGAAAGGAATATTTTGTGGAAAAAAAAAATCTTCTTTTTTTAAATGTCTATTGCTTGATGAAAAGCTTTGTGACTTTTTTTTCATGGACATTTTAAGCAAAAATGTCACTGGAAATTTGCATTTGCCCAAAAGCAAGTTTGGGGAGTGAATGAAACCTTTCAATTACATTATGGATAAAAACGTCAATGGAAAAATTCCTCAATAAAAAAATGGGACCATGTTGAACCCTGCAAAATGAAAATAACTGGACATTTTTGAAATTTCTCATGAATTTTTTTTCCCAATTATTCAACCAGGTCTAGTCTTGGCTTTTTGTCGTTGTGGTTATTCTGTTTATCTACAGAACATAGGCAGTCTAGGCAATGGTGGGGCAAGCCTCTCCTATACTGTCCCACCAATGCTCTTCACCCTCGACCTTCTCTAAAAGTGAAAGGATTGTTCAGTCCTTGGCCTGTCTGCTGAGACCGCCAGTTAGTGCCAGTTCTGATGAAGACTTTTGTGATAAGAAAACCTGCCCGCAGGAACGTGACTTGAAACCAACCAGTTAATTTTGGGTATTGCCCGGGCATGAACCTGTCTTGCTGCTGATCCTGGCTTGCTGGCAGACAGCATGGTGCATTGAACCGTGCAACCCTGGCACTCGCTCACCCAACGAGCCCCACTGACATCAGTGAGACTCCTTGGGTGAGACCGTCCTCACCATTAACTTCAGTGAAGCTAGTGGTGTAAGTGCACATCCGTGTAAGGGCTGCACAGTCTAGTCCACTCCATTAGGCTGGCCAATGGCAAAAATAACAAATTAGTATGAGATTATCACTACCGTGCCAGAACATACCCCAGGGAGGACATTTTCTTTGCCAGCTTCTGGGACACATTTTCCCTTGCCTGATTAGGGCTGTAAATGCAATTGTTAAAACCTAAGATCCACGCGGCTTGGAGCTGCTAATTATCTTACGATTACCCAGAAGTAGGGTTGTCAGTTTTGGTTGGATGTATTCTTGGACATTTCTTCACATGTCATAAGATTAATCTTTAATTCCTGGAGACTCCAGGACAATCCCAGAACACACAATTGCTTTGCATAAGGCCAGGGTCTCCTTTATCTTCCCTGGCTAAACTCTCAAGATGCACCTATACATTCTGGCATTCATTTATGGCTCAAGCGGCCTCAGCACAATGGACAAACCTTGTCTAAGGTTCGAAAATAAACCTGCCACTTGGTACTGGTTGAGCTGTTGTTCAGCCATCCCCACATTTCCGAAACAGGAGTATATCTCTTTTAGCACAACCATCAATAAACAGAAGGATTAAGGAGATAGTGGGAGGAGGTGGAAGAAGGGTTGACAATGTTAGAGACCAAAGCCCTTATCTATGGGCCTGGGCCTGGGAGGGCAAGAAAGGCCTGCAGTCCAGCCTCTCCTTGATTTATGAAGCGGCCTGAAATGTTATCTCTGTCAGGGGTTGCTCCTCCCATCTTTATCTTCTCAGTCAAAAGAGTGAGTGTTGGGCTGATGCCCTGAGATTGAGCATGGGGGTACGACTGGAGCCAGAAGACACAGGTAAACTTCTCTTTGCCATATAGAGTAACTGATGGCATAGAATTGCATACACGGCAGCTGCTTGTTTCTGGTCTCAGAGCCAACGGTGAGGCTAACAGGGAAGAAATCAAACCCAGGTCTGCCAAGCTGTGGAAGATCTAGAGACATAAAAACAATGCGTGAGCTGATTATTCTGATCCCAGTGTTGTCAGATCTCATGATTTTAGTACAAGTTTCATGGTAGTCGATGTTTTATTTTAAATCCCCAGTTCCCGGAACCTCAGTTTCCTTTCTTTCTGTTTCTAGTCCTCACAGTTTGGACAAAAGCTTGAAAATGTGACCTGAGTTCAACCTAAAGGCTCAGAAACCAGGAGACAATTAAAAAGAAAGCAAAATGTAGTATTTGTTTTGTTTAAAACAAAAACAGAAAGAAAAAAAACCCTCATGATTGTTTTAGCCTTCTTGTGACTTTGGGGCCCTGACTCATGATGTTTGTGTATTTGGCGCTGGCAGTACTGGCATCTCCACGGCTATTCAAGACTGGTCAAACCAGATCCAAAGAACCCACACTTTGAGGACATGGGGGTGGGAACCTGGACTTTGGCACATGATCTGCCATGCTAAGGGCCAGATTGTGCCCAGCTTCTCTGTGATGAGTCTTCATTTTCTCACCTCATGTAAACTGGCTTCTGGTATATACTCACATCCCACCCCATTCCCTTTTTGAGCCTCATGTGCAACAGCAAGACACAACCTCTGTTCCCCCACTAGCACCTGTCAAGTGACAATGGTAAAGAATCACAGAAAGGCTTGCTTTCTTCTCCCACTGAGCAAGGAGCTTTATTAGACTAAGGAAAACAGAGTCATGCCTAATGCTACTGGTTCTCTCTGCTTCACTGCAGAACTTCTGTCCAGAATCCTACACACCCTCCTCATCTCAGGTTTCTTGCTGCAGAGTTAAAGAAACAGTTCCCCAATCCTCACACCACAAGGATCCTAGTGCCTGGGACACCCACTTACTACAAGGATAAGGGCCATATAAGAGCCTAGTGTAAAGCCCATTGAAGTGAATGAGATTAGATGAGATAAATAGATCTCCCCAATGCTTGGGCTGTCTTTATATCACCCATTTTGCAAGACTGAGCTAATCAAAACCAAATATTCCTAAATAATTGCCAAGCAACCCCTTTCACAGTGTGGATCTCTGTCCCCTTCTAGTGTTTGGACCACGTATAGAAGTTTGAGTCTGCTACTGCCTCCAAATTAGTAGACTTAGCCTTTCAGATCATGCTTTATTGATTCAGAAATCCCAGGTTCCTTCCCCGCAGACAACCCAACTAGGGACTTCATTAGACAACACACTCCACTGGAGTGCCCCCTGTATCCCTGCTTAGACTGCCTGGAACCATGGAAGAATAGAAACCCATCAGAAACAAAGCAGCATTCAAATTAAAACCCGCAAGAGACTCAAGTATTTCTCCTCTCTTTGTGTAATTCCCCATCAGTCTCTCCTAGCCTGCAAATCACAGCATTGAGATGTAATTTCCTTTAATGGAGCACTGGATTCTAATCATTTTGCATAATTTGAAATATTGTTTCTTTGCAGCAGTGAGAAAGATGCTGTATTTTTCCCCTTTCCTAAGAATGTTTTTTTTATAAAAATTATGTCTCTACAGTAGCAACTTTAACTTTTTAAAAAAATAAATAAACGGATGGGGGAAGCATTATAGGGTGAGCTGTGATGGTTATTACAGGAAAATAATGTGAGTGGAGCCATTTAACCAATTTATTTTTTAACTAAGGGTTACCCTGAACAGTCTCTCTTGATGCACAGGGAATTGCTTATGGGACCAATTATAGACCTCCCCACCTATACTCGAGCAGGAACTGGTATTGTTTTCCCAAGCTTTTATCCCAGCGGAAGTAAAACCTTCTAGGGACATGCACATGTTGTGTCAACTGAAACTACCTTTTTGAAAAAAAACAAAGGAGTGTCATAATTAAAAATAAAACAATTGCATTCAGGGCTGGTTTGAAAAATGCACCCCCAAATGGATGGAAATTTCACAAATGATGGTAAATGCACATAGCTGTCAATCCCCCAGGGGAACTCAAGACAGCAAAATGTGTGATGGTTTTGCACTTATACCATCACCTGTCACTGGAGCATCTCCAAGTGTTCTGTAAATTGTAATGAAATGAGTTTCACAGCACCAACCTTAAGGATACTTGTGATATATTTATTCAAGCCAAGTACTGCTGAGGTCTTTACTCCTGGCCTTACTCTGTCCTCCACTGTAGCCCTTTTATTCTGCTTCATTAAGGTAAGAGGGTGAAATCCGATTACCTTTTTCTGCTAGGGGTTCCTGGGCCGATGTAGGACTAGCAGAGAAACTCCATGCCATACTCCTGCACAAATCCCTAGCACAAATGGGGCTCCATCCTAAGAGGGAAATCCAGGGCTCACACAACTCACCACTTAAACCTATTTAAGCCCTTCATGTGGCTTAGGCGGTGCATTGTATCTCCTGCACTGGGGAGAAATTCACCTTTGACTGTTAATTTGCTAATAGACATGGGATTGACATTCTGGGAAACCAGTGGGTTCTTTGGGTGGGCAAGAAACGCCGGACTCATCCATTCCCGTTGACACACGGGGCCTGGTTTTCCACTGCATCTTGTGTAGACTGTAGGGGCACAGCTGGCTCCCAGGCCAGGCAACTCAGCAAACTCAGCTGGACCCGGTGAGCCCCCTCCAAATGGCGGCACTCCCTGCTTGGGTAGGGCAGCCAGCCGTTTGCTGCTTGAGTCTTGTGACAGCAGCAGCATCAGCATAGTCTGCTCAATATGTACCATTCCTGCAGCTGCCCTCATACTGGTCTCATGTCTGCCTCGTGTGCCAGCCACTGCCTGTACTTGCCGCTTTCTCTAGGCTGTATCCCTGACTATGACTCCAGCTCACCCTTCAGCTTGGGCTTGGCTTCTGACTGGTTCACCATGGCCCCTAGATCCTGACCCCAGCTTTACCCTTGGAGCGGTGCCCGACTCCTGGACCTCCCCTTGTCATTACCCGAACTGTCACACAAGCACCAGGCAAGGCCCTGGTCCACCCGCTAGATAGGCTGCCTGTGCCCTGACAGCTTAAAGAGACGCTCACACCAGTTCAAAGTGATTTTGCATTGGAAGTATTTTCCATTGATGGAGCACGGGTGTAAATGGAGCAGAATCAGGCCTATATTGTCTCTCAAGGTAAGATTTCTTTCCCTCACTCCCTGTAAGGCTTAAAAGAAAGTGCAAACAAAATAGTTCGGCCGTCAAAAGTCCCAGCTGATCAGGCAAAAATAGGATGTAAGAGGTGGTTGTATTAATTTCAGCTACAGATAAACTCCAGCCTCATTTTTGAGAATACAGTTGGCGGAAGACCCTCAGCTGGTGTAAATCTGCATAATGCCATTGAAACCAAGGGAGCTCTGCAGAACTACCCCGCTGAGGATCTGGCCCACAGCAGACATTAGGTAATTGCATGGAGATGTGCCTCAAAAGAACTCCGCTTATTGCTGACAGCTTTAAAAATCACGCTTTTCATGTGTGAAATGAAGGATTTGTATAATTGCTCATCCCTTGAACTCCAGTTTATTAAAACTGTGGCATGCACATTAAGATGAGATTATTTATGAAAGAGAGGAAATGCATCCTAAGCGATACCCATGTAGCCATTGGCTTGGGAAGATAAGAGCAGAAATGCTTGTTACTGAGGAGGGGGGTCTATATCTTTGGGATATGGTTTCATGCGGGGAGGGGCAGCAATCAAAAGCAACATTTTGTTTTGTGACTTCGATCCCTCGTGGCCTGGCACCTTGTGGCACTGTCATTTACACCTGTGCACAAGACCCTGGGCTCCCCCCAGGTCCTTTTGCTCCTCTCTGCGAGGCTGGTGCTCCCGGCTGCCTAAGGATTCCTCCACTGCAAATCTGGTATCTTCTTTCCACCTCAGATTGGCCCCTGTTTCAGGAGGGGTGGCCTGGGAAAGGGGGTGCAGCCAGTGGTGCCTTTGTCTCGGTGATCCCTGACAGCTGGAATGGGCCAAATTCAGAAGTGAGCCTCAAGTGAGATGGGGGAGTTTAGAGTGGCTTCAGTTTCACCTTCCTCCAGCCCATCTATGTCATGTGAATTGTTCCAGTCATAGGCTCTGACTTCTATATTTCGCTGGGGGTACTCCACCCCTCCCTCAAGGCCCTGCCCCCGCTCCGCCCCTTCCCCAAGACACCCACCCGCTCGCTGCTCACCACCCTCCCCCAAGCCCCTCCCCCAGCTGCCAAACAGCTGAGTGGCAGCCCCGCCGATCAGCTATTCAGGCGGGGCCCTGCTCTACAGCTGATCAGTGGGATCCTGCCAAACAGCTGTGTCGGGTGGGTACTGAGCACCCACTATTTTTTTCCAGGGGTGCTCCAGCCCCGGAGCACCCAGGGAGTCGGCGTCAATGGTTCCAGTTCAAAAGTCTCCATTAGGCTCATCGGGCCAGCGTCAGAAGTGATGTGTATGGAGGCTTAAGTTACATGTTTATTAATGGTTGTGAGTCCAGGGGACATATCACACCATGGATTTTTGAGTAGAATTCCTATTGAAATCAATTGGAATACACCTTAACAGTTGATGGCATTCTATGGCCGGAAGAGAATCTGAGTCCAAAAGAGTCTAGCAGAATCTAAACTGGTGTGATTTACATGCTGAAGGGGCCAGAAGAAGGTACATATTACATCAGCCTTTTATTTTAACACAGGTAACAGGGCTCTAATCCGGGACTGCACTTACAAACACACAAGGTCTTTTCCCAGCTGGATAGCCTGTCCTTCCTTCTAGTTCACCTTTCCCCAGAGAGGGACACAGCCTTTTATGCTCCTGAGTTGGAGCTAATGAGACCCATCAGCTCTGGCATCCAGGTGAGTCACCAGAATAGCTCTGTACCTCCCCTAAGGGTCCTGACACTTGGTGACAGTTACATTGTATTTTATAGCCTTGATGTCTTCATCCCAGGTTTCCAAGCACAGCTGGTCTTTCACAAATGTTCTATCATAGATCACCCAGCCTCAGACGAGGCTGTGTTTTAACTGGTTAAAAGTAAAAAGGGGAAAAAAGAAAAAAAAACACTCAGTGTAAGAGAGAGGAAAATTGACAGGGTTATTTGAGATTTGTCCTCTTTCCCATGGTGATTGTCAGTGCTAAGAATACTTTTGACAATGTCTATGAAATATCAGATGGAGCGGTGGCAAAGGCTGTACACGATATAGTAATTCAAATAGATTCAGTCCATTTTGCCTGTCATCCTAATTATTATTGTAATAGAATGGAATGCAGAGAAGAAGGAGGGGGGAGAGATGACAGGCTCTTTCTTTCAATCTTAAATCCTGCAGAATCCTGACATTCTGGATTTACATATTTTATTAACATGGTGTCCCCCTAAGTGGAACCAAAATATTAGACATTCAAAATAAGTCCTCTCTCTGCTCCAATTGTGTTTAACCCCTTGAGTTCCTTAGGGGTGTAAGTTCAGGCCATAAGTCCAACACTAACTGACAGGAGTTAGGGGGTAGGTTATTCCATGAATGTCCTTCTCCTGGGGGTAGGTTATTCCATGAATGTCCTTCTCCTAGGGGTAGGTTATTCCATGAATGTCCACTACAAGGTTTTTTCCACCTTCCTCTGAAGCGTCTAGTACTGGCCACTGCTAGAGAAAAGAACAGGAGTTCTTGTGCCACCTTAGAGACTAACATTTATTTGAGCATAAGCTTTCGTGGACCCACTGATGAGTCTCACTGATCTGGAGCCTGTGTCAAAGCCCATTGAAGTCAACTGGAGCCTTTCCACTATCTTCAGGGGGCTTTGAGAACTATTGTGGTTTTGTTACAGTTGTGGTGTTTGCTTTTAAACAGCTGGCCCTGGTTTTGAAATCTAGTAGGAGTCGGGTGCCGTCCACCTCCTTCGCTAACCCAGCCTCGCATAGACATTCCGGAGGACATTGGGGACAGAACTAAGCCCTGCCCTGCTCAGTACTCCTTAGGGTACGTCCGTCGAAACAGCCCCCAGGACTGAACACACCCCCGCCCAGCCCAGGTCGGCAGACCCGGCTTAGCAGGGCTCAGGAGCAAAGGAAGCTCCTTAAAAGTGGGGGGCCCACGGTGCCCAAACCGTGACCTCACCGCCGCTGCCACTTCTCCCCAAGGCCCCTCCATGCCATCCCTTCCCCCCAAGCCCCCGCTTCCATCCTGCTTCTTCTCCCCAAGACCCCACCCTCCATTTGCTCCTCTCCGGCCCCTCCCCCATCACTCCCCCTTACAGCCGGTAAAAAGTGATGGGGCCATGGCCCCCTGACCCCTCCTGTTCTGGCGCCCCTGGCAAGGCTCCCGCTCGTGCTCCAACAGCTGTGTACACAGCACTTTGTGACTCAGGCTGCCTCTCGGGCTCTGACGCCCACCCCCTCCCAAGGCTCCAGAGCCCAGGCTGGGAGGTTTGCTCCTACAGGCTGTGTAGACAAACCCAAAGTGACCTCAACCCCAAGCCCAAAATTCCACTCAGGGATGTCACACTTGGAAACCTCATGATGTTTAGAGATCCTGCGAGGATTTCTAAAAAGCAGGGCACTTTACTAGGCCTGCTATTATAGCATCAGCTGAACCACTGTTCGGTTTCCGGTTTTTATTTAGGCTTTGTTTCATATTTTTTGTGAGACGTGCATTGGCAAAGTTCCCGCTGTACAGTTATTACACTCCAATCTGAGAGTAGGTGTATAATTGCAGCAAACACATTTTTTTTAATGTATTTTCATCTATCTATAAATAGGGAACGTAATTATCCGTAATTATCATATGCTTATCTTGTAGCTAAGTGTATATATTGTTTCCCCTGAAGAGTGTGAGCTCCCAATTCATGACAGGGATGCCAGCTTTGCAACCATGTTTTCCACACCATCAATTACCCAGACGATGTTTAGTCATCATCTTAGTGATGTGGCAGGGGAGGAGGGTGGAAGAGCTGAAGAAATCATTAACTCCAGACGGTAGAGATTTTTCACATCCTTGTCTAAATGTGATGATGGGCAAAATCATACCAGACACACACACAGTGCCCCATTCATCACTGATAAGGGCAGATCAAGCCACTGGGAAGAGAAGGATGGTCTTGTGGATTAGTTGAAAGAAAGCTCAATCCTTAGCTCTCTTACAAACTTCCTGGGTGATCTTGGGAAAGAGGTTTGATCTCATACCGCTGGTCAAAAATATCCCAGCAAATCTTGTTTCCCAATGAAAAATGGACTTTTTCCTTTTAATTTACCATCATTTAGCACCTAGGAGCCCTAGTCGTGGGCTAAGCCCCTATTGTGCTAGGTGCTGTACAAATAGAGAACAAAAAGATGGTCCCTGCGACCAGAAGCTGAGAACTGAAGGACAAGACGAGAACAGATGGGGGAGTACAAGGAAACAATGAGACAGGCCTGTGATCTCTGGGAATGACAACTAAATTTCACAGAAATGTCTTTTTGACAACAAACAAATAAAACCCTCCACACCCCATATCACACACACTTATTACAAAACATTTTACCAAAACATAAATCAGGTTTTTGTTTTTCATCAAAAAACTGGAACATTTTCATGAAATTCTTCAACCATTTTCAGATCAGCTCTATTTAATCTCTCTGTGCCTCAGTTTCCATTCTGTAGGAATGGTTAATAATCTTTCTCTTGTCTATGTATTCTTAGTGCACTGAGACCTTGGTCTTCGCTGGGACATAAAACGTGTTTTGTCTACAGAGAACATGGTTCAGGAGGGAGTGTGATCTAGTTTAATGGTTAGAGCAAGCAACTGGGTGTCACTATTGGTACTGATTCTCTAGTACTTCTGCCTTGTGTTGTCATTTTCCTCTGTGCAGAGAAGGTGTAAAACTGAACAATGTGAAACACTAACAATTTATACTCGGTGCTCAGCTATATGACTGCAGGGCAATGGAGAAGCAAGCCTCAAACCTTCGTTTTGCAGAAAAATGCCATTTTTTGCACTTTCTTCCGAGAGTTTATGCCAATTTTGGACAAAATGGCATATTTTCACTGAAATCACGGGGAAAATGTTAGTTTCAGTGCAAAGCCATTGTTGGTCAAAAATTGACCTGTGAATATAGTCATAGCAAAAATTTGGCGGAAAATTTGGAAATGGACCCAACTTTGAGCTTATAATGAAGGGCCCAATGACTTCAGGGTCTGAGTGGCCATGACTTGCACTGACTTCAGGGGAGGAAAAGGGGATCAGCACCGCTCAGGATCAGGCTAACGATCTTCTAATCTGAAAAACAATGCTAATGATACTTAGGGATACCAATCAGAATCGGGGGGGGGCTTGTGCTAGATTCTGTTCCTATGTACATAGGAAGAAGTGTCCCTGTCCTGAAGATGGGTCCACCAAGTTGGATTCTTTTCCCAGCTCAGTCTTTGATTCAACGTGTGCCCCTGGGAAAGTTACTTAATCTCTCTCTGCCTTTGTTTGTCCCTGGGTAAAAGGAGGTCACTAATACTAATCCACCCAGCAGGAGATATGGGAGGTGTGACTGCTGCACGGGTAGACATACCCCAGCTAGCTTTGATCTAGTGAGGTCTAATAACCATAGCAGTGACGCTGCAGAAGAGGCTAGTTCCTGGAGTACATACCCAGGGCCTCGTGCTGCCACCACTTCATTGCATACAGCCCGCGCTGCTGCTGCGTCACCAGTGTTGTTATTGGAGCTAGCGAGGTTAAAGCTAGCTCGGATATGTTTACGTGGGCTGCAGGCCCATCTCTGACGGCAGTGTAGACACACCCTCCTTTGGTGAATGTTGGTAAGACACTTTGAGATCCTCGCCTGCAAGTTACTAGGGAAATGCACCGTCTTGTTTTAATCAGCGGTAGAGCTGGCAATGGGATCTTTCCTTTCCTGCCTGAACAAACAGAACTACTTAAAAGAAAGTGACAATGGGCCCCTTACATTTGGTTTGCTCAGATGGTTTTTAAGCCTCAGAACCATCCGAGAAGCTGAAATTGACATTTGCTATACAACAAGTTTGCTGTCCTCATTTGAACAGGCCCACACCTATTGATTTAGGGCTGGAGTGTGGTGTCAGTTACACCAGTTGTGAATCCGGAGTAAAGAACACTGATTTCATTAGACTTCCTCCAGACTGACTGCGATTTAACTGAGATTAGAATCTGGCTGTGGCTGCTTTGGACTGTGCCAGGAGAGCATCATGATCACGCACCCCCTAATTAATATTATTAATATTACCGTAGTGCATAAGGCCCTCGCCAAGGTAACTCTCTTGTGCCAGGTGCTGTTCAGGCACATAAGAGGAGACAGTCCCTGCCTGGAAGAGTTTACAGTCTAAATGCACAAGACAAACGACGGGTGGGAAGGGAAAGGGGCACAGAGCCGGGAAGTGACTTGCTCAAGGACACAGAGCAGGTTGGTTGCAGTCTATTCCTGAATAGAAAGCTGATCTCCTGACTCCCACGATCCACTGGCCCATGCTCGCCCTTGTAGCAGGGGTGCTGGAGTTGGGGGGGGGGGCTCCAGGAGAAGGGACGGCACAAGGGCGGGGTCTTGGGAAGAAGGGGTGACGTGACATGGCACCTGTGGACCCCCCCACACACACACTTTCAGGGCGTTTCCGCTGCACCTGTAGTAGTGCTGTACTTTGAGCCAACCCCACCAGCAAATCAGAATCTTCATTTTTCAGTTCTCGCCACTGCTGACAAACTTCCCAGCGTCTGCTCCCACCCCACCCTTCTCCACCTTGGATTGATCAAAGACACAGCACAATCCCCAAGTGCACATTTCGCATCTCAAAAATCCCCCACAACAGACTCCCAATCTTTGTTTTTCTCCTCTGGAAATGAATACAGTTCAAAAATTGACACACAAATATAGAGATACATATTTTGCGGCGCTGCGTGTCTTATTACTCTTTGGCAATTAATGTCATTTACAAAATGACATCCACCAAACCAAAGAATACGATTATGTAAATTGCCGCATGAAATAAGTTGGCAATTTCACAAGCAAAAGAAAAAACACAAGAAAGGAAAGACGGGGGCGGGGGAGAAGGGGAGTGAAGCCTCAGTTTCTAACAAGGCCCAAACTTTTTAAAGACAGAATCGGAAGGCATCACAACTTTGTTGTTGTTGTGTTGTTTTTTACCTTCACCCAATGATTCCATGAACTGCTTTCCTCATGTGAGTTGTTTTTTTTTATTCTGGTCAGGCTGCAACGTTGACAACATATTTGATCTGAATAGCAACACCATACAGGGCTGGCTTGGAAAGTGATGATTTGAAATATAAGTGGCTGTGACATCTGTATTGACAACCAGATACGTATGGTGAATGCCTGGGTGCTCACTCTCTGGGAGGCCATCATCCCCATTGAAGTCACAGAGAAGAAAAGATAATTTCTGCCTTCCAATGATTTGTCATTTCTTTATTAGCTTTCCATACCTTGCCTTTGACTGCACAATAATGTATACCTTGCACCTATTTATTAGTAGTAGTAGTATTCATTCTTGCCTCTCTAGTTCTTTGACATTGATTTCTCCTTCTTCGCTGCTTCTGCCCTGTACTTGGGGGAAAAAAATTAAGTGGCTTTGTAATTTGCCATGATTTGTATATACATATATTTTGAAAAGCGAAATGGTGGTTCTTATGCCTGAATTTTGTTGGTTTTAAAAAAAATCTTTAACAGCAGCTATGTGGAGAGAAGGGGGAGAGGGATTATATTTCCCTGAAAAATGGCTTTGGGAATTTCAGCATCATGCTTTGCCAGATTAAGGGATCAGATCAAATGAATTTTGCCATCAGAATAAGAGATCTGTCTTCGGGTGGGGGGGGGGGAGTTTTAATTTGACAGAAGGCTTTAAGGGAATTTTACAGAATTCATTTTGCTGACAGATATGATCAAGGTATTAGACAAAAACACATTTTGTCACAAGAACGCTGTTAGCTGTTTGACATAATGCATTTTATCCAGCGTCAGGATTTGGTGAAAGTGACAGTCATTTTCTGTCCAGTGAAGCATGGGATTATTGTTTCAGCTCAGAAAGGCCCAGCCGTACTGCACTGGCCTAAGGAGCAGCAGTAGGGGATATCAATTAATTAGGAGACCCGAATGAGCTCCAGAGACTGCCTGGCCTGACCTCATGCCTTTTGACTTTGTGCAGTGCCCAAGCTATCCTGCATCGTGGGGGGTCTAGTCTGGCAGAGGCGTCCGACAAGTCAGTGATCTGTGCCGCAAGGAGAAAGAGGCTGACTCCTGGCTTTCAAAGTCTTGCCTCTGACACTCTCCCTAGGTGGCAAGTCACTCCAGACATTCCATGCCTCCATTCACCATGGGGAAAATGACCTGATTTTTTGTTGTTTGTATTATGGTAGCATCTAGCAGCCCCATTTGGGATCAAGCCCCAATTGTGCGAGGTGCTGTACTGCCAGTCCCTGCCCTGAAGAGCTTCTGATCTTCATTTAGATTGAAAGTTCTCTGGACCAGGGACTGTCTTTTTGTTCTGCATTTATACAATGCCTGGCACAACGGGGTCCTGCTCCATGACCAGGGCTCAGGTGTAGACTGGGGAAAGGAAGTATTAATGTGCCCATTTTACAGATGGGGACTAGAGGCACAGAGTGATAAAGTGACTTGTCCAAGGTCACACACAGGAAGTCTGGGGCTGAGCCAGGAATTGAACACAGATCCCTTGAGGCCTTGTTGTGTGCTTACCCCCACACGATTATCCGACCTCACAGTGCAAAGTTTAATGAACGATTAAGCACATTAGCTCCTCAGATGAAAAGTGACCTAGTGTGGCGTACATAAAGGGCAAACCCGTGCTCTACTGGGTGGTGGTGGGTGGAGAGTTTGCAGTGTTCCATCCTGTCTCCTGCTGACACACTCCATCCAAAGTACTACTAAGAAACTACACTCACCCTTCATAGTAAGGCTGTATTCATATTTTATTATTGTTCATTATTTGTATTCTGGCAGTGCCTAGCAGCCCTGGTTGTGGACTGGGGACCCCATTCTGCTCAATGCCAGACATTTTTAGTGCTGTTAGTTGGGTGATGGTAGCACCTAGGAGACTCAGTCACGGAGCAGGGTCCCGGTTTGCTAGGTCCTGGACAGACACAGAACAAAAAGCTGGTCCCTGCCCCACAGAGCTTAGGCTGGAGTTTATAAATGGTTGATAAGTGTTTGGAAGATGTTTTGGTAAAGACTTAATCAATTCTAGATTCCAGCAGGTCAGTGAGGGTTGGGAATAAGGCCCTCAGCTGTGCCTGCTCAGTACAGCTAATAGCCTAATGAGTAAGCTAGGCTGCCTGTTGGACTGTCCCTGCCTGATTGCCTGCTGGCTTCCTCAGCCAGGTTCTTAAACCTAGCAGCAGCAGCAGCTCACTGGCTGCTCAACGCGAATGCCCATGGACTCGCTTCCTCCCTGAGTTCGTCTCTCCAAGCCCTGCTCCTGCTCTGGTTCTCCCCTGCTTCAGCCCAAATCCTGCCCTGCACCCAGCCTTCTTCCCACGTTCCCATCCTCTTCCAGCCTCACTCCTGTCTCAGAACCTGGTAAGCCAGTTCCGACCCTTGGCTCCGACTCTGGGTTGCTTCAACACTTGGCTTTGGCATTTGGACTCTGACTTCGGTCCCGACTCTCGGTGCTGATTCCTGACCCCAGCTCTGTCTTGACCCATGGTTCTGGCATTCAGGCTCTGACCACTAGGCCTGACTCCTACTCTGAACTTGTCCGCTGAAAGTGAGCTGCTTATTACCTTCCACAACATGGTCTGTTGATATGCTTATACCGTCTATAACATACACTATTCATGAATATAACATGTTTCTTCATGTTTATAACATGCCTAGAATTGGCCAAAGAATGATAATTCTGTTTCATGACAACTTTTGAGGTTTCAGAATTGGTTCTTGTTTCACATTGGAACAAAAATAAAACCTTTCAAAAGCTTCACAAAATGTCTAATTTCCTTCTCTCTCCTCCTTGTTCTGAAAGTGATCAGAGAGTTCACCCAGGACCTCAGAACCTTTCCATTGAATCTTTTGTCAGCATTGAGTCATATCCCTGAACCATTTCAGCTTTGACAAAACAGCATTTTCTGACAAAAAAAAAAATTTGATCAACATTTTTAGTCAGCCTTTCTTATCATATCAGTTAATCCTTTATAAATCATGTATAACTGGAACCTTATTATAAAGTGCGATTGAAGGCATATGGCAAGGACAACAGAAGGAATTCAATGCTTCAATGGAGCAGGGTCATTGCCCATGAAGGCAAAGTCACTTATCTTGAGTGAGAGCAGAATCAGGACTAGTCTGCCTATTTTAGATAATTACCTAGCCCACATCATCATTATATCTGAGCACCGCAACACCCCTGTGAGGTAAGGAAGCGCTAAAATCCCCAGTTTACAGATGGGAAACTGAGGCACAGAGAGACTAGTAACTTACCCAAGGTCACAGCGGAGGGAATGAAAACAAAGTCTCCCGTGTCCCATGCTAGCACCCTAAGTGCTGGACTAACCTTCCTCTCCAGTTTCATGTAAACTTGCATCGATTCACTTAAATGTTTCTTAAATCAATGTAGTTCAGTGTGTGTGTGAACACTCTTGTTCTGGATTAAAATTGGCTAAAGTCAGTTAAAATATGTGCTGTACAGCTCCTAGGTTCAACCCCCTGAGATGACCCATGAGGAGGGTTCATCACAGAGGCAAGAGACAGAAGCTCTCAGCTTCCAGCCACAGATACCCTGACGTGTAACCCACAGCTACATTTCTCAAAGCAGTGGCTTGTTTTCTTCCTGATATCACTCAAGATTCATTCTTTTTTCTCGTGCGTATTCTCCCCCCACCTCGCCTGTGCTCTAAAGAGCTCATCAAGTTCATTTTGTTCCTCTGCTTCAGCTCCGTTTGGAGAGATGATGATAGAAGTGTGGGTTTGTTCTCTGAATCTTCTTAATAACCACCTCTTTGGTTAGCTGGATGAGAGTGATAAATCAGTCTCCATTGTTCTGAGCCCTGACAATGCTGTAGAAATATTATGAAACAAACAAAAAATTACATATCTATCAAATGAATAAATCACCTTTGTGCAGAAACTGGCAAGAGAGTTCTTTGCCACAGCAGTGCGAGAATATTTACGGGGATATATCTAGGCCAGAGAATAACAATCTAATCAGTGAGTCCCCTAGATACCTCTCTCATGTAAATAGGCATCCAGAAAGGGGGATTAAATTTAGAGAGCTGTGTTTGATACAATGTCCTCTCGTCTGTGATTTTGCTATATGGGCTGAAGATCCAAATAATGATAGTTGGCCAAGTTCTCAGAGTGGGTAAACTGGTGTAGCCCCACTGACATCAGTGAAGTGATCCTGATTTACACCAACTGAGGATATGGCCCGTGTCTTTGTGGCTTCAACATCTTAAATCCTGTATATTTTCTGGCTTTGCTTAAAATGGAAATTGACTGAACCCATTTTGCAGATGGAGGGTCGGAAAAATCAAGGCCCTAATTCTGATCCCATTGACACCAGTGTTCAGGGGTGAATTTGGCAGACTTGCTCTTGGTTTATGCTGGTGTAATTACATTCATAATTGATGTTGCTTGCCTGATTCTCCAGTGCTTTGTAGTCACTATACTCACTTTGCATTAGTGCAGGGTAGGAGTGCAAAATTTCAAGATTTTCCAACCAGCACTAGTGCAAAGAGGATATAACCTACTTCCAGATCAGGATGAGAGCTGTAAAAACACCGAGTTAGGTATAGAGGAAGCCTGGATTTCTCATACACAGATGTAAATCATTGGACTCAATAGAGGTACACTCGTGTGAAAGTACAAAGAGGAATAGGCCTTGTGTTAAGTCCTTGTTGACACATTTGCAGTGTGATCTTGTGTGCACGTCTGAGCCTCGCTCACCTCCTCAATCCAATGGGTGTGACGTTTACCTGCTAAATAACGCTGGGTAAGACGTTACCCAGAGAGGAGCCTAGATCTCAACTTCCTGAAGCCCCAGCCCATGGGCTTAACTCACCAGAAGGTGAAATTCACTTCTCTGGAGAAGGCTGATACAAAGTGTCATAGTCTAGTGAAAAGGGAAGTGGACTACAGGCAACCCCAAGTCTCTTCCCCGCTCTGCCACTGACCTGACGTGGTACCTTGGGCCCGTCACTTCCCCTTGTACCCTTTGCTGTCCTTTCTATTATCCGATTTTTCAGCAAGGATTGCACAGGGTCAACCTCCCCACATTCAACTCTGTGACTAGACCCCCACCCCCGGCATGCAGTCTGGGACTGTGGTGGGCCCGCTGTGCACCCTCCCACCCTTGCCCCTGCTTGCCGAGAGCTGATCAAAAAAAAGCAGCAACAAGCTACAAGCCAAAAACCAGCAACAAGCAACTCACAAGCCAATTAAGCCAAAACCAAGCCCAATTTCTGCATTTTTTTCCCACAGGTTTGGCATGTCTGGCACATGGCCCCCTGCCAAGCACCTGCCCTGATTGCTCGTCCTCAGGGATCTGACCCCAGCAACCTAGTGGAGCAGACCCAAAACTGCCACACCCAATTCCAGAAGCTTCTGGATGTGGAGTGCTAAATCTGCCTAGCAACAATAACCCGGACACAACTCGCTCCTATCTCCCGCCAGTGGGTCTCTTAAAGAGATCTCTCCCTATTGGGCACATGGGTTACAGTAGCACCTGAGCTTAGCATCTGGCCTGCTGCTTTAAGGGTGAATTTCACCTTAAGCTCTGTGACTTCAAGGAACTGCCTCTTTATCCTTCTGCCCCCAAATTGATTTTATTTGCGCAAAGTTATTTGACTTTTTCAACGGCCGTCAGAGAGCAGCAAACATTTTGCTTGTAATTACGGCAGAATCGCTGCAATTTCATGGAGATTCACACCCTTGAGAGCAGGCAAAGTTTGATGTGAGAACACCCCAAACAAACCCAAAACTGAGATGCCACTGGCTCTGAGCCCTGGGTCCTTGAAAGCAGGGTAGGGAAAACTCCTGCCAGTCTTGGCCAGATCTCTATGCGAATAGGAACTGGTTTAACATGAGACCTTCATTTTAAGATCATTTCATGTTTCAATGTATTTTTTTAGAGTAAAAAATTAAGAGCAGAGGATGCTCATTCACGTAGATCAGATCTCATCTAATGTAAATCAGTACAGCTCCATCGAAGACCCTGGTCCAGTTGCCCAGCTGGTGTAAACTGCTGTAGCCTCATTGAACTCAACAGAATTATGCCAGGCTGAGGATCTGGCCCATGTAGTTTAATTGCCCTAAGGTGGACTCATAACGTGATGAGAGGATGATGCAAAAAAACCAGACCCTCAGCTGTCATAGCTCCCCTGAAGTCCATGCAGCTGTAGCAGTTTATACTAACTGAGGGTTTGGACCAGAATGGGAGGAATGACATCAACTAAAAGCAGGAGTGAAAAATAAAAGTGAGGGAACAGGGCCGGTGCAACCATTTAGGCGACTTAGGCGGTCGCCTAGGGAGCTAGCATTTGGGGGGCGGCATTTTCTTTGGCAGCGACCACAGCAGCCGGATCTTCGGCCGCCCCCGTTGCCGCCGGCATTTAGGCGCAGGGAGCTGGGGCAGGGGAGCGCGGGGAGGGCCGCCTGTAGCAAGTAAGTGGGGGGCAGCACACAGGGGAACTCCCTGCCCCAGCTCACCCCTGCCCCGCCTCCTCCCCGAGCACGCCGTGGCTGCTTCACTTCTCCCGCCTCCCAGGCTTGCGGCGCCAATCAGCTTAGGCACCGCAAGCCTGGGAGGCGGGAGAAGTGAAGCAGCCATGGCGTGCTCGGGGTGCTCGTGCGTGGAGTAGGGGCGAGCTGGCACGGGGGGGTGCCTGAGGGCGGAGAGGGGGGCTCAGGGTGGGGGTTTGGGGACGGGGGAGGGCGCAAGGTGGAAGTTTCGCCTAGGGCGCGAAACTTTCTTGCCACCGGCCCTGCGAGGGAATTACAAATGACTAGAAATTCGGGTCTGATGCTTCACGGAGCGGAGTACTTTTTACTGGTATAAATCAGGGTAGTTCTGTACAATGGAACCAGGAGACTTACCCTAGCGATGGGTCTGGTCCATTGACTTCATTAAGAGCAGAGGATGCTCATTCTCCTTACAGGAGAAATGCAGCATCCCAGAGTAACAGGGCCTGAGAGAAATCATAGCAAAATGTACAGGGAGTTGTGTTGGCGGGCATGAAGTCAATTCAAGGGGGTCAGAGCACCGGGCAGGAGGAAAAGAAGGAATGTAAATTGCATTCCCTTTCTCTGTCTACGGCAAACTAAGAGTAAACAGGCTGGCAAGGCGTGAAGGAGGCTTAGGAGCTAAAGGTGAGGCAGCAGACGCCTCCGTCTTCAGAAGATTAGCCTGGCAAATGGGCATCTGTTGAGCTCCGATGAAAGGCAGAGCCTGAGATCAATGCGTCTGCTATTATGCCGCTGCTTCTCAATGCAGAAAATGCATGAAATATGGAGCGAAAGTTCAGGGTACGGAGCGAGGTTTCCGAATGTATTGCTGGGCAATAATTAGCTAATTAACAGTCTTTTGCTTGGCTGCAGCAGAATTTGTAATCTATTTCCTACGGAACGTGGCATAATGAACACATAATTGGATTCTAAGCACCCACTGCCATTTGTTATCCATAAATGAGCATCCGTGTGTGTGTGTGTATGTGTGTGTGCTTGTTTTTAAACAGTTTGGGCCAAAAAAAAAACCAAGTGAGTGCTGCTGGCGGAGCAAAATATCAGGACAAATTGCGTCCCAAGCAAAGATCAGTCAGGATGCAGGACAAACACCTAAATATCGGGACGGTCTCCCTAGTGACCAGACAGCAAGTGTGAAAAATTAGGATGGGGTGGGGGGGTAATAGGAGCCCATATAAGAAAAAGCCCCAAATATTAGGACTGTCCCTATAAAATCAGGACATTTGGTCACCCTAGGCCAGATGGTATAAACCGGTGTAGCTCCATTTAAACCAGTAGAAGAGCTAGCTCATTTAATAGAATAGCTCATTTTTGTGGGGGTTAGCGGGCGGCTAGATCTCAAGGTGTGATTGATGCAACCATGACCCCTATTGCAATGTAACCATCCCCTCCTCCGCTTTAGTGAATGTGTTTCCACGGCAGCCCCATGCCACATCTCCACTGGATCTTTGCATTGAGAGGTAAAAAGCTCTGCTCTGGGGAAGAGGATTTGCATGGACGGTGGTATTATGTCAAGATAAATGATTCAAGGGCATGGAGGATTCTTTCCTCTGCCGTTTGGAAACAAGGTGGAAGAATGGCTGAGGACCTTGCAATTCTGGCTGGGTTATAGGCAGACCAGGTGGGGGAGGGAATATTTTTTTATTGGCCTGATTTCTGTCCGTGAGAGAGATGAGCTTTCGAGCCAGACAGAGTTTTTCCTCAGACAGGCAAGTGGGGGCAATCTCTTGGATTATATCTATTGACAGCATGTGTTAGTGTGAATTTTAATACCTTGTAAAGACACCGTTAGGCACCTTCTAGTGTTGTCTAATGAATAAAAATAAACATATCAAACAGAGTACAAACCCTGGGTTCAAAATATAGCCTATCGTATCCATCACCATGTATTTCCATCTATCTATATTTTTGTACCATACTTATCTAAAAGCCAATGTCATAAGGCATTGGGTATTTCCACAGTTTCTTATGGGTAGAGCCCTGCAACTCTGCAGATACCCGCTTTATAGCTGTGGTATCTGCATCCGTGGGGCGGTTGTCTTGTTTACAATTTTTGAGGATCAGATGCGGCTCCAAATTTTTGTATCCACGCAGGGCTCTACCTATGAGTCCCTGGCACGATCACCATCTCAAGAGATGACTTGGGGGATGTTGCTACATTGCAAATGCATGATTAATTAAAATACGAAAAACAAAAGACAGCAACTTAATTCAGAGATGCAATAGACTTAGCAATAGAGTCTTCTTATTTATCATTTTTTTTAATTTAGTTTCGTTCTTATGGCAACCCCTCATTTTCATATTAATGAAGCCAGATAACTTTCCTATGTTGGGATGCCACTGGGACCTCCATAATTAATGTATCTAATGTGAAAGTTTAAGGTTCATTAGGTTTAGAACTCAGGCAGGTTTTTAATCAAGCATGTTATGGCAAATCATTAAAAGCTGAACACAATTTGTAAAATATTGCAGTAATATTTAGTTGCATGTTAGCTCGGAGCAGAGTAAGGGGGTGCGGAAAACGTATTGCACCTCTGAGATCTCCTCTCAAATCAAGCAGGATGCTGATAGCCAATGCAAGCAAATCCTTACTGGGAGGACCATTCTCCTAATAATAATGGCAATTAAAAAAACTGCATAGTTAAAGTCGACTGGGCGACTGATGATATTGTCTCCCTCCTGCTGAAATGTCCCTTATATGAGCAAGAGAAGGTCCTGACCAAATTCACGCCATCACCAGGTTATTAATTATGATAAAACAGCACCTACAAGACCTAGGTGAGATCCAGTTCCCATTGTGTTAGGCATTGTACATACACATAGAGTTAGTTTGAGGCCAGAAGGAACCACCAGATCATCCAATCTGACCTCCTGTATATCACGGGCCACCACCACCACCCAGCACACTACACCCAACAACCAAAATTAGACTGAAATATCACAGCCCTCAGGAGACTAGACTGTTATATGCCATAGGCAGTGAATAGGAGGGACCAAGATGCACTGGAGCACCCACAGAGTCGGTGCCTATGGTACTTCATGCTCCTATTTTCTTTTATAGGCTAGGCTGCCTACTTGCACTACATTTCCCACAATGCACCACACTCTTGGCAAGAAGAGGTGGTGCATCATGGCAGTCACAGCCATGCAGTGGTGCATCCTGGGAGATGAAGTCTGGACCTAAAGGTGAAGGGGAGCGCTCAGTAGGAGGTACTTGACCAACGACTCCCATGAGGCACCGCGGCAGCATTTTGCAATCAAAATATTTCATTTTTTGGGTGTCTAGCTTTTTGATGAAAAAAGAATCAGAATGTTTTCTCTGAAAGCAGACACTTTCCACAGAAAACCTTTAGTCAAAAACCCAGCTATCTGTTGAAAAACACTCTTGACCAAAATTTTTCAACCCGTCCTAGCAGAGGGAGTGGAGGCCTATTAAGAGGCAGTGTGGCCTAATGGCTCAAAGGCAAACTTAGAAAATCTGGGTTCTAGTCCTGCCTCTGGGTGACACGGGGCAAGTCACTTCCTCCCACCCCCTCTGTGACTGAATTTCCCCAACTGTGAAATGGGGATAATGATACCAACCTCCTTTGTAAAGAGCTTTGAGATCTGCTGGTGCAAATTGCTAATTAAGAACTAGAGTTTATTAGTGCTTATATTTACATGTGTAACCCATCTCCTGAACAGTCAGTCGCACCTCGGCTCAGGGACACCCAGAGCATGGGGTTGTGACTCTAGCCATCTTGGCTACTAGCCATTGATGGCCCTGTTCTCCATGATTTTTTTTATTTTTTTTAAACCCAGTTATACTTTTGGCCTTCACAGCATCCCCGGCAATGAGTTGAGTGTTGTGTGAGGAAGTACTTTAGAAGAAGATTTAACTATATCCGCATAATCCACACCCCCTAATCAAAATGGTTACGACACTGTGGGTGGAACAGAACTAAGTGACTTTGTCCAATGTCAAGTCTGGTTGGGGGACATAGGGTGTTAATGTGATGCAACTAACTTAAATAATACTGGGCAGGACAAACCAAGGTCTGTAACAAGAACTCCTGTTCCCCCTGCGTTTAGGAGGAGAAGTAAGATCTATAAACAGGCCCTGACAACAGGGTTTCAAATGCCTCCCAGCTCTAATTATCTTCTCCTTTTGTTCTCCCCATTGTTTTCTTTAAGCTCCTTTTAAGCTTACAATTATTATTTTTTAAATAACAGCACTTGGCAAGCAGAATTTCCCAAGCCTCAGCAGTTCCAATTGCATCCAAAGTAATAGTCTTAAGAGAGCAACGTGACTGAGGAGGCTCAGCCGCACAACCACAAGAACAAAGGAAATGTTTGGAAGCCGGTATCAATCAAAACGCAGCCCTTGGTAATTAACACAGAGTCACCCATTTGTATTTCTCCAGTGAGTGACCTATTGATGGAGGCTATAGCTGTCTCACACTTTGCTGCATCCTCTTTGGAAGCTGGAAAAGCTGTATTGGAACGAAGACACTGAGACTGTAATTGAGTGGCAGCCACCTCTCACGAGGACCCCCTGGCTTGGTGTCCGTCAGCTCCTCTCTCAGTCTGACGTGACCCCTGTTGGTGGTTTCTCAGGTGGTTTCGGTGACTCAGTCCTCCAGCCCATGTCACACACACAGTTTGCAGGCTTTCAACAACAACAAAAACCCTTCCAGGATAAACAGTTCTATGGTAGCAGCAAAGAATCCTGTGGCACCTTATAGACTAACAGACGTTTTGCAGCATGGGCTTTCGTGGGTGAATACCCACTTCTTCGGATGCAAGCAGTGTTCTATGGTAAAGTCTCAGTCTGCAGTGTTTAAACAGTCCCAGCCTTGGTATCGAGCTGTGCCCCCAGGGCTTCCTCCCTGGAAGCAATGGTTTCACCCACTCTGGGCCATTCTGGCCCTAACTCTCCAGTTGGGACACTAATAATTCAGTTCGTCTTCTGGGGATGTATCACAGTTCAATGTTCAGGCCACTACATTGTGGCCAGTGGTGGGACGCAGGCGCACCCACAACTCTGGGTCCCAGCCCAGGGACCTTGTGAATAGCAGTGACATGCCAGTGTGTCCCCTTTAACTCTTCACTATGCTGCTAGATTGCCCTGGGCCACTTCCCCATGGCCCCCACACCTTACTGAATGCTTCACCCTTTCCATAGGGCTGAAGTCTTGTATTCAGTCCCAGCAGCTATCTAGGAGCTCCTACTTGCTCCCCTGGTTCCTGCCAGCAACTGGTCTGTCCATGGTCCTGTAGCATCCTCAGCCAGCCAGGAACACCGTCCACATTCCTCCAGTTGCAGGCAGCAACTGCCTGCCTCTTCCTATGCAGCTCCTTTTACATGGCTCACCTGGGCCCTGACTAAATCATAGAAGATGAGGGTTGGAAGGGACCTCAGGAGGTATCTAGTCCAACCCTCTGCTCAAAGCAGGACCAAACCCAACTAAATCATCCCAGACAGGGCTTTGTCAAGACAGGCCTCAAAAACCTCTAAGGAAGGAGATTCCACCACCACCCCAGGTAACCCATTCCAGTGCTTCACCACCCTCCTAGTGAAACAGTGTTTCCTAATATCCAACCTAGACCTCCCCCACTGCAACTTGAGACCATTGCTCCTTGTTCTGTCATCTGCCACCACTGAGAACAGCCGAGCTCCATCCTTGTTGGAACCCCCTTCAGGTAGTTGAAAGCAGCTATCAAATCCCCCCTCATTCTTCTCTTCTGCAGACTAAATAATCCCAGTTCCCTCAGCCTCTCCTCATAAGTCATGTGCTCCAGCCCCTTAATCATTTTCATTGCCCCCCCTGGACTCTTTCCAATTTGTCCACATCCCTTCCGTAGTCGGGGGACCAAAACTGGACACCATACTCCAGGTGTGGCCTCACCAGTGCCGACTAGAGGGGAATAATCACTTCCCTTGAGCTGCTGTCATGATTATTCAAATGATACCTTTCAAGGCATACTTTGTAGAAAGATTATTACAATATTGTGTAGGGTGTGAATGCAGGGGCACATTCTGTTACAGAGATTGGATTACTGGGTCTAAAAATTTACCTCAAACATAAAAAAGTATGTTCAAATTCATAAGATGTCACAGTAACCTATAACTTTTTGCTTGCTTTGAAAATAATCATGGAAAATAGGTCCCGTTGTTTTCAGTAATGACTGTTATGAACCAGTGCAAGGGAACCAGAAAGAGAAACTGGATTAGTCCAAAGAAAAAGCATCTGATGATATGGGTCAAGGACTGTTGAAATCATGCTTAGTAAAAACAAAAGATGTGGAGCCCGAAATAAATGAACCAACATTTGTATCCGATATTAGACCTAACTGATGGACAAATAACAAGGGGATGAGCTATGTCAGTTACCCGCCTTTTTTCTTTCTGGGATTCTTAAAAAGATACTTTGAAAAAATCATCTTGTCGTTCTCTTCTCCCATCCCACCTGGCATCCCAGTTTGTCTAGTCTCACTTTCCCTGATTCCAAGACAGAAGGAGCAAACCAGAATAAAAGACTTTCTTCCCGAGAGGAAGGCTGTTAGGATGTTAGGCGATGGATCGCTTGGTGATTACCTGTTCTGTTCATTCCTTCTGAAGCACCTGGCACTGGCCACTGTCGGAAGACAGGATACTGGGCTAGATGGACTTTTGGTCTGACCCATTATGGCTGCTCTTATGTTCTTGTTCAAGGAATTTTGTTTTTCACTGAGTCCTGAACACCATCATGACATCCAGTCCTCGGCCCATCAAGGGGACATCTAATTGCAAGTGCCGCAGAGGCATGTAAGAACCTTTTCTGTCCCCTCCCCTCTTTTCCTTCCTCCTATATCTCTCACTCACTCCGCTTTTCATCAAATCCACTGCACGACATCAGCACAGCGAGATGAGATGGCCACAACCCTCCCTGTCTAAGGAGAACTAGACTCAACCAGATGACATCCCTCACCAGAATGTGAAACAGGGCCCAAGCAACAGATACCATGGCTGATCTGCCAGCCAAGCCACCATCCATCACCGACCCACTGTCCGGTGTTCTGAAAAATCAGCAAAAGCCGTATTTCCCCCACCTTGTCTCTCCTCCACCTTGAGTCTGTTTGTCTGTTAGAAACAGAAGTAAATACCCTTCTGACATCAGAACCAGGAGTAAAATTAACCCTTTCCTTTTCATCAAAGGTTGTTGCGTAGACAAAAGAGACTCTGATATTTTGCCTCCAAAAGGAGGCAAATTAATTAAGCTTGTTTTGCATAATCACTCAGTTCCAGTTTCAGTATAAATGCTTGTTTTAATTTCTTGTTCTTTCTTGTGTTTAATCAATCAACTTTAGATTGAGTGCTTTTGTTTGCCACGGAATCAAGTGAACCAAGGCCTCTGTTTAAATATATACACACCCATACATGAACCCAAACCTAAACATCACTGCTTTAGTGTTAGACAGCAACAGAGTTTATAAACACTTCCAACACTTTTGGCCTTTGAGATCAATACAACAGAGCTGAAACAGAAAACAAAAAGTGTCTTGAGTTTAGATTTGGATTCAGTGCAAAATCCATTGGCGGCTCTTTGACTGGCACGTAACCTTGTTTCCAGCCGTCCCGTTGTATTCATGTCCAGCTCTAGCATTTCTGGGGTCTGCATTATCATACCGATGTGCTGTTCATCTCTCCTGCTACTCTGTAGGGTGGTGGCTGAGTGTTGTCAAACAGCTGCTGCATGAAGCATGCTTCTACAGTACGATGTAAAGGGATTGGTAGAAGCATATGTAATCAAGCCCACTGCAGGGCATCTGCAGGATTTGAAACTTCAGCACCAAATCATAGGATCTGGTATTTGAGCTAAAGAGCTAACTTCATGAGCTAGTAGCAGGCAGCTTCTACAGGTCAGGCCCAAAGTCGAGGTGCAGAACACATTCTACGAGCAGTTCCAAATATCTTCATGGTTAATCACTTGACTGGGAGTCAGCGCTGCTGGCTTTGATCCCCAGTTCTACCGCAGACTCTCTATAACCTTGAACAAGTTGCTTTTACCCTTTGTATTCAGTTTCCCCATCTGCAAAGCGGGGATAAGGATCCTGAGCCAGCTTGCAGTGGGCTTGTGAGTGTCGTCGGACACGCCCGGTGTGGTGCTCGGCTCTGTTCAATGTTGATAACAGTCGGCTGTGTGGGTGTGTTCCCTCTGTGTGCTGCCCCGGCTCTGTAGGTCGCTGGCACAGCAGACCCCGAGAGAATCCCCAATGACCACAGACTCTAGTAAGGTACAAAGGCACCTGGGCCAGGTTTATTGTTGAAGAGAAACACAGTCTCCAGCTCCCCGAATCAGATATCCAAGGTGCTTCTAGCTAGTACATATGCGCTGCCAGACAACGGACTGGCTCAGTCAGTGACGGGACTTTCCACTGCTCCCTAGGCCAGACAAAGACACCGCCCCAGGGATGCATCTTATACACAGGTATGAACAAGTTACACCTCACTCCTGATGTATTGAGGGGCAACCCCTCTACGCAGTAAGTCGCCGCCTCTCACCTTGTACATATTGGTTTGAACAAAACAACTCTATCCATCATATTACCCTTTTGGCCCTGTCTTTGGGTCAGCTTGTTCCTTGTTTTCTGTGTGGAATGTGCCAGTATCCGACTGTTCTGATATCCAGTGTCCAGTTCCTTTTAGTTATGTCTCTTTCTGCAGCATCAGCCCTTTCCTTGCTAGCTCCTGTGAGCAGGGCCTGCCTCTGGCTCACAGCTTAACTTTGCTTTATGTTACCAAAGTCTTGACCATTACTTTAGTTCAGGCCTTAGGCCTCATACCAGGCCTCTGATACAAGGGTTTGTGTTTCAGGGCCTCCTCTTACTACAGTGAGGCACAATTCATTATTATTCCTATCCCAGTAGCACCCTGGAGGGCCCAGGGAAGATCAGGGCACCACTGTGCTTGGTGCTGTACATAGTGAGACAGTCCCTGCCCTGAACAGAGCAAAATGTAAATATACAAGTAGGGCAGGTGCAAGGATGTTTCGCACCCTAGGTGAAACTTCCACCTTGCGGCACCACCCCCCACGCCCCCACCCTGAGGCGCCCCCCCCCGTGGCAGCTCCCCCCCTCCACCCTCAGGTGCCCCCTGGCAGTTCCCCACCCCACCCTCTGCCCTGAGGCACCCCAACCCCAGCTCACCCCGCTCCGCACACGAGCATGAGCACCCCAAGCACGCCGTGGCTGCTTCACTTCTCCCGCCTCCCAGGCTTGCGGCGCCAATCAGCTTAGGTGCCGCAAGCCTGGGAGGCGGGAGAAGTGAAGCGGCCACGGTGTGCTCGGGGAGGAGGCGGGGCAGGGGTGAGCTGGGGTGGGGAGTTCCCCTGCGTGTCCCCCCCACCTTACCTGCAGGCGGCCCTCCCCGCGCTTCCCTGCCCCAGCTGCCTCCGCCTAAATGCCGGCGGTGACCAGGGCGGCCGAAGATCCGGCCACCGCGGTCGCTGCCGAAGAAAATGGCGCCCCCCAAATCCTAGTGCCCTAGGCGACCGCCTAGGTCACCTAAACGGTTGCACCGGCCCTGTATACAAGACAGACAAGCAGTTGAAGGAGACACAGAGAAGGGAACCGATTTATCCAAGTTTACATTGCAGGTTGTCTGTGACGCATTTTCAGATTCTCGGATGGGAGGTGCTAACAGAATTGCTAGGTACTTTTATTTGACCGTTTGGTAGTAGTTTCCCTTCTCCCCACAGAGTTGATCTTTGTTCTATTTTGATATCTGAGGGCAGGTCTGCACTACAAACTTTCATTGGCACCAGTGTAGCGCTTCTGGTGAAAATGCTCTAAGCGGATGGCAGCAGGGGTGGTTCTAGCTTTTTTGCTGCCCCAAGCATGGCAGGAAGGCAGCCTTTGGCGGTGTGCCTGCGGAAGGTCTCGGGGCCCGCGGATTCGGCGGCTTGCCTGCGGGAGGTTGGCCGGTCCCGTGGCTTCGGCGTACCCGCCGCCGAATCCATGGGACCGGCGGACCTCCCGCAGGCAAGCTGCCGAAGGCTGCCTAACTGCCGCCCTCGCAGGGACCAGCACCCCCCGCGGCTTGCCGCCCCAGGCATGCACTTGGAGCGCTGGTGCCTGGAGCCACCACTGGATGGGAGACAGCTCTCCCATTGGCTTAATAACTCCACCTCTGCAAGAGATGGTAACTCTATTGACAGGAGAAGCTTTCACATTGACATAGCGCTGTCTACGCAGTGGGTTAAGATCAGTATAACTATGTCACACGGGGTGTGGATTTTTCACACTGCTGCATGATGTAGTTACACCAAAGTGAGTGTATAGTGTAGACCTGACCTAACGGTTATCTTTTTTGCAATCCATGTTATGTTACATAGCATATATCAAGACCGTGGTTTCTTGAAATCTAACTGTATAATATATAATAAAAGACACTTAAAATAAATATCCTGCAACAAAAAACAGGTGCTGGGTTTCACCCCAGACGTTGCTGCATCTGCATGGTGGGAATAGTAATTCTTGTGCATGCAGTTAGACAGTATTTATGAGCATTTGCAAAGCCCCTTGGGATCTTTTGGATGAAAGGTGCTCTGTGACGCAGGGCAGTTGTATTAACTTCTTGTGACTCATGAACCACTCTGGCTTGGCAAGCTACTGCCCAGGAAAGCTCTGTAGGGTCCTTGTTTAAAGCATCACTGACTTCCTTTGGAGCAAGCTTGACCACAAATGCATGGAGCAACATCCTGAGAGATGCTGAAGGCTGTATGCTCAGTACCTCTCAGGGGATTTGGTGCTTGAAAGGGTTTGCTCCTGCTCCATTTGACCCCAGAAGTACAGGATTGGACCCCAAGAGAACACAAAACAAAACAATGGCAAGCTGTTGTAAAGCCTACGTTTTCCCTGTTCCTATAGGAAAGTAGAATTTGCATCGACTGCAGAACATAAGCTGCATCCTCAGCTGTTACAGGCCGGCATAGATTCATTGAAGTCACTGGAATGATGTAGATTTATACCAGCAGAGGATCTAGCCACTTTTCTATCATCTTCCCTGGCTCTGGCTCTGGGACAGTCTGCACCAGCAATGTTAAGTTTCACACAGATAGATTTTGCAGCAGTTGATCTTCATTGGATCAAATGTCTTTATTCTTCGGCATCTCTCATACATTGTAATCCATTTGCTGGCACCTGGGTCATTTGGATTAGAGTGTGATTTAAACTCTCAAGCTGATTGCATTGGTCCTTTTGCCAGTAGATTTTTTTCTGGGGCAATGAAACAGGCCCAACAGATACCCTCTTCTTGCCCCAGGCACTTGGTCATTTCATACTTAAAATCAGCATTTGTTTTTTTGTAAGCAGGATAATTCTAATGAGGTGGGATGTCATCACTCACCTACAGCCCTTCCTTTTTCAGTGGGAAAAAAGAGAGAGAGAAAATTTCAACCAGCTGTATTTGTGACTAGAAATACAACGGCTCAATGTCTTGTTGGCAGCCGGTATCAAGCAGAGTGCCCCAGGGGTCGGTGCTGGGGCCGGTTTTGTTCAACATCTTTATTAATGATCTGGATGATGGGATGTTCGCGGATGACACTAAACTGGGGGGAGAGGTAGATACGCTCATAAGAAGGTAGGGTCCAGAGGGACCTAGACAAATTGAAGGATTGGGCCAAAAGAAACCTGATGAGGTTCAACAAGGACAAGTGCAGAGTCCTGCACTTAGGACGGAAGAATCCCATGCATCGCTAAAGGTTGGGGACCGACTGGCTAAGCAGCAGCTCTGCAGAAAAGGACCTAGGGGTTACAGTGGATGAGAAGCTGGATATGAGTCAACAGTGTGCTCTTGTTGCCAAGAAGACTAACGGCATATTGGGCTGCATTAGCAGGAGCATTGCCAGCAGATCGAGGGAAGAGATTATTCCCCTCTTCTTAGCAACAGAGCTAAGTCTTATCACACATCTGCCCACCTTTATTTGAATGACGCTCCTTTCGATCTAACAGCTCAGGCATTGTCAGTTTCATCTAGAACAATTTACAAACTTGGAACCTAATCCTGTAAACACCTAATCATTTGATCAATCCCACTGAAGACAATGGGACTATTTGCATGTCTATGGACCACTTTTGTGGTAAGGAGTCTGTTCCGTTCCTATAAAGGAAATTGAAGCTCCCATTGAAATGCAGTGTTTGGGTACAATATCATAACGCAGTTTAGGATACAGTTCTACTTAAAATTTGTCTTTTAATAAGTCAGACGTATGCTGAAATGGCTCCTAACCCAACTCCCATAGTCCATATAAACAGACTGAAATACTACATATTTGGGGGGGAAAGTGAGTAGTTAAACATATACAAACACCCATTGCATCACTATACTGGAAAATATAGCTGAACTTAATTTTCTGTGGAATTTGAAGAAAGTTTAACAGTCCTAATTGTTTTCTGTGTTAATCAGCGTGAACCTGAAAAAAATTACATGCCTTCTAAGAGAAAAGAATCAGTTCACACTTACTGAAAAAGAATTCCTTCCAACTGGTGTTCAGAAGAGTGTTACAAGACACCTAGCAGAGGGTGGAGAGAATACCCTCCCACATTACGACCAGCAAAAATAATAATTAATTATTATTACTGAGGGATAGCTCAGTGGTTTGAGCATTGGCCTGCTAAACCCAGGGTTGTGAGCTCAATCCTTGAGGGGGCCATTTAAGGAACTGGGGTAAAAATCTGTCTGGGGATTGGTCCTGCTTTGAGCAGGGGTTGGACTAGATGACTTTCTGAGGTCCCTTCCAACCCTAATCTTCTATGAATTAATAAAATCTCAAAGAGGCAGAAGTTCACAGATTTGCAAACCTAAAAACCTGGGTTATGCTTTAAGCCAGCTCAGCACATAGCAGGTTTCTGAACATTAAAAAGTTACCTGCAAAGGAACACTGAAGTCCATTAACCTGATTGTGAGCCAGCCAGTATCCCCTCACTGACTAAAGGTGCAGTCACCCCCAAACAGCTAAAAATTAACCTGGCCCTTTTAGGCTAAACGGAGTCATGTCACTGGCTCCATCTCTGTTGTTACATAACAGACAAAACTCCAGGTGCTGGCACATAGGGTCTCAGGCACGTGGTGTGATTGTTTCAGAATCTCTTTTGGGAATAGCCATGTACGTGAAACAGCTGGTACTTATGATTATGCTGCAGTATTTCTAAGCATGTATATTCATCTTGGTATCTGAAGTTATGATTATTAGCTCTGGTTACTACATGTTTGCTCCTGTGGTAACATCCACAAGGTATTTAGCCAGCGCATGAAGGGACAAATCAAGTCGAATGGCCATTTAAGGAACACTTAGCTCACAATGGACCCTGGAAAACGCCTGTCTACACTGAATGGACTTTTTGTGACTGTTCTAACTAGAAGAGGGGTGGGGGTGATGGACATGTGACTTGCCTATGTGACTCCAAACACCATCTTTCACAATAAGAACAGATTTCTCTTTACTGGGCACTTGCAGAAGCTAAAAGGCCCTGGCCTGGAAACATCTCCATTTTGCCTCCTTCCTGCTCCAGCCTCTGGACTATGAACATCTACCAAGGGGAGCATTCTAACCACGGGACTGAGGACTTCAAGGTAATCTGGAGCCTTCATATTTCCTTGATCCTTTGCAGATGGATTTATGAGTTGGGTCTGGCACAGAGACTGTTCCAGCCTCATTGATTGATTGATGAGTTCTCCCTTGCATTGGACAAAGATCAGGTGTCTGCTGACTTTCTCACACGAGTCAGCAGCCTTTGATACCTGTGGTATAAGCAACACAGCCCTTGCTTGAGTGGATTTGTTCTTTCCTCTCCAAATGTCAGAGCCTGTTCTCATCGAACTCAATAGCAAAGCTCCTTTTGATCTCAATGGGAACAGGAGTTGGTCCCAAGTGATCAGAGCATGTGATTTTCATCAATTGCTCATCTGTCCAGAGACAGTTCTCATGCATGTTCTGCCAGGCTGATTTCGATTGCCCCTCCTGTATGTCGTGCTGAGGAAAATAATAAAGCAATTTGGGCTGTAGTTCTCTCAAGATGTACATGGCACTCACAGTTCTATGCCTCTTTCCCATCAAACCCAGATGGTGCAGCATCTTTGCTTTCCTAGGGCCTGGCAGAGAGCAATCCTTAGATAAAGGCAAGCTGGCAGAAGCTTAGTCTGGACATAAGGGAGGCACTGATTGGGTGTTAAGGGGAAATGGGGTGATTGTTTTCAATTTGGGGTGCTGCTGGATCCTCAATGACACCTGGAAGTACAGGTGGCACCAAGGGCCCAAAGCATCATTTTAGACAGGTAAGGGGGATGTCGGAGAGAACGGAGAGAGTGTGGGGCCCCGGGCCAGGGGCGGGGTGGGAAGGAGTCACATGGAGGATCACGTGCCCTCCCTCGTGTCCCTCCCATGAGTGTAGTACCGGCAAGAAATGGTTTCTACTTGTTTAGCCTGCAGAAGAGAAGAATGAGGGGGGATTTGATAGCTGCTTTCAACTACCTGAAAGGGGGTTCCAAAGAGGATGGATCTAGACTGTTCTCAGTGGTAGCAAATGACAGAACAAAGAGTAATTGTCTCAAGTTGCAGTGGGGGAGGTTTAGGTTGGATATTAGGAAAACCTTTTTCACTAGGAGGGTGGTGACGCACTGGAATGGGTTCCCTAGGGAGGTGGTGGAATCTCCTTCCTTAGAGGTTTTTAAGGTCAGGCTTGACAAAGCCCTGGCTGGGATGATTTAGCTGAAAATTGGTCCTGCTTTGAGCAGGGGGTTGGACTAGATACCTCCTGAGGTCCCTTCCAACCCTGATATTCTATGAGTCTATGATTTCAGCAGGAGTTCGGCACCTAAATACTTTTGAGGATCTGGGCCTAACAGCCTAACTCTCTTTTGAAAATGAGACTAAGCCACTTAGGATTTTTTGAAAAATTTACCCTGTACATACTTCACTTCACAGGGGAGAACTTCACTCCTTGGTTACTGTATTTTTCCCTAATTCCGATTGCCATCAAATATGAGATCTTGTGGATTGTGGTGTCACCAATCTCCATGAAGGTGCCTTCCTGACGAGGAGATTACACAATACAGAGTTCCTTGCTTCCTGACTAGGAGCCAACTCTCTGGGCACCATGTCAAGCTTGTTTGAGATGTACTTTAGTGCTGATGTACTCTTTCCTCATTCTGCTTAATGGTCCTTTTCACCCTACACAAAGCCTGGAAAGGTTACAATGGGTAAGTGAGCCAATTAACTGCCCAGGCTGCACCTGGAGAAGGAGACAGGGAGCAAATTAGAAAAGACTCATCTGGGCAGGAACAGCTGGGGCTTATATAAACCAGGAAGCTGACCATAGTTGGGGCTGCAGGGAAGGACCCTACAGTTGCTCCCTGGGAGGAGAGAGTGTGGCTTGGTATGCCCAGAGAAGGGGAGAACCAGAGAGGTAGGCAAAGCTCAGGGGGAAAGCAGCAAGGTATAGGATAGGTCAGACCTTGGCTGCGAGAGGGCTCCGAAGCCTGGGTCCCCCTACCGGCCGCTGATGAAGGAGCACTGGTGGGTCAGTGAGCAGGAAGACTGCCTGAGCCCATTTCCCAAGAGGGACTGTGATACCCTGGAAGGGGGGCACATGTACGGTGACCTGGCTGGAGTCATGAAGAATAGCTGCAGTTCCTGGAGTGAGAGGGGTCTGCAAGATGAGAGGATGGCAGGAGAGATGCTGCCGGGAGGGTGCGATACCTGGCCAGTGCTAATCCCCAGGATGGCCAACAGGAGGCGCCACTAGCAGTGAGTGCACCCTGTGGCAGGTCCCTATGGTGTCTGGGGGGACTCTTGCATTATGGCGATTCTGTGGTGAGATGTAACGGGGTCAGCATGTGCCTCTCATGAGTGCCCCCTTTTCTCTGGCTGATAGAGCCTGCAAACAGTTCCTTTCACGGTGGTGTGGGGGGGCACCTCTTGTGGATGGCCCTTTTTCTCTGGGTTAAGTGTGATCTTGCTTTTCTTTTTTGGTGTTACATCAGGGTGGTCCCTGCCTCTCGCAAGCACACACAGACACACACCGGCTGCTGGTTCTCGGCAGCACACACGCTGGACCCCCTTCCAGGGTATACAGTCAGGTCTTTCTCAGCCCTGGTATTGGGGTGTAGCTCTAAGAGTTATTCCCCGAGGCAGCTGGGGTCCTTTTCAGCAGCCCTCCCTGGCCTCAGTCTGTAAGCAGACCAGCAGGGCTTGGTACCCTTGGCTGGTCTGGCCAGGTCTTGGGATCAGTCCCCTGGGATCATCCTGCCCACCCTGACCTTTTCATGGTCCTGCTGCTACTCGATCCAGCCAACCAGGCACCCAGTCTTCGGCAGCCGTCGTGCCTAGAATGTAATTAGATTAAAATAAATGCTCTCATGCTTTATGACACATGAGGAAACCCGGTGTTTCCACCTCCCTCTGCCTAATGACACATTTCTTGTTCTGTTATCGTCTGTTTCCATGGCAGTGACGTCTTTCTCAATGTGTATGTGTGTGTCATTCATTGACCTTCTCTTTTCCACCTTCCACCAAGTGGTAGCCAGTCAAGGGTTCCTCTAAACACCTGGGTTTTTAACATCTGCACAACATGCCCATACCACAGAAGCCTTCCTTCTTGAATCCTTGTCTCTACAGTCTGCTAGTTCTCCTTTGTGGTTATTTCTACATGGAACCTAAACACCGCAGCTGGCCTCTGCCAGCCGACTCAGGCTTGTGGGCCTCAGGGTAAGAGGCTGTTTAATTGTGGTGTAGACATTCAGGCTTGAGCTCTGGGATCTCCCTTCCCTCACAGGGTCCCCAAACACAGACTCCTGCCCAAGCCTGAATGTCTACACTGCAATTAAGCCACCCTGTAGTCCAAGCCCAAGTCCCCCAACGTGGACAAGATGTGGATGCTCAATTGCAATGTAGATATATCCTGGAACACATCAGCATTGGGTCCTTTATCCCACCAGCGGACACCATGTGTTCTCTGCAAGGATCTCGCACAGAATGCATTGTTCCCTGTGGTGGCCTTCTGTCATTTCAGATTGGCACCATTCCACTGTGTACCTAACTCCTAGATGGTCACCTAGGCACTTTTGAAAATGCCAGTAGGCACCATACCTTGAGAAAACCTAGCCCTATGGTATGTCTCTTTTTTGTGCAGTAGTTTAATCCTTTAATCCACAGTGCTCCAGCCTGTGAATGGGAGGGGTGAGACTAGGGCCAGTCAACGGCACACCACAATGTGTAGTTTCAGCCCCTAACATGATGGGGACCTGATCTCATTCAGGACATTCTTCCACACTGTCCCCGATGCCTGGAGCCTTCTCCCTCTCCCAGTTGCCATTGTCGATATCTTAGTGCTACCATGATGCTGACAATAGTACCTGGGCTAGGGAGGGAGTTTCCAGGAATCAGGTGCGGAGTGGATGAACACACGCTGTTCTATTCTAATCTATTTAGGTTCTTACCCCACCCTTATCTGAGCACCTTCGTCTAAACACCTGGGCTTTTAACATCTGCACAACATGCCCATACCACAGAAGCCTTCCTTCTTGAATCCTTGTCTCTACAGTCTGCTAGTTCTCCTTTGTGGTTATTTCTGCATGGAACCTAAACACCGCAGCTGGCCTCTGCCAGCCGACTCAGGCTTGTGGGCCTCAGGGTAAGAGGCTGTTTAATTGTGGTGTAGACATTCAGGCTTGAGCTCTGGGATCTCCCTTCCCTCACAGGGTCCCCAAACACAGACTCCTGCCCAAGCCTGAATGTCTACACTGCAATTAAGCCACCCTGTAGTCCAAGCCCAAGTCCCCCAACGTGGACAAGATGTGGATGCTCAATTGCAATGTAGATATATCCTGGAACACATCAGCATTGGGTCCTTTATCCCACCAGCGGACACCATGTGTTCTCTGCAAGGATCTCGCACAGAATGCATTGTTCCCTGTGGTGGCCTTCTGTCATTTCAAATTGGCACCATTCCACTGTGTACCTAACTCCTAGATGGTCACCTAGGCACTTTTGAAAATGCCAGTAGGCACCATACCTTGAGAAAACCTAGCCCTATGGTATGTCTCTTTTTTGTGCAGTAGTTTAATCCTTTAATCCACAGTGCTCCAGCCTGTGAATGGGAGGGGTGAGACTAGGGCCAGTCAACGGCACACCACAATGTGTAGTTTCAGCCCCTAACATGATGGGGACCTGATCTCATTCAGGACATTCTTCCACACTGTCCCCGATGCCTGGAGCCTTCTCCCTCTCCCAGTTGCCATTGTCGATATCTTAGTGCTACCATGATGCTGACAATAGTACCTGGGCTAGGGAGGGAGTTTCCAGGAATCGGGTGCGGAGTGGATGAACACACGCTGTTCTATTCTAATCTATTTAGGTTCTTACCCCACCCTTATCTGAGCACCTTCCAACACGACTAAACATCTGTCCCGTGTTTCATTCTCTCTCATCCACCCTCCAGGGAGATAACTGTGTGTGCAGTGCAGTGTTTTGGTAGGGCTTTGGTTTTGTGTTGCATTTTTAATATGCACATGCTGCTCTGTGTTTACAATGAAGTGACCTTGCACTTAAGGTAGGAGGTGAAGGTTTGTGCTGGTCCTTGGTTCCTGTTGGAGTTTTCTCCACTGTCTCTGATCAGTCCCAAGAAACTGTGTGATCAAGGGCTGTAACAGTCTAGCCCTAATTGATTAAATCTCAAGTGAGGTGGTATTATTATCCCCATTAAATAGAGAAACTGAGGCACAGAGAGGGAAGTGACTTGTCCAGGGTTGGGATTAGAACCCAGAACTCCTGACTCCGACTCTTAAACATTCATCACTAGATAACTCTGCCTCTTTGGCCGTTGGACACACACACATTAGCCAGTGACCTGAATTATGAAGTTTGGATCAGGATCCAGACCTGCATTAGAACTTCCCCATTCAGATCAGGTGTTCCCGTTTGATCCATTATACCACTTGGCTCTAGCTCTCCAAACATCTCTGAAGTATGGAGTGGGAGTGGAGATTCTGATCCAATTTCCGATTTGGATCCATCTGTCTTTCCACATTGCTCCATTTTACCAGGCAGAATTCTCTATTTTGCTTTTAAAACCCTTCAGCTTGTTTCCCTACTTAAACAAATATAGACTGAGCATTATTTTCCCAGAGGGGTTATGAAATACGCTTTATAATATGAATTGTCATGTACAATAGCACATGTCATATGCACTCGAAATTCTTTTGCACCCTCCTGGGTATAATTACTAGGCAAAAGGAAGAAAGGGTCCTTGAAACCATGAAACAACTTGCAGACCATCTGCCTCCTAGTGCAAATGAAAGCAATTTCATTACTGTCTCAGTCCAGATAAACACAGAGCAAATCAGACATCAGCCAACAAATGCTCTGATCATCTGTGAGATGAAGCCAGGACTGACACTATCTCAGTTCCAATCCTCCCAGAGCCAGCAAGGAAGTTAGCTATGGAAAGTCTGGCATAGCGAGAGGTATATTGCACATACCATCAGCCTAACTCCAATCTTCCATCCCGCTCGTGTTTATGAGTAGCATTGATTTGCAAATGCTGCCCACCTGCCTCAACAGGTGGGAAAATTGATGGGACCGACGGCGGTTGGAACAGCCCCTGGCTGTTGACATGAATAGCTACAGCGGCACAGATACAGTGCTGCAGCTGTGCCCTGTAATGCTTTAGCGCTGATGCTTCTTACATTGATAGAAGGGGTTTTGGTTTTTTTTCCCATTGATGCAGGATATCCACCTCTCTGAGGCAGTAACTAGGGCAACAGAAACATTCTTCCATCGATTGTGCTGCCTCTGCAGTGGAAGTTAGGTCGGCCTAACTATGGTGGCTGGGGGCACAAGGTTTCTCACGGCCCTGAGCAATGTAGCTTGGGCGACTACGTTTTAGGGGTGGATCGACGCCAGTTGAACAAGGTAGAAGAGCACATGCTGAGTGGATACGGGAGTGCCCCGCTCCTTCAGAGTCTCAAGCCACTCATTTGGCTAGCTTGGGAAGGAAGCGAGCTGATTGGTCCCTCGCCCGCCCCTTTCATTAATTTAAACCCTAATCCAGGCCACATGGAGCCTCTTTCTGCTCCATTCCAGTAGCAGCAGAATTTGCTTTTGGGCTGGATTCATCTCTGGTTCCCAGATCCGGGATGCCAGGACAAAGAGGAATTGAGGTGGACTCTGCACATAGGAGAAGCAGGGCTTGGAGAGTAGCAGGGCTGAGACCCCCTTCCTGTGTGTGTGGGGTGGGGGTGCATTCCAGTGGAGGGGTCTGTGTCCTGTTGCAAGGGTTGTACCCATGTTCTCTGGAACTGGCTCAGGAGGAGGCAAGGGACATATGAGATGCCTGCTGCTGATGATAATGCAGCAGCAGGCATTTCAGGTGCCCACTACCAGAACTATTTGGCTGGATCCTGGAAAGATGTAGGGTCTGCTCCCCCTCTCCAGCCCCCCATTGGCTCATGGTGAGGAGTGCTGGGTAAGTGTAGTGAAGGAACCATGGTAGGGAATAGCCTTCCTCCAGGAGTATTGGTAGATGGTTCTTAGGGAGATCAACATCGGAAGGATAAGTAAGAAAAGTGAATTTTAATATTTGGCTAAAGAAGAGAGAAACTTTCTAGCATGCAAGTAGAGGGAGACTGTTCCCGGCATAAGAGGGTATGATTTAAAGTTGTGTGTGGTTGAAGGAAATAACAGAATAAGGTGAGGGGAAGGAGGAGTGCATAGCTAATCAGGGTGGGTGTGGGGAATGATTGCTCAGATGTTGGTATATTATAAAAACAGACATCGAGACGGCCCCAAGCCCCAACCCCAGATCCAAGCCCTTCCTGAACATTCGGGGTGATTGAAACAAGAGCTTTTTGGAACGTTGCCATTTTATCAATGCGGAAATGTTGTGCTGAGACACTTTTTGCTTTTGATGAAAAGGTTTTCTGGTTCTAGACAGGAGCGAGTGAGACTATAGCCAGGTGATGTTGGAGGTGGGAGACGCAGGATCAAATTCCTGTTCTACCACTTGACTTTGATGAAAAACTCTGCTTTGAATCAGGCAAAGCAGTGACTTGCACTCAAGTTTCCTACAGCCCAGCCTAGCCACCTAACTACCCGCCTGAAATATACATTAAGACCCACCCCTGTTGCCATGATATGCCACTGTCCTCTTCCAGTCGAAACCTGCACTCAGAACTAGGTCTGAACTTTGCAAATGGCCCATATCTTTATGGACCAAACCAAAGCCCCAGGTCCAAACATACCCAGACTTTGGGGCGCTTAAAATCTGGGGCTCTCGGACACTTTAGCAATGACCTATAGACACAGGGCAATGTATAATAAAGACAGAAGAGAGATTGTGAAGTGCAGTGGGAAGCCCAGAGGAAGGTACAATTTATATTCATGTTTAAACTGTCCTGACCTTGTCGTGATCCTTGTCTCATCTCCTTTTCCTACCTTCAGCAGTGCTGTCATTGATAAGACTTCGTCCCCGGATGTTCCAGTTAGTCTTTTAATTTGCTTGGTGTCAGCAGTAAATTTTAGCTCTTCAAGTCTCTCAGAATATCTGATCCTGTCAATCCGAAGTGCTGCTGAGGTTTGTTGAACTAGGTGTCCTTAATGGCAATGTGTGATTTCTCACCTTCTCCAGTAATACTCTGCCTTCCCTTTACCTTTTTTTCCTTAATCCCTTCACTCATTTCAAACTTATGACCTTTTCTCTCTCCCTATCAACTTATTCCCTTTACCCTCTTCTGGCGTCTTCTCACAAGCAGGTCAGACTCTCTCCAGGCTCTTTATATCCATTCTGGGAAGTAGCGATTGTGGCCACAGGGTCGAAAGGGGATGTTTAGAATTCTGTCCATCATAACAGAGCGGGGGCAAACTAGCTTGGATCAAGTGAGATCCATCCCCAGTTACTGATATTCTTGTGGCTACGGCACTGGCCTAGTTCTTAAGAGACGTGGGTTTTACTCCTGCTGCTACCACGTCCCTTGGGTGTGTGACTGTGCCCAATAACCATTCAATTAACTCCCTTTGATAACCCCTTCGCTACAGCCGTCTGTAGGCGCCTGCATTGTTTTAACGATTGCTAAGCACCCATTGTCTTCTGTGGGAGTCACTGGATGCTCAGCACTTTTGACAACCAGGCAAATTCCTAAATATGGACCTTAATCTTTGTGTGCCAGCTATAAAATAGGGTTGCTGACGCTTCCCCTAACTTACAGGGGCATGGAGGCTCTCCAGCCCGATGGTGAAAGCTGCCGTACAGGCTGACTGATGGAATGAGAGGTAGGGATGGGGGACCCCTATGGAATCCAAGGCCTTGTAAAGGTCTGATCCAGGCTTTTGCATTTCACAAAATGATTTCTGAGTTTTGAGTCTTTTCTTCCTCTGTCATTTAAGGTCATTGCTTTTTACCAGAGTTGGTCCAGTTCTTTTTAATAACGTTTTCTTAGCTAAGAAACCAGTCTCACATATTGTGGGAGGGTTAAAAAAAAAATCCCTTGGCAACTAGACTGGCCTGAATGGATAACCCATATTTGCTATGCTGAAATGCAGTGGTCCTCAAACTTTTGTACTGGTGACGCCTTTCACACAGCAAACCTCTGAGTGCGACCTCCTCCCCTTATACATTAAAAACACTCTTTTATATATTTAACACCATTATAAATGCTGGAGGCAAAGTGGGGTTTGGAGTGGAGGCTGACAGCTCATGACCTCACAGGTAATAACTTCGCAACCCCCTGAGGGGTCCCAACCCCCCAGTTTGAGAACCTCTGCTATAATGGAATGGGCTAGTACATATGTTTGCTGCTACGCTCTGCTGGATGAAATCAGAACAGCACAACTGTGTTTCATAAGCCCTATATGTCGGTTTGCACACTGCGCTGTTGATTGTTTTCCTACCCCCATTCTCAGTGGCCTGGGCTTTTGGAGAAGGAAGATCTATCCCTGCCGTCACTGTGAAGTTCTGAGGAGCCACCGTGGCCATCGTGTACTTGCAATTATGTCCCCATTTTTCTACTGTAGCTTAGCATGAAAAGAAACGATGGGATTTATTCATCTAATGGTGCAGGCACAGGTATAGAATCATAGAATCATAGAATCTCAGGGTTGGAAGGGACCTCAGGAGGTATCTAGTCCAACCCCCTGCTGAAAGCAGGACCAATTCCCAACTAAATCATCCCAGACAGGGCTTTGTCAAGGCTGACCTTAAAAACCTCTAAGGAAGGAGAGGTAGGTAGCTAGAAGATGTCTTTAAGCCCATCCCCTACATGACTTGCCTATGGCTGCAAGGTGAGATGATGCATAACTGGGACCAGAACCCAACTCCGCCAGCATGGATGAATGCGGGAAGCTCCCCTCTAATTGCAAACCTGCAGCGAGATAAGTGACCTACCAGGGAGGGTGCCATTTTTGCAGCTGAAGCATTCCCGTCCCAGCTCCGTACAGGTCTGCATGTGATTTATATAGTAATTGTTCCCCATTGTCTGCAGCACATAGATTCATTACCCCGGAGACCAGACTCCCAGGCTTCAGCTTTCCTGTACAGACCACGTATCCATCATTTTGTACAGAGCTCCATGACACAGGCTGAGTCCACAGCAAAGACGCAGCAGGGAATCGGAGCGCATTTGGATGGAACTGTCTCTGACTGACAATTCAAAATTAAGTTGAGCAATTTTGTTTTCTTTAATGTCTCCCTACTAGTTTGTTTCTCTCCTAAATGTACCCAAATCCAATAGCTTAGACTGTAGATTAAATGAGAGAGATTTACATTATAGAAGTCACAGAGATCAATCAATCTCTCTCCGTTGTGATTTGTGGTCCCTTTATAGATTTATCTACTTGACAAAGACTGTGGGGTTAACTACATATTTTTACAAGATTACATCCATCTTTCAGTGAAACGGTCTCAACAGCCCTGTCGCTCACAGCACAAATCATTCTTTGTGGCTTCTTTGTCGTTTTTTCCTTGATGTATAAAGAGTTGTGATAGCCACTGCAGTAGGCTGCCCATGAATCTAGTCAATCACTGTGCAGTTAGTGAATTTTGCTGACAGTTTTTTCCCCTTGTTTCCTTTAGAGGATCAGCACAGTGGTGACGTAGTGTAGAAAGATACCCCAGCGAAATATATTTACTGGTTGGATTGAAAAAAATCTGTTTCTCAGAGCTTAGTTTTGTGTGGGTGTGTGTGTGTGTGTGTGGGGGGGGTGTTGTTATCTCACACCCAAACTTTGATCTAGGAGGCAGTTTATATAATAATTATTTACTAATTGAGGAGGGATGATCTTATGGTTCAGGCATTAGATGGGGGATTCGGTAGATCTGGGTTTTATTCCTGCCACAAAATCCATGTGACATTTGGCTGGTCACATGGAGCCAGATTTGTAATG
This sequence comes from Mauremys reevesii, assembly GCF_016161935.1. Classification (NCBI taxonomy): domain Eukaryota; kingdom Metazoa; phylum Chordata; order Testudines; family Geoemydidae; genus Mauremys; species Mauremys reevesii. The sequence continues at coordinate 10,315,211 of NC_052645.1, read as the reverse complement.
GGACTTAAGTCAAAATCAAAATGAAACATTTCTAGTGACCCAAACTGATTCTTTTTCCCCTGATTTTTGGATGGGCTATGAAGTGGTGAGGCATTTTGCTTCCACAGAAATCCCCTTCCCTCTGCTGACGGGCTAGAACTCTATTGCTGATTGAGTCCACAACGGGTGAAACTCACCAGGCTGCTCAGGGCCATCACTTAAGCCAATGGCCTTGATCCTGCAAACACCTGCATCACCTTACGGACACAAGTAGCTCCACTGATGTCAATAACACCATCCCCATTTTGAAGAGGAGGAAATGAACGTCTATGGAGGTGAAGTGACCCACCCAAAGTCAAAGTGCATCCGTGGCAAAGCCAGGAATTAGACCCAAGTTTTCTGACTCCCATCCCAGTGCTTTACCCACTAGACTCTGCTGCCACTCCTAGTATTACATGAATAAGTTCAAGTAACCTTACTGGAAAGCCTGTTCTGATAAGATCACTCGCCCAATTTCTCAGACTCCGAGAGTTCAGGGACTCATCAGAACTTCTGGATGCTAATCCAAACCAAATCTCAATTCACTATTGATTTTATGTGCCTCCAATACCATCACACTTTCAGAATGTCCATCCCTATCAAAGGGAGGCACCTGCTTGTAAAAGTACATGGCTAACATCCCTAGCAAAATGATTTATTCATTCCAGGCAAGTCAGACTGGAATCTTACACGTTTTAGACAGCTGATGGCCATAGTGTCTTGCATGGTGTGGTTTTGGAGAGCTACTTAACAGCCAGGTGTCTGGCCTCTGTGTATCAGTCAAAGAAAGAAAACTAAGCAAAACAGGGGACACACACACACACACGCCCCTCTTAGAAAGGGCAAAAGAGGAAATGTCAGTTTCAAATGCTTCTCTCCCCCCTCACCCCCCAACCCCGCCCTGCTCTAGCACAGTTCATTGGTACATACAGACTTTTGGACTGAGCAAATTCAGTTTGACAGCCACAGCAGAATCACTTGTGAATGACTGGGAGATTTTTGTCAGGTTGTACAAATGAATCAGCCAGAGTGATGTTGCATGAGAAACAGAATCTTCTGAAGAACAAAATAGCCCTTCTGGGCCAGAAGTTCACCTTAAATTCAACCATGTGATTGGAAATGTCATGGATGGTGATGGCCTTTGCGAGATGTTAAATGGAAAATCACAGAAGGCTGAAAAAAAAAAAGACCCCTTGGGGTCAACGAGGTGACAGTAGAAAATAAGAAGTGGTGTGTGACACTGGGTGCAGCTCACCCCTGTGTGCAATTCACCTTGCTGTTGAGAGCCAGCATGATGACTGTGCATCACTGAAGACCTTATGGCTGAAGTGGGACATGGTGCTTGGCATGGGGTGGATTTCACGCTGACTCCTTTATCGGCAGTCTTAACTGAGAGGCCAAGCACCAGAAAGAACGAGGAATTAATTTACTATGTCGTCACTTCACAAAGAGAGAGCCCCTCCAGAGCAGAAGTGAGGCCCATGGGGTGGGGGGGAATCTGACATGCCCCCCATTGATGGTGTTTGTTCTATGGGGATGGGGGGTCTAGTGGATAGGGAACTGGCCTGGGAATCAGGAGACCTAGGTGCTACTTGCTGCTTTGCTGTTTCCCTTAAGCAAGTCACTTCAGCCCAGATCCATGAAGGCATTTAGGCACTTAAATCCCAGATGTAGGTGCCACTTCAATCCACAAAATGCCCATCCAGTGGCTGCCTAAATTGTCCAGGCACCAAACTTTGTGCTGTGAATGTCCCTTAGATGTCTCCATTTCTGCCTCCGGGCATGCAACGAGCCACCCTGGCAGCCACATGGATGTCTGTGTCACACCAAAGCCCAGTGCAATCCTCAGACCAGATGAAGGTAGGCATTCCATAAGAACAGCCAGACTGGGTCAGACCAAAGGTCCATCTAGCCCAGTATCCTGTCTTCCAACAGTGGCCAATGCCAGGTGCCCCAGAGGGAATGAACAGACCAGGTTATCACCAAGTGATCCATCCCCTGTTGCCCATTCCCAGCTTCTGGCAAACAGAGGCTAGGGACACTGTCCCTGCCCATCCTGAATAATAGCCATTGATGGACCTATCCTCCATGAACTTACCTAGTTCCTTTTTGAACCTTGTTATAGTCTTGGCCTTCACAACATCCTCTGGCAAGGAGTTCCACAGGTTGACTGTGCGTTGTGTGAAGAAATGTGTCCTTTTGTTTGCTTTAAACCTGCTGCCTATTCATCTCATTTGGTGACCCCTAGTTCTCATGTTATGAGAAGGAGTAAATAACATTTCCTTATCTACTTTCTCCACACCAGTCATGATTTTATAGACCTCAATCATACCTCCCCCCCTTAGTCGTCTCTTTTCCAAGCTGAAAAGTCCCAGTCTTATTAATCTCTCCTCATACGGCAGCTGTTCCATACCCCTAATCATTTCTGTTGCCCTTTTCGGAACCTTTTCCAATTCCAATATATCTTTTTTGAGATGGGGAGACCGCATCTTCATGCAGTATTCAAGGTGTGGGCGTACCATGGATTATAAAGAGGCAATATGATATTTTTTGCCTTATTATCTATCCCTTTCCTAATGATTCCCCCATCTTTCTTGCCAGCTGGGCCCGCTGCAATGCCCAAGTCCCTTTGTGGGTCTGGGCCTTCTTCTCTCTCTGCTTCCATTTCCCATGGGGGAAATGCCTCTTGCCTCTCTGTGCAGTATACATTGAAATCTACTGATGAAATTCACCTCTGTGCAGAGGACCAGCACAGAGCTAGGATACGTTCCACATAAACCTTCAAAACTGGTCTGAAATACTGCATAGGCCTTTCACTGTCCCTCTGCACAACAGTGAGTTTCACTGTCTATGAATTAAAGTGTATTATTAATTCTCCAGGACTGTCAACCTGGCCTTTCCACAAGCATCCAGTTCAATAAAGGGAAAAGTATCGTTCCAAAATATATTATTGCTGAGCGCTCTGAAGAGCTCTAGTGTCAGTCTGAAGAATACACGTGGGCCTCCGCTTCCCTTGTAGTGCTTGGTGAGCATCTAATCTCCCTGCTGTCATCTCAATACCTCCCTAATACTTGTTTAAACAGATCTAAAATTACCTGTAGCTCTTGTAAAGAAAGGGATGGCGTCCTTCTATTCCACCGGGGTAAATAAGCACTTGAAACGACAGGAGACGGCCGAGTTGCACGCTCCCCTACAATTCAGCCTGCATTAGCTACAGTTGGCATGTGATTTTTATTTTGCTTCTGCTGCAGCTACACCTCTGTTTATCCTTGTTTCCTCGTGGTGCCTTGGCGCTTTTCAGCGAGGCGGCACAGACCCGTAGAGCATTCTTGTTCATGCTGTACAATTAAACGTCAGAGGGTTTCCAGAATGATAGCTGGGATTCTGATCCTCCATATTCCATCTCATCCCCTAAGAGCGATTTGTTGCCCTTGGGTAAGGACACAGCTCCCTGCCCCTGCAAATCTGCAAGAGAAAAAAGGGAAATAGTATAGTTTCTCCCAAGGGCAGCAGGGGATAACTCAGAGCCTAATAATTTGAGCTTGTCACCAGAAGAGAGAGATTTGAATGCTGGGAGCTGGCTTGGTCACAGAATTACTGTGTGGCTGGCTGTCTCTCTTGCTTTGAGAGAGGAGCGATGGGCTAGGGCATATGCCTAGCATTCAAGAGCCGTGGGTTTCAGTCCGGATTTAGTCACAAGCTTCCCGTGTGCAACCCAGGTTACATAATTTAGCATCTCAGGGCCAGATTTTCAAAGGCCTTGCATAATGCAATGATACCCCTTATGGAGAGACCTAAAGCTGAAGATCGGCCCCTGGTGTGATTTCCCCATGGCAGCTTAGGTGATTTTCAGAATCTTCCGTTCAGTTCCCCATCTATGAAACGGAGATTACAGCAGTAGAGGGCGTTGTGAGGGCAAATCCGTTAAAAGAGGGTGACGTTCTCAGATAATACGGGGATGGGGCAGGTAAGTACTGTGGAGAGCCAGTTTTCCTTGCCCAGATAAAGGGGTAATAACACTTCCCTGCCTGACCAACGCTGAGATCTTCATTAGAAAGGGTGTGAGCTCCTTCTCTGATGTAAGCGGGTGAGCTCCATTGGCTTCATTGGAATGACAATGCCTTCCACCCCCTGGGGGCTCTGGCCAAGGTTTGTAACACTCAACAGTGACTCTGTTTCGAGCTGCAGCCCTAACCTGTGCACAGGGCCCTGATTTCTCAGGTCTCACACAAGCCAGTGTAACTGACCTCCCTGGGGCCAACAGTGGGGTTTAAATCCACAGTCTTTTTCACTAAAAGCATGAACCTCGACTACAAGAGCTGAAGGAAAAAGTCCCCCAGCCGGCACTTGTAGCAGCCCCGTTAACCGCATACATCCATCAGCCATTAGAGGGAGACAAACGCAACATAAAGATTTTTCAGCCACGTTTCCTTCATCAGCGTTTGGGACTTGCAGAGCATCTTGCATGGGAGGAGCTCATTGCGTGGGAGACGTGGAAGCATTGTTAGCTCCATTTGCACAGAGAGGATAAGGAACCCACCCAGGGTCCCACAATGAGTTAGTTGCAGAGCTTCAGACTAGAATCCATATGTCATGCTGCCGGGTGTGGGAGACGGCTAAGAGTGCCAATCTCCAGGCTGGCTGCCAGAATACAGGGCATCTACCCCAGGCTGGTGGTGTGTTCTGTCGTAAGCCCGTAACAAATGTCTGCTTTTGAACTACTATGCTAGTTATTATGGCGCCATAGACAGTCAAATTTAAGTGACAACTCTTCCACAACTAGGTTGAGGCCAGGCAGCTTATATCGACCTAACCTTGTATGGTAGAGGAGGCCTTAGATCCAGAACTTGAACGACAGCTGCGTGGATCAGGTGTTTCTTTATACAGCTTGAGCTTTTGATCCTGGCCTTCTGTGACAGGTAATCAGCAGACAATGGCTTCTTCTCAGGGCCTTGCTTCCAAAGGCTGGGTTTTTGCATATCTGGAGCTGGATAATTCTGAATTAACCTCTCCCCAAGGAATCCCCACGAAATCCACATAACACTTACTAGCACTAAAGTCCATTTGTGTTGGGCCCATTTTCAATATAATCTTCTGAATGCCTAGTTCTTACATTGGTCACATCTCCCCGCTAGAGAGGTCACGTACAAGCTCGGACCACAATAATACATAAACTTCCAATAAAGTTTTTCAAAGATATAATCGGAGTCATCCCTGATTTGCAGTGGCATGAATGAGATCAGAATCAGCGACACTGTCATGTGGATCCAATGATTAGTAGCAAAAATGTTTCTGTGAACAAAAAGCATATGAATGTTCATGAAGAGCAAGTGAATTGGGAAGATGGACGTGGTCAAAACAGATCTTTGGAGACTGAACAAAACTTTGAGATCTCACTCAGCCAGCGGGCTCACATCCTCCTTGCAGAATAAACTTCTCTGCAAGGGTATCATTCCTCCTTTCATTGAGCCAATTAAATCCTACTGAGTCTCTGTTTTGATTGGGACATAAATGGTGCATTGGGCTGGCCTGCCTTACAGGGGTGAATTTCATCCTTAATGTGCATGTGTGTGTGTGTGTGTGTGTGTGTGTGTGTGTGTGTATATCCAGTGAAATGATTCCCTATTCATGCAGAATCAAGCAATGCAAAGTCCCATTGCAAATGGCCCATTTCTACGTTTATGTGGTTACACACACTGATCCTGGGAGGAAGAAATTTGGCTGTAAGTATGCAGCTCACCATGCTGTCTTCTAATGGGATGCAATCCGTGCTGCAGAAGAAATAAAATAAAGACGCAAACAAGGCTGACATTTTTTTTTGATTTAGTATGTGAGCTGCATGTTATTTCCAGGGCTGCAGATGTAATGTTTTGATATCGTCAGCTCTTTCCTGCTGATCAAGTCACCATTATGAACTGGAGCCCAGCATCAACCCCAAGTTGAGTAGACTTTAATAAAGGGAATTTCCCCCCTTCCCATCCCCATGTCTCTTTTTTCAGGGAAAGCAATTTCCATTTGAAATGCACCAGAAGTCCTCCTTGACAAGTCAAATGATTCAGGCCCTTCTGCACGGTGCTGTGGGTGGATCTGTTTTCACAAGGGCAGTGAGTCACCTCAGTCTAAAACTTTGTTTAAAACAGGCGGCCTTGAGAAGCCATTCTTGTCCTCACAGGCTGGGTTCCAAAGCTAGAAAGGGCACCACATTTACTACGGCACCTAGACTGTTGCTTTATAAAGAAAAATGGGTTGTGTCCTTCTGGGGGTGAAGAAAACTTTTCAAAAGTAAAAAGCTGCAGTAGCAGCCCATAGCCTGGAAGTCACAATTCCTGGGTTCTCTTCCCAACTCACTGTGTGACTAAGGACAAACCACAACTCCTCTGTCTGTCCCCAGTTTTACAAAGCACAGAAGTTCATTCTTAAATCTGTCCCTATTCAGCAAAGGACTTGAGCATACGCTTAATCCCATTGACTTCATGTGCTTAAATCCTTCCCTGAAGCTGAACCTCTGTGCCTCAGTTTTCCCACCCATAATATGGGGATAATGATACTTTCCCACCTTTGTAAAAAAACCCACTTTTGAGACCTGTGGACAAAGAGTGCTTTCTACGAGCTAACTGTTGTTCTTAGGCTGGCTGAATCTGACAGGAGCACTGGGAAATGTGACAGGCATGACATTTGCAGTACAAATATATAGAGTTAAACCTCCGGCTGTATTTCTAAAGACAATAATGGCCATTTTATGGGCCTGATGCTGTGATGGGCTGAATGGCTCTGGTGAGATTCCTCAGTTCCCATGGCAGGATCAGGACATAAATTAATGCCAAACAGTCCAGGCTCAATTCTCACCCGGTGTAAATCAGCAGAATTCCAATTAAGTCAATGGAGCTGTCATGATTTACACCAGTTGGGGACCTCTTGATAGCGAGGTACGCACCGAGGAGCCTCACTGGCCAGGGCTGCATTGCAATTAAATGTCACTCCTGTTCAGTGGACATCCCATGCGTCTGTTTAGTCCCACCTACGCCCTTCCATTCGCCGGGCCAGGACTTTGAAACAACCAGAAAAGTGGTTGCTCCCCCGGATGATCCAGTCCCAGGTTTTGCACTGAGCTGAATATACACAAAGGCGGGATTTAGACCTTGTATGGGTCTCGGTACTGCATGGGAACCTTGCATGGCAGCAATGACTGAGCTGCCAAAGTCCTGCCCTTGCATGTATTTGGCTCGGGGTAAAACCTGGGCATGGATTCTCTCAATGAACAGCCTGCGTTGCTATATTTATTTGTATGATGGTAGCGCCTCAGGTTAAGGGCATGGAAGGGATAGCCCCCAGGCGATTATGTGAGCTGACCTTTCTGAAGGTCAAAAAACCTCCACCTTTTAGTTTTTCCTTCATTCAGACTGACTCTCCCATCCCTAATAAAACCTCTGCATCACTTTCTTTGCAGCCCCTCTGTGCCGAGACCCACAAAGGGTTAACGCCACCCTCGTTCTGTGTTAAATTGCGCGGCATATGGAATTACAATTCCAAACCATCTGGATTATCATTAGCCATCAGGTGTTGTGCTCATTACACCTGTTATAAAGAGAGAGGATAATTAAAGGGGGGGGCGGGGAATTATATTCCGCTCACAGCATTGCTGCATTTTATCAAGACCGTCCTGTCTCTTTTGGCTACGCGACCAGAGCACATTTTGCAATATGCAAAATAAACACCATTTGCATGAGGCGGAAGTAAAGATGAGGGAACCTTCTTAGCCCAAGCAGATGTTTTTCATTAGAAAATAATTTGTCAAAGGGTAGAGAGACTCATATTACTAATTTTCAGAACAGCTTCTTTTTACTGTGGAGGGTAACTAGACTCAATTTAATTGCAAATAGGCTGCATGGCCCCCAGAATAAGGGAAGGAGCAATTCCCTGGGACGTGAGCTACTTGCTTAATCAAAGCCTTTCCCAGGAATCAGATTTCCCCTGTGTTCTCCTGCAAAGGCTGGTTGTGGGGTTCCAATGTAACCGTGTCTGCTGGGCATCCATCCTCGGGGCTGGTCCCATTAGTGCCAAGTAGCATGTCACGTTGCCAGGTAGGATCTCTAGGAGGAGGAAGGGCACCACTTAAATCACGCACCCAGAGGCATGGAAGTGTTTACCCAGAGATAATGTAGAACATCTTAAGAAGCGATGGAACAAAACAAAATTCTGTATGGGATGCCCTGCCCGCTTGCCTCTTCATTGGCAGTGTGGTTGAGTGTCTAGGGCACAGGCTTGGGAGCAAAGACAGCTGGGTTCTTGTCCTACCGCTGACGCTTACCTGCTGTGTGAGCATAAGCAAGTCACTGGCTCTCTGTGCCTCAGTTTCCCCTCCCTGACTCATCGTCTGTCTTTGGGGTAGGGACTGTCTCTTACTAGGTTGTGTCCAATGCCTAGTTGTAGGCACTGTTGGAACATAAGTGCCAATAATGGCACCAATATATATAGACGGGCAGAAGCAAAACTCGAGGTCTCTAGACCAAGACATTGGGGAAAATCCTGTTCTGGAAGTGAATGTTGTAGCTGAGGTATATCTAACCTGGGCTGGCTTATACTTGTATTACAATGCTGCCTAGAGCCCTGACCAAGATTAGGAGCTCATGGGGCTAGGTGCTGCATGTGCACATTGTAAGAGACAGCTCGTGTCCCACAGTGTTTACAGCCTAAATAGACAGACAAGACAGAAAGTGAGCATTAGCCTTAGATTACAAATGGGGCAGGGGACAGATGCATAGATAGATTAACTAACATGCCAGGGCACACAGAGAAGCTGTGACAGAACCAGGAATTGAAGCCAGATCTGCTGAGTTCCACTCCAGTGTGGCAGGTTTATCTGTGCCTTCTCGAACTTCCATGGTCCCTCTCGCTAGCGTGTGAGGACTGGATTTTCCACCTTGTGTAATCAGCGGCACTCCCATTGCACAGGTGTAAATGATGACGCAAGTTACAAGGCCGTGAGGAAACTGGCCCGCTGGCCCCAGGGATGCATGAACAAGGTGTTCATAACCCTTCTTTCCCCCTTCTGCCTTCCTGAGCCTTTGCCTCAAACATGAAACAAATGTTATGCTGGCGTCTGAAGAAGTGCTGTTACTTTTCCTCCTCACCCCGTGTGCTTCTCATATTTGCTTCCCCGCTTCCCATTTCCAGACATGACTGCATGTGCAGACATATCAGTGGATTGAAGGCTGCTCTGGTGGTCATATCGAGGCAGACAGTGCTGGATTGCTAACCAGGTAGCCTGTCCTTAGGCATAACGAGTGGGGTCCCACAGGGATCGGTTCTGGGTCTGGTTCTGTTCAATATCTTCATCAATGATTTAGATAATGGCATAGAGAGCACACTTATAAAGCTTGCGGATGATACCAAGCAGGGAGGGTTGCAAGTGCTTTGGAAGATAGGATTAAAAATCAAAATGATCTGGACAAACTGGAGAAATGGTCTGAAGTAAATAGGATGAACTTCAATAACGACAAATGCAACGTGCTCCACTTAGGAAGAAACAATCACTTGCACACATACAAAATGGGAAATGACTGCCTAGGAAGGAGCACTGCGAAAAGGGATCTGGGGGGTCATAGTGGATCACAAGCTAAATATGAGTCAACGATGTTGCAAAAAGCAAACATCAGTCTGGGATATAGTAGCAGGAATGTTGTAAGCAAGACACGAGAAGAAATTCTTCCGCTCTACTCTGCGCTGATCAGGCCTCAGCTGGAGTATTGTGTCCAGTTCTGGACACCACATTTCAGGAAGGATGTGGACAAATTGGAGAAAGTCCAGAGAAGAGCAACAAAAACGATTAAAGCTCTAGAAAACACGACCTATGAGGGAAGATTGAAAAAATTGGGTTTGTTTAGTCTGGAGAAGAGACGACTGAGAGGGGACATGATAACAGTTTTCAAGTACATAAAAGGTTGTTACGAGGAGGAGGGAGAAAAATTGTTCTTCTTAACCTCTGAGGATAGAACAAGAAGCAATGGGCTTAAATTGCAGCAAGGGAGGTTTAGGTTGCACATTAGGAAAAACTTCCTAACTATCAGAGTGGTTAAGCACTGGAATAAATTGCCTAGGGAGGTGGTGGAATCTCCCTCATTGGGGATTTTTACGAGCAGGTTGGACAAACACCTGTCAGGGATGGTCTAGATAATACTTAGTCCTGCCTTGAGTGCAGGGGACTGGACTAGATGACCTCGCGAGGTCCCTCCAGTTCTATGATTCTATCCTTCAGCCCAGAATTTGCAGACTCAAGCCCTTTATGTGGTTACTCTAAAGGATCCCAACTTTTTTTATGCCTATTCAAATTGAAAGCAAGTTTTCCTAACCCTTCCAGTTTTGTCCATCACTAGCTCATAAAAATGTTTTATCCTATAATAGCCTTAGGGATGTACAAACTCAGAATATATAGAATCATAGTCTTCCTCAAACAGGAGGCGTTTATTAAATAAAACAACTATAGACATGAGCAGGCATCCAAACATCTCTAGTTCCAGCTTTGTATCCTTTGTTCACCAGGATCTCTGTACAGCACCAAGAAACATGTAGCGGCTGAATAACATATTGCAGATACATATCGCATTAGCCAAACTGTGTCCTGCTAAGGAACATCTGTGTGCACTAGATCAGCAAAATCCCAGACATTCACCTGCAACTCAAAAGGGGTATGGACCCTTTCTTGAGGTTTGAAAGTCGAAACAGCTTGGACTGTGTTCGTTTTGTGTTTGTGTACGCACTCAAAGTGTGTATGCATGTATATCTGTGCATCCCCCGTGTGTGTTTGTCTTCTGTGAGTATATGTGCCCACATGTGTGTGTTTGTGTATGTGCACACAGTGTGTGCCTGTACATGCTCTCTGTGTGTATATGTAAGCATACTGTAAGCATACTGTGAGAGTATGTGTGCGTGCTTTGTGGATGCATACTGCCTGTACTCTCTCTGTGTATATGCATGCATGCTGTGTGTGCATAGTGTGTTATATGTATGTGTGTTGTCTCCATGCTCATGTATGTATATGCATAATATGTGTGTACTCTATGTATGTATATGCATGTTGTTGATGCTGTCAGAGTTCAAGGCAATTGCACCAGTATTCTCCTTCCATGCTCCACCAAGGGCACCCCAAAGATATTTCAGACCATTGCCATATATGTCACAGGTCTGTTCTGTATATGTTGGGTGTATGCTCTGTGTGTGTATTCTCTGTGTATATATTCATGTTGTGTGCCTTTAGTCTCTGTGTTTATATATGTATGCATGGTGTGTGCATGTAGATATGGAAATGCTGTATGCTCTGTGGGTGTGCACCTTTGTGAGTGTGTGCACACAGTGTGTGCACAGACTGTGTGCGTGTGTAAACTCGCTTTCTGTGTTATGAGGTTTTGCTTCTGGAGAGTTTTAAGAAAGATTAAGTCATGCAGTGAGCACTGTTCAGCGTATGCCTGGTGCTCTTGGTCCAGCTCAGATTTCATTAGCACCATCAGTTTGGGGGCAGAGGTTGACTCTTCTCCTGCCTGTACAGTTGCTCAGAATTCAAACATCAATAAAAATAACCAACCAAAAAAGCCAACAACACACCAGCTCAGAGTCCAGGAACCAGGGCGCTGATGGAACAGATTGAGGCAACTGCAGGAGAGTCCTAGCATGTGCTGCTTACGCACATCAGGGTTGCTTGTTTCCTGAAGCCCAAAGCCTGAGTGTGTGACCTACATCCACAACACAGCATTTAAAAAGAACTTCACAGCCCTTGGCTTCGATAGTTCCAATGATCTTTGCTCAGACTTTAAGCTATGAAAGACGAGTCTTCCTTATACCAGCCTAGAGTCTTAACAGTTCGCCAGCCTAGTAGGGGTCTCCTGGCTTGCAGGGTGAATCCCACTGAGTTCCTGTGTAAAAAAACAAAACAAAAGCCCCTCTGTTTCTATAGAGCAGAAAGGAATTTCAAGTCAGCAGGGGTGAAAACCTGGTTCTACTGGAGTCAATGGTAAGACTCCTGTTGACTTCAGCGGAGCCAGGATTTCAAACCAGAATTGTATTAGGCCTTTGTCTCTTCTAGCAAGTTGTATGATTTAAAGTCTAGCAGAACAGTCCCAGTGGTGTAGGCCGCCCCCCCCAAATTCAGAGGCAGCTGTATCAGTCTAAAGATGCTTTATGCCAGCAGAGCTATTCCCACATGGGAAGGGGAATAAGATGCACCGCTAGAATGGTTTTACACTGGCATCTGAGCTAGGTGCGCTGGTGTAACTAAAGCAATAAAAAAATGACACCTCTGTGCCTAGCGCTTATCTGACACCTTTCATCTTTATATTTCAAAATCACTTTAAAAGGAGTTAGCAGTAACATTATCCCCATTTTATAGATGGGGCAACTGAGGCACACAGCAGGAATTCATTTGGCTAAGGTCAGCCAGGAGGTTAGTGTTAAAGTCAACAACTGAACCCACAGCTCCTGAATCCCAACTTAGTGTCCTATCCACTAGGCTATGCAGCCCCCCAAAATAATCTAATTATACCAGTACAAAGCCTGTATGTAGAACAGCCCCCCCACACACACACTTTTGTAAGGATTTTTTTGTTATTGTTCACAGTGGAGTAATCAACAGTGGTTGCAACTCAAAATGTTTGAGGGATCAGTTTGACAAGCTTCTGAGTAAGGGCTTGTCTATACTGGAACGCTGAGGGAAATTAAAAGCAACAAAGCATCCTGTGGCACCTTATAGACTAAAGGTTTATATATGCAAGCAAGAAGCAAGCTAGAGATATGAGGTTAGTTCAATCAGGAGGATGAGGCCCCTGTTCTGCAGTTTGAGTGTGAAAAAAGGGAGAGGAGAAACTGTTCTGTAAATGGGCAGCATTCACAGTTCTTGTTTAATCCTGAGCTGAGATGATCAAATTGCAGCAGATGAACTGGAGCTCAGCATTTCTCTCTTGAAGTCTGGTCTTTTTTTTTTTTGCAGGATGGCCACCTTAAAGATCTCTTGTGGTGTGGGGCCTGGGAGGTTTCTCTGTTCTTTTTTTGTTTTTTTATATATTTAAAAAAAGAGAAAGAAAAACCAACAACACTCCTGGCTCCCATACACATACAGCCCCCCAGCCAAAAGCGCGCATCATCAGGGGATCTACAATCATCCTGGATAACTGCACACCGCACCATAGTAACTCTAGCTCAGGAACCAACCCATGCAACAAACTCGATGCCAACTCTGCCCACACATATCTACACCAGCAACACCATCACAGGACCTAACACAGATCCACACCCACACCCACTCATTCACACCCCACGCACACCATGTAAATATACGCCATATGCCATCATATGCCATGCCCTGCTATGCTATGTACCCAAACTGACAGTCTCTAGGAAAAGGATAAATGGACACAAATCAGATATTAGGAATGGCAATATACAAAACCTGTAGGAGAACACTTCAACTCCCAGGGCCACATAGCAGATCTTTTGTTGCTTTTACAGATCCAGACTAACACGGCTACCCCTCTGATACTTGATGAGGGAAATTAGTCCAGATTAACTAAAGGTGTGAATTTAAAGTAGATTAGGTGACCCACGTTAAAACTTTGTGGGAAGCTCTCACTCGGAATTAAAGTGGATTTAATTTGGTTTATCTTAAAGCACATTTTTAGTAAGCACATTTTGAATGAAAGAGTAATTAAAGACCTTGAAGTAAACTCTGAATTTGTCTGTAAAAGCAGAAAACCCAAAACAAGAGACTCAGAGTTGATTCCAATCAATTTGTTCAAACTGGGTCTGAGGTTATGTCTACACTGCAGTCTGAGGTGCTCAGGTAGAGGGGGGCATGGCTCAGCGTTCACCTCACACTCCGTGTCAGTACCCGGCCCAAGCTGGGGAAGCTAACGATCCAACCAACAGGCCAAATGCAGAGATGAATCCTGGTTGCACACCACCTGCAGAATGTTGCGCATATGCTAAGAAGCAGCAGCTCACGTAGACATGCCCAAGATCGTTTTAATTTAGCTGCATGGACGTGGGCACAGGCTAGCAAGGTAAGTACGGACCTTGGGTTCTGCGCCGTTTGTGCACCCCCCTCTGTCATGTCTTCACTGACAGAAACTAGCTTTCTTCCCAGATCTGTCTACGCTTCTCTGATAGACTCCTCCATAAGGCCCAGATCTCCGGATGCAGGAACTCAGGACAAACAAAACCCTCAGAAAACTCCTTCGGTAGAGATCCTCTATATAGCACATTCCCTTTCCTGCACCCACAGTCCATTACCAAACATTACGTCAAATCTCAAACCTTCGTGGAGACCCCTCACTCAAGGAATATTTGGCCTAGTATCTTTGCCTTTTCTTAGCCAGGACAGACAATTATTTATAATCACATATGCACACAAACATTTACACAAATTTTAACCAAAATAAAAAATATATATATGGTGGAATTGGGGGTTAAATATGCAAGAGAGAGCAACAGCAAATTCACTGCATGCATGAGCTGGTGCAACTGATGCTTGGAGTCAGGAGGAATTGCACCTGCTTTGTGGCTTGCCAATGGCCTGGAAAATCTAACAGTGGGGAGTGGGGACTGGGAGCACATTGGAGATATCGGGGGAGAAGCTGCACATCAGGAAGCAGGTGTATCTATTGTGGGTACTGGAACGGGCAGACCTAGGGTCACTCAAAACGAAAGGCCCACCCCGTCGACCGAGGAGGAGAAACCACTGAATCCAGTTGACAAGTGGTTCCAGGTGACAACAAATGAAAAGCAGGGATGGGAGTGAGGATGATCAGGCGAAAACAAGGGATCCAAAGGGGAACATCAAGCAGAGAATGCCAGAGAGCACCCACTGCTCCTCAAAGGAATTCAGTGGATGTCGCCCAGAGGAGCTCTGTCCAGAGATCTGATGCAACAAGGGACCGGAAACGGGCCCCCCAAGTTTCAAACCACCCTTCTGTTGAGCCTCCTCCTTCTAGTGCGGCAGATGGCCATCTTGGCCAGTGCCAGGAGGAGGCTGATGACTTTGTGGGGCCCCAAATGGGAGTGCAAATATAAGGAGGAGTGGGGAAAAATGCAGCCAGAACATCAGCAAGAGGTTCTGCAGGAGCCACAAAGGGGCTCCAATCTGACGCCCTCTATGCAGATGCGTGCGAGGTCTCCCTCTCACTGCAGCAGGGGTAGGTATCGGAGGACTCCATAAATCACTCCAACCGCACACCCATGCTCATGACTCCATGAAGGCGCCCAGAGAGCAGTCGTAAGGAACTCTAAGCTGATGTAATTATACATTTATGGTCCACGTCTGCCCTCAGTTATACCCTCAGTTAAATGGTGTTGCACACATGAACTGGAGGGTGGAATTTAGCCTGGGATTTTTCAAAGGAGCCTAAAAGAGTTGGGTGCCTAAATCCTATTGCAGTCCAATGACTGCTGAGTGCCTAATTCCCTTGGGCTTCTTTGGCAATCCTGGCCTTAGCCCTTGGGAGCTGGAAAGTGTGTCAGACACTATCTCTGAATTGAGTGCAGAGTGCAGCCCTAGGTCTAAATCCTCCAGCCAGATCCTGTAGCTCAAACGAGGAATAAGGACCAGTCAGTCACAGTAGTTATCATCACCTGCACGTTCCTTTCAAATTCTTGCAATAGTTTTCTCAGCCTCTTTTCATCCTCCTATTCCGGAACTGAAATCTGCACTGGCTGCCAGCAAAGGTTCCTATTGATTTTTCAAAACCTTTTGCTTACCTACGCTACAAGGGTCTTCATAATAGCGCTCTGGAATCCCTTTGTAATTTGCTTTCTTTTTATACTCCCAGTCCCGTTTTGTGGACACATTCTTTTTATTTATTGGTCTGTCCTACAAGAAAACTGGAAGTTTTTGTACCCGGAGATTTCAGTATTTATGTTGCACAATGAACGGACTCCGCTTCCCGTTGCTGTTTGACCATTTGGATCTGTTCTAGCTGCTACATGAAATGTTGCTTGTAACTGGGTCCAGACTGCAAAGCAACCTAGGACATTCTTGATCTAAGCCCCCAGGGAAGCATCTGATGTTAATAGAAAGACTTATTAAAGCAAGTCAGTAGAATTACCTGTATTTTAGAGATGGGTAAACTGAGGCACGCAGTCTCACCCATGAAATCAGGGGCAGAGCTAGGCACAAGAACAGGTCTCTTGATTCTCAGGGCAGGGGCCTGCCCACTGCACCTCACTTCCTCTTTATGATGTGCCCGGATAATACAAGGGTAATCCTGTGATACAGAAAAATCAATTGAAGTCTATTCCTACCTCTGCCACCGGCCTCTTGTGTGACCTTGGGCAAGTCACTTCACCTCTCCTTAAAGTGGAGATAATCCAAAGAGGGTCAATCAGTTAATTACGTGCTTGGATCCTACTATGGCGGTGCCCATGCACGCTCCTAGTTAGCAAAACAGAACATTGTTCTCTTCTTCCACTCTGCACAAATAACACAACGTACTGCATCTTTCGCCCACTCTTGTGTCACCTTCGATTTGGGCATCTGCGCCTTGAGACCCCCCCAGCCTGCCCTACACATCGTTGGGTATTTGTGAGGACTTCTCCGCCATGGCATCTGAGTTAAGTGTCCACCTGCTCCTTCATTATTATCTGTATGACAGGAACCCCAGAGGCCCTCCATTGCATGAGGCACCGTGCATACACATAGTTAAAAGCAGGCCTCTGCCTCAAGGAGCTCGCAGTCTAAATACAGTAGACAGACAACGTGTGGAGGGGTAACAATGAGTGACTTGCTGTGTCCGGTGGCATCTTGTCAACTAGTTTGATTAAAAGGACTTCAACACGGGGACCTTGGCTGCAAATTCTGTAGCACTCTTTGCCTGCCCTGTGAGCAAAGCTGCTGCACTGGCCTCCCAGTCCCCCCACGGAAACGTATGAAAAAAAATGAAAAAAGTTTTCTTTTTATTAAAATTTCCCATATAAATTTTCAGAAAAAAAATCAATAAAATTGAACATTTTTAGCCAAACCCTGAAAGATTTCAGCGGAAATACCACATTGTCCATAGAAAGCAGCTGCTTTTTGTGAAAATTTTCATTCTGACAAAACCTTTGTTTCTCTGTCAAAAAGCCCGTTTTAATGAGCCCGTTGTATGAATCGGAAATAACGACACCCCACCGATATTGCTCCCGTTGGTTTTGTCTCCCAGACCAGCCACAATCCTGCTTTGCAGCTTGCTGGGAGTGTAGCACACGGTGACACAGGACAAGCGCCAATCCCCACTTTACTTTGACAACGACCAAAGTGTGGCTGCCCTGTTCAGGTGAGGAGTAGCCAAGGAACTCTTTCACCATGCTGCAGGGCCGTGGTCTCTAAATGCAAGATGGAGGTTGGCTAGTGCTGGTGGCAACGCTGTGTAGTATCTACCCCTCACTAGATCACCTTTGGGATTGAGCCTAGAACCTCCACATTTGAAAATATGAGGCATAACAGCCTGAGCTACTAGCTACACTTAACAAGAAATGATAATAGGTTCATAAACGTCTGTGTAGTCCAGCCACTAGAGGGAGACATAGACAAACACTGGGTTGGCAGGTTAGCGCTCTGCCCTGCCGTACACACTTCCAACCCTGGAGGCCACCAATAATGAAGAACACGTTGCATCTTTGCAAAACATATGGTAAGAGCTGCCTCTCAGCATGATTGTGCCGAGTCTCTGGTGGCTTTCTGTGCTGAATACAGGCCTAATGCCTCTAGTTGGCACCACATCTCCTCATCCCTTCAGTGGGCCCTGGGCTTCGAAGAGCCATTATATAGCCCCGTTTCCTCGTTCTATGTTGCAAGATCTCTTCTGCTTCAAGAGGACTTTTTTAAATTTGTGTGTGTGACTGTAACAACAGCTGATCATGGAAACCCAGCAAATCTATAATCACTAGAGATAAGGGAATCATTTATCAAATTCTAGCTTCTTGAACTGGCTGAGGGGAGGGAAGGGATGATTAAAAAAACCCCAAACCCTGCCTATCCATTTTGGCACCTTTGCTATGGATTCAAAGAGCAGCAACAAACACCAGTTGCAATGGAACTGGACAATATCGCTTCTGCAGTCTCTGATGCCCAGGAAGCTTCTGAAGCAGGGTCAGATGGTGGCAAACTACCATGAGATGGAGGAGAAAGAAACCAGACAGGGCAGGTGTAAAAAGCTGAGACCTCATGTTGATTTGAAATTCAAAGCACAATTAATAGTGAGCGTGATTAACCATTGGAACTAACTACCAAGGGATTCTTCATCTCTTGATGTCTTCAGACCATGACTGGATTCCTTTCTGGAAAATACTTTGGTGAAACACAAGTTAGCGGGCTCAATGCAGGGGAGCCATTTTGTGAAATGCAGAATATTATTCTGTGAAACAGGAATCATTTTCGGGAGGTTCTCCGGCCTCTGCTCTCTGGTTAGCCAAATGTACAAGAAGATGCTGGGTTCAAAACAGAACCTTTAAATGGCAACATCTATTTCACAGATCTATATGGAGTAAACTTGGTTAGATATTTCCACATGAACGTATGGTTCTGCAACTCCCAGCACACTTCAGCACTCTGATGCCTCTCTCTACCCCTCTCGGAGCCATGCCTACTGATTATGCTAGCACTGGTCAGGGCCAAGATATACATCTTGGATCAGCTATGGAGGGTTCCAAATGATTCCTCTTTTAAAAGGAAAATCACCAATGTTTGCATGCCCGGAAGAATTAATAACGCACTCCAAGCTGAGAAAAATGTGTTCAATTATTTTTCCTGTGCTTTATTTGAAACTACAACATGTTCACAGCATCCTGTGTCATTCAAAACCTGCAGAAAACAAGAACAAAAGCAAACACAGACCAGTCAAATCTATTAGGGCCCGAATCCTGTTTCCATTGCAGCCAAGGGGAATTCAATGGCCCCTAGAAATTGAAGAAGACATTAAATAATCAAAACTAAATGGACCTTGGGCTAAATTCTGCTCTCATTTGCAAAGATGTAAATCTGAAGTAAACCCTATTCATTCCAGTAAAGGTTACTTGGGATTTACTCATTGAGTTCAATGAGGTTACTCCAGAATCACATTAGTGAAAGAGAGTCCAATTTGGTCCAATGTGAAGATCCCAAGGAAAGAGTTTCATGCTGCTCTTGACAAGGACACGTTCTTCTGTTCCCTTCTGCTTTAGCTTTACTCTTCCCAGGCAAGCATGCAGACAGCTCAGGCAGCTTAGGGAGTACGGCATATGAAGAGACACAAATATATTTTGTCCTCAAGTTGTTCGTTTGCCTCTCTGAAAATTCAGGCTTCCCTCTTTCTTCTTCTCTTCAAATTTAGGGACACTTTTAATACCGAGGTTACAATAAAAAAATCCAACTTTCTCTGTAAGACCACTTCGTTTCAACAATGAGCAGGAAGGGATCAGTTATCAACCAGTGCTACTTGTAACAATTTACCAAGGGCTGTGGTGGATTCTCCATCACTGGCAATTTTAAAATCAGGATTATATATTTTTTCTAAAAGCTCTGGTCTAAGAATTATTTTGGGGAAGTTCTCTGGCCTGTGTTAGACACGAGGTTGGATGAGATGCTCACAATGGTCCTTTCTGGTCTGGGAATCTGTTAATCTTGGGGATAGTCTGTACTGGTTTTTAGTGATTGCAACAGCCGGGGGCAGCAAAGCTAGGTTTAAACCAAAGAAAGAAAATAATCCTGACTGTTTTTATTTTAGCTTCTTTTAGACAGAGAAACAGAGACGTGGCAGCTCAACAGAAGGCCACTGTTGAAGCTGCCAATCACCTTCAGAGTCTGACTTGCCTCCTGGGGGAATCCATTCTAAAAGGATTGGGTTATCACACTAAACATTATCATTAATGAGGTCAAGTTACCTAAGGATACCTGAGAAGGAGAAATATACTGAAAGAACCATGTTGTCTAGAGCAATTTGTGTGTATTAATTTGGTAAAAACAGACAGGCATTTGCAAACACTACATTCACATGCATATATTGCCCTGTGTGTGTTTGTTCTTTTTCACACAGCGCGCAGTCAACCTGTAGAACTCCTTGCCTGAGGAGGTTGTGAAGGTTAGGACTATAACAGCGTTTAAAAGAGAACTGGATAAATTCATGGAGGTTATGTCCATCAGTGGCTATTAGCCAGGCTGGGTAAGGAATAATGTCCCTAGCCTCTGTTTGTCAGAGGGTGGAGATGGATGGCAGGAGAGAGATCACTTGATCATTGCCTGTTAGGTTCACTCCCTCTGGGGCACCTGGCATTGGCCACTGTCAGTAAACAGATACTGGGCTAGATGGACCTTTGGTCTGACCCATTATGGCCGTTCTCATGTTCCTATGTGTGTACACAACATACATATGAATATGTTGGCAGAAGTGTGTGTGTGTGCGCATGTCTGTGCATCTAATGCTGGCTTCATAATAATGCCCTCATGATAGATGTTTCCACTCTTCTCCACAACCTTGAAACACATTTGAATTTGAGATGACTGACTTTTATTTTTTACTGTACAATTTTCCCATCAGAAAATGTTTTTTCGCTGAAATCAACCTGTTCTGTGGTAAATAAGCCTGTTGATTAATCACAGTTAACTCACGCGATTAACTCAAGAAAATGAATCATGATTTAAAAATTTGACTGGGATTAATCACAGTTTTAATCACACTGTTGAACAATAGAATGCCAATTAACATTTATTAAATATTTTGGATGGTTTTCTACATTTTCATATATATTGCATCCTGTGTTGTAACTGAAATCAAAGTATATATTTTTATTACAGATATTTACACTGTAAAAATGATAAACAAAAGAAATAGTATTTTTCAATTCACCTCATTCAAGTACCGTAGTGCAATCTCTTTATTGTGAACGTGCAATTTACACATGTAGATTTTTTTTATTCCATAACTGCACTCAAAAACGAAACAATGTGAAACTTCAGAGCCTACAAGTTTGTTTACATTTGCAGGAGATAATGCTGCCCTCTTCTTATTTACAATGTCACCAGAAAGTGAGAACAGGCATTTCAATGGCACTTTTGTAGCTGACATTGCAAGGTATTTATGGCCAGATATGCTAAACATTCATATGCCCTTTCATGCTTCAGCCACCATTCCAGAGGACATGCTTCCTTGCAGATGATACTCATTAAAAAAAACCAATGCGTTAATTACATTTGTGACTGAACTTCTTGAGGGAGAATTGTATGTCTCCTGCTCTGTTTTACCCACATTCTGCCAGATATTTCATGTTATAGCAGTCTCGGATGATGACCCAGCACATGTTGTTCATTTTAAGAACACGTTCACTGCAGATTTGACGAAACGCAAAGAAAGTACCAATGTGAGATTTCTAAAGATAGCTACAGCACTCGACCCAAGGTTTAAGAATCTGAAGTGTCTTCCAAAATCTGAGAGGCATGAGGTGTGGATCTTTCAGAAGTCTTAAAAGAGCAACACTCTGATGCAGAAACTACAGAACCCGAACCACCAAAAAGGAAAATCAACCGTCTGCTCCGTTGGTCTGCACTGCTTTGGATTGTTATTGAGCAGGACCCATCATCAGCATGGATGCATGTCCCCTAGAATGGTGGTTGAAGCATGAAGGGATATGTGAACCTTTAGCGCATCTGTCACCTGTTCTCACTTTCAGGTGACATTATAAGCAAGCTGTGGGTAGCATTACCTGCTGCAAATGCAAACAAACGTATTTGTCTAAGTGACTGACAGAACAAGAAGTAGGACTGAGTGGACTTGCAGGCTCAAAAATTTTACATTATTTTATTTTTGAATGCAGGTTTTTTCGTACATAATTCTACGTTTGTAAGTTCAACTTCCATGATAAAGAGATTGCACTACAGTACTTAGTGAGTTGAAAAATACTATTTCTTTTGTTTTTTTACAGGGCAAATACTTATAATCAAAAATAAATATAAAGTGAGCATTGTACACTTTGTATTATGTGTTGTAATTGAAATCAATATATTTGAAAATGTAGAAAACATCCACAAATATTTAAATAAATGGCATTCTATTATTGTTTTACAGTGTGATTATTTACAATTAATTTTTTTAATTGCTTGACAGCCCTAATAGATAGATAGATAGATAGGTTTGATTGCCAGAAAATAATATATATATATATGTTATAAAACTGAATATTTTCATTTTTGATAAAAACCCAGAAATTTTCTGCGAAAACTGATTTTTTCCACAAAATTTTCCATTCTGCCAAAAAAAAAATTGTTTTTGGTTGAAAAAAGCTTCAATTACAATTTTTCAACTACCTCTAATCTGAGCATTTGGCCACTTCTTGTGCTTCAATGTGGGTTTAGAGGGCTTAGTTTTGGCACACAAGTTTGCAAATGTGCGCTCTGGTTCCTAAGGTTATATCACATATCAAAGTGCCTGAATTGTTTTCAATGTAATACACCTAAAACAATCCCCTCCACTTGTTTCATTGCCAGCTCCCTTGTTTCAGGGCATAGCTATTATGTTAGTAGCACCTGCAGCCTCAAAGAGTTTGCAGGGTGATGTCTAGTTCAGATAAATATCTAGCTGTCTGGCTGCTAATACAGACTTATCTGAACCTATTTGAGCTGGACATTTCATGAGATCAAGATCTCTCCAAGATTTCTGATGAGCCAGACTGGCCTTTTTCTTGTGGGATTTCAATATTCCTGCTTCCCATCCAGCCCAAACCAGGATTAGCTGATGCTTGGAAATTTGAAACAGAACGAGCCAACTTATTTTGGCCTCGCCTCAAGGATTAGCTTTGGCCCAGTTATTCGTATTATCATGGAACCTAGAGATCCAGGCCACACTGTGCTAGGCCCTGTACAGACAATAGTAAGGAACAGTCCCTCCACAAAGAGTCTGCAATCTAAATAGACAAAGGGTGGGAGGGGAAACAGAGGCAAAGTGATAGAGTTTAAAGACGGAAGACACCACAAGATCATCTACTCTGACCTCTTGTGTACTCTAGGCCGCCACCACAACACTCAGTGCCTGCTGCTGATCAGGTGACTTGCTCAAGGTCATTCAAAAGCCCGGGGGAATAGAACCCAGATCTTTTAATTGCCACTGCAGTGTCTGGTCCATTAGGTCTTGCTGTCTGCCTCCGGTACATGGCTTCCTCTACCGAAGGAGAGAGATTGATTAAAGTGACTCTGAACATGGCGTATAACTCAGGGTGACAAGATGAAATGGTACAGATTAAAATGTAGTGCACCAAGGCGATGCCCCAGCAGGTAAGCTCTGCTGGAATGTGGAAATGTCTCTCAAAGGAAAAAGACCCAGTGATACTTGGGTCATTTCAAAGCTATAGAGGAGGGGATGCAGCAGGTGGACAAGATGGTTTCTGAACAGGTCTCTTCATTTTCCAGTTTCTCTGACCCCTAGGTCATATCGAGACAGACAACTAAGACTCACAGCACCACTTTGCTCAAATAATGATTCTGCTTAATATTCAGGCCTTAGTTAAAGGACAGTGTTTATTTTATTTTAGAGAGTCCCCAAAAGCATGTCCCTAGGCAAACTCATTTAATAGATTCATAGACTTAAGGTCAGAAGGGACCATTATGATCATCTAGTTTGACCTCCTGCACAACGCTGGCCACAGAATCTCACCCACCCACTCCTGTATCAAACCCCTAACCTATGTCTGAGTTATTGAAGTCCTCAAATCGTGGTTTGAAGACCTCAAGGTGCAGAGACTCCTCCAGCAAGTGACCCGTTCCCCATGCTGCAGAGGAAGACGAAAAACCTCCAGGGCCTCTGCCAATCTGAGAAGGAGGACTCTGAAAAATAAGGGCATGAGGAGCACATTTGGGCCAACACTGGGAGAAGGTGACTTCTCAGAGCTACAAACCCCTCTCCCAAACTCTGTCTTAGAAAGAAAGATTTCACTGCCCTTCATGAGCCATCAGCTGGGATAACTAGGCAGTGGTTCTCCCACCCTCATTACACTCTAGTTTTAGCTTCACTTTCATAGTTTGAATAGAGGGTTAGGGGCTGATTTTGATCCTATTTGCATTGGTTTTGCATTACTGTTACTCCAAAACAGTTGATCCAAGATGGCAGAAATCTTGTCTGTCTAGAGATTTATGTGTCTCCCCCCCCCACATTACTTATCTCTCTTGCAAAAACAGTTGATCTACAGAGTTCTTCACTGTTTGAGATGGTGTAAGTCTCATGAAACTTAGGCCATTGACACTTTCCAACCGGGACTGTGTTTTCATTATACGTACGTACAGCACCTAGCACAATGGAGCCTTGACGAAGGTCTTTAGGAACAATAATAGTAATCAACTTGCAAATTTTCGACCCTATCAGATCCAGTCCAAAATATTACCCTAAACCTAAGAGAGACCAAGCTCTGGATCTAGCTACTGCCTCCTGAGCCCATCCCTAGAAGCGCCAGTCATTGCAACTAACTAGCTAAAAGCCTCAGCAGCATGTCTTTTGCAGATCCCTCGGTTAATGAAGAATTCCATCAAACACCTTTTATGCTAGTGAAGGTTACATGGAGTTTTAACACTTACAACGAATTTGTCTGGAGGCAGTTGGTGTTAATTATAAAAATATATGGACTTTCCGCATTATGCATTCACTATTGATAGTTACATATTAACTGGGGATTAAAATTAATATTTCTCCTTCACTCATTTAATTTTGCCATCAGCGAAACTTGTGACCAGAGCTAATTACTTGGCCCTTTTGTGTGTGTATTGTGTCTTTAAATGTGTAGCAGGAGGCCAGGCATGAGAGAGACTGGAGGAGGTTGTAGGTTAGAAGTTCTATAGCAACGTAGAAAGAAGCAGGGTAACTTTAGGGAAAATGCTGCTTGAGTGGTTCTAATGAAGCTCCTTGTTCAGTATTAGAAGAATGCGACTTGTTCTATGGTTCTTTACTATTGTCACATGGCAAACCACAGAAGCTATTCATCCAGCCACCCATGACCACTTCCCATCTCCATGCAGCCCACTACTTCAGTGATAACGTTTGAATTCTACTTCCAAGATTTAACAGCAATAACAATAGTAAGAAGTGTAGTAGTGTAATCTCTCCAATAGCACATTTTATCCCAAAGGATCCAAAAACACTGTGGAAGACACTTCGTCCCCCACGGAGCTGCAGGACTCCCAACCTGCCAACGCTCGGATGTGGTCCCCAAAGGGAGAGACACACAACGAGGGACACACAAAAGTGAGTCATGTGAGATGTCACGGCTACAGGGTTAGCCACACGTCTGTCCCCTCTCTGGTCTCTCTCAGCACATCCTGTGCTTGGGTGTTTACCTTACCCAGGTGGTGAAAGGCTCAACGTGGGCCTGAGAAGCCAGCTAACATGAGTGGAGGGTGGGCCAGGCCCAGTTAAAGATCAGTCCTAGCTAGGAGAGGAGCCGGGTGGTTTCTATAAAGAGGGGAAACCCAGAGTAGAAAGGGGCTGCTGGGAGACAGTGGAAGAGCTCTGCAGTCCCTCTCTGGTTCCTAGGGAGTGAGGGAAGGGCCTAGAGAGAGGCAGGTGTTCAGTAAGCCCTGCCTAGGGCTGTGGGAAAGGGCCTGAAGGAAGGCCATGTTTGGAAGAAGTCCAGAGAGACTGCGAGGAGCCTGAGGGAGCAGAGTTAGCTGCTTGCTACATGTCCCTGGCCAGGAACCCCCAGGAGAGGGAGGCCCAGGGTTCCCCTGTTGGCCACCAAGGAGGTTGTGTGGAAATACCCTGACACCCAGGGGGAGAAGGCCTATTGACTTTGGAGATAGGCCTCCAAGGAGAAAGCCCCGGGAGGCGTCGCTCCACACAGGAGCAGGGCGACCCCTGCAGAGCCCGGGAAGGGGTGAAGCGTCGGTGGAAGAGTGAGCCCAGGTAGGGGGGCAGAGTTGGGTTTAGTTTATTGGACTCTTTGTTCACCCTGGAAGGGGAGGGACTTTAAAGTGTCCTGGTTGGAGTCATGAGAAAAGAGATCACTGCAGGACCAGAGCAGCTATAGGCAGGGGGAGCGAGATGATGAAAGAGCTGTTATGCTATACCCAGGCATGAGGAGACGTGCCTTCAGTGTGTGCACACTTTCCCCCCCCCCCCCCGCTAGGGTTTGTGCCTTTACTTCCCTGGGGTGCAATTCTGCAACCCTGCCCCTCTTATACCAAGTCTAGAGTACGGTGTTAATCCTGCTTGTGTGGAATGCAGGCAAGTTTAGGAGTAAAATGAGTGAGTTCCCATGAAATGAAGGGCATATGAGATGTATGTGGAAATGCAGCCACCTCTTGGGTGGAACATGGTGGCTGTGTCTAGAGCAACACTACATTGCTGGAAATTAATCTGTGCCTTATTAAAACTTTAGAGGGGGTGTTCAATAGGTATTATGTGTTACCCAACTTGAAATGTGGCCAATATACCAAGAGTAAACCTCCACCCTTGGAGGGAAAGGTGGCATGCTGGGATTTTAATGGCCACAAGAAGTCAAGATATTGGTTTCACCTCTCATGCTAAGATGGCATTCTAGAAGCAGGGGGCTCCCAACTGCCAAGCTGGAATATTGAAAGCCTCTGCTTCCTCACAGGGGAGAGCACGACCTTCTGAAACCTCCACATTGCTCCCTTCAGCACAGCTCCCCCAAACGCCACCTTGGGGTATTGGTCAGGGCCAGCTCTGGCTCTTTTGCCACGCCAAGCAAAAAACAAAAACAATCCAAAAAAACCAACCAAGGTGCAGGGAGGCTGGAGCGGTGAACCAAAAAAAAACAAACCCAAAATCCCAGGGTGCAAACTTTCGGTGTCACTTACTTGGTGGCTCCCGGCTGCCTCCCCCAGCCGCGCTGGCGAGCCTCTGGGTGGGCGGCAGCTGCACTCTGGCTAGTGGGACTCCCTGCACTGCAGACATGCCCCAGGCAGCGGAGTGCGTGCCCCGGCTAGCGGGGGGAGGGGAGAGAGAGAAGGGGAGCAGCCAGGGCTTCCTTTAGCCAGGATGCTCACCACTCAGCCCCTCCCACCATGCCACCTGCCAGGAGGGCTCCGCGCCGCTCCCGCCTGCAGTCATCTTTAGTTCCTGTCCCTTTACTGGGCAGCTTTAAGAGTGCTGCAAGCTAACACAGGGTTAGGGTCTATTCACCCTTCGGTGCAGGTCTACATTATGATAATACAAAACATTTGTAAACATCCTTCACCTAACAGCACCAGTGTGATTTTCCCAGTCACGCTTATTTAAACTAGCAGCAATCACAGGCCTTTTCCATTCAAATGTAAAGGCAAAACCAAATGGGGCTATTCCCAATATCAGGATGTATCAGACTGAACATTAACCCCCGCTCAGGGAGATGGGATGCGGCGTGGAGCGGGGAGGAGGGTGGAATAAGCTTGTGCTGTTATTTTCCACGTTGAGCCAAGTTGTGCGGCAAATAAAGGGTCTGGGGCTCTGTCCAGCACCTTTTGCCAGCCTGGAGCAGCACAGTTCGAAATGGGAGAGGGGCGAGGATGGGGAGAGATGAAGGGTATGTCTTAGGGTGCCCAGACAGGAAATGTGAAAAATCAGGGGTGGGGGGTAATAGGCACCTATATAAGACACAGGCCCAAATATCGGGACTGTCCCTATAAAATCAGGACATCTGGTCACCCTAGTATGTCTGCACTGCAAAAAGAGATTGTGTTCTTAATTCAGGTTAAAATACCAGGAGAAACACAGCAGCTGAGCTTTCAGCTCGGGTTAGCAGCTGAGTTCAAGCCCAGACTGCTCTAGAGGCTTGTAGGAAAGGGTTAAAAGCAGGCCCTTGGAGAGGGCTGGGGCTGAAAGCAGCCGAGGGAGGCTGACTGGACTGGCAGCCGCAGGTGTGGCCACACCCAGTTAGGGTCCAGCTGGCCCTGATAACAGGGCTGGGAGCTAGGCAGGGGGAGTTTCACTCCAGTGGTGGAGCGGGAAGGACCTGGCTGGGGAAGGGTATTGCAAACAGAGCTGTGCTGGGGAGGGACAGACAGAGCTGGGGAGCTCTGGCCAGATGAGCCCCCAGGGTGAGGCCAGGCTAAAAGGGGCTGTGGGGGTACTGAGGATGCCGCGGTGCAGCCAGGCCAGGAAAAGGCAGCAGGTGCAAAACCCCTGGCCAATGATGAGCAGCCATTTCCGACTGCAGTTTGCCCCTGAGAAAAGGGGCTAGGTGACGCCTGGCAGTTGGTCACTGAGGCACAGTGGCTTTGGGGAATTGGGGTTCCCCAGGAAGGGGAGGATCACTTAGCGTGGGGGCACTGCTGTGGGGCAATACCCCAGAAAAGAGGCACCGCGGGCCGGGAGGGACTTGGGGCCTGAACTAACGCGTAGTACTAGAAAAGGGAGAAGCAGGTGGCAACAAGGGAGACACTGGCCAGTAGGCGGCGCTCTGAAGCTGGAAGAGCTAATTCCCAGACCAACCAGCAAGAGATGCTGCGCCGGTGAGGGCTCCACCGTGCTACAAGGCTGTAACTCAAGCTGCTAAATGCAAACTGGAAGCCAAGTTGCTGTGTCCTCACTGCTATTTTAACCTGTTTTTTTTTTTAAGTGTAGACATACCCAGAGGCAGGCAAAGATTGAGAAATGGAGTGGAGGAATAAGGAGAGAGGAAGAGGATAGATGCCTGATTCTGAGCGGGAAATACTAAACCAAAAGGAGCCTTCAAATCCCGCCCTGCCCTGCAACTGTCTTTGCTGAAGGAACTTGGTGGAATTCACCCTGCAGGGCAGGATCCTTGTTGGATGATAAGGCTCTAGGGTAGGAGTCGGGCAGGGAGAGGGGAGGGGAGTCATATGGTCAGAGGTTGTGGATGAAGGTTTTTAATCAGAGAGAGGCTCAAGCTGCAAACGGCAGATCTGGATTCCAGGCACCCCAGCATCCAACGGAGCTGGAGTCTTGATTCGGCCCATTGTAGACGTAGTCATTTAGAAACAGGGCATCTGACCGGAACTGGGATCTTGACCACCACCCAAAAGGCAGGGGAGGGAAGGAGCAGTGTTAGAATCTGGGAGTTGGTACAAACTCATTTCTAGCTCTGAGTTGGAACAGAGGGGACCAGGCATCTATCAGGTTTGTGCCCTGGTATAGGATGATGGATGGACTGGCTGGTGGCCATCACTCTTTCTTTCAAATCTGAGAGCCTCTGGGTATACCCCGAACAGAAGCCACTGTATCAAACCAAAGCCTGTTCCCTCTGTTCCTTGAGCCTCATGCTGCATTCGCCTGTCTATTTTCATTGCCTTTGGGTGGCCCTCTAAACAAGGATTAATGGCCCCACTCTCAGCCCTCCTGAAAAGCCCACATAAACAGGCTTTGCCTGGGGAGACAGTGCAGAAGGACCAAAATCCTCCTTCCCCACCCACAGCCAGCATGCAAGGCCACTGCACAGAAGCTAACTGCTTCTACCCCCTCTGCGCTGTGATAGTATCCATGGTCTACCACATGTCCCTGCCCCCATGGGGGGAAAGGGAGGTGTCCTGACAACTGAAGCCCAATTGTTTGACAACTCACTGGATGTGTATCTGCCAGCCAACTCCCCTTTGTGAGGCAGGGCAGTGCTGTTATCCTGATTGTACAGATGGGGAACTGAGGCACAGAAAGGCTAAGGGACTTGCCCAAGGTCACACAGGACACCTGTGGCAGAGCAGAGACTTGAACCCACGTCTCAGGCTTCCATGGCTCAGCGTCTGTCACATCAGCTCCCGTCTGCAAAAGCAACCTCTGAGAATGCTCTCCGCCGCCGTTCCTGTTCCAACAGACAACCAGAGCCTGAGCCACTTAGGGCGCGAATGGAAGGGCGAGCGCCGCCGCTCTGTCCTCCCTTTGCAGTGTGAACACTCCCGTAGCGCCTGGGGGAGATGAAGAGAGCAGGACGGTGGATACACGCGTGCCAATGATTTATGTGGCCGTGCCTCTGGAAGGCGTTATCAAGCTTTTCCCTTCAAACGGCTCCTCGAAAGCGACAGCCTTTTTTTAAACTTCAAAACGGAGGCCCCGGAGGAGCCGTGTGGGTTTTATTGTTATTATTTCTTTCCCATCCTTTTACTTGTCAAAATTCCACTGTTCCCTTTGCAGCCTCCCCCCCGTCATTGTAGCTGGTCAAAGATATTTATCAATGAAAGCGGAAAGTCAGTTTAAAGGCAGGCGTGAGAGGATGCTGGTGTGAGCAGTTTTTACATGGAGATCTGGGACCACCTGGTGGTGCCTCGCAGGATTGCATCCTCCAGGAGTTGCTTTTCCCAGCCAAGCCAAACTCTTGTCAGGAAACAGTGTTCCAGTGAGGCTGGAAAATGACTGTCCCTGAGCCCTTCCCATCCTTCGGCCCACTGCTTTCCCAGCTAGCTATGGACGAGCCTGATGAATATAGCACCACCAGCCACCACGGTTTGCAAATGTGCTACTGATATGGGAAGCTGAGACGTCAGTTATTTTCACCACCACTGGCATTTTTCACTTTGCTCAAACTGCAGAGGGCTTTATTCCCCATCCCGCCCGTTTGCCTGCAGGCTACTATCAATTGAAACTTCCTTTAAGTGCAGGCCATGGTGCTGTTTTGTGGGCAGATCACAGAAGGAATAAACCGGGGTGGATATAGGCAGCCATCTTAACACAAAATCTCCATGAAACCCTCTGAGGCTTGCATTAGCTCCAATTGCCTAATCATCTGTGTTCTCCCCCTCCCTGTAAACTTATTTATCCTGCATCTAATACATACCTATTGTCAGATCTTGAGCTGGTGTAAATCAGTATAGCTACATTAAAACCAGTGGAGCTATGCCAGCGTTACACCAGCTGAGGATCTGGCTCCCGTGCAATTATCTGGGAGCACGTAGTAAAATAAAGCAAACTCTCTTTTGATGTTAAGTAAATGACCAGGGTAACTGGGATGTCACTGTGCCTGAGAGACAATGCTCCCGGAGTGCAAACAACGGAGGAAATTAAATTCTGTTTTTCTCAGGGCTGCAGTCGCACAGTTAGAATGACGAGGCTTCAAAGATCGTGGCTTGAATCTGAGCTGTGCACATCAAGGATTTTGCAAGCAGGCTCTGATGCTAATAAAAAGTTGTGCAGTGTTTCAGGCTGCCGGGATCCAGGGGCTTAGGTTTGAGAGCTGAATTGCTTTTATCAACAGAGGATCTAGTTACTGGGGGTGTGTTGGCTGCTTATTCAGAAGCACTGAAGTAAATCAAAGGAAATGGGGTATTTCTACTCAAGCTCATTGTGCTTTTTTTTTTTTAGTTGTTTTTGTTGGCACTAATGATAAACAGAATTGTTGGAAGAATGAGTTATTTCCTAACAGAGCCAATTAAGAGAAAGAGGTCAGATAGAGAAGATAAAGGAATGTAACAGTGTGATGTAAGTGGCAGTTACGGGGTAGTGAAACTACACACACTCATAGAATTCAAATGCAAAATGCTTCATTGGTGTGGCAAGCCTTACAGGTGCTGACCATGTGCAAAGGGGATATGGGTCAGGGTCAATGGTGAGGGTCATTTTCCCCATTTTATCAGTGTGGGAACGGCAGCACAATAAAGGTTAAGCCCTAGCTTTTTAAGAGCATCTGGGTACTTGGAAAAAGTAACCGAGTCCTGTGACACCTTATAGACTAACAGATGTATTGGTGCATAAGCTTTCGTGGGTGAATACCCACTTCGGCAAACGCGTGCGGGTATTTGGAATGCCTCTAATTTTGGGCATCGGATCTGAGTTAAAGAAACCGACGCTGTCGAAAGTGCCGAGGGTCAACCTTCTGCAAACCAGGCCCCTCAAAGTCCTCTCCAGTTGAGCACCCCAAAAACCCCACTAGTTCCTTCTGAAAATGTGGAGGTAACTTGCTGTAAGCCATGCGTTTAGTCAGTGTCTCTGTAATTGCCCCTCGGTGGGTTGAAGTGGATGCTGAATCCAGGACCTCGGCTTCTACTGCTTGAGCTAACAACGCTCCATCTCTTGGCCCAGGCCATAGCAGGCTCGTTGACATCTCTACGTGGCCCAGTTGCCATTGTGGGGGACAGAGCACCGCACTCAGTGTTTGTGGGTTACACCTCCACCAGCGGCAGCTGCAATCCATCCAGGAGAGAGCCTCAGATACAATGTGAGCCCAAGTCCCCCAGTACAGCAAGCATCTGCTTAGCAGGGGCTTCATAAGAACAGGTCTAACAAGGGTTGATTTTTTTAACCCGGTTGTATATTTGGGATAACAAAGTAAAGGTGAAGACAGAGCTCATGCCTGAAAAACATGCGTAGGGTACAGGAGAAGCCAGACGATGCCCTATCTCATCTACCTGAGTTGAGTACACCTTGAGCATCGTTAAATGCTCTCTGGGGCAGTGACCATCTTTTCATTGTGTCTGGGCAGTGCTTAGCACAAGGGTGGACTATGACCAGGGCTCCTGGGTTCTGCTGCAATACATATAACACAGGCCAGTTCCACAAGCTCCCAGTCCGGCTTTGGGGTTCTTCTGATGTCTCAGGACACAACACTAACAGGTCTGGCCATGGGCACGTTAGCTTTCCGCCTCTGCCTTCTGCCAGACAATGTTATGCAGTAACACAGCAGAATACCAAGGAATCCCACACCCCGCAAAGCTTAGCCTTTCTCTGCTGAATATTTCCCAACGCACGACTTTGCTAAAATGGCATTTGGAACGTAGTAGCCAAGGTGCCTTATAATTTGCCAAGACTAGATGGTGGTCCTGACTATGCCTTCTGGACACTTTATGCTGGAAAACAGCCATATCTCCCTACTCAGGAATTCCCCTAGCATGGGGGTGTTCCCGGGGCAGCATAGGATTAGTGTAATGGCACTGCACCATCACCACCCATGCAGCTCCTGGGAAAGGGCATGCTGGGGGGAGTAGAAGAGGCCTTATTGTGGAAGGGATGGGGTGTGTCCTAAATGCCATGTATGCAACTCATGTCTCCTGTCTTCCAGTACCATTCCCAGTCTCCTGGACCTGCTATTTAGAGCTCATGTATACAGAGAACTGGCACTCCTGTACCAGTTAGAATCATAGAGTCATTGCATTAGAAAGGACCCCAGAAGTCATCTGGTCTAACTTCCTCCCAAGATTCAGATTTATTGTGTCTAAACCATTTGACTAAACCAGCCCCCTTTTGAAAACCTCCAGTGAAGGAGCTTCCATGACTTCCCTAGGCAGTTTGTTCCGCTGTCCTACTGTTCTTACAGTTAGGAAGTCTTTCCTGAGATTTAATCTAAATCTGCTCTGCTGTGGTTTGAACCCATTGCTCTTGTCCTGCCTTCTGTGGCAAGAGAGAACAACTTTTCTCCATCTTTTTCCTGGCAGCCTTCCACACATTTGAAGACGACTATTGTGTCCCCCTTAACCTCCTCTTTTCCAAACGAAACGTACCCAGTTCCTTCAGCCTTTGCTCATGCGGCTTGCCTTGCAGGAGTGAGCATCAAGATGCTCTCACATAGGCTGATGCCAAGTTGCCCTCTAAATCTCTTCCCATGTGCACATTGTTTTCCCTAAATTAACCCTTAACACCAGCTACAGATAGGACAATTAGACCTTGTGTATAGTGCCACGCTGTGAAAGCTGCTCTATTTGCACTGAGAGGCTGCAAAGGGGTTTTGGTTCTGATGGAGCCCAGGGCTTTGTAAAGCACTCTCTCCCCCTCTCTCCGGTGAACTGAGAATGCAAAGGAAAAGGAAAAAAAAGATGCCCATTTTCAGTTTCTCTTAATTGCTTTGTTTTGACTGAGACGACTTATGGAGATTCAGCGCCAAAGCAGCGGGTGTGTGAGACTCCAATATAAATATTCCCGCTGAATAATGAGACCAAGCCGTCATACGGTTCTGTTGAGATGCACAGACTGTGGTGGCTGTATGGGAGCTTTGCTGTGTCGGTATATAAATATAAACACAGTGGGCTATTTGCTGTCAAGCATTCCCGCTCACTCACTGAGCGTCTGCTCAAACACACGCGCATCTCAGCTCAGGTCCTGCATTCTTCATTCTAAGCTGCGTGTGAAAGGCCATCTCCTGGGGCCAGATCTCTGTTACCTGTTATTTTGATGGTCACGTTAGCAGGGCTGCCCAGAGGATTCAGGGGCCTGGGGCAAAGTGGGGGAGCTGCAGTGCTTTTACTCACCCTGCGGCGGTCTGGGTCTTTGGCAGCACTGAAGGGCCCCCCGCCGCCGAATTGCCGCCGAAGACCTGGACCGCTGCCGGGCCAGGGCTCGCGGGACCTGGGGCAAATTGCCCCACTTGCCCCCCCACACCGGGAGGCCCTGCACATTAGTGTCGGAAGGCCCCAGCCATGATCAGGGCCCCTTTGTGCTAAGTGCTGTACATACATGTGTGCAGCGAGACCTAGGGTGTGTCTCCACTGCAGCTTGGGAGGTGATGTTCCCAGCTCAGGTAGCTCATAGAAGATGAGGGTTGGAAGAGACCTCAGGAGGTCATCTAGTCCAACCCTCTGCTCAAAGCAGGACCAGTCCCCAACTAAATCATCCCAGCCACGGCTTTGTCAAGCCTGACCTTAAAAACCTCTAAGGAAGGAGATTCCACCACCTCCCTAGGGAACCCATTCCAGTGCTTCACCACCCTCCTAGTGAAATAGCTTTTCCTAATATCCAACCTAAACCTCCCCCTCTGCAACTTGAGACCATTCCTCCTTGTTCTGTCATCTGCCACCACTGAGAACAGTCTAGATCCATCCTCTTTGGAACCCCCTTTCAGGTAGTTGAAAGCAGCTATCAAATCCCCCCTCATTCTTCTCTTCTGCAGACTCAACAACCCCAGTTCCCTCAGCCTCTCCTCATAAGTCATGTGCTCCAGCCCCCTAATCATTTTTGTTGCCCTCCGCTGGACTCTCTCCAATTTGTCCACATCCTTTCTGTAGTGGGGGTGGGGGGAAACTGGACGCAATACTCCAGGAGTGGCCTCACCAGTGCCGAATAGAGGGGAATGATCACTTCCTTTGATCTGCTGGCAATGCTCCTACTAATACAGCCCAAAATGCTGTTAGCCTTCTTGGCAACGAGGGCACACTGCTGACTCATATCCAGCTTCTCATCCACTATAATCCCCAGGTCCTTTTCTGCAGAACTGCTGTTTAGCCAGTCGGTCCCCAGCCTGTAGCGGTGCCTGGGATTCTTCCATCTGTGCACTCGCTCTGATTGAATGGCATGCTAGAAATAGAAGTGTGGCCATGGTGGCTCAGGCTAGCTGCCCAGATATGTATGTGGGATCTCAGACAGGATTGTATTTGGATGGTTAGCCTGTGCTGCAGCAGCTGCTCTGCTATTTCTAGCATGTGAGGTCGATCTGCGGTATTGTGTGCACATCCACCTGTGTGGGAAGTTACGCCTCCCAGCTGCAGTGCAGACGTACCTTTATAGACCCTGCCCTGAAAAGCTTACAGTCTAGATTGACAAGACAGAAAAAGCAATGGGAGGGGAAACAGAGGTTCAGGGGTGGGACGTGACTTATCCAAGGTCATACAGTGGAGTCAGGAATTAAACCCAGTTCTGGTCCAGTGCCCATTTCACTACAACACACTGTTTCCCAAGGTGGCACTATTGAGAAGAGGAAAAGGTCATGGAAATATGGAACAAATATCAAGTATTTTGGCCATTTTTTAAAAAACCCAAATACACTTTATTTTCCAACTTAGCAGAAAAAAAATAAGTCTGTGCTTGGGTGAGTACAGTGAGCAGATCTGGAAATGCAAGTTACCGTATCAAAGGCAATTTTGGGGAAACACTGCTTGGAAAACAATGTCCTTTTAGAGAGGAAGAAAAATCAGTCTCTGGAGGAATGAGCCCTCTCACTTTTACGTCATTAGTCCTTTGTGTCACAGCTGAGTTGCTGCTTATGCTACGCTCCTGTATAACCAGGTAGGTGTGCAGATACCATGGTGATAAGGACGTACACTGCAAGACTGATGTTGATGGTGATGATACATACACATGCATACATAAATATAGACATATGGTGAATGGAAGGAAAAATGACATATACATACTAGATAGATATGTACCATGGATGGAAAGAAAGTAGATAGATGGAAACATAGCAGTCATTGGAAAGAATTCTAATTCTACACACCAGTGCCTCTTGCAGTGGTTAAATTACATCTGGTTTATACTGGAGCTGAGATTAAGTGACAAAATTCAGATCCAGATGGATCCAGATTTTTGTTATCCCAAAGTTCAAGACTGTTGTGATTCTGGGCTCTGATACAAGCTCATTAGTTTGCAGTTTTGCAACATCTGGATACTGTTCTAGGTATTGGTCTTGGAAATTCCTGAAGTTGGAATGGACTCACTCAGAGTTCCCGTTCATCTCCATTTTATACTTATCTCCATCCATTTCGTATGAGATCTTGCAAAGGTAAAAGAAAAAATAAAAGCATTGTATATTTCCACAGTTTGAGTAAAACTCAATGGACATGCTTCTAACTGGCCAGAAGTTAGAGTGAGATCAACACGCAAAAGCCCAGGTGTTTTCCTATTGTCACGAGACTATCCAAACCGCAAATGAAGTTAGGAACTTCATGAGAACAGGCTTTCTTGTGAGACCCCAGTACTTCTCTCTTCCAGTTAGGCTGAGTTTGAGGACAGCTTCTACTGTTGCTATTTCTGTTCCTTGAATTCCCAGTCCCAGGGGCATCTGATAGTGCAGAACATAACTGTCCACTAGCGGGAACTAGATGATATGTAGGATGAAGATTACACTAAGAGGTTAGGTTTCTAATGAATGGATAACAGGTGCGCACCAGTACTGCTGTAAGAGTATAAATTCTTTGCACACCACACCTTGTGGAATGAAGTGCTGGGACCTTCTCTGCCTTCTTGTTCAAATGAGGAAGGATGATTCAACAGTTAGGGCATTAGCCTAGGACTAGAAAGACCCAGATACAGTTCCCTGCTCTGCCACAAACGTCCTTTGTGACTTTGGACAAGTTAATTAGCCTCTCTCTGCTTCATTTCCCTATCTCTGTAATGGGGATGTTAGCACTGCCCTGGCTCACAGGATAATACATTAACATTGCAAGGTGTTCAGATGCTGTAGGGATGGGGCCAGATAAGTAGCTAAGACTGACAGAACTAATGTTGCCCTCCTTTTCAACCTTCAGTGATATTTCAGATGCACTGCATCTGGGGAATCCTGGGTCTGGAGAAAATAAAGAAATGCTAAGATTTGTTTTGTTTCAAGTTTAGGACCAAAGTTATGATCATTCTTCCTTTGGAGTTGCACGTGCCTAAGCCACTTTCAAGTTAATGAGATGGGAGCGAGACACTCACTGTATTTCCTTCATGGATATTGGAAGGCAGGTAATCCGAGGCACTCTGATAGTAGAGTGATGAGGTCATTAAAGTAGACAGATAGATGGTTGTGTATGGGGGTAGATAGACAGATAGATAAGGATCTAAGGGTAAATTTTAGACGTAGGTTCCTAAGAAGAAAGACAGAGAGAGAGAGAGAGGAAAATGAAGATCTCTGTAAGCTTGAAAGTTTGTCTCTCTCAGCAACAGAAGTTTGTCTAATAAAAGATATTACCTCACCCGACTTGTCTTTTTAATATCATGGGACCAATGCAGCTACAACAACACTGCAAAGAGAGAGAGAGAGAGACGCTCAGCTAGACCATAATGCTAAATTCAGAGAGGCAATTAATTTGAAGCAACCTATTGAAGGAACCATAAAAAAAAACTATTTGCTTTAAGTTAAGCAAAGCAATATAGTGGGGCAGGGGGGAGGATGTCTCTTTCCACATTTCAATCTAAGCCCTGGGTTTCTTTCTCATTTGGATGGCAGCTAGGTGGAGCGAACTGGAGAAGACATCTGCATAGGTCTGTTGCTTAGCAACTTCCTGGTGTTCAAATACAGAAGCCTATTAAAAGTGGGTGTGGGCCTGAGAAGGGGTTGGAGCAAAGGGCAGAGGGTGGTTCAGCTGAAGCAAAGAATGTCAGAGAAATGCTGTGTGGGAAAAAATCTTCTTAAGAGAGAGACTTTCTTCTCTGAATACAACTTTGGAGGAATTCTTTGCAGCTAGAACAAAAGCAAATGTCCCTTCAACTGCAAAGCAGCCTGTAGACCTTGATAGCTTGTACCCCTATAGCTTGTGTTTGTACCGCCGAAGAACCTGTGTTAAAAAATAATGGAGGAGCTTTCAGTTGGATTCCCGTCTGGTTTGAAATGCTCAGTTTCATCTAAAGTCTCTCCAAGCCCAGAAGTGGGTGACTCGGTTCAATTAAAACAAGAAACGGCCCGAACCAAACTCCAAAAACTCAAATTAAACTCAAGCTCAACTCCTTTGGAGGATCAAGAAGGTTTGGATAACTCCCCCACCTTCATTATTTTTCATGGTCCAATATGCTTCCAGAAGGAGGCAGAGAGATCTGGTGTGTAAAGCACAAGACTAGAAACCAGCAGACCTGAACTACAGTCTCAGCTCTGGCACTGATTTGCTGGGTAGCCTTGGCTAAATCGCCTAGGCTGAAATTTTCAGAGGTGTTTAACGGAGTTCATGGCTCAGCTCCCACTGAATTTCAGTGGCATTGGGTGTAGACATTGGGTGTCTGGCTCCTTTGAAAAGACACTCATCAGCATCTCAAGCACCTATGAACCGCATAACAATGTACAGGTTATGTAGGGTTTTTTTTTAAGGTTTGGCATCAGCTATGGATCCCCGAAATGCCTACATACTGCAGGACGAAATACTTTCTCATAAAAGTTTAGCAGCTGCAAACAGGCTTCATATTATTGTTGACATCAGTGCTTTCTTCTGCTTTTGATAGTGCTGCTTCTTTTGAGGTCTTTAAGGATTTGCACTGTAATTCACTTCTACAGATAGCATTGCTAAAAACTACAGCTATAGCCCGCAATTCATCTTCAATAAGTGCTTTAAGAGCCTTTCTGCTAAGCATTTTTTCCTCTTCGATCCTCTTCAAGGCACATTTCTTTGTATTTAGTCTCTGCATTGGCCATTGCCGCCAATTCCCCATCCATTAGCGTCTCAGCAAGGCAATTTATGAACTCCAGCTGAGTCACACAGTACAGAGTAGTAAAATCAGTATTTGTTTCTCTTGCTTTTACCTTTTGCCAACCACATTACATGCATTCCTGGTGTAGCACTCAATGTGATACACGATGTCATCTGTGTGAGCGTCTTTTGGGTCAGTGCACCCATTTTACTTTCCATGCCATGTTCTTGCTCAGAGTGACTGCTTCACCCAGGTGCTTCACCCAGGCACTCATCTGTCTCATGTGTTGAAGCTGTGCCTAATGGATGCCTTCAGGCTCCTGGTTTACCGCAGAAGAAGCAAGTGTTCTTGAAACGCATGCCATGGGACCTAGGACAAGGTGAGTCTCGCCCGCAGCTGGCTGTTGTCCTGGCATCTTCAACTTTTTCCTGATGCTCGGTGTACTTCCTCTGCAGCTTTGCAAATTCAGTGTAGTGCTGCACTTCTTACAGCATGTCAGGTGTCACCGGGCATTGTGTTTAACCAGGTCCTCCATGGTGGTATTCACCAAAGATTCATCTACTAGTCGATACTCTTCATCTCCCCATTGATGCCTAAAAATGAACCAGACCAAAGTAATAACAAGGATTCTGTAATAAAGTATTTTGTGATTTTAATGATGTAATATATGCTAGGTAACCACGTCCCTATTATTTACAGGATGGTTGGATGGTGATGTCTTAACCAGTGTCTCATTACAACTCCTTTGGCATAATAAACAAAGCTGATAATCAACACCATTAAACTGCTTCTTTTTTGCTGATGATGGCAAATCAACTTGAAGCACTCCTTCCGTTTACAGTGTGATAGACCCAGGCCAGTTGAGAATAGCAGAGTAGTAGAAGGGAGATATAGTGGCCACTGGATAAGCAGTTTTCTGTTCCCTGAGTGACCAGAGCAGGGGCTGCTCCGGGCTAATGAGAACACCTGACTCCAATTAACCTGGTAAGAGTCAGGTGAGGCTGTTAAGCACCTGACTCTAATTAGGGCCACTCTGGTGCTATAAAAGGGCTCACTCCAGTCAGGCCAGAGAGCCAGAGGAGAGGAAGTGTGTGCGAGGAGCTGGGAGCAAGAGGCGGAAGGAGCTGGGAGTGAGAGGGTGTGTTGCTGGAGGACTAAGCAGTACAAGCATTACTGTGGTGAGGACAAAGAAGGTGTTGGGAGGAGGCCATGGGGAAGTAGCTCAGGGAGTTGTAGCTGTCACGCAACTGTACCAGGAGGCACTCTAGACAGCTGCAATCCACAGGGCCCTAGTCTGAAACCCAGGGTGGAGGGCGGGCCCAGGTTCCCCCTGAAACCTCCCAACTCCTGATCAGAAACAGGAGTAATTGACCTGGACTGTGGCTTCAACCAGAAGGGAAGGTCTCTGAGCTGTTTTCCTGGCCCACAGGGTGAATCTGTGAGGTGAGCAAATCCGCCAATAAGCGCAGGACCCATCAAGGTAGAGGAGGAACTTTGTCACAATAATAATCTGTAACATTTAAAAACAAATCGGGTATCCTGTTCTGAACATTAACTGATAACACAGTCTTGACTGTTTATAAAGAAGAAAACTTAAATGGCGGTTCGGTTAGGTGCTTAAGTGGGAGCTGACCTCTTTGGAAAATCTGGCCCAAGTGAATTCACCCCACAGGGTAGCAGGAATATTAAAACAGGAGAACATTCTTTGTTTTTTGAAATGCACCAAAATGGCCTGTATTTTCAAGCTGCCTGGCAGCTCTGATCAAAAAACAGCTGCAAAACATTTGTGACAACTTTTGAAAACAATTCCATTTCATACTTTTTGAAAATGAAGGGGTGGGAAGACATTGATTTTTTCCCCCATCAATAATAATAATAATAATGAAATCAGGTCATGTAAAGTGAATCCAAACTCTAAACCTTCTGAGATTGACCATGGGCTGGAGATGTTCCTAAGTACCTTCAAACTTTTCAAAAAAGTTATAAGATTTCACAAGGCCTGAGGAAAAAGTCAGACACTAGAGCCTCGCAGATGAAATGGGCTGCTAAGTTTCTCCAGAAAGGTAGAGCAGTCTCCACCGTTCACATTTCTGCTTATCACTAGCTTGTAGCATTGCTGAGGGTTATGTATGTGCATCTGGAGGGGAAAAAATGTCTTTGGCCTCTGCAACTAACCTCCCACGATGGATTTTTTTTTTCAACTCCTCTCTTGCTTTTAGAGGTCAGAGGTTACATCAATAATTTCCTGTCTGCTACCACATGGAGATCTGCAGAAAGATTGCAAATCTCTTCTGGGAACTGTAAATCTATCCTCTCCCTTGGAAATCAATGGGGTGCGGTTGGAAACGAAGTAACTAACACCACTGCTCCAGGTAATAGCTTCTACATCAAATGTGGAGATCTCTTCTGGTATCACTGAACTTGGAAGGGCTCTATGGGTCCTATTATCCCATTTCAGCAGTTGCCCCATCTAGGCATGTTATGGTCCTCCATGCACAGACAGCAAACTTACACTTCTAGTCTCTGAATATTTTGAATTGCTCTTGTGGCCAGGGATTTTTTTATTGTTGTTTTTCTCTATTTATACAGTGCCTAGCACAAGGAGCCCTTCTCCATAACTGGGGCTCTCAGGTTCTGGATGAGAGCAAAAGGAACATTTCCAAGAGAGCACAGTGCGCCTAGCCCCTCTGTAACCTGCTGCTGCAGAACTGAACACAAATAGTTGGCACTTAGACATTTAAAGGTACAGTACACAGGAAACAAAAGTCATGCGGTCATAGAGGTACGCGCCCCACCTGCTCGTCCATCATCACTAGGAAATGAGGCTTATCTTTTTCTGGGTCCTTTACAGATGGGCCATTGCTGTAGTATTGGGAGATACTTGGAACATCTACCAGTCCACTGACATGGCCCCCCATCACTGTAATACCTGAGCCCCTCGTGACACCTCACACCTGTGCGGTGATAGGGACCTATTATTAGTCCCATTTTACACACGGTGAACTGAGGCACAGTGAAATAGAGGGGCTGATGTAGCAGTACCTAGAGTTCAGCGCTAGCTGCCGAACAGTTACAGAATGAAAAGATGGTCCCTGCCGCAAACCGCTTGCAATCTGAGGACTGTAATAGCTCTAGTTATGTCACTCTGGGGACTGCCTGAAAAATGATTATAGGCCAAAGTACTCCTGCTTCAGGGCTGCTTTGTCTCACTCCAGCCAGCATAGCCAGGGCCGGCTCCAGGCACCAGTGAAGGAAGCAGGTGCTCGGGGCGGTCAATGGAAAGGGGCGGCACGTCCGGGTCTTCAGCGGCAATTCGGCGGCAGGTCCCTCAGTCCCTC
Organism: Mauremys reevesii; assembly: GCF_016161935.1. Taxonomy (NCBI): domain Eukaryota; kingdom Metazoa; phylum Chordata; order Testudines; family Geoemydidae; genus Mauremys; species Mauremys reevesii. The sequence goes on along the minus strand of NC_052645.1, from coordinate 10,272,922 downwards.
TCTTCCTCTTTGAGTTGCTGCCAAAGTGCCGCCGATCGGCTTTATCTTTTTTTTATTTTTTGTTTTTCGCTTCACCACTTGGGGCAGCAAAAAACTGTAGCCGGCCCTGAGCATAGCGAACTGTGGGAGATCACCCCGGTGCACAAGGATTTTCTGATGGTATAGACAAAAACCGTCTATGCCAATACCCTTCCAGAGGCTGGCACAGAGGGTAAAGCTAGAGGAAAGGGGGCATGTTTAGGGCATTGGTAATCCCTGGCTCCCTTAACAAACCACTGGGGTTACTTACAGCATGTGAAAGGAGACCAGTCATCAGGGTGCTTTCACTTGCCCCAAGGGACAGGACCTGGTACGTAGCAATCTTGGGATCAAGAATACAGCTTTGCTTGCACGATCTCGCACCATGATAGTCGCCAGCGTTGCCTGGTGGCTGCCTCCCTCATCTTGCAAATTGGGTTTCATGCTCGCTAAGTGGAATTTGATGGGAACATGAGGTCACAGAATAGGAAGAGGATAGGACAAGATTGATATTATATTAATGAGTAATGGTGATAGACAGTGACATTCCAACTAGGCGAAGATAAATAAATCAGAAAATTAAACAATCCACAGTGAACCGTATGGAACAGGCAGGGCTGAGGGTCATCAGAAACTGCTCCCTCAGGGGTGATATTCTGGTGAGCTTTTACTGCATAGGCGTTATCTGTCTGGAGAGGTAGTACCAGATTCCTGGGCTTGGGGAACTACACCAAGCATTAGGACTTAGTCATGCAAGACAGAAAGAGCATGCGAGCAAGCGACTTCACTATAGGGGTACCTGGATAAGTAGATGGATATGTCTCTCTTAAATGGATATAAAGCATTACGCTGAAAGGTGCAAATGAGTCTTTGATGCAAAGACAATCACAGACCTTGCAGTGAACCGAGAGCATGAGGAACAACGGGGGAATGTGGAAAGGAGAGGGGGGAGGGCTTCAAGAAAGGTAGGTATGTCACAGGGTAGAACAGGAACCCCTGGCTGGCTCGTGTCAGCAGTGTAGATGTTCGGGCCGGGGTCCCAGAGTCCAGTCTCCAGCCCGAGCATGAATGTCTACATTGCAATTTTATAGCCCCACAGCCTGAGTCCAAGCCAGCTGACCCAGGCGAGCCGCAGTGTAGACGTACCCTGAGGGGGTTTGTTCTCGCCTCCCTCAGGAGGCACAGAGAGGAATGGAGCAAAGATCTTCGAGAGGCAGCCCCCGAGCAATGTTTGTATCACGCAGGTCTCATGACTGAAAGTCTAAATCTGGCAGGGTCATATAATGATTTTTCCCTCTGGGGTGCCTGGCATTGGCCACTGTCGGAAGACAGGATACTGGGCTAGATGGACCTTTGGTCTGACCCAATATGGCCGTTCTTATGAGCTTATCTTCATATGATTATGTAACCATGCAGGACAATCAGCCAATCAGCTAGAACAGTGGTTCTCCACCATGGGTCCGGGGCCCCCTGGGGGCTGCGAGCAGGTTTCGGTGGGTCCGCCAAGCAGCGCCGGCATTAGACTCATTGGGGCAGAAAGCCAAAACCCTGTCACGCAGGACTGAAGCCCAGGACCCTGACCCCCGCCACCTGGGGCTGAAGCCTGAGCAACTTAGCTTCACAGGGCCCCTGTGGCGTGGAACCCCAGGCAACTGTCTTGCTTGCGACCCCTTAACCCCAGCCTTGGCTTGTATATGCAGAAAAAACGTTTTTGTGGCACAGGTGGGCTGTGGAGTTTTTATAGTGTGTTGGGCCTGGGGCGGAGGGGCTCAGAAAGTAAAAGGTTGAGAATCCCTGAGCTAGAATACATGTGACCGCATGGTTTCTATAGCAAAATGAAGGACTAGAAATCCCCTGCCCTCTGAGCAAAAGGAGTGTAACATTAGGGCTTATAGCCTTGATGATCCAGGCTCTAGGGGGCAATGGTCGAGGTTACTGTTTGTACAGCTGGTCAAAAAAATGCCAATTAGGCTTTGGAGAAAATTGTGAAGACATTTTCCTGTCCAAAACCTCCAGTTAACCAAACTAAAAACAGAAGGAAAATGTCTTTTATTTTTTTATCTGTTTTCAGTAAAAACTGAGTTTCCCATTTATTTATTTTTAACAGAAATGTTGTACCAAAATTTTTCCAGTTTCTAACTTTCCATTGAAAACCTGGAAAATTTAAATGAAAATGCAAGTTTTCCACCCAAAAAAGGTTGCTTTTGTCCAAAAGCTGTTTTTGATCAAATGTTTGACCAGCTCTAATGATTGATATTAGTTTTGTCTAGACGCCTCAACCATAATCAGGGCCACTGTGTGCTAGGTGCTGTACATATGCATAGCGAGCGATTCTGCCCCAGAGAGCTTGCAATCTAAATAAGCCAGGTCTCTTGAGTCCCAGAGCCCTAGTCACTACACTATGGGTATGTCTACACAGCAACTAGAAATTCGTGGCTGGACCCTGTGATGTGGGAGGGTCCCAGGGCTTGGACTCCAGGCCAAGCCCAGAAGCCTACACAGCCCCGCAAGCCCAGGTCAGCTGGCCACAGGCCAGCAACAAGTTTTTCTTCGCTATGTAGATAGACCCTTAATCTAACTCTAGCAACGCCAACATTCTTACCGATAGAAGGAAGTGGCAGTGGCACTGGTCAACTTGGGAGCCAGGAGAATCTCCCTGTTTCCTCTAAATCCTGCTTTGCCAGGCATACTCCCACATACTGGCAACCAAGCATCTGCCGAGTGATATTAGTCTCTGCACATATGGCCTATGTTAGTGTTACTTGTCACATACATTATTAAATTTGCCTGTTCCCTGAGGTGCTAAACTTGCCTTCTCAGAAGGAGAGAGAACACTGCTGCATCACCTTGTGGGAAATTGAATTTTGAAATGTTCGTTAGCACCATAAATACAAAATATCCCACAATTGCTGCCAACAGCCGTGTTGTTTCTGATGGTTTTTATGTTCCGTTATCACATTAGAAATTAGCATAACAATTGAGTCTCCGGTGATCAGAGCAAGTCGAGGAAAAGCAGGTGGCCTTTGTTTGAAAGCTCAAATACGCAGGAGACAAGGAATTAATGAACTTCCTCTAAAGAGATAGGTAGGCTTAATAGGCAAGCTCTCCCTTTCTCTGTCTACATCTAATGGTGACACAAAAGACAAGCCAAATAATGTAGAAATCTCCAGTTCATTCCTGCAAAGCTGATATGAGTAAATTACTCCAGATAACGTTAATGTTCACCAAGGGAATAGCACGGATGGTAAACAGTTGCCAAAGTAATTAAATAGTAACTGAAGAGATGTTTTTACTGGGAACGATATATTTGATGCTGTCATTCTGAAAGGGTGAAGCAAGCAAATTCAATTGTTTCTATCTGTTGAAATCCCTGAAGTAACCCACGCTCCGATTGCGCCGAAGTTCAGGTTCAAAGTCAACTTTGTGAATACAAATTAGCCCCCGTCAATGCACAGAAACATCAGCACCAGAGCTGAATTCCTTAATTGTCTATTAGTGGCTCATTAAATCAAATTTCCCATCACATCCTTGAGGTAGTAACGAGCACTGGTTGACAGCACGATGTAGCCTTCATAAAAACGTCTCTTGTATCAAAGATCATTTGCAAGACAAGGGGAGAATAGTTTCTTCATTTGGAACGTCCTAGAAAGAATTTAAAAATAGTTAATATGCTCTAAATCTTCATTTTTAATGTGTGTTTCAATGCCCCAGGTCATTTGCCTACCTTTAAGTTAATATTTTATTAGTTAATATTTAGTGTGATTGTTGGGTGCAGTTCAATATTAACTCAAACCAGCATCTCATGTTTTTATAGTGCCTTTCATCCCGAAGGATCTTAAAGTACTTTGTTAGTTATATACTCTTACGTGAATTGTTTTTTCCCCACCACTGATATAGAATCATAGAATCATAGAATTCAAGATCAGAAGGGACCATTATGATCATCTAGTCTGACCTCCTGCAAGATGCAGGCTTCCCGACCCCAAATATGGCAGTCAGCTGAACCCCTAATGGTGAAAAGGGCCATATATATATATACTTATGTAAACACAATAATACTTATGTAAACATAGAACCATAGGGTTAGAAGAGACTGCAAGGGCCAGGAGGCAGGATTTGTTGTGGCTAACCATCCAAAACAGATGGCTATTCAGCCTCCTTTTGAAAACCTCCAGTGAAAGAGCGTCCTTAACCTCCCAAGGCGGGGAAGGTAGTGCTCCTCTGCCTAAATTGCAGGTGGGGCCCAATCCAGTAGGCAGGAGCTGCCTCACTCCAGGCAAGGTGGCTGGGGGGAGGAGGAGCTTCTTATTCTTTAGCCCAGGATGTCGGAGATCACTGGTTTGATTCCTTCCCCCTCTGACTGATTAGAAGGGATTAGAACAGGAATTTGTCACCCCTCAGGTGAGTGTGCTAACCATAGGATGATAGAGTGAGTCTCTCTTTCTTTGATTTTCCATTTAATTAAAGTGCAACAAGTTCAATAAGATTAAGGGAGGGCTGCATTAGATTATGCCCTAGTCCACTGGTTGGGGTGCTCACCTAGATATGACAGATCCTCTATTCACCTCTAGGCAGTGGGGAGCTCCCACATCCCAGGTAAATGCTCCAACCACCAGGCTAAGGAAGGTCCTCATCTATGTATGCCCCAGGCTGGGGCCCTGAAGGCAAACTGGGTGGAGGAGTAATTGTTTTCCAGGTTTATGGATTGCAAGCAGAGATAGTTGCTCATCTCTGTTAGTATCTAGGCTCGTTTTTCAGCCTGAGATAGAATTTTGGGTTTGACTTTTTGATACTCTTATATCTTATACTAATATGTGTGAACAAAGGACAAAGACACTGTGCGTTACGTCTGCCCACAAGCAGATGGGGTGAAAAGAGAAGAGATGGAACCAAAGTGCTGCAGGGGATGGTGGGAATGTAATAGACGGGCATACACTGGCTCTTCTCTCAAGCCAAGGTCCAGCCACCAGTTAGGAGGGGCAAGGGCAAGGGCAAGGGCAAGGGGATGGGAGGGCAGGCATAAGAAACGTTAAGAACCAAAGCACAACCTCACTTCTTACCCCTCCCTGGGGATACAAAAGAGGTGGGATGAAGACCCCAAACCCATGATCCCCCAAAACAGAACATGATCATACGTGGTAAGGGGTGGGACCGGGGGTGGGCATTGCACGTATATTTGGGCCTGCTATGGAGGAGGACGTGGGAATGGGGACACAGGCAAGGCTCTGCAGCGTCAGAGCTGGGAATAGGGACACAGGGTAAAAGCTCTGTGGCATCAGAGTTATGGGACATGTGCTTGCTGGAAACTAACCCCAGTAAACACGGCATTGCCTGCACTTCGGACTTGTGGTCTTCTGCTTTCTGCCTGCATGACAAGAACCAGGGGAGAGGGTGAAAGGAAACTCCTCTATCAATCTCCACGAGAGGGACAGGAGTTAGGACCCATCTAAGTCTCTCTGTGGATCCATGTCTATGTGCCGGGTATTTAGGCATCTAATGATGCAGACAGGCACCTAGTGGAATTTTCAAAAGTGGAGTTAAGCAGCTACTGGGATAATCAAAAGCACTTTAGATGCCTAAATACTTTTTAAAATGTGGCTCTATGGCCTTAATACACCCATCACTGAATACAAAGGCGATTCCCATGAATCAGGCCAGAGGAGATTATAGGTAGATAGAAAGAACGAGTAACTTGAGAACAACTCCCATTACATATTGGCGGAAGGTTTTGACCACTGAACTGTCAGCATCAAAGCCCCAACCGCTACCCCGTGAGCTAAGGCAGACACGCTCTGAGATAACAGCGGTAATAGGCTGCTCAAGGGCTATGCAACACACACAAACGTTAGGAGGATGCTAATCCATAGCCTAGCAGACTGTGCTAGCCAGCTGGCTCCTGATACAGTAGCGTGTGTGTCTGAGGAGGGTGAATTAGGTATCTGATACCCCAGAAGGTGACCATCACACCAAGGCGAGGAAACCTACTCTCCCAAAGAAAAGGGTAACCGCTCTTTTGCCTCCAGGGGAGTTTTTATAGGTACTTTCTCAGGGTTCTGAGTGGCTGATGTGTTTGCTGCCATCCAGCCCATCCCCTGCACCTCTCATGTCAATTGATCCCTTTGATCCCTCTCCGGTCCTTGCAACACCACTAACAGACGCATCTGGCGCAGCCAGCCCAAGAGCCCTGGTTCCAACAGCAATTAAAAAAAAAAAGCCAATTACATGTAATTGAATTCAGTAAACTGAATTATCTCACTGTTAAAGTGGTGCTTGTTCTTTTAGATTGTGGGGCATTCAAATAACCAGAAGTATTAATTGATTCATCCCCTCTTTCAAGCACTTTCTCCACCGTTCCTCCATTTGAGAGCGGCAACCTTTTGTTCGCCCGGAGACTCTGAATTTATACAGCCCATGTTCATATGTCTTGGGCTGTATTCACTCTGGCTTTTTTTGTCTGGTTGGTGTTTAACTCATATACAAGCAGAGACTCCTGCAAAACATTGTGGAAGGATTATTTCCTCCTTTGTCGCTTTTGTTTTTGCTGAAAGTGTAATTTACCAAGGAGAAAAACATTTTTGTTCCAATGCTTGAAAGAGGGACAGACAGGTTGGCGGGCAAGGGTAACTGTAAGATGGCTTTGTGGTCCCCATGTTCTGGGTTTATGCAAGGGCTTTCCCTCCTTGACATAATTTAGAGCAGCCACTGGGTGTCTCTAAGGCAGGGGTGGGCAAATGTTTTGGCCTGAGGGCCACATGGGAGTTCCAAAACTGTATGGAGGGCTGGGTAGGGAAGGTTGTGCCTCCCCAAACAGCCTGACCCCTTCCCCCTATTCGCTCCCTCCCACTTCCTGCCCCCTGACTGCTCCCCTCAGAACTCCTCACCCATCCGACTCCCCCTGGTCCTTTTCCCCTGACCACCCCCTCCCGGGACTCCCCGCCCCTAACTGCCCCCAGGACATGACCCCCTATCCAACCCCCTCGCTCCCTGTCCCTTGACTGCCCCGACCCCTATCCACACCTCTGCCCCCTGACAGCCCCCTGGGACTCCCACGCCTATCCAACCCCCCCAGTTCCCCATCCCCTGACCACATCCCCCCCCAGACCTCCGTCCCATCCAACCTTACCTCCTGCTCCCTGTCTCCAGACTGCCCCCTGGAACCTCCTGCCCCTTATCCACACCCCCCGCCGCCAACATGCCACTCAGAGCAGCATGTCTGGCAGCAGGGCTGCCCGGCCAGAGCCAGACACATCACCACGCTGCCTGGCAGGAGCTTGCAGTCCCGCTGCCCGGAGCGCTGGCAGCACAGCAAGCTGAGGCTGCGGGGGAAGGGCCGGGGGCTAGCCTCCCCGGCTGGGAGCTCAGGAGCAGGGCTGGATGGTCCAGCAGGCCGGATGTGGCCTGCAGGCCATAGTTTGCCCACCTCTGCTCTAAGGGGAACTCTACACTAGAAAATTAAGTTGACTTAAGGGATGTTGATTTACAGCCACCGCAGTAATTAAACTGCTTTTGCATGTCCACACTAGGTTCCTTGGGTTGGCGATGTGCGTCCTCACCAGGAGCGCTGTGTAACACACATGCCTCCTGGGGATGGTGTTCTGTCCCATCTAGTGTCACCGTGACCACTTAGAGTCAGAGCTAAAATGAGTCTGCTCTACAACCTTAGCTACTAGCCAACTGGCTTTTAGCTCATGCAGTGGAGGTTCCAGGTTTGATCCCGCCTGCCAACGACCAGGGTCTGTTGGTGTTACAAGTAGGGGCTGGTCTGGGATTTCAACTGGGAAGTCTCTGAAGCTCGGGGCGCACTTTCTCAGCCAGAAGAAATACATAACCCACACACTTCCTGGGTGTGGAGTTCTGTCCCATCTAGTGGCACTGAGACCACTTAGAAACAGAGATAAAAATTAGTCTGCTGTGTAGCTGTAGATAATAGCTAGTTGACTTTTGGCTCTTGCACTAAGCTCCAGAAGTCTCAGGTTCGATCCTACCCACTGACCACCACTGTCTGTTGGCGTTACACTTGCACCAATTTAACTGCCAGTGTTGATCATTGCAGGATGGCTTCAGAAAGGCAGAAACAGTCAATGTAAACAATGCACTGTCTACACTGACACTGCATCAGCCTAAATGCTATGCCTCTCGCAGAGGTAGCGTTATTAATTTGGGGTAGTGGGTGAGTTACATTGGAGGAGGTGCATTTTAGTGTAGACTCTTGCAGAGTTAGGTCGATGTTAAGGCCGCTTACAAACTCTGTAGTGGTGACCAGGGCTAACTCTCACTCTCGTTTCTATGGGGAATGAGAAGCAGATGACTTTGAGCTATGCCCCACCTGCACCCTCAATACTGACGACTAGAAGCAGCACCATTGTGCCAGTTATATGGGCAGACCGGTCACCCTGGGGGCCACCTTTCAGAGGGCTCTGCACCGCCGTAGCACTCCGCTTCTTTTGTTTGTTGGTACATTCGCTCTGCTCTGTCTGTTACTTTGCTGGCGATTGGCTTTCTTTTCTTTTCTTCTTTTTTGGATCATCTGCTGGAGGAGGCACTAAAAATGTTTTTCCCCGTTGGCCAGCAAAATGGTGTTGGGCCCTTATGCCAGTTTTAAACCTGTCAGATGTGGAGCTGGATTCTCAGGCAGCTGGTTACGTCTCCTGTAAGACCCAGTGAGGCATAAATGGGCCTCAAAGCCCAATTCTCAGTCACACTGACGTCTTCCTTCTACCTCACCGAATCGTAAGTGATGCTGAGCTATAGAAAATGCTGGTCATGAGAATCAGTCAGGCAAATTGTAAAGATTGTCATTTGACGGGCAGGGTGTCAGGCCTGAATGGCGCCATTCTCATTTTCTTGCTTTTGAATCGACTGTTCCTTATGGATTTCAATGTAATTTTTTAAAGGGTAATTCAGTCAAGCACTTGAAAATGAAGGCCATTCTTATAATTACACTTTAACCAGCTTTAGTTTATTTATTTAAATCTTATTTATAAGAAAGGAGAACAACTTCCAACCTTTTCCCCAGCTTGGGTTTCAAGGACTGACTGGTTCCTGGTCCACTAACACGGATCTGTGTCTACCTCCCATATTCACCGTGGGCTTGAGTCTCCTCTCACTGATGCCAGTTTAATACCCATGTATCTCCACGGACTTTAGGAATCATATTCCGGGAAGCTCCAAGCCTCCGGTGAGCACCTCCTACGTGAAGCCCCATTGATTTCAGTCGATCTCTACATGGGCATAAGGGACCATCTGAGCATGTTTCCTCACAGAATGTTGACTTGAATTTGAGAACAGCAGACTGTGGGACACCTGATTGGGATGGGACTCCTGTGATTTTTCCTTTCCCACCATCTAGGCGCTCTGCTTTCCTCAGCCACAAGGACTGATGCTGGGTGGGAAGCTGGATTGTAAAACTGAATGCAATTTAAGAGGGAAGTAGATTGGGTATTTTAAGAGCCCCTAATCCTACATCTCATAACAAAGAAAAGAAGGCTGGGATTTCCAAAGGGGCCTATGAGAGATAGGCAGGGCCAGATGAAGGTTATGAAGGGCCTAAGGCTAATGGGAGGGACGGGCTTAAGTCTGAATAACATATGACCAAAAAAAGGATGAAGTTATCAAGCGTTTCTCTACACACATATTTACATATTATTTATTTATGTAAAATTAACAAGTTTATTCTACTCTCCTGACACTCAATTATTCAAGCAGATACTTCTGAGTAAGAGGTAGCAGGAGGGATGCTACACTGGCCTTCTCCTGGGCCTCCTTCCTCCTAGGTGGTGGAGTGCTCGTCTGTATGAGGGTGTACACTGCAACATCCCCCATCCTGCTCACCTCTTTCCACCTGGTGCTTCTACCCTCAGCTCTCCCCTGGCACAGAGCAAAGCCAAGCCCGGCCGGTGTTTCCCCCAAGCTATGGCCTCTACACCACACACCCCGTCTCACTCTGACTGCAGCCTGGGAGGCAGCCAGCTTTTATTATATAAAAGAAAACCGCTCAGGTGTAAAATCCACTGAGGTAGAGGAAGTAGCAGTGGGAAAATTACCTTGGGTGGCGTTGTATTTTAGGCTGTCTTGCTCTGAAAGCTGCCTCCCAGTGTTGCACTGGCTGAGGACAATGAATTACTGTTTTTACGCTGAACCCAAATATTATTTGTGAGATGATACCCAGTTTGTGTAGTTAATCTCCAGTGATTCAACATATCAGGCCACCAAGCTCCTCCACAATTAGAATAATGGAATAGAATCATAGAGCTGGAAGGGACCTCGAGAGGTCATCTAGCCCGGTCCCCTGCACTCATGGCAGGACTAAGTCTTATCTATTCTAGAACGTGTGATGAGCAGCTCTGACACGAGGTTTGTTAAGCATCAGTTCTGTGTGCACCAGCCCCTTGCGGTTTGCATTTGTTTGTTTTAAGCTTTCTGTAAGAAAAAGGTAACAGCTAGAAGTGACACAAATCTTTAGATGGTTGCCCAGTCATAATATTTAGCACTTCTGTGCTATGTTAGCTCTTCAGAATCCCTGTACAAACATTAAACAAACTTAATCTAAAGCCTTTCCGTTTTTGAATGACTAGGAGTTGACAAAACAGAGCTATTCCCTGTTGTGTTCTCTACCCCCCTGAACAAAAAGACTTCATTGAAAATCAGCATCTTAAAAGAACCATTAAGGATCTTTCAAAAGAACAGTCCAAGCAAGGCTGCTGTAGTGACACCCTTGTTACACCGGGTCTGGTGTTTGTTTAAGGCTGGTGTAGAATGGAGGGAGAGCTTCCTGTTCCTTTGCATGTGCAAATCAAGCAGACCTTGCTTTTTTTTTTTTTTTTTTAAGTGCTCAGAGTTTAGGGGAGGAAAGTGGATGAGATTCTGCTTATACCAGGTGTGAAAAAGGAGAAGGGACCCAAATCTATACCTGTGCAAAAATCTGTTCTCCCTGAAGTCAGTAAGGCTACACAGGTGTAACTGTCAGCAGGGTCGGCTTTAGGTGGCGCTCCGGGTCTTCGGTGGCACTTCGGCAGCGGGTTCTTCACTCGCTCCGAGTCTTCTGAAGGACCCACCGCCGGAGACCCGGAGCAAGTGAAGGACCCGCTGCCGAAATGCCGCTGAAGACCCAGACCACCGCCAGGTGAGTAAAAATTAAAAAGTTAGGTGCTCTTCTTTAAGGCGCAGGGCCCTTTTAGGCGCAGACGCAGGGCCCTCTTAGGCACGAGGCCCGATTTGAGGGAATTGGGGGAATCAGCCTAAAGCCGGCCCTGACTGTCTGCAGGAATTGGCCTATGTTCTCATTCCCTTCTCGAATCACTTCCCAACATTTTCCACTTGGGAAAGAAGTTAGTTTGAGTTGGGGCAGAACAATGAGGTTTATTTTAACTTCAGGTTTATTTAGCTTTAAGTTTTTGGACTGAAACTCAAAAGAAATCAAATGTGAGGTACTTTTATGATGGATTGAACGGCTAGAGAACCAGCAAATGGACAGGACCCGCCTTTAGCCTATTCCGCCAGTCTTTCTATCATAGCCTGCTAAGAAGTGGATTTAAAATCCCTGAGGGAGAGGGGAGGGAGAAACCTACAACATTGTGTGTTGAGCTTCCTCCAGTGCTTTTGCAACCCCTAAAAAGTACAGAGCTGCGTTGGCCTGTGGAACGAGGCAGAGCATAAGGAAAGAACTGAGTTGCCTCTGCATCCCAGTACAGAAAAAGACATTACAAAATTGGACATCTTTGATTTTTAGCACAGTTCACTACAGTATTGAACACAGTGCATCGTACATCTGAAGCCCCTCAACGGAAGGTTCTGTAAAAGTTAAAGGACTGGTATCCAGAATGGGGTGGTTGTTTTTGTTTTTCCTACAGATGTGTGGGAATTTGTTCCTTATACACTGGAGGGGCAAGAGTTCTGGCTGAATCTGGATAGAGCGTGTGCAGGTTCTGTGCAAGCTTCCCACCCTACCGCTCTGGTACTGCCCTTTCCCCCTGCATTCACCAGTTGTCCAGAACAGGACCCAGCACACATAGAAAATGGCGGTGATGGGCACTAGGTGACGGGCACTCCCTGACAGCTAAGCAGCGCTCTGGAGAAATCGGCGGAGAAGGACACAGTGCCTGCTCAAACTACGCCCACGGCTGGCACGGATTCCCATGGTAACCGGATTTTTAGCGTCCGGTCACCAGTGTTAGCCGGATCCCTGGCAGTGTGTTCCTGCAGCACGGGGAGAAGCAGATGGGAGGGAGCGGAAGCCTCAGGCGGCCGGCCCAGCTGAGCTCCTTCCAAGCCACAGGGGGCTGCTTTGCCTTTCCTGCTGCGGGGGAGTGCTCCGGCAGGGCTGCGTGAGCCAGCTCAGTCCATGTCCCCCGTGGCCCAGCCCCGGCTGCACCCCCTGCCTGACCAGTAGGGCCTAAGGCTATAACCTTATTAGCCTAATGGTTAATCCAGGCCTGGAGACAGGCACCCATCTCCCTCTGAAAGTCCACAGGAGTTGGGTGCCTGTCTCTGTTCAGTCCCTATGCCAATCCCAACCCAAATCAGCTAGGCCCAGTTTTTTAAAGGTATTTAGGCCTTGCTCTTCTCAGTAAGTGCCATTTTCATAAGTGATTGACAATGGGGTTTAGGCCCCTAAGTGCCTAAAAACATTTCCAAATGGTGACTTGGGCTCCTAAATCAGTTAGGCATTGTAATGTTGAGGGCTGCCATGCAGAAATGTCTTTAAAAATCTGGGCCTATGTTACTTCTGAAAATGGGACTTGGCTAGGGTTGCCAACCCACCAGGATTGGCCGGGAGTCTCCAGGAATTAAAGATTAATCTTTAAATAAAGATAATGTTATGTGATGAAATCTCCAGGAATTCGTCCAACCAAAGGTGGTAACCCTGGACTTAGCAGTCTAAGGTTATGTCTACACAGCAACTGGACACCCATGGCTGGCTTGTGCCAACTGACTCAGGCTGCGGGGCTGTTTCACTGCGAGGGGTAAGGGTCCCAGAGCTCTGGGAATATCTACATTACTGTTTTTAGCCCAGCAGCCCAAGCCCTTTGAGACTTGGCACCAAGGGTTTTCACTGCGGTCTAGGTATACTTAAAATCAGTTAGCAACTAAAGATTCAGATAAGCACCTTAAATACCATTAAAAATCTGGCCCCGTGCCCTAGACTGTGCAGTGTCCATAGAATCATAGAATCTCAGGGTCGGAAGGGACCTCAGGAGGTATCTAGCCCTGCTCAAAGCAGGACCAATCCCCGACTAAATCACCCCAGCCAGGGCTTTGTCAAGCCTGACCTTAAAAACCTCTAAGGAAGGAGATTCCACCGCCATCTCACTCCTTAGCCCACTGACTCGGGTGGAGCTACATGAGTGAGTAAGTTGCTCATTGGGGTGACTCAGGGAGGCACCTGGTAGCCATTAGCAGTCGGATAGGCAGCTGCTGTCTTGACAGTCAAGTGATGCAGAGCAGTACTCAGTGCATGTGTCATCAGAACGCACGTCAAAGAAGGAGAACTTACTAAACTACAAGTAGCAGTGTGGGGGAAAAAATCATGTGTGCGTGTGTGAAATTTCATGAATAAAATCCGGGCAACTTTATTCCAGGTCCTCCAGCTTTCTGACAGCACTGCAGAAGGCATTGGTTGATGTAGTGCTAGTGATAAGGAGCCTTCGTTTGAATGCTGCCAGCTCTATTGTTTCAAAAACAATGATTTCATTCGAAAACCCCCATTAATTGAACCTTTCACTCGAGAATGGTCACCCCTCAAGGACAGCCCAGGTAGATTAGTGCTGTGGAGTGAAGCATGGCATAAGGAGACAATGCTGAAGATAATGCTGTGACATTCCCTTGGGGCACCCAGACCTTTATGTTGCTGTGTTTTGCTGGAGATTAGACTGTGTGTCAGCTCCCTGCAGCTCCAGTCTGTCCCCTTTGCCAGCAAACTCCTCCAGCCTCTGCCAGCCCTGAAGCTAGCCTTGCAGGTAACATGCAGTGAATCCCAGCTCCTGAGTTTCCCCAGAGACATCTCTCTGCAACATCCTGTCCCCCTCACAGGACACTCACAGAAATTATTAAGGCCATCGTCTCCAGACGACAGCGCATGCACCAGTCTGCTAGCCCAGTTGAGCACATACTCGTTACCTTAATACACAGCGCTGATGTGGTTTGTAGGAAAACTAAGCATGAGTTTGTTAATGAAGAACAGAGATTTAAGTGATACTAAGCAAGAGGAAAATAGACAGGTCTGGTTACAAACCAAGCAAAATACACTTTCTAGTAACTGAAACTGAACTTTAGCAAGCTACAGTCCTTGCCTCAATAGCCCTCTCACTTGCAACAAGCTACTAGCATCTCCGTCCCACCAGGCACAAGGCTCCACCATTCACAGAATCAATGGGTGCTGACCCCTTTGGCCTCTGAGGGACGGATAACAACCAGTCCCTCTTATAGTCCAGCAAACTTTTGAAATGTATTTTTTGAAAAGCAAACCCAGACAGTTTCGCTCCCCAGCTGCTTGTTCTTTGGGGTGCAGGTGCCAGGCTCCATCTTCATCCTCTCGTCACTTTGCTTTGTCGATTGGCTTAATCACTGTGTTTACCTTAAATGCAAATGTACTCTCATTGTCCTTTGTGTGCAATCAAGCCATGCTGTTTTCTCATCTGTTAGTTTGACCCATGCAGGCAACTCAATTTGCATTCCTTTGTCTTGGGCAGGCTTGTTTAGCCCCTGCCTCCAAAATATATTTTAAGAACATATTTCTAGCACATGTACATAACTCTTATATACACATCTGTACATCTATCACCAAATGATATGCATGACCAGTGTGTCACTAGCTTTCATAGACTACCATATAACAAACTGATTGGTTAAACACTCTGACAACAAAGTATTAGAATCATAGAATCATAGAATCTCAGAGTTGGAAGGGACCTCAGGAGGTCATCTAGTCCAACCCCCTGCTCAAAGCAGGACCAAACCCAAACAAATCAATCCAGCCAGCCAGGGCTCAAAGCCCCTGACCTTAAAAAACTAAGGAAGGAGATTTAACCCTACCTAACCCTACCATTCCAGTTCTTCACCCACCTACCTACTAAAAAGTTTTTTTTAATATCAACAACCTCCTCCCCCTCTCTTGACTTGAGACCATTCCTTGTTCTCCTGTCTCTGTCATCTTAGAACAGTCTAGATCCATCCTCTCCATCCCCCCCTTTCCCTTTCAGGTAGTTGATCAAATCCCCCCATTCTTCCTCTTTCTTCTCTCTTAAGGCCCCAACCCCCCCTCCCCTCCTCCTCTCATAATCATGTGCTCCAGCCCCTTTTTTTTGTTTGCCTCCTCTGGACTCTCTCCTCCAATTCCACCTCCTCCTTTGTGTGTGGGCCAAAAAACTGACACAGTAAAACTGGATCTCTCCTCAGCTGTGAGTGAGAGGGAGGATCTGATCTCTATCTATCTGCTGGAAATGCCTATACCTACTTATAAAACCCAAAATGCCATTAGCCTTCTTGGCAACAACTGCAACACTCATCTTCAGCTTCACCTTTTCATCCACCTACTCCCTCCTTTCTTTTCTAGGTCCTTTTCTGCAGAACTGCCATTCAGCAGGTCGTGGGATTCTCTCAGTCTAAGTGCAGGACTCTGCACTTGTCTTGTTGATGAACCTCCCTATTTCTTTTTTTCCAATCATTCTTCTTTTGGCCCAATCCTCCTCCTATCCCTCCCCTCCTCCCTCTCCAATCCCTCCCCTCCAGGTGTGCCCTTTGCCATCCAGCATAAAGGGACACTTAGGGGCACAAATATCCCTTTGGGGAACCGTTATGCAAAATATCTTCTGAAGAATTGAAATGCCCAGTGATTTCCCCTGGTGTACTATCATCACAGCCACGTACTCACATATCCCAAGCACACCAGGGTGAAAGGCATCTTATTATTATAAGGCAGTGAACATTTTTGAACTATTGTTCATGAACCAGATGGGCCATTGATGTTTTAGTTCAAATAGAATGGATTGTAAATGATTTTTTTTAAAAAAAAACACCGCCGCCACCTTTTTCTGACTGAAATTTGACCAGAAATAGATTAGCTGAAGGTTAGATCTAAGGCCTGGAAAAAACATATTGTAATAATCAGTGAGGAGGGAAAAAAAATCCTACTGAATAATTTTGCTCAGGATTTGATATTTCTGCCTAGCTGTGGGATAAACAACAGCTGTGGGGAGAGTGCTGCTTGCTATAGAAATGAAAGAGACCGAACCTTAGAGATCACTTAGACACCATAGTGATAGGAGCCTTAGAAAACAGTAGATTACGAATACATTTTCAAAAGTGTCTACGTGACTTGGGAGCATCAGTTCCATTGTCAAATATCAGTTAGGAACTTAAATCCCCTGGACTTTCAATGAGAAGTGGGCTGCTAAGTGCCTACATCACTTTTAAAAATGAGACGGTGCCTCCTAAGTCACTTAAGCATTTCTGCAAATTGTATCCAAGCTAGCCAGCCAGTGTGGTGGCTGAGTGGTTAAGTGCTTCATCACACCCCTGAAGGCTGTAGCTTTGAATCTAGCTCAATTTTGCACTAAAAAGTCACCTCCAGCTGTAAAGTGGGTACCCTAACCGAGAGGGTGAGGGAAGTCAAAGGTGTTTGGATGTGATGCTGGCCACATCACTCCCTTCTGTACTGTTGGCTCTGAAACAGATGTTCCCTAGCAGCATCAGCCTGATGGGCCCTTGGCTTAGGGACGCTTTGACTCAGCTAGCTAGCCTAACTAGTATATGAGAGAGAGGCCAGTATACGGGAATCTAAAAGTATAGACTGACATCTAGGAATATTAGAATACTAAAAATCTGGGTGAATGGATAGATGGAGAAACAGATATGTGTATCAGAAAATAAGGGGAAATTTATGGGGACAAGAATAGAGGTATTGGGAAAGGTACAGAAAAGGGCAACAAAAATGATTAGGGGTAGGGAACAGCTTCCATATGAGAAGAGATTAAAAGAGGGGATATGATTGAGGTCTCTAAAATCATGACTGATGTGAAGAAAGTAAATAGGGAAGTGTTATTTACTCCTTCTCATGACACGAGAACTAGGGTCACCAAATGAAATGAATGGGCAGCAGGTTTAAAACAAACAAAAGGAAGTATTTCTTCACACAGCGCACTGTCAACCTGTTTCAGAGAGGTAGCCGTGTTAGTCTGTATCCACAAAAAGAACAGGAGCACTAACGAATTTATTTGAGCATAAGCTTTCGTGGGCCCACTTCAGCAGATGCATGATGTGTAACTCTTTGCCAGAGGATGTTGCGAAGGCCAAGACTATAACAGGGTTCAAAAAAGAACTAGATAAGTTCATGGAGGGATAGGTCCATCAATGGCTATTAGCCAGGATGGGCAGGGATGGTGTCCCTAGCCTCTGTTTGCCAGTGGCTGGGAGTGGGCAACAGGGAATTACCTATTCTGTTCATTCCCTCTGGGGCATCTGGCATTGGTCACTGTCGGAAGGCAGGATATTGGGCTAGATGGACCTTTGGTCTGATTCAGTGTGGCCGTTCTTACGTTCTTATGAGGTAAAGCATGAACTGTTTTTCTTATCAAGAGTAGAAACTTTCACCAGCAATTTTCATTTTTCTGCAGTTGGCATTTATTAGCTGCCTTGCTAGAAAACTGTGTTTTCTTTTTTTTGTGGATTTCTGTTTCCCTCTGATTATCAAGCTATGCTGTCAATTTCTTGCTGCAGGCATTGGTTTGGTATAATCCTTACAGAAAAAGAAAGAAAAAAGCTAAGAAGAACACGGTACGAATTCCAATTCTCTCTCTATTTTTTTCAATTAATGGCTTAAATAAGCATTTGATTTACATTCCTGGAGACATTTGCTGCAGGCTAATTAAAAATAACGGATTGTTGGCAGATCATTTATTGAGGAGAAAAACAAATTGACAAAAGATAAATTAAGTTGCTATGTAATTAACTACAAAAAATTACACAACTGAAATACTAAATTAATACATACATTTATCAATATCTCAGCAGGGAGTGAAGGATGAAGCTTAAACATCCTTGAAAAAAAAATAGCTAGGGGATGGTAACTAGGGCTTTGTCTACACTGCAAGCTAGGGGCATAGGCGCCAACTTCTGCTCCTGCCAATGAGTGCTCGACCCTCCTCTACCTCCGGCCCAGCCCTAACTCCGCCCCTGCCCCGCCGCCATTCCAACCCCTTCCCCAAAGTCCCCACCCCAACTCCGCCCCCTCCCTGCCCCATACCAACTCCTTCCTCAAATCCCTGCCCCGGCCCCGCCTCCTCCCCTGAGTGCACCACGTTCCCGCTTCTCCCCCTCCCTCCAAGCACTCGCCAAAGCTGTTTGGCGGCAGCAAGGCAGGAAGCGCTGGGAGGTAGGCGGAGGAGCGGAGATGTGGAACACACGGGAGGAGGAGGAGGTGGGGCATGGGAGCTTGGCTGCCGGTGGGTGCAGAGCACCCCCTCATTTTTCCCTGTGGGTGCTCCAGCCCCGGAGCATCCACGGAGTTGGCACCTGTGGCAAGGGGCGTGATTCCCCTGCTCATGTATACATACAAGCACTAGCTTTCAACAAACTAGCATGAGTATATATAGCAACATCGCTGCAGTAGCATGGGTAGCAGTACTGGAAACTGAGCTGTGCTGAGTACATACCCAGTGATTTCAGGCAGGTCTATACAAAGCACGCCTCTGCCATGCTTCTGCTGCCACTACCAGAGCTACCGCAAATATTCTTCTCTTTATACTCACAGTAGCTCTATGAGAGCTATCACAAGTATGTGTACAGGAGCAGGGGAATAACGCCCCTAGCTTGTCGTGTAGCACTAGTCTAGAATTTGTTCTTGAAGAAACACTTGCTCTCTTCCATGCCTCAAGTTTGTGGAGGTGAATTGCAGGAATATAGGAATTGCTATACTTGATCGGACCAGTGGTATCTTCCTCTCTCCTATAGTGGTCGGTACCAGGTGTGTTCGAGGAAGGTAGAAGAAACTCTGCAGTTGGAAGTTACGGGAGAATTTTCTTCTAAGGAGCTTTCCTCCTGACGCCCAAGAGTTAGTGGTTGTCTTGAGACCTGAAGCCTGAGAGTTTATATCGCGTCTAGAAATCTTGTTTAATATGTTTTAAACCCTTTCTATGATGATTCTGGACATTTTCATTATCTCAATAAATGTCCAGTCCTCTCTTCTATGCTATAGAGATTTTGCATTGCTCTATTCATCATAGGATCTGAGCAGTGCAATAAGCAATATGACTAATAGCTGTCATGTTTCTCATCCTCTCCTCGGGGGCCAAATCCTGAATCCTGCTGAGCTCTAGGCCTCAACAACATCTTGTGGCAATGAATTCACAGACTAATGCAGTGGTGCTTAGCAATGGTATGGGAGAAGAGCCTGATGTGCGAGCAGCAAACCTTCCCACAGCGGCAACAGCTCCACTCGCCATATGGAGGGTGGAGCACACTCTGCTTCCTGGCCCACCTGCAGGCTCGGTCTGGGCTCTCTGGTGACTCTCCATGGTGACTGAACCCGTCTTAAGCCACCTTCTCCAAACTGAGTGGGAGTGTGCAGGATTTTCCCAGTTGTCAGTGGGAATACTGAATTTCTTGAGCCCATGCTTGAACTTATAACTGTATCAGAGCTATGGTCTTCCTCTGCATCATGGGCAGTTCTTAAGTTGGCCATAGAGCACAGCCTTCCACATACGATCTTGAGGCATACGCTCCATGTGTCCCAGACAGCAAAGCCTGCAACGGTCCAGCATAGTCTGCTGGCTGGTTCTCTCAAGGATCTCGTTATTGGTGATCTGTTGGCCCCAAGTAACTCCAAGAATTTTTCTAAGACAGTGGAGGTGGAAACTGTTCAATCTCCGCTCCTGCTTGGGGTACGTAACCCAGCTTTCTCAACCTTGAAGGAGGTTACTAAGGACACAAGCCTGACAAACAGACACCTTTGTGTTCAGGGTTAACCTCAGTGTTATTTCAAACACGTGAGGTAAGTTTCCCAAAGGTAACAGAAGCTTTGCCAATTCTAGCATCAAGTTCCCTATCAAGGTTAAGTGAGCTGGTAAGAATTGAACCGAGATAGTAGAAGTGATACTATTTGTCCAGAGCTTTATTATTGACATAGATTTTAGGTGGAATGTGGGTGCCTTGTGACATAACTTTTTTCTTGATACTGATTACCAGGCCAAACTTGGTGCATGCATCAGAACACGTGTTCATCATGACCTGCAGATCATCAGATGAATTAGAGATGAATGCAGTGTTGTGAAAAGCAGATCTCAAATAGTGATCTGGGGGACATGCTTTCTGCTCTGGAATTGTCTGATGTTAAACAAGCTGCCGTCCATCCTTGATTCAATTAGTACACCAGATTGATCATTTCCAAAGGTGTAATTAAGAAGATTAGAAAAGAAGATGCCAAAGCCAGTGGATGCTAAGATGTAGCCTTGCTTCATGTCAATATCACTACTAAACTCAGATGATGTTTCATTTTCATACTGGATGGTTGCCTTCATTCCCGCATGTAACTCCTTGAATAGGGGCAGCACCTTTTGTGGACAGCCAATTTTCAAGAGGATCTTATAGATGCCATTCTTGATAACCGTGTCAAAGGCCTTTTGTAGGTCAACGAATGCTACACAGAGGGGTGCCTATTGTTCACGGCTTTTTTCTTGCAACAAGCACAATATGAAGGACAGGTCAGTCATGGAGCGTCCAGCTCTGAACTCACACTGGCTCTCTGGGTAGACTCTCTCAGCAAGGACTTGGAGTCCTTTCAGCAGGAACCTTCCAAGCACCTTGCCGACCTCGCTGAGCAGATGTATCCTTCGATAGTTGTTGCAGTCTGCTGTGCTGCCTTTATTTTTATATTGAGTAATTTATCTTTGCATTTTTCAGATCCTGAGATATATGGATTTTTTTTCCCAACAGATGCAGAGAAGTGTATACAGTAACTCCTCACTTAACGTTGTAGTTCTGTTCCTGACAAATGGTACTTTAAGCGAAACGATGTTAAGCGAATCCAATTTACCCATAAGAATTAATGTAACTATGAGGGGTTAGGTCCCAGGGAAATTTTGTTTTGCCAGACAAAAGACATTATATACATACGCAGTATAAGTTTTAAATAATTTTAAACAAACAATTTAATATTGTACTCACCAATGATGATTGTGAAGCTTGCTTGTGTCAGGGGTGTAGCAGTGTCGGGGCGCAGGGGCTTGCCCCACTCCACCCGGCCGGCGCTCTTGCCAGGGAGTGGGGTCAGGGGCTTGCTTGCTTGCTCCCCCGCTGGAAGGTGGCAAGTGCACGGTGCCCTGACCCCGCTCCCCGGCAGGAGCCCCGGGCCGGCAGAGCGGGGTGAGCCAAACAACCTTATAACGGAACATTGTGCGACTTTAAACAAGTATGTTCTCTAATAGATCAGCAACCTAATAACGAAACAATGTTAGCTGGGACGACTTTAAGTGAGGAGTTACTGTACATGTCCCTCATAAGCTTCGTCTCCCTGCCCTTAGGAACTCCATAGGTAACAGATCATTGCCTGCTGCTTTGCCAGGCACAGTCTCTTTGGTAGCCTTCTCTACATCTTCAAGAGTTGGTCTTTGGTCCAGCTCCTGCATTGTTGGAAGCTGGGGAATGGCAGCTGAGGCAGTATCACAGATAATGGCATCCTTTGAGTAGAGGTCTTTGTAATGCGCAGTCCATCAGTCAAATAGTTCTTGTCTGTCGGTCAATATAATACCATCGTTCGCTTTCAGGTTGGCGGTCTTTTTACAAAGTAGATGCATTGCCTCTTTAATTCCGCTATAGGTACCATGTAGGTCCCCTCTTTCAAAGCAGATCTAAATCTTTTTGCACACGTCTTGCCAATACTTCTGGGCACATTCTCTGGTGGCTTTCTGAACTGCAGCCTTAGCCTCTTTAAACTTGAGAATCCTGGACTTGGTTGTTGAAGCAGACTTAGATGAGCTTGCTTTTTTTTTTCGATAAGTGGGAGCAGCAGATGTTCAGACGCTGTTTGCTTTTGAGTCATTTGTTAATTGCTCTTCCAATTATTTTTTGGCCTAAGTATACTATTAGACTCGACTTGCCAGAGT
Source organism: Mauremys reevesii (assembly GCF_016161935.1). NCBI lineage: Eukaryota > Metazoa > Chordata > Testudines > Geoemydidae > Mauremys > Mauremys reevesii. The sequence continues at coordinate 10,250,810 of NC_052645.1, read as the reverse complement.
TTCTGCTCCTTTCTATTTTCCTTGGTAGGATTTAACTTCCAGTTTTGAAGGATGTCTTTCTGCCTCTAACCACCTCTTTTACTCTGTTGTTTAGTCCTGGTGGCATTGTTGGGGTTTTTTTTTGCTCCTCTTCCTATTTTTGTTTTAATTTGGGGAACACATTTAATTGGAGCATCTATTATGGTGTTTTTAAAGAATTTCCATACAGCTTGGAGACATTTTACTCTGGTGACTGTTCCTTTTAATTTCTGTGTAAACAGCTTCCTCCTTTTTGTGGAAGTTAAATGCTACTGTGGTGGGCTTCTTTGGTATTTCTCTGCCCCGCGCACCCACAAAGATGTTAAATTTAATTATATCACGGCTGCTATTACTGAGTGGTCCAGCTATAGTCACCTCTTGGAGCAGATACCCTGTCCCACGTAGGACTAAATCAAGAATTGCCTCTCCCCTTGTGCGTTCCAGGACTGGCTGCTCCACGAAGCAGTTATTAATGGCGCCTAGAAACTTTCTCTCTGCATCCTGTCCTGAGGTGACTTATACCCAGGCAATATGGGGATAGTTGAAAACCCCCCATTATAATTCAGTTTTCTATTTGTAAAGCCTCTTTAATCTCTCTGAGCATTTCACAATCACCATCACCATCCTGGTCGGGTGGTTGGTAGTATATCCCTACTGCTATATTCTGATTGTTCCAGCATGGATTTTCTATCCATAGAGATACCATGGTACAGTTCGCTCTATTTAAGATTTTTACTGTATTCGACTCTATGCTTTCTGTCCCATATAGTGCCACTCCCTCACCAGCACAACCTACTCTGTCATTCCTATATACTTTGCACCCTGGTATTACTGTGTCCCACTGATTATCTTCATTCCACTCATTACATCAATATTCTCATTTAATACCAGGCACTCGAGTTCACCCATCTTAGTGTTTAGACTTCTAATATCTATAGACAAGCACTTATAAAATTTGTCACTTTTTAGTTGTCGGCCTTCATGTGATGTAATTGAATGGGACTCTCTTTCATTTTCATTTTCTCATCTGCTTCGTACGTGAACATCTCCCTAGTATGGATGGATTTGTCCTCTCCCAACACCTTGGCAAGGTGAGAGCGAGCTGTTATCCTCCTTTTCCTTATGTAGACTTGAGAGACACCGTTTATTGGCCCACTCCTGCACCATTGAAATCAGCAGGCATTTGTGTTGGTCCCTCAGGGCCAGATTTCCGAAGGGGTTCAGTATGTTGGGTACTTCGCTCTTCTGAAAATCCGGCTGTAGCTGTGGATGCTGAGTACTTTGAGAATCTGTCCCCAGCTGACTTGCTGATGGTCACATTGGAGTCCTCTGGCAGAGCCAAGAACTGGATGTGTATCTAATGAGCCATATCCAAACCTCCCTTCCTCTGCCAGATAGGTCTGATTAATATTTGTTGAGTGCAACTGTAGATGATTAATGCAAGTGCTAACTGTTCGTGATTTAGGAAGAAGAACTGAATTTTAAAAACCTAGATTTCTGGACGTGCATTATCCAGGAATATTAGCACTGAAATTTTGAAGGAAAAGGCTCCCCTCCACCCCCAACAGACCATGGGCTTTGAATATCATATGAAACCCCTTTCTGCTATTATGCTCTGTTGCTTTATTTTGGCTATTCTCGGTGTAACCACTATCGCTATGGAATCAGAACCAGCATCTAGGATCTTACAACCGAAGTGTGTTCAGACAAAAGCAGTTGATTAGCTTTTAGTAGTTGATTATTACTTGCAACAAGAGGAGAGAAAAATAATTGGTTAACTGGCAAATAAGGATCCACAGAGTGGCTTTTCTTACAGCATGACAGACAACTTACTTGGTAAACGATGACTCAAGGAGTTGGTCTGGAGTTGGACTCTCTCAATAAGGCAGCAATGTTGACCCCAGTTGTTCAGGTGGGTGAGCTTTGTAGCTGAATGAAATGGGGATATAAATGATTTTGCAATGAGGTCCGCCCGGCAAAACCCCTCGGGGTTAGGAGATCAGCCTTAGAACAATGTAGGTGGAAGTTTGAAGAGGCAGAGATACAAAACTGATTTTAGCTTCTGACTTCCAATGGAAAGAAAGTACAGTGAGTTAATAACAAAATAACAAAGTGCATGGAGAGAGAGAGGCTCTGAGACTCCCTCTTGCATAAAAAGAAATCATGGATGTGTGTAACGTACCTACAAAACATGACTCTGTTTAGCCTTAGCATTTTGGATTGCTAAAAATTGCTGCCTGCGCACCAAATATAACTGATGCCTGTCCGCTCCGCCCCTACCACTAGCAGAGTGTGGATTTTGTCTGCTTCCAGTGGCTGGTGCACATAAGAGTTTTATAGTCTCCTATTTACAAATCTCCTGTAGTTCCCATGGCAGAGTCTCCTGTTTTTATCATTGTAGGTCCTGAGTTCAAACTCTGATGTTTGTCTAAGCTGGGGTCATCCCACAGATAGAGGGTCAATTTAAGAATCCGAGGGAAGGTTCGTGGAACAGTTCTTCACAAAACATCTCACGCTTACTCCACTTGTTTCAAATACAAAGGGCCTGCTTGCTTGCACCAATTTTATCCTGGTGCAAGTCCACTGATTCTGATGGAATTGTTTCTGCTATACACCAGTAAAAGTGAGAGGAAAATTGGGATCCCAGATGTATTTGAGGGGTGAGGGGAAGGACCTTTAAGTCCTTCAGCCTCCCGCTGCACTGTTGGATCCCAGCTGCTTGTTGCTGTCAGTCTCTATCAGCAGTTTGTTGTCAAGGTTTTTTGCTAACAAACGGGCCATATACTTAGTAGATGAGGTCAGATGTTGGCTGTGAGTATGTTCATTCAGCGTGCTGACCCAGGCTCTCTGTGTGCACTGGGATGCCCTGGGAAGGAGACCCTGAAATGCTGGTTGATCGAGGCTGCATTTCTTCTTACGACATCCATGGGTTCAGCTTCATCATGTATCCATGCACATCAGACACCATGCACATGTGTCCATGCAAACTGGGGCCGTCACCTGGGCATTGCTGCATCGGGCAGCTCTCCTGCCGGTGGGGTCTCTAGAATGATATGGGTCTCTAGAAATTGGCATTGGTTCAAGGTAGGGAAGGAAAAGGGCTTCTGGGTTCCTGGGAGACAAGGTAGGTGAGGTAATATCTTTTTTTTTTTTATTGGACCAACTTCTTTTGGTGAAAGAGACAAGCTTTTGCGCTACAGAGAGCTGTTCTTCAGGACTTTAGTTTTCTGAACAACTTTCCTCATCCCTGCCATTATAACCTCAAGAACAATCTGGGGAAGCCAGCCTCGCTTGGAGGGATGCAGGAATGTGCATTTGTCTTGACCGACCAACCTAGTGAAGGATCATCCTGCATTGGGAGCAAACTCCTCAATGGCTGCAAATATCTTCCACCAGCTTCCATGGGTGATTCGGCTAGGTTCTTTCTAAAACTGCCTAATAGATTTCCCACTGTTACTTCCTACTGCAACCAGAAATGGGTCAGAACCAATATCTCATATCCGAGCACTGCCAAATTCTTAGAAAGCTTTGATTAGGTGTGAACATCCTCCGCGCTTCAGTCCATCTCTAAGGGAGACATGCTGCACTAGGAATTACATCATCCTCTTCTCCATCTCTGATGTACTCATCTGTCACTTATCTCCAGGCTTGCCCTTTTTCCATGGTGAAACTGTAACTTGTTGGCTCATCGCACGTAACTCTAGTTAATCAGATACGATTCCATGAATAACTCTGACTTCCCTGAACACATCTTTTAGGTTGGTGGTAATTAACTGTCAATATACCTTGAGCAGAGATGTCTTATTAGAGATACAATCCCACCCACCCATAGTGGATCAAAGGCACAGAACATCTCATTGCGTGGCTGTCTTTGCACTGACACAGCAGCAAAAGACCTTCACTAGGGTATTGTTACAACAGCTGAGGAAATTTCATCTCCCTTTGCTGCTCATGCTTTCAAGCCTTTTCTGTTTCCTTGGCATTTAATCTCCGAGTGCCCTGCCCAATTGGATGGCCAAATCCTTCACCCAAAAGGGGCCGCTCTCAAAGTGGAAATGAATGAATCCAGCAGCGTTCTACCAAAGCAGCAAGGATGGCACAGTGCTAAGTCAGATTTTCTGCCCACCTTGACTGAAGGTGGCTGTCAGGTTGTCCAAGACAAAATGGTTCCTAAGAGAACAATATAGAATCATAGGGTTGGAAGGGACCTCAGGTGGTCATCCAGTCCAACCTGCTGCTCAAAGCAGGACCAGTCCCCAGACAGATTTTTACCCCAGTTCCCTAAATGGCCCCCTCAAGGATTGAATTCACCACCCTGGGTTTAGCAAGCCAATGCTCAAACTGAGATTGTGTTACCATCCAAGACCTAGCTATTTAATCAGAGGAGCCATTTCAGGACCTAAGTGGTTTTGAGGGAGGCAGATACTTGGGAGGTAGCAACTGCTGTGCTGGCAGCCAGGTATCGGGCTTCCTCTGGGGAGGGGCTGAGGCCTAGATCCTCCAAGGTATTGAGTTAGCTTCCATTGAAATCTTCCAAGATCTCGTCCTAAGTGCCCTCAACTCCTGTTGACTTGACCATGGATCAACATGGTATATGGAAGCAAAACTGAAGTTGGTAATGACCCTTCCCACTGGTTCTGTCTAGTTCCCAGGCTAATCACGGCCTTTGCTGCCTAGTGTCACCACACAGGGCCTCCCTAAGTCTTGCCTTAAACCCGGCAGTGATGGAAGGGTCTGCTGGTACCGCAGGTAATGGATCCAGGGTTTTTTGCTGGATTTAGGAGTGTCAGCTCTGATTAATTTTGGCTGAATGACAACAAATACTGAGCAGAAATCTGCCGTGTGCCTTACAACCAAGATAGCCCTGATGACTGGCTTGAAAATTCTGGGGAAAAAGAAATGTTAATGAAAACTAGAAACAACATTTCTGGACAATTTTTATAATATAAGTATTAGAGGAGTATGAAACAGACAGACAGAGAAGGACCAGGTAACTGTGAGATGATTATGATGAGTGTAACAAGCAGTGGTTTACTTATGTGCTGTATTGTAGAGTTTAAGCCATTAGATCATTTAGTCTGACCTCCTGTATAACACAAACAATTAATTTTCGTCCAGATACACCTAAATTTAGACCAAAGCATTTCAGCCCTCAGGAGAGAAGGCAGAGAACTGGAGAGACGGAGGAACAACACACAAGCTCGGGGTCCCTGGAATGGTAGACCATTGATTAGATGAGATACAAGAAACGTCCCAAAGCTGGGCTGCCCCAACTGAGCAGTAATATCTTCCTAAGAATTTCTCTTTAACCCCCTCTCTGCTCCTTCCCCCCACCTCAGTTTCTCTCTCTTTTTCACCCTTTCTGCTCTATGATACATTTATTAACCTCTTCCTTCCTTAGTCTTTATCTGCAATCTCCTTTTTGGTTCACATTCTCTCCAATGCAGATTGGGAACTCAAGAACCTGAGTGTCTGAGTTAAACATTTGAACCCAGAGGGGCTTCAATTCTGCAAGCCTTACTCACACTGGGGGAAATTCACTACTGTGTGATCCTCATGGCTCAAGCAGCATAGGCATTGCGCTGACTTTCTGCCCAAGGATGAAGTTCACTCATTGAGTAGTGTATGGTCCACAGAGACTGCCCCTGAAGTCCCTGAGAATGCTGGAGTGAGTAAGTGCAACACAATGTGAATAAGAAACGCAGAGCAGGGGCCAAGATAGTCAAGTGGAGTTGAAATGATCCAAAATGAGTTCATCAACCCTCGTCCAAACACTCTGAAGGGAACATGAAAGGGCTTAGCTTCCAGGATGGGGAAATCAACTCCATCGTGTGGCATTATATTAAGAGGCCCAGAGACACTGACAGTCTAGATTTCTGTCAGTTACAAGCATCTCTTTTGTGAAGCACCGGTCAATGAGCGGTAAGCACTCCACCCAGATGGAGCACACTCAACTTTGCATATTGATCCAAGCATAAGTCATCCTCAGACTAAGCAGGCCTTTTGTATGCGGACTTGGAAGAGACATTTCAAGCAAAGTGCTGATCTGGTCAGCACGTGGCAAAGATTCACTGCTAATTGAATGCTACGGGGCAAGTATTTTCTTTCTCTATTGGCTGAAGACATAGAGAAGCAGTAAATCTCACAACAGAGTCAGGGGAAGGGAGCATCATTATAGCTGCAGACGAGAAGTAACCAGAAGTTATATGCAGACCATCCAAGAGACCGTGGGAAGGACAGGGACATATTCTCAGACTGACGCTGTGCAGGGATTTGCTTTACTGCAAAGGTTAATAATTGTCCCAAGCAGACTTTGCCAGGATGTCAAGACAGCCTTTACAATCACCCCTTTCGACAGCTGTGTGACAGGGGTATGATCCCTCCCACAAGCTAATTATATAGTGATCATCATTACACAGTGGTTACTTCTTGAATCAACTCCTGATAGGACACTCTCTCCGCTTGCATGCTGCAGAACTAGATGTTCCAAGAAACAACTGTTCGTGATGCTGAGAAATTGCTTCTCTAAATCACATCCTGATGTGACATTTGACCAGTTAATAGATGGGGAATTGAAGTTGCGAGTGATTACTCTTTTATTAGATTCTGTGGCTTCTTTAATATCTTTCCACACTGTGCACTCGCTATCAGTGTTCTGATCCAGAGGCCAGCGGTATAACCCTGCTATTATGTCTTGGTGTAAGCAAGAAAGCAGCAGGAGACAAAAACTATCTGAAACGTGCTTGCCGTGGTAAGGATGGGAGCCTATGTTACACACACACACTGTCCGCTCACCAGTTGGTTACACATTCATTACATTTGTAGATGAACAATTCAGACAGGCACAAAAGCTGCCTCCATAGAGGCGGGCGTACACATTTGAACACAGAATGGCTCATTGTGAAGAATGGCAGTTGTGTACAATTCCTTTATGCTGTTTGCCCAGGAGAAAGCACTGAGGATACTGATGCAGCTGTACAGGCACATGCACTGCATTCACCTAATGGCTCATAATGGCAGAGTTGCAATGGCTTTTGCAGTTTTGGATGGGCCTGCAAAATAAAGTTGCTCCCTCCCCCAAAGCTAACTAGCTCCTGTCCCCTCTGAGAGGGCCAGGCCAAGCAGTTCTGCAGAAAAGGGGTTACAGTGGACAAGAAGCAGGATATGAGTCAACAGTGTGCCCTTGTTGCCAAGAAGGCTAACGGCATTTTGGGCTGTATAAGTAGCGGCATTGCCAGCAGATCGAGGGACGTGATCATTCCCCTCTATTCGACATTGGTGAGGCATCATCTGGAGTACTGTGTCCAGTTTTGAGCCCCACACTACAAGAAGGATGTGGAAAAATTGGAAAGAGTCCAGCAGAGAGCAACAAAAATGATTAGGGGGCTGGAGCACATGACTTATGAGGAGAGGGTGAGGGAACTGGGATTGTTTAGTCTGCAGAAGAGAAGACTGAGCGGGGATTTGATAGCTGCTTTCAACTACCTGAAGGGAGGTTCCAAAGAGGATGGATCTAGACTGTTCTCAGTGGTAGCAGATGACAGAACAAGGAGTAATGGTCTCAAGTTGCAGTGGGGGAGGTCTAGGTTGGATATTAGGAAACACTATTTCACTAGGAGGGTGGTGAAGCACTTGAATGAGTTCCCTAGGGAGGTGGTGGAATCTCCTTCCTTAGAGGTTTTTAAGGTCAGGCTTGACAAAGCCCTGTCTGGGATGATTTAGTTGGGGTTGGTCCTGCTTTGAGCAGGGGGTTGGACTAGATGACCTCCTGAGGTCCCTTCCAACCCTGATATTCTATGATTCTATGAAGCACAGGGGAGTAGGTTCATGTGATGATTCTTTGAGGTGCATCCCACACTTAGTGGGCTCATCTTACACAAAGTGTTTCTGTGCAGGAAAGAGGCTCCTGTGGGTCCAATTAACCGTGGTATGTGGTGATGGAGCCAAGCAGCTTGTCCCTGGCAACCCCAGTGACCACTCTAAATCTAGCCTTGTCAAGGCTTTTGCAAGGAAAAGGGGTAGAAACTGACTCCAAAGTAAGTCAAAGTTTACATTCTTATGGGTGTTTCTAGGACTAGCTTCCCCACTCTGCTGCACTAATCTTATGCTTTTGTCACCATGCTACCATAACGGAGTCACTCCGGTGTATAACTTGTGCAACAGAGCCTCTAGCTTCCGGAAATCAGGGGGTGGCACCTTGTGAGCTGGCTCTGCAAAACCTCTGATCAAATCCTTTCTTCTTGTCAAGCAGAGCAGGAGCTGAACTGGGGTCTCATATCCCAGGCGAGTGATTTAATCACTGGCCTAAAGCTTATAACAGCAGCTGCCTTTCCCCCCTCCAGCCATTTTGTGTGGTGTTAGGAAGGGGCCTATGCGATTCTTGCAAGGATCAGCTTAGGTGCCCCCACTGCCTGTCCCCAGGAGAGGGGTTCCTGGCTGTGGGTTGCTGGCAGAGAGAGGTAGCTCCCTGTAGCACTGACTCAGGTGCCAAATGTCATGAGCAGGTCGAGGCTTAGAATACACCCCACTCAGGGGCATCTCCCACTGGTTAGCTTAGGTGGGGAGGTGGCTCTCATGGGTCACATTCCGAGGTGCCTCTTTCTCCCCATTCATTGTAGAGGGAGCCCGGGTGCCAAATTCAGGCTTGTGGATCCCGTTCTTATCCCAGTGATTTCCTAACAGTTCGGCATTGCCGTGCTCCGCATCACAACACCAAAGTCCCTTTGTGGAGCCGGGCCTAAGTGAAGCTATGGACGTGGTCCTTGCAACAGCACATCGATTTTGGTAGGACACCAACCGTAGTCCAGTTAAAAGTCCATCTCTCTCTGTCTTCTTTCAGCTAACAGGCCCTCTCCTAATTCACACTCCTATTTCTCTTTCCCTGCTTGCTCTACGTCTATCAACACAATTGTTATCCTATCATTGTCTACTACACTTGGGTCACTTGGATACTTCAGCCCTCTTGGTTAGAGGAAGAGCTGGGGCCAGGCTACAAAGCAGTCTGGGTAGTGTGATGGAAGCAGGCAATCTCTTCATTCCCAGCTTTTGAAGTAAAGTCCTATTGACATTAGCAGAATATAGGCCTATTCTGACAGCATAATTCATAGCTATGAGGTCTGACATATTTCCTTGCTGTAGCTGGCAGTTGGATCATTGCTTAAATAGCCATTAAATACCATATCTAGATGTATAAAATAACCAATAAAGCTCGTTTCTTCACCCTGGAAATGCTTGATATAATAAATCAAGCCACTATATTCTTTTCCTGTTCAGATCAACTAGATATTTGAAATGGCAGCAATAAAAGAAAATGGTATCGATTCCCCCCCGCCCCACAGCTCTGCATTTACTGTGGCCAAAACACAAAATATCAAGGCCTTTATTTATTTATTTACCACACACCGCAGAACGCAACACAAGTACAAATCAAAGGCTTGCCTTGATGTGCTCATACAATTGCATAAAACATCCCAAAGGGACCTATAATCGCTATCTTCATCGAGGACAGTTGTTCGCTTTGCAATCAGTCTTCGGGAAAAAAACCCATCTTCTGTTTTTGTTGGCATTTATGGTCATATTTATTGTGCCCCTGCTGGAACGACAGAGGGGCTTCTGGGATGGAATGTATGTGCCAACTCACACACATGCTGTAGTGACTCTCAATTATCAGTTGAAGAAAATTGCTTTCAATTCTGAAAAGATAACATTCCAAACAGGAGGAGATGAAATAAGATAGAACATTAAAAAGCTTTGGGGTTTCAGACACGTGCAACTCAACTGGGAGAGCCAAGAATAAGGGAGAGAGAAACAGATTCTTTTTGCTTTCCCAACTGATTAAGGTTACAGTTTCCTAGCGCCCTGTTTTCTTAACTTTAATATATTTTGAAATTTCTCCAGTTGCATTATAGCCAAGGCTTCAGATGCATGAAATAGCTTGTGTATCAGGAGGAGCAAAGGGCAACTCGACCTTGTCTCTTGTCACTTTCTTGTTCGCTTAGCAGCAAGCATCACACTGTGTTAAATCGTTAAAGTTTATAACAAGCTAGATCAAGGTGCGGGGACTGGCGGAGAGAAAACAAATATGTACTTTTTGTGATTTCCATGAATCTCTCCAAATAACAACTGGAGAAATATATGGCTGGGGGATAGTTTGTCAATTTCTTTCCTACCCAATCTGAAAGAGATTGTGATCTTCCATTGGTAATGCTGTTAATACAGTGACTAGACAAACTAAGCTTCCTGCTGGTTTGAGGCACTGAAATAGTCTGGTTATATTAAGATCAGAAATTGTTTTTTTTTAACTCTTTGTTTGTTTTAATTTTAGGGAATGACTTTGCCAAAGATACATTGTCTTTGCAGGAGAAGGCACGTCCAAGGAGGGGAGGGAGTGGAGATGGTTCTTCGCATGCAACCAGGTTCAGAGGACTATTCACTCTATTCCTCAGTGTAATTAGACTGCCCTTAATTAAAGGCTCCTACTTACTCAACTTAGAAGGATTTCTAATTCTTTGAATGCTCTTTGAGCTCCATACAGGGCACATGGTAGGCTGAAATTTTCATGCCTTTGTTATAAAGCAGAGAAGATGAGGAGATTTAGGGACAGGAGGGGGGTGTATCTGTTGCAGGGGGAATTACTGATGCTACATTCTTCTCTTTGTTCAATGTATAAGATGAAATCCTGGCCCGTGTGAAGTCAGTGGGAGTTTTGCCATTAGGGCCAAGATTTCACCCATAATGAACTGTTCCTTTTAGCCCCTTTTGGGCTTGTTGTTCATATCCTTGGAGCCCAGCACGTTTGGAAGTATCTTTTGCCCCAAACCATGTGTTTGAAATTCTGTTTCTTTCTATTCATTATTTATCTGACAACAGTAAGCACATGCTCTTTAAAAAGACAGTTCCTTCCCCAAAGGGCTTCTGTGTAGTGGGTACAACTGGAAACAATTGGATCAATCTCATTGTACATTGGTTCCTTTGCTGGTTCTAGTTGTATTCCCCATCTCTCCTCTCTCTTTGTCGCTCTCTCTATTGGTATAGCGTGGATGCACTCAAATATATATGCTTTAACAGCAGCTATAGAGCCAGATTGGTATCATTACCTGAACCTTTTGACACTGCCAACTGGTGTATACCAGCATAGGTCCACTGAATTGCAGCATCCGTGATTTATACCAGCTGAAGTTCTGGCTCTTTATGTAGCAATACAGAAATAAACAAAATAAGAGAGTTTATTTCTTATTAGGATGAATGTTTTGTAACAAGACAGAACTGAGGGTGGAGGAGTTCAGAACTGATGTTTCAACCAGTCACAGATTCAAAGGTTACAAACCCAGAAGGGACCATTGTGATCATCTAGTCTGAGCTCCTGTCTAAAAAAGATCAGAGGACTTCTCAGTATAATTCCTGTTTGAACTCGCACAGATCTTTTAGAAAAACACCCAAGCTTGATTTAAACAGTGCCAGTGATGGAGAATCCACCACAACTCTTGATAGGTTGTTCTAAAGGTTAATTAATCTCCTTGTTAAAATTTGTACCTTATTTATATTCTGAATTTATCTAACTTCAACTCCCAGACAGTGGATTTTGTTAGACCTTTGTCTGCTAGCCTGAAGAGCCCTCTCTTATCAAATTTCAGTTCAAAGCAACATCTTAAGCTGCATGCACAAAATATCATGCCTAAAACAACAATGCCCTGTGCCCACAAAACTTCTTATAGGCTCAAACCAAAACTTGGATTCAAACAACACTGATCTTTGGATAGTTTCAAAATCCAGACCCAAGTTTTGCAAATATACCTGCATCCAAAAATTGGATTTGAACTCTTCCACACTTCGGAGTGCTTATAATCTGGACCCAAATTCCATCTTAACTCTGAGACCCTCTCTAAACAAAATGAGCCAGGGGCCATTTTCGCATCCAGGTCCCCACTGAAACATCAGTGTGAAAAGGGATGCATCGCTTTTATTTTTATTTTTTTGTAGACATAATATTTAGGAGATGCCTGATATTTGCGCTCTACAAACCAACCTGAAAGACAAAATACTACAGAGAGCTTTGCAAGACAGGAAAATGCTTCCGCTGCGACTCAGCAAGGCACATTTGGTTTTGCAAAATTAATGAGTTCTAACCCTTTGTGTGCTGGGAGACTAAAAGTCTTGTGCAAATAGAACATTTGTCATGTCTGGTTTGTAAATTGTAAGTCAAATGCACAAGTTCAGCTAAGTCACTTCCCTTTCTTACAACCCACCCTTTGTAACAGAGGCCACGTGAAGTGGTTCTACTAAATAGGATGACATTTACCACTTACAAGTACAGTAGCAAATGTCATTGCCGTATTGAAGATATTCCTAATAGTAAGCACAATATGCCACTTACACGATCTGCCCATATGGGGATACCTCGAGGTGCCACAGAGCAGAAGGTCTTTTGTGAACCTTATGCCATGGGATGGAGCTCAGCAGAACGTGAACATCGTTAGCCCATATCTAAACATAAGATTATTGGTCAAGGTACGTGGGAAATGTTGAGCGAGGGGTAACTGGAAACCTTTTTGGTGTCAGTCTCCTCAGACCGCAAAATATAGGTGGGCATATACAGCAAGGCAAGGAGGTTATTGGATGGAGCCTCAGATGAGTTTATTGACCTTTTAAGAACCTTCATAAAGGTTCTGTTTGCATTCAGATTTGGAAATGGACAGAGGCTGGGGGGACAGCGGCCTAGTTTTTGGAAGCAGTTTATCCTTCTCTTCATGGCGATCGTTTGAAACCCACTGGGATTTGCCTGAATTCCAGGGGAGGGCTTTAGGAAGAGCAGCTGTTGACCAGATGGTAATAAAGAACAGAACATATCTAAGCATGGCAGAAGGGGACCCGGAGGGGAGGAAGGATCAGCTTCTGCTTAAAGCCCAAGGCCAGGAGGCAAGAGATCTAGGTCAGCTCTTGGGTTTTCTGCAAATGTCCTGCTTGACCTTGGATAAATCATTTAATAACTCTCTGTGCCCCAGCTTCTCAGACTATTAAATGGAGATATTAAATGTACACAGGTCCAGCTCATCGGGTGTCATGGGGCTACATTCATTAGCGTCTACGGATTGCCTTTAGATGTTGATGTAGGAGGCATTTTAGAAATGCAAAGTATTAGTGTTAAATCATTTTGCTAGTGATGTTTTTGCACATAAAAAGCAAGATATGCACTTTCAATCTAAAATGACATTGATTTTAGATTAGCAAAAAATAACAAGAAGAAAGAACTAAAAAGAGAGCACAGGGTGTGTTTCTTTTCTCTAACAAGCTACAGCAACTGTGGAAACAAAATGGCTGCTGAATTCTGCACAGAAGGAAAGTGCCTAGAAATTTAAAGCTACAGTACACAGATGACCAAAGTCGTCCCTATTTCATAGCTAGGTGCACTATGTCCCTAAATTATTTGGTGTGTCAAGAACAGCAAGTACCATTCTTTAAAGCAAGAAGTCATTCTTGGCAATTTGTTTTAGCAACTTTCCTAGAATCTCATGAATTTGCAAAGGATGAAACAAATAAACAAAAACAGACTTTAAAATGGACTAATTTCTTTTTATGGCAGAACAAATTTGAGGCTACAAAAGTGTGTGTGTGTGTGTATACATATATGCATATTTAGTTAGTTAGTTATTTCCATGTAAGGTTCCTGATTTAATTAGTTGAGTCACCAGAGACTTTGAAAGAGGCTTTCTTCCAAAACTCATTTTTAGGCTCCCAGGGTGGGAAATAAAAATAGATTTTAAATTGGTCCTCGGGAGCTGCTGTTTAATTTAAAGGTAGGGTTGAAAAACTGCCTACTGGTGAACTCTAAAGATGGCCTCACTCCAAGTCTCTGTCAGCCCAGGCACTGTAAATTACTCTGGTTTCAGTCTAACAATATGAAGCCAAGTGCTGCTCTCACTTGCTGCAGTGCAACCCTGGAGTTACCCCTCTAATTGCACTGGTGTATATCTGGAGTAGCCCCATTGCCATGAATGTGGACCACATGTAGGGCAAGATTCTGGGCTTCCTTCCCCTTACGCAATAACATGGGAGGGAGGGTGAAGTTTCCTCTTCTCTTGTTCAGCAGGAATGAGAGTTAGGTATTGCAGCCGCAGAGGGTAGGGCTACACTTCATTAAAAGCCCCGAGGCTCTGAGACCCATCCCCCTCACTGGGTTTCAGAGCCCGGGCGCCAGCCCGAGCAGGAACGTCTACACTGCTATTGTTAGCCCAGCTGCACAACCCCCATGAGCCCAAGTCAGTTGGCCCCAGCTCGGAGACCGGGTGCTGCAGGTTTGTCTTTGCCGTGTAGATTTGCATTCTCAGGGCTTGTCTACGCAGTGAGGTAATACACTCTGGGATGTGATTTCTAAAGCCCACTCACCTGTTGTGCATTAACCGGTCCTTGTACAACCTGCACGAAAGGTTCCCTAGTGGGCTTTAACATAGTACTGTGTCAAACAGCACTGCATTAAAGCACACCAGCAGGGTCTGAATGGACCAATGAATGTGCAGCACGTTAGTGCGCTTTAGAAATCCCACCCCCCATAAAGCGCGTTACCCTGCCGTGTAGACAAGCCATCAGTGCAATGCCGGGGCTGCGAATGCGTAGCTCTCCCATAGAAGCAACTGGCCTGAAAGGTGGCTAGGAGGCAGAGCCTGGCCAGTTGCCTGGGGGTGAGCTTGAAGTGGTCATGCCACAGCACCATCTAGTGAATGCTAGAGGTTGCTGGTTGTGCTGCGGAGCGTAGGCTGCAGAGTCACGGAGATAGAGCTGTGGCAGCTCTCTGAGTGGGGCGCTACGTGTGAATTCCTGCATTATATTGTCAATGTAGAGGTGCAGCGGGGTGGTCACCCTGCTCCGGCCGTGAAGGGGTTAAAGCTGTGGCTGCGGCTGGGAAAAGCTGGGCTGATGGGGGAAGTGGCCACAGCTGTGGCCAGCTCAAGGCCCTTATAAGAGGGCAGTGGGCCGGAAGCCAGCACAGACACTCTCTCTCTCTCTCACCTCTTGAGAGAGAAGGGCCTGGCTGCCTGGGAGTCGAGAACGGTACCTGAGGTGGAGCGGGGCTGGGGAAAGGCAGAGGGAGCTCCAGCCTAGAAAACCCCCAGGCTGCAGGCCTTAAAGAGGGCCCACAAATTAGGTCCTGGGGCTGCAGAGGGGCAGCCCAGGGTAGGCAAAGGCAGCAGGTCCAAACCCCCTTGCGGATGATGAGTGGTTCACAGACTGCAGTCGGCCCCAGGGAGCGGAGGCTGGATGGTGGAGTAGCCACTGAGACAAGGTGGGTTTAGAGGGTTGGGGGTTCCCCTGGGAGGGGAGACCCAGAGCTAGGGGGTGCTGTGGTGGACAGAACCCCTGGGCAAAGGGCACCGGAGTCTGGGAGGGAACGGGGCCAGCGGCAGGCAAGACACTGGCCTGCAGAGGGCGCTCTGGGCTGGAAAGAGCTAATTCCCAGGACAACCAGCAGGAGGCGCTGCACCGGTGAGTCGTCACCTCGCTGCAAGAGGGAGATCGTCAAAGGCACAAAGGGCAGTGAGATACCCAATGAGAGTCAGTAGGAGCTCGGTGTCTGCTTCCTTTTGTGCGTCTCAAACTTTCCCCATAACGAGGGTGACCAGGTGCCCTGATTGTATAGGGACAGTCCCGATTTTGGGGCCTTTTCCTTATATAGGCATCTATTACCCCCATCCCGATTTTTTACATTTGGTATCTGGTCACCCTACCCATAACAGTTGAATAAAAGCATTATTCAAAGCCTGTGGCTCCCTGCCTCCTTGGGAAAGCTGCAGTAACATGGCAGGTGGCCGTCCCTGCAGCGCCACCAGGAATCTCTAGCAGGCCCTGTGCTTCTCTGAGGCTGAATTCCTCCCAATGTTTCACCCCTTACTAGTGCCACCCCTTAATTTAGCCATTAATAAGTAGAGCTTGGGTGAAATTTTGTGGGTGAATTTCTTTTTTCCCACAAAAAATGCAGATTTGGCTCGACTGAAACATTTTGTGACTCCATGTCGAGTCGTGTCAAACTGTGTTCAGAGGCCAAACTGAAAAACCAGTTATTTGCTCAGCTTCGTTCATAAGGAATTGGGGGCTTAATGCTGCACAGATTTGCGTAACTTTACAGGTCTAATCCTGGCCCAATTGAAATCAATGGCAAACTCCAATGGGGTCAGGCTTTCACCCTACAGCCAGACCATTCGCTAGTGGGAGAAGACATGTGTTGTTTTGCATTCAGCCATCACTGCATACCAAAGAAAATAGTGAAAATTAAACAGCTCCAAATAAATCAACAGACCCAACGACAGTTAAATCTGAAAGATCCAGGAGACAGGAGTGCAAACATTATTGCTAAATATATTCCTGGAAAAAATATTAGTCTTTTCTAAAGGGAGCTGGCACCGCTTGGTAGAAATGGAAGTAAGACTACACAGCATTAATCTCTCACCATCATCTAATGGCAAGCCACCCGTTTGGGGTGTCTCCCACTAAGAACATCCAGCCGATCCTCAAGCAGAGAGATGCTTCCTTGATTGCAAATAGACATTTCTGCAGCAAGGTGTTTTCGTGCAGTGAGAATTTTAGGCAGCTTTTGTCTTTTCTTTTCTTTTTAGTGCTAGAAAAATCTACAAACCCACAAAGAAAATGTTCCCATAAAACAGCCAGAGGACAGAACTGGTGGTGATATAACCATTAGCTGTATCTTACAGAACTTAACTATCCTTCTGGGGCCAGATACTGATCTCAATTATACCAAGGTAAAGCTGGAATCGTTTTACTGAAGTCAGAGGATTTACACCGATGTATAAATAATAAAAGCCAGGTCCACCGCCGGAGTAGCTCAGTACAGCTGCATTAACTCCAGTGGCACGTTTTACACCCACTGAAGAATTGGCCCAAGTATTAGAATTTGGCCATGAGAGAAATTGCAATGCAGTTTAGCAGCAGCGATGCTTTTGAACCAATTTCAAATTAGCCCCATCACTTTAAAAGACAGTCATTTCTGGCTGGCCCTTGCTTCGGATTGAATGAAACATCATCTTGCACAGTAACATGGTTGCTGAGCTCCCTGCGTCATGTGGCGTGTACGTTACAGTAGTTATCACAAATATGGCTATCGTGTACCTTGCTGCACGGCCTTGATATTTAATCCCAGAATCAAGGGACAAGGGTTGGGAAAAGAATTAGATAAATTCATGGAGGATAGGTCCACCAATGGCTAGTAGCCAAGATAGTTAGGGATGCAACCAATGCACCAGGTGGCTCCAAAGTTCTCACTACCAGAAGATGGGATTGGATGACAGAGGATGGATCACTTGATAATTGCCCTGTTCTGTTTATTCCCTCTGAAGCACCTGACACTGGCCATTGTCGGAAGCCAGGATGCTGGGCTAGATTGACCATTGATCTGACCCAGTCTGGCCATACTTATGTTCTTAATCTGATTACTTTTTTAAGCCTATCTGTAATAGGACACTGAAATTTCCCAATCGGGCCCAGGAGACCAATGAGCCAGGATGTTTGAGCAGCAGGTTAACCCGGCAAAGGAGAGCAAGTCTGCTGTGTCTGCATTGTTGGAAAAGGCAAAATTCACGCCACGCGAGTCCTGATTCTCCCTTACTTACACTGGTTGCTCCTTTGGCTTCAGAAGCGTGATGCTAGATTTACGACAGTGTGGGGGGAACAGATTTTGTTCCTCTTTTACTGTATTTGGAGATGGTCCAGTGTGGTGTGAAGCAGAATTCAACTTGTTAATGGCCTTATGGCTAGAGCTGGGTGAATAGCACAAAACGTAATGATCCATTTGCATTTTTAATGCATTTGCTGCTTCTGTGCTCCTGCTGTGCACATGGCAGCCATCGAGTGTTAGCAGCACAAATGTTTGTGGGAAGCATGTGCCAAGTGGCACGTGCAACTAGTTGTGGAGACCAGTAGCAGATTACTTAGCTGTGACTCCGAGAGGCACAATTCACTCCTGAATTGCTGCCGGTGCCACCTGTTACTAAGGGCAGGATCTAAACTTAAAATTGAGCCCCCAGCTTGTACACAAACTGCTCATTTCATTGCGAGGTTTGGTCTGAGCCTGGACAGAGCAAACTAAATTCCCGATCCTACACACACGCACACATGCATGGGGAGTGACTTTGCTCGCAAAATAGTCCTGTTGACCTACTTGCATGAGAAAAATTACTCACCAGCATAAGTGTTTGCAGGATTGTACGGACACTAAGTACGGCCTGCATGATTTGCCTTAAAGATCTAAGGTTGTGGGAATGGCACTAGACTGAAGCCTCAGAGGACGTGTGTGGGCATTCAATTTTCACCAAAGTGCCACCGGGGAGACAAAAGATATGGCTGGCAGGGTGTCTTCCTGTGTCTTCCATGTGAAGCAGCGCTTGGATCATACAGATGAAAAACTGAAACATTTCATCCCAATAATATAAAAATGGGACGTTTCAACATTGTCAGATTTTTTCCCCCGCAGTTTTCTTCCTAAATGTAAATCTGGCAAAATTGACCCAGTTTTGCAAAGTGTTTCAATTTCAACAGATCTTTATATTCCAATGGACTATGGTTCAGTTTAAGTGTTTTGCCCATGTCTACTTAACACCCAAATGCACCCAGCGTACTAAGATTTTTTGATAATCAGACCCCTCGCCATCTGCCAAAATCAGAGCTGAGCTGACAATCTGGTGCCTAAAATGGGAAGATGTTCTTTCTGCATGGTGCATGGCAGGTGTATTGATTACCCTTCCTGGGTCTCCTGCAGATGCATGCTGGATCCAAGCCAAGAGGCCTGATTCGGAATGCAGAATGGTTTCTTGTAATTACATCTGATCTATGGAACTCTGCTCTCCTTGACTTCATTTACAGGCTTTTTTTTTTAACATGAAATATCTTTACACCTTTACACCGTTTTGACATGCAAGTCTTGTCACTTTATGAGGTGGGAAAAAAACCTTCACTGTCCCCAGCAAGTGAATAATCATGAAGATGAAAAATTAGCCACGAAGAGCCGTGCCTATACATTACTGTGCTAATTATAAACATTGACACATTCATACATCAGAATTATTTTCTAATAGAAAATAAGTTATGCTTCGTTTCATTCATCAATGCAGTCGTGGTGAGCGATTCTCAAGTGATGGATCATCATCCGCTGCTTTGTTCAAGTAAATAGATAATAATTATTATTAGAATAATAATTACAATAATAGGAACTCTCCCCCAGCCACCTTGACCCCTTTGGCTTTAATTATTTAGGGCTCAGCTGTGGCATGAACTATGCAGCTCTTGCAGGAGAGATGCAAACTTCTTTAGAGCTCTGTGTTGTCTATCTGGACTCTGGATCAAAGCCCCCAAGAGGAGGCATGGTCTGTGTGTGACAGAGATCGCCATCTCCTGCAATATTCTGGACAAACCTTATGGACTTAAGCTTAAGCATTTTAGGAGTTTGTTGTATTAAAAATGTTTATGTATGGTTTCAGGGGACTGAGTCATGCAGACCCTGGGAAGTTTTATGAGCTTTGAAGGACTATTTGAAACTATGTGCACTTTTAAAGTCCAGTAGGTCTCCTGGGAAATCTCCAGTGGGAAGTTTGTGCAAATGTAACTCCTCTGGTTATGCAAACAGTCAGCCTTTTGAAGCTACTGGAGAAACGTACTGGCCTTCTGGAGAAATGTACTGGCTACGAATTGCCTTGTCCCAGATCAAAAGCCCAGGCTGTCTAAGCAGAGACTCCACTTTTCATGAGTATGCTTGTTCTGGGACAAGCTTGTAGTCACCGGAGAATCTCCTCGGTGGGGTTTGATGGGCTGACTCCTACCTTGTTGGAGTCGGGGTGACCTCTGCTGAGCTGTTTAGCAGGTGTGTGGGGTCCTTTATTGTTTTTAATATGTTTTCTCTGTGATGCTTTCACCTAAAGAACAAATGTGATTGCGTAGAAAGAGCTGGATGGTGCCGTAACTGCGGGCAATTATGCTGTTTGGAGCCTCTGAGGCAGAAAAGCCGTCTGACCTTATGGGAAATTTGGAGGGAAGGCAGGGAACTGTGCAGCCTGGCAATATACCCCAGTCAGGAGGGAGAGAGACACGTGTCTTTGTCCAAGAGAGGTGACAGCTGGGGAGCTGGGAGCTTAGAGTGGGTGCCCTTGTTGGACCAGGGAGGGGGAATACAGGCGCAGTTGCCCTGAACTGTGACACTGTGCACCTGTTAAACCCTTCCCCAGAGCAGGTGGGAGGGGAATGGGTGGGGACTGAGCCAGTGCGGGGAGGGATAGAGTGGAGGTATCATGATTTGGGGCTGCGTTTGGCAAGGCAATATAGACAAGCGGATGGCGCATTGGGCTAGAAGTCGGAAGAGCTGGCTTCTTCTCCTAGCTCTGCCACTGTTTATCTTCCCTCTGTTTTCCTTTATCTCAGTTACAATCTATTTCCATTGTAAACTCATTGACACCATGGCGGGGGCGGGGAGGGTTTGCAGCCCCCACAGGCCTTTAAAAATTAGTTTAGATCCCCTCCGGAATCACTGACACTAAAATGCCTTTATCGGAGACATGTGGTGCCAGACAGTGCAGAGTGTTTGAGGGCCTTACCTGTGCATTTCCAATGTCGCAGCCTGTTTGGGTGACTTTTAAGTGTAACCTAAACTCGGGATGTCCTGGATTTGTCATGCCTGGTTTGGGGATAATTACAATGTCTCTCTACGGTTGTTCAACCTTAAGATACCAATGCGTATTTTCAACCTTAACTGTGTCTTGAGATAGTCAAGTCTCTGGGGCTCCGTACATCCCAGTGGAGCAATTTACTCCTTGCCCTGGGCTGTGCCTGGAGTCCTGATCTGTCCCTCATTTATTTACTTTGCCAGCTTTCTTGTTCCGTGGTGGTCCAAGGCAGGACAACAGAAGCATCAGCTGGGGATGGACCATAGCTACAGTCTTGCTTCTGGATCGCCCTGGAACACAATATCTATGCGGAATTACCTGGTTTAACTGCGCTCAGAGATGCAGTGTTCACTGCACAGCGCAGCTCCCTGGATCAGAGGAACGCCACAATAATTATAATAATAATTAATAAGCTCTTAACCCTGAGGCCTGGCAACTCTGCTGGTGACAACAAAAAAATGGATCCATTTGTACTGAGGCAGGCTTCTCATTATGTGCGGCCAATCATGAGAAACCCCTTGAAGTTAATCATGCGGATGGTGAACTCTGGACAGCTAGTGGAGTGTGGGTACAGCTAATTTTCAAAAAGGAAAACCAAGTTGGTGATATTTTAAGGAATATTCCCCCCCCCTATGATATTTGAAAAATTCTGACCAAGAGGGGTGGGGGGCAGAGCTATTTTCAAAGGCAGGAATAGCAGCTGGGGCCCAGCTCCCTCTGGCTTCCAGAATTTAGATTTCAGTGTTTAAAACGTAGGGGGCTTGAAACTTGAATGAGGCTGAAATCTGCTCAGCTCAGGAACCTGGGCGAAGTTGGGGAAAGTCTCTATGTGCCACTTTTACACCAAGCCCCCACCCCAAACCCAGCACTGGCCCAAGGAGGAATTAACACCAGCCAAGGATCTAGGGATCGCTGGACTGTAGTCCACTCCCTTCCCCAGACGTGCCCCTGCAGTGCGAGGCACCAAGAGGGGATGGGGGGAGAGCCAGCCATGCCAGCGCCACATCACGCAGGGATTCCCCCATGCCAGAGAAAGAATCCTCCAGCTCTATGGCCTCTTTGTGCCACTGGAGAAGTCCAAAGGGGCCAGAACAGGGATCAGGAACTGAAACAGGCTTTCCAACCCTCCCTGATACGCTACCCTCTTCTCCAGTTGTTCGTGCTGTGCTGTTGCGCGGCATAGTGCCAGACGTGTGACTTCACACTCAAGCCTATAGCAAGAGACTTGGAGAGTGTAAAGAGACTACTGGCTTTGCTGCAGGGGATGCTGGCCATGAAGGAGACAATGCTTGTTGAAACACAACTGTGGTTAAGAAAGAGCATGATGAGACCCAGCTCCAGGTAGAGGACACTGGGATTTTTCTCTGCTCCCAGCCAGTGAGAAAGGCTCTATTAGAAACATCTGGGGAAAACCTGAGCCTGATCCTGCTCTCACTCGCATACATTTTACATCCTTGGCGTGGATAGCATTGCTCCTGACTCTGATACACCAGAGGGACGATCAGAACCAGGTCTAGTGTGAGCACAGGACGTGTGGGGCTGGATTTGCGTCCCAGTCGCCTCGGTGGGACTCTGTTGATTTAGATGGCGTGACTCCTGAATTAGTACAAAGAAAACCACCCCGGCTGTGTTCTGCGGCAGGCGCTAGATCCAGCTCTGATGCAGTCCGTGGGAGCCTTTCCAGGATCAGGCTGCAGCAGAAGGGGGAGCTGTTTAGGGATTATTATACTTTATATGGCAGGAGAACAGAGTGCGATTGAAGATATATTGCATCTTATGCGGGAAGAGAGGATGGTGCCATTTAGGTCCATGGTACCGATTTCGTTAGAAATTAAAGGTAGAACCGCCATAATGTACGCTGACAATCTGTCATCAGTTCCTATTCAAATACCAAATTAAGTCTGAAAAGCCAGCGTTTATTTAGCCCGGACAAATGTGATGCAGAGGAGGATATATTTAGACCTGAGCCAATGTTCTGCTACATCTGCAAATGCCCCATTAGCTTCCATTTTACTCAAAGTGGCGACTCGCTGGGTAACTGCTTGATTTGTGTTTCTAGCCAGAGTCTCAGCTTGACCTTCTGAGGCAAGAGAACATTTATTTGAGGCTTTGGTGTGTCTTTCTCTTTGCCCCGTCTGTACGATGGCCCCATGCACAATGCGGCTGGGATTTTGTAACTGGCCCATGAAACACGGAAACTTGGTCCCTGGGACCTGGCAGCTGCCGAATGAAACTGAAATGATTTTTGTCTGTCTCACTGCTGCCCACCACTGAATAGAAACATTTCAGGTTTCCTGCGGAAATTCTCCACCGCTCCAGTTGTAACATCAACAAATCATTAATTTCAATGGGAGTTACACTCACCCAGCTGCTATTTTCTCCCCTTGGATGCCACCTGTTGTAATTCCTAGTAACTGCATTTTGCTTAATGCATAATTCAGCCATCAGCATGTCTAATAGGTGTAAGGATAGGTGTGCTGTTGCTTTAAACCTCTGGTAGGAAGCCAGGCCTGGGGCTGGGGGTGAGGAAATTTCTAAGCAGGAGCTCTCCAGTGAAGCAGAGAGGGACTGTAGCTTGAGGGATCATCCTGTTTACCTTAAAATAAAGTTCCCTGTTCTGTGTTAGAAGAAAGGGCTCTTCCTATGATCAGTTACCATAGCCCCGCCCCCCCACCTTTATCAATAGATTTGTTCCTGATAAACCCATACATAGAACATGCTTTATGGACTTATTATGCTCTTATTTATATTAGTGCCTATCTAGATTAGCTCCGTAAATTTATGTAACTTCCAGGGTAAGTTGGGAGCAGGCAGCACTCACCTTTGTGCCTGGGCACCTGATGTTGGCGACGGTAAAGGAGATCCTGAGTATCCCAGTGGTGATGGTGGATAGATGGGGGTGATCTACCCACCCCTCTGCTGCAGTCCTTTTACTTATAAGGAAATTAATTTGGGCGGTGCCTCCACCTGGCTGGGCCCTGCACACACTCACTGGCTGTCTTGGGGGCTGATCTATTCAATGGGACTAACCAGCCGTGAACTCTATACAAACAATATATCCTTAGATTAGAGTTAACGCCCCTTTCCTCAGCAGCTTAGAAAAACAGGTTGAGACTGATCAAAATGTCTCAACCATTTCAAGTCAGTGGGGGCACTGCAATAAATCAATTCATAAAGGCAGTTTACAGCTCTCAGTGAAACTGATTCAGTTGACATTTACGCTGGCACCAGTTACCCCAGCCCTGAGTGTGCACCTCTCCGAATGTCGGCGTTCTAGGTGGCTACTGGCGCAGGCACGCTGGAAGTTCCTGCAGCACTGTGTTGGGCCAGTACCGTAGTCCAGCCGAGGCAAGAAGGGACAGCGAGAGTTTAGTCTGGGATCAATCCAAGCTGCCCAGCCCCTGGGAAGATGGAAGCTGTTATAATCAGAGCTCAGTAACCCTGGATTCTGATTAACCATTAAAACTACTTTTTCTCTTCTCAGACTCGAGGAAGCCACTTAGGGCAGATCTACTCTTCAAATTCAGCACGGGTGCAGGTGCGCTGTTGTAGTGCTCAAATGAGAGCTTCTCCCACTGGCGCAGTTATTCCACCTCCCCGAGAGGCAGTAGCTATGTTGGTGGGAGAAGCCCTCCTGCCGACTGAGCGCTATCGACACAGGAGGATAGGTTGGTATCACTGTGTCACTCGAGGTGTGGAATTTTCACACCCCTGAGCAACACAGTTAATCTAGGTCTGGAGTGTGGTCCTGGCCTATCCCCCTTCCCCAGAAAGCACTTTCCCAGCCAAACAAAGGGTGGAGGTTATTCACACTGCCTTCCCTGCATGCCAGCCTCAGTCACTTCTGGGCCCAGCAACAGGCTCTGGGCTGGCTCTGATGGAGGCCAGCAGTCGCCTCCTTGGCTCCCTGCTTGGTCAAAGCCCCAGCAATTTCTCAGCAGCAGCTCCTGGCAGGCGTGGGGCTCCACAAAGCAATCTCCTGTCCTCTGACCAAGGGATGGTAATACAGACTCTGCTCCTGAATCAGAACAGGGGACTGCAGCAGCCGGCGGGGGGTCCCTCTTGGATGGAGCTCAGACAAGACTCCCAGCCTCCCAGCAGCTACATTTTTTAAACCCTCAGAAAATGGATCCCACCACATACTGCCTCTGTATCCAAAACCAGGCGTCTCTCACCCCTGGGAGCGGAGTCCCTCTCTTCTCCAAGGCGTCACGGGCGCTGTAATCGCCGCATCTGAATTACAGCACCCAGGATCTCCCAACGAGAACACCCCCAATTAAGTTCAGAGGCCCCTCTAATTGGGGCCGACACTTCAGCAGAGTGACTTCAGATTTATAGCCATGGAACTGGTATCGGAATCTTGCCTCCAGCTGGAATTTTTGGAACTGTGTGTATCAGCCTAGACTTGGTACAAGCTCAATGTCGTATTAAATAATTTTGGGGCCCTGTGCACTATGGAAATTGGGGGAGAGGTAACTTTCATTCAAATTTGGCCCAGATGAACCAAACCTGACAGTAGCTGTAACCTCATGGGCCAGGTCACCATGCCACCCAGCCAAATCCAGTGGTCGCTCCCCCCCCCGAGATGTGGGGGGGCTCTGTGCATGCGCACCAAGTGTGCATTGGTGAATCTGGGCCTGACAAAGGTAGAATTGCTTGATGAGCATCCATGGAGCGTTCCTGATAGTGACTTTCAAGTCTTCTCAAAGATTCAAGTTCAAACACTCAGCAGCCTCCCTTGCGGTCATTGGCTTTCAATCACACAGGATACTTGTGCGCCATTAGAAAAACTTAATCCCAGGAGGAATAGATTACAAACCGGGGCAGCAAATTACAATAGCATCAATAGCACCTGGGTGGAAGGATCTCCCCAAGTTGTGTGCCCTTTAGGACTCTCAGGCTCACTTGTGTATGTCTTTTCCCTCAAATACAAGGTGATATGGACGGGAGACTGAAGGGCAGGCTTTATCCCTGAATGAAACAGTATCTTCAAGAACTACAGTATACATCTATACACAGCATGAATCCAAGAGGGTTGGGCCAGGGGCCTATGGGTTAGTCTCACTGATGCTGGATTTGGTGTGGCTTGGAGGAACATAGATAGCTATTCACGCAATTATACCAGGGAATAAGCTAGTGGTAGATTGCTAGCTACTGACAGAATGTTTTTGCTGTCACTCAGAAGTGGTCAGAGTCACTGAGAAGGCCTGGGCTATACAGGAGAAGAGTCTTGACTTCTGCCTTTGGTGGCCAGCAATCAGCATAACTGCAAATCTCTAGCATTGACAAAAAAAAAAGACATGGAGTTACACTGATTTCTGGTGACTAGTTGCTGAAATCAGGGCTAATATCCAGTACAGACAAGGTTAAAGTGGTGGTGATGTGCTCGCCAGGGACGGAGAGCTGGTTGCAACATGAGACCTTGAGCTGGAAGGGGTCTGGAATGAGAGAATTCTCTATATAACTGTGCGAGAGAAACAGCCTCACAGTTCCAACGGAAAGGAACCCCCCCAAAGGAACCTGGCATGTTTTCCATCCGATAAATGCACTTTTTTTTGTTCAAAGAGTTAAATTAATCAGAGTGTCACCTTTCCTGCACCAAACCTGTTCCAAGCATAAGAAGGGAAATCTCAGATCAGGGACTACGTGACTGATTGTGTAACCGACACCCTCAACTCACAGAGAGTTTCAGCACTTGTACATGAGCAATGAGAAAAACACAAAATATATTTACAGGAGAAAATTGGCTTTTCCAGAAAAAAATAATCATGTTTTCCCTGATCCCCTAAACGTCTCCGCAAGCATTTCCAGCAAAACAATCAGTAGGCAGGAGCCAAGTTTTATTGACTTCATTCCATAGCTGGTGAAAATGAGACAGAGAGTCAAAGTTATCAGATGTGGGTGGTAAAGAGAGGCTCCTGCTGATTTTCAGAGATGCTGCTCGGCCCTTGGCGCTTGATCCACAGCTCACTCATGGCAATGGGAGAGTTTTTACATGAACTTTGATGGACCCAAATCTGGCTGAATGGCAGAAAAAGAAAGAATTGACTATATCAGTCAATTAATAGTAACCTGACCTATACTATATACTTAACTATGTATTTATAATTGTCCAAAGATATACGTGTCTAAAATGCATCGATTGGATTGTATCTCTCTCATTCCACTTTGTATCTTATTTGTCTCCTTAGATTATAAACTTTTGGGGGCAGGAGCTGCAGCTTCATCTTGGTTTGTGCAGCGCCTGGCACAGGGTCTGTAAGTGATGCTGATAATAATTAGTAACAAGTGGCTGTGTTGCTAAAAGTTCTGCTCTAGTTCAAACAGGAATTAATTCAGGGAAGTTCTTTGGCCTGTGTTATCCAGGAGGTCAGACTAGATGATCAAAACGTCCCTTCTGACCTTATAATCTATGAATCATCCCACTGGCATTTGCTGTTTGCCGGATAATAGTATGTGACCCCTGATTTTGGGGTGCTCATTCACACACCCATCATGGTACATTAACACTATATTTTGTAATATTACACACACACACTCACACACAGAGTCTTTGTATACAGTCTGTTGTGCACTGTAGTGTATAGTTACCTCACCGGTGAAGAGTGACCCTTGTTCTTGCATTGTGTCTTGTAAAGAAGTAGCATGAAAAACTAGTCAGGTGGGAGCTAGCAGAGAGTCGTTTCCAGAGTGGAAGGATGGTCTTTTACTATAGAAGTGACGGAACATTATTAGTTTTGAATGATAGAATGTGGAACCAGAAGCTACTTTGAAGTCAAGTTACTTCTAGGTGAAGCAGCTCTCGCTCTTCAAACGTACAAATGCTTCAAGGCAGTGACGATATAGGAGGTTCCCTCCCAACGTGTCTCTTATCTCTTTATCTTGTGTAACATCTCGCGCTGTCTGTCCACTCCCATTAACAACACAAGTATCAGGAAGGACAGTCTTGTGGGTAAGGCACTGATCTGAGCTTGCAGAGAGCAGCATTCAGTTCCCTCCTCTGCCACAGACTTCTTGCAGTCTCTGTTCCCCATCACCCTCTTTGATAAGGGATTGTTCATAACACTTCCTATGCCTATTTAGACCAGGAGCTCTTCAGGGGAGAGATCATCCTTTGCTGTGTGTATATACAGTGCCTAGCACAACATCTTGATCAGGGCCTGCAACTACCAGAATAATCAATAAAACTGTGTTGAGTCCCATGGGCATGTTTGCTGACAGTCATTGCAGCATTCAGTAAAACAGATAGTTTGTTCCTAAGAATATATCTTTACCCCTTATGGACTGGAAACCTGGTGGCAGGTGACCCAAGAGAGGAGAATTCAGACCGGTGAGAGGCAGAACATTTTCTTTAGAAAGCTATTCAAACAAAAGCTGTTGCATGGGTCCTTCCCAAGCCCTAGAAAGGAAGGCAAGATACATAACAGAGCTGGGTGGAGAAAGATGATTTCATTCCACAAAGAATTTCAATATTTCCCAAATTTGGTTTCATTCTGATTAGGAGGAAAACCCCAGAATGGTGATATTCTCCGTGGAAGGAAATGGAGCCCTGGAACTGTGGACGCTGGAATCCCTGTGGGGCCTGACTTGGACACAGTCCACCTGGTGGTGCCCTGGAGTTGCAGAGCTCCTGAAGAACAGGGTGGGTGAGCTGTCAGGAAACCAGCAGAGCCAATCTCAGGGTGACCTAAGAAGCACAGCTGGCTTGGAGTGGGCTGCCTACCTGGCTACATCGCCGAACTGATGGGAAGAGTTAGCAGATCAGCTCTGGAGCCCAGCAGCAGCTACAGCTTGGTGGCAGCCAGGAGCAGCTCTAGGGATTTTGCCGCCCCAAGCACGGCAGGCAGGCTGCCTTCGGCAGCTTGCCTGCGGAGGGTCCACCAAAGCCGCGGGACCAGCGGACCCTCCGCTGGCAAGCCACTGAAGGCAGCCTGACTGCCGCCCTAGCGGCGACCGGCAGAGCGCCCCCCGCGGTTTGCCGCCCCAAGCACACGCTTGGCGTGCTGGGGCCTGGAGCCGCCCCTGGTGGCAGCTCAAAGCATTAGCCCATAGCTGCGATAGCTCCTGGGCCTGCTTGTTCCTAGCCTTCCCCCTACCTTGTTCCAGTCTTGGACCCAGCCTCTCTCCTCTCTTGGGCCCAGACTTGCCCCATCTTGCCTCATTCCAGGTAACTCAGCTCTGATCCTCAGCTCAGATTCCTGACATCTGACTCTTGGCTCTAGCATCTGGCCTTCAACTTGGCTGTGACCCCGGGCTTTTATTCCTGGCTACCGTCACTTGCTCTAACCATTAGGCATGACTCCAGCTCCAGCCACTGGGCACGACTGCCCACATCCCAGTCTCTGATAGGAGGTTTCAAAACCTGCCTGGGTTCCATTGGAGCTTCACTGAAATTGAACCACGTCTGCAAAACCTTTTGATTTTGTTGCCTCAGCAAATCCTGACAAAACAACAGTTTGTCATTGTTCTTCCTGCCAGCTCTAGTACATCACTAGGCCCCTGACTTTAACCATGTGACTTCATGCTTATTTGGTTACGGTTTGGCATATGACGTAAACACCTTGCTGAATTGAGGCCATAGCAACTGAGAGGATGTTGCAGCTAGCAAGAGATGTTAAGAGTAACAAGAAGGGTTTCTTCAGGTATGTTAGCAACAAGAAGAAAGTCAAGGAAAGTGTGGGCCCCTTACTGAATGAGGGAGGCAACCTAGTGACAGAGGATGTGGAAAAAGCTCATGTACTCAATGATTTTTTTGCCTCTGTCTTCACAAACAAGATCAGCTCCCAGACTGCTGCACTGGGCAGCACAGTATGGGGAGAAGGTGACCAGCCCTCTGTGGAGAAAGAAGTGGTTCAGGACTATTTAGAAAAGCTGGACAAGCACAAGTCCATGGGGCTGGATGCGCTGCATCCGAAGGTGCTAAGGGAGTTGGCGGATGTGATTGCAGAGCCATTGGCCGTTATCTCTGAAAACTCATGGCGATCGGGGGAGGTCCCGGATAACTGGAAAAAGGCTAATGTAGTGCCCATCTTTAAAAAGGGGAAGAAGGAGGATCCGGGGATTCTGCAATTCTGAAGCACTTAGAGGAGAGGAAAGTGATCAGGAACAGTCAGCATGGATGCACCAAGGGCAAGTCATGCCTGACTAACCTCTCAGCAAGTTTGCAGATGACACTAAACTGGGAGGAGTGGTAGATACGCTGGAGGGTAGGGATAGGATACAGAGGGACCTAGACAAATTAGAGGATTGGGCCAAAAGAAACCTGATGAGGTTCAACAAGGATAAGTGCAGAGTCCTGCACTTAGGACGGAAGAATCCCATGCACCGCTACAGACTAGGGACCGAATGGCTAGGAAGCAGTTCTGCAGAAAAGGACCTAGGGGTTACAGTGGCCGAGAAGTTGGATATGAGTCAACAGTGTGCCCTTGTTGCCAAGAAGGCTAATGGCATTTTGGGCTGTATAAGTAGGGGCATTGCTAGCAGATCAAGGGACGTGATCATTCCCCTCTATTCAACATTGGTGAGGCCTCATCATTGAAGAGACCTCATGGAGTACTGTGTCCAGTTTTGGGCCCCACACTACAAGAAGAATGTGGAAAAATTGGAAAGAGTCCAGCGGAGGGCAACAAAAATGATTAGGGGGCTGGAGCACATGACTTATGAGGAGAGGCTGAGGGAACTGGGCTTGTTTAGTCTGCAGAAGAGAAGAATGAGGGGGGATTTGATAGCTGCTTTCAACTACCTGAAAGGGGGTTCCAAAGAGGATGGATCTAGACTGTTCTCGGTGGTACCAGATGACAGAACAAGGAGTAATGGTCTCAAGTTGTAGTGGGGGAGGTTTAGGTTGGATATTAGGGGGAAAAAAATCATTAAGAGGGTGGAATGGGTTACCTAAGGAGGTGGTGGAATCTCCTTCCTTAGAGGTTTTTAAGGTAAAGCTTGACAAAGCCCTGGCTGGGATGATTTAGTTGGGGATTGGGCCTGCTTTGAGCAGGGGGTTGGACTAGATACCTTCTGAGGTCCCTTCCAACCCTGATATTCTATGATATCTCTGGTAATAACCCTCTGAGAAATTTTCCAGCGTATCCCAGCTGGAGAACCTGAGAAAACCTCATCTCATGTTTGTCTTTCACAAAGGACTCTGATATCATCAATATCTAAGTAAGACTCATCACAGCAAATTGATACGGTGCGTTGCTGATTCCCTTCACCCTAGACAAGGTCCCTGAGCCCTGACCTTGATTTTCTTTCATCGTTGCCCTGCTGGAAAAGGTAGCAGCTCTCTCTTCTCAACATTGGCCTCTTGCACTCATCTGAAATGCTTTCATCGCTAATATCTTCACTTGCTGAAATGATGCTAGGAGAAGCATGTGAGACGTGTGAATTCTTTATGCATTCTGCCAGAGTAAGACAGCTCCTTCCCCCCTCCCCCGCAACAGGAGAAATACAGTTCTCTGAAGTATCACCTCAGAGCAGGGGGCTTTCTTAGTATTACGAAGCTTTAACTCCTTGAAAAATTCTAGTCATTACATGCTTGAGCAGCTACTGGAACAAGAGAAAGCTGTGCCTGATGAGTCTGACAAATACAGAAAGGGCAAGCCTGATGTTGCCCTCATATTCCCCCGGCTTCTTATCACCTGTGTCATTAACACTCCCCACCCATTATAGACCAGGCAATTCAGCACTAATTTTGCATACTAAGAAGGGAGGGGAGTTTTAGGTCCCAAAACTACCCTACTTAAATTTATTACTTGGTGAACTATTCTCTGGTAATGTCTCATCGCCTCGGTATTCCCCTCTCCTCGGTAAATGAGACCTCCTTCGATCACTGAGACACAATCCTGAGCACAGCTGGGTGAAAATGTTGATAAATAGTAGATTTGCCAGTAGTAGATTTGCAAATTCAGCTTGTATTGGGTGAATAGTTTCATCCAAGCTAGATTTTCTTTTCTTTTCTTTAAAAAAAAAAAAAAGCATCCAGAAATGAAATGAAGAGTGGGGGAAGGGGGGGGATGGAAATCATTTTGGGTTGAATTAAATATTTTATTTAATCCAATTTTTTTCTCTTGTTTAGGTTTTTCATGTTGGCAAGAAAAAAACAAAACATTCCTGGGTTTTGTGTCGACCTGAAATGAACGTTTTCTTGGTGTGTTTGTTCGGCCACTGACCTGTGAAATCAGCTCGGCACTCAGCTCTAATAGTGAGGGTTGTATCTATAAGCTGTATTGACCTGCACTGTAACCACAAAGCACTAATGAAAGCCCCAGATTCTTTTCCAGCATGAAATAGGATGAGGATAAAACCCAGGATAGATTATCTGGGGATAATTTCCTTTTTGTCCTGGTCAGAATTGTATGAGTTTTATAGATTCCAGAGAGCAGTGACTGGCAAGCTGTTGTCAATAGGTTATGAGCTGAGCTTTATACTGAGTATCTAATCTGTAGGTTCACCTAACCCTTATGCAAACTACCTGAGTCTTCAACACAGGGTTGGAAGTCTCATCAGAAAAGAATTTCACACAGTGGACCAGCCTCACCAATATACTGTAAAGATATTGGTGGTATACAATATTGTATACTACCAATATATATACAGAGCAACACAAAGCTGCTGGAACATACAGATGAAGAACCTGGACTAGTATAATAAGAGTTTTGATGTCCAGTCGCAGATGGAAATACTGCAAGGAGAACTTCTCATGCCAAGTTTCTACCACTTCCATTTCTGCTCCCAGACGGAGATCAGGTTGGTGATGATTTAACAAAAATGGAGAGTAAAAATTATCCAAACATTTCAGAGCCTCAAATCAGCAAGAAACTGCTGAACTAAAATTAATTTGCAAACTAGATACCATTAACTTGGGCTTGAATAGAGACGGGGAGTGGCTGGGTCATTACACAAATTGAATCTATTTTCCCACTTTAAGTATCCTCACACCTTCTTGTCAACTGTCTGGAATAGGCCATCTTGATTATCACTACAAACGGGTTTTTTTCTCCTGCTGACAATAGCGCATCCTAATTAATTAGCCTCTTAAAGTTGATACGGCAACTTCCACCTTTTCATGTTCTCTGTATGTATATATATCTTCTTACTATATGTTCCATTCTATGCATCTGATGAAGTGGGCTGTAGCCCACAAAAGCTTATGCTCAAATAAATTTGTTAGTCTCTAAGGTGCCACAAGTACTCCTGTTCTTTTTGAAATTGGTGGAAGGCACAGAAGATTCAGAGGTGAGATGATTTCAGTGTATAAGTATCTTTATGGGATGGGGACGGGAAATACTGGATCCTAAAGGACTTTTTAACATTATGGAGAATAGCATCACAAGAACCTATGGCTGGAAGTTAAAGCCAGACAAATTAAAATAGAAATAAAGGCACAATTTTTAAACAGTGAGTGATTAGCCTTTGGAACAAGCTACCCAGGGAAGTGGTAGATTCTCCATCTCTTGGTGTCTTCAGATGAAGATTGGATGCCTTTCTGAAAGATGCTTTAGCCAAACACGAGTTATTGGGCTCAATACAGGGTTAACTGTCTGACATTCTGTGGTCAGACTAGATGTTCTAATGGTCCCTTCTGGCCTTAAATCTATGAATCCTGAGTTTTGGGAGGGAAGAGGGTTCTTTGCCCAAGCTAGTTGGTTTCAGTCTATTTGACTAGGTACCTACGTGGCCCCTGTCACTGGCTTCTGGGCATCTATGATGACATGAAGGGCACAAAATGAAGCATCTAGCTACAAATGTCTGAGTACCAAGTCCGTCCTGTAGGAGGGTCTGTGGTGCCTTGCCCCTTGCTATTGGCTGTGTCCTAGTGACACAATCTAGCCCCAAATCCTTATCTTGGTACTAAAATTAGACAGGGACCCAAACATGCCATCAGTGCTGAAAATGGCAAGGCACCAGGACTGAACCAAACTGCGATTGCTCCCCCAAGACACATTGCGTTTGGATTTTTCCAAAGCGGCAGCAGAACGCAATATACCGCAGTTGACAGCTGTAATCTTATCAGGGTTCCAGTGTTCTTCATGGAATATGTCCCCACGTACAAATTACAAAATGCTCCATCTGTGCTAACTGGATTGAAATGCCAGCCCCCCTCTTAGGGTAGCGCAGCAGAAGTTGTGTTTACCGTGCTTGTGTATTAGATTAGCCGTGATCATGTTCTGGTTTTAAATTCTAACTTCAGCTGTTTGACTGCAGCAGAATGCAATATTCATGTATGTAAACCCGTTAGATCAAATACCATAGTTAATGGCACCGGAGATAAATATTGAATTAAGGGAATAATGCAGGTTCATGCTTGATACATATGATAATGTCGAAGAATGTTGTATATAAATTGTTAACGACTAGTGATGCATTGACCCTCCGTGTGCTTTGACTGGCGATGCAGTAAAGATTAAAAAACAACCACCACTCTGTCTGCAATTAAAATATTTAGTGGAAGTGTATAATGGGTCTTTATGTGTGGACAGATGCTTAGATCAAACCAGAGATAAACCTGGAGTGCTGAATTTTATATCTATTAGCCAGGATGGGCAGGGATGGTGTCCCTAGCCTCTGTTTGCCAGAAGCTGGGAATGGGCCACAGAGGATGGATCACTTGATGATTTTCTGTTCTGTTCACTCCCTCTGGGGCACCTGGCATTGGCTGCTGTCGGAAGACAGGATACTGG
This sequence comes from Mauremys reevesii, assembly GCF_016161935.1. Classification (NCBI taxonomy): domain Eukaryota; kingdom Metazoa; phylum Chordata; order Testudines; family Geoemydidae; genus Mauremys; species Mauremys reevesii. The sequence continues at coordinate 10,216,459 of NC_052645.1, read as the reverse complement.
GCTAGATGGACCTTTGGTCTGACCCAGTCTGGCCGTTCTTATGTTCTAATTTTTCAAACTCCCTCCTCTCTTGCTTAAAGGTAACTAAATGGGCCAGTTGCTAATGCTGGATAAACACTCACTTTCCTTCCTCGGTCACTTCTTTCCCTCTAGATTCTAGGACCGAAACATTCGCTCTGTAGTGCTTCAGGCAGCATCTCATTAGGGCCATGTGAAGCTTTGCAAACAAGCAACCACAACTAAAATGCAGCCTTTAGACAGAAAAATAACCCTATTCCATAGAAATGGCCTGAAGCTGAGACCTAGGGAAGTCCGCCTGATTTCGCTTTCCTTTCTACTCACTTTAACCCGCTGTTTTCAGTGCCGCGACTCCAGACTCTTGCTGAGATAAGCGTGATCAGAGTCAGGTCCTACGTGCCACGGATATGACTAACTTTCCCATGTGAATCACTGAGGTAACGGCAAGGCCTTGCAACTTCTGAGAACGGCAGGTGAGGAGGTTGCAGGGAAGCATTTAAACACTGTTTCACATCTGGGCAATAGAAGCCGTCGCGGATGAGACTGTTTCCCTCTCTCTCAGCCAGCACTTGGGGCAGTCAGAATAAATGATTGCAGGGCTGGGGGCACAGCACCAGTAAAGGAAATAGTTGATCATGGTGAATGTATATTGTAGGAGACAGAGGAAGGCCTAATGAACCAAGCACTCAACTGGGACCCAGGACAGCAGGGTTCTATTCCTGGCTCTGTCACTTGCCTTCCGGGTGACCTCTGACAAGTCACGGCATTGCTCCTTGCCTCAGTTTCCCCTCTGTACATTAGGGATAATGATACTAGCCTCCTTTGTGAAGTACCTTAAGAGCTAGGTGTTTTTATTATAAACCATCGACTCTGCTTTTTAGCTTCCTGTCTCACCCTCCAGTCACTATATTTTTGTCCCTGACTTTATGAATATTTAACGTGAGAAAGCCAGCCTGAACCCTTCCCAGGAAAGCTCTGCTCATCAGCCCCCCTAATTGATGCAAATGTAGAGGGCCAAAGAGTTTCGCTTCATTGTTACAAATTAAAAGTTCCCTGACATTTCCAATTAGCAGCAGAGCAAAGGGACACAGCTATAAATACGTCAGTAAGCCAGCGAGCCTGCACGGCAGAAGCACCGCCCGGGCGCTGAGACGCCAAAGGGTGAGGCTCTCTCTTATTAGGAGGAAGATTAATGCCAGCGCTTCATTGGAGCCAGTGCTCGGTGGAGCTCATAGAGAGTTCATGGAGGGGAAGGGGGGGATCCTTTCCCAGGACAAGGGAGCCTGTCAATAACTCTAAGCCATCTTATATGTTGCATGGATTCAGCAGAGCGGCTCTGCCCCTTATCTGCCTATCTGAGGTTTAAGCCGGAGTGAAGAGCAGCTTTAATAAATCAGCACACTGCTGATTGACAACGTCCTGGTTTCCATAGGACAAAGTCATGCCAGCACTGAAATGCCCTTTGCTGCTATCAGCAGAGCTGCGGCTGGCTGGGGTCAGGCTTGCTGTAAACAGCTCTGCAAGGGAAACTTACGAGCGAGACAGGAGGCTGAATTAAAATGAAGCGACAAGGGCCAGTGATTAGTCCTCAGGAGTGGGGGTAGGGTGACCAGATGTCCTGATTTTATAGGGACAGTCCCGATATTTGGGACTGTGTCTTATATAGGTGCCAATTACCCCCCACCCCCGTCCCGATTTTTCACCCTTGCTATCTGGTCACCCTAAGTGGGGGAGAGGGAACATAAAGATCTTTGGCTGCCAGCCCTGGCTCTGCCACTCACGGGTGTGGTGCAAATCCTTCCCCACCCCAGTGAAATTTGGCTGGGTTGTGAGCCCCAGCGTGCGCCTGCAGGAGAGTAGGGAGGCATAAGACGCTCCCTTATCCCTCTCCAGCATGGAGGATAGGAGCTGTGCAAGCGGGCAAAACAGAGAGGAAAGGAATCCTCTATGCCAGCCAAAGGGCTGGAGGAGTTTCTTCAGCCACTGAAACAAGGAGCCAGATTGTAAGCGGCTCTTGCGCCATTCCTTGGCAGGGTAGCTACATGCTGTTCCTTGCTCCGGTTGGATTGCAGGGGTATAATGTGTAATGCCATCAGCAGCAGGATTTGACCCTGGGGCTAAACCCACGTGCCACTATTGCCTAAGCAGAAAGATCAGGCTTTTATTAGCTAAGACTGCAGCAGGCTCACCACCCTCTGTGTGTGACCCAGCCAGCAGGTACTATTTTGGATGACTTGGCAGTAGTGTTACATTACTTCCAGGGTGCGATCACTCCACCATTGTCTAAGTAGAGAAGGTAGCCAAAAAAGCAAGGGGAACCAGACTGATTTGACATAGATCTCAGAGCTGGCTAGCGCCGGAGCCTAGCTTTCCTGACACCTCTTTGGTAATCTACCCACTAGACAATGTTGTGGGACTCACTCAGGAGGGCCATTTAAAGAGTGATGTTTCTAGTGACTTCAGGAGCCAGCTGGGGATCTGGGGGGCCCACACTCAATTCCAGACCTGTCACAGACACCTTGTCTTGCTTTGAGCAAGTCCCTTAGTCTCCCTGGGCCTCAGGTCTCCATCTGAGCAATGGGAATATTAGCACTGCCCTGCCTCACAGAGGGATTGTGAGGTGTAAATACATAAAAGATTGTGAGGAGCTCAGATACTAATGTGATGGGGGGCCATTGAAGTCCCATAGATTGGGGTGTCTGCCTCAATGAGGCAGAACACCATCTAATGGTCTCACTGCAGTGGTGCAATTCTGCACAGCAATCCACAGAGGTTTATGGCTAACTGCCACTGGTTAACTCTTGGCTATTAAATATATATATATATATATTCTGCAAAATGGAAAGCATTGTCCTAATGTTTAAAGTGTAGAAATATCAGTCTTCTCTAGCTGCACAGTCTTAAGCATTTCGTAGTGTTAGATTCGCAAGTGGAACCCACACAGCAGAGAAGCTCCAGCCGGCACTTTTCCCGTTTTACAAACTTATCAGGTTGCAGATACAGTGAGAAAGCAGAGGGTACAATGTGTTCAGACACTGCGTGCAAGAAAAACTAATAATAATACCAGAGCTTTTATTGGATTCACACACCGTAGCTTGCACATCTCCTCCCCAGGGGGGTATAAAAGCTTTGTGGTGGTGTCTTTCTCTTTCTTTCTTTCACTTCCTTTTTTTTCTATCAGAGGGGGAGCCGTGTTAGTCTGGATCTGTAAAAGCAGCGAAGAGTCCTGTGGCACCTTATAGACTAACAGACGTTTTGGAGCATGATGCATCCGACGAAGTGGGTATTCACCCACGAAAGCTCATGCTCCAATACGTCTGTTAGTCTATAAGGTGCCACAGGACTCTTTGCTGCTTTTTTTTCCTGTTTTTTCTCTCTTTTTTTTCTTTTTTTAAAGAAAAGATTAGCTTGATATGTGACCGAAATATTGAGGGCTGGTCCACACTAAGAAGCGGGGTCGAACTAGGGTACGCAAATTCAGCTACGTGAATAGCGTAGCTGAATTCGAAGTACCCTAGTTCGAACTACTCACCCGTCCAGACGCCGCGGAATCGAAGTCCGCGGCTCCAAGGTCGACTCCGCCACCGCCGTTTGCAGAGGTGGAGTACCGGAGTCGACCGCGGCGCTTCCGGAGTTCGAACTATCGCGTCCACATTAGACGCGATAGTTCGAACTCCGAGAAGTCGAACTCACCGCGTCGACCCGGCTGGTAAGTGTAGACTAGCCCTGAGTGTTTTATTCCTTTCTCCCTCTCTTGTCTGTTGTAATCTTTGATAAAGAAAAAAAATCTCAAAAAAGGTATGGTAATTAGCAATTAATTCTTTTAGTTTATAGCACCGAGACAGTGGAACCTGTAGTATAAAATTAGCGGTAATTAGCTTTTAGAGCATTAAATAAACAATGGCATGAACCATGGAGAATTAATGTTATGCATTTATTTTTAACAATGTTTATACAGGCGGGTTTTTGAACAAGGGCCTGTGGCATTCATGTTTACTAATGCAGGGAAAACAGCAACAAAGGGTAATTACATTTAGCCTGCATTAAGACAACACTATGCAAATCAGGGGAATGATCAAAAGAAGTCTTTTAATAGGGTTTTATAGACTCTACACCTGACTAGTGTTTAAAGAGCCTGGCACATCTCTGAGGAATTCAGATAGTCACATACGCCATCCTTCTGAATCACAGCCATGTTGATCTCTTGTAAATATCACTGGTGCAAGTCAGCTGTACAGGTCAAGTTGAAGATTTTGACAAGTGACTAGTGATTTGGGGCGCCGTGATGGCCTCAAGCACTGACCATCAGTAAGTGGGCTCAGGTTGGACACCCCAAAATGGAGGCAACTAAAATCACCAGTCCCTTTTGAAAACCTTGGCCCGCATTTTGGTACAAACAAAAATTAGGTACCAAGGGCCAAATCCTCAAAGGTATTTAAGTGCCTAACTCCCTCTGAAATCAGTGTGATTTAGGCACCTAAATATATTTGAGGAGCTGGGCCCTGCATCCGTCATGAAGCACCTCAAATAAGTGGTCCGGTTTTCAGAAGGGTTGAGCACCCGCAGCTCCCTTTGAATGGGGGTGAACTGTTCTTAGTGAACAATGTACTCGATGAAGACTTTTAATGTCTACAGATTGGTTTGTTTGCCAATGGAGTTCTCTTTCCAAAGAAGCTCCGTCATGCGTTCTCCTGTGCTGCCTTCTCACACATGGGAGCAGCACCCCCTAAACAGCCACAAAGCCATCTCGTTATCCTCCTTCCAATTCCTTCTGCAAACTCTCCTTTGATGTGAGACCTACACAAAACCTGAACACTGCCCATCAAGCTGACCAGTACCATCTCATTGTTTCCTAGTGCTCCCCATCTGTAAGTTCTTGTTTTATACTTGGCTTGTAAGGTCTTCTGGGGAGGTATCTGTTTGTTTTTTGTTCTGTATGTACAGCACCTGACACAATGAGGTCCTAGTTCATGACTGGGGCACCTAGGTACTGCCTCAATACAAAAAAAACTAAAAATAATTGTCTTGAGCTGCAGTTGCCATGTATGTATTTGCTATTGGTTAGCACTGCTGTGTGATTGGCCATAATAGGCACATGCTGGAGTCCATCCCGATTCATCAAAGCATGCAAGCCTATGCTAACTTATGAAGTCATTAAGTCAGTGGGATTTTAAGTGCATGCACGATTCATTTTCCAGGATCATTTACGTGGACGAAACTTCACTCACCCAGATGTTTGTGACAAACAAGCTGGCAAGGATGGGACAATGGAAATTTGGTCTCTAATCCCCTAAAGCCTTCACAAATAATTTGTCCTTCTTTATCTCCCCAGCTCTGTGATGAATGCAGGGAAAGGAAATGAGAAGACACATAAAACCTTGTTTGCATTCCATGATTTTACTGCTAACAGGATGTACTAGTTAACAAAGGAACCTCAACAGATAGGAGTCCTTGAAGCGTTTTTTAATTAACACGCTCTCAAAGGGAGGAAGGCACAGAGAAGAATTATGCAACTAGCAGGTCAAAGGTCTCTCTTTTGTTGTCCAGAGAACTCACTGGTAGGTCTAGGCTTGTTATTATATGAGTCAACTGCCAGGTTGCACGTAAAACTGCATTGTAGGCCCTGCTTCAAAGGAACAGGTTTCAATTAAAATATAAGAGTTGTCAATGACAGTCTTTAATCAAGGGTTTAATGAATGGTTGACAGTTATGGCGTTTAATGCTATCAGTCTGTCATTAATTGTTTCAATGAAGCACCGCAGGACATATATTTATATTATAACCTTCTATTCAAAAGCTCCTGACAGGATTCTACAAGTTCCCATAGCTTCTTTTTAGTGCTGTTTAGTGTTAGCTCAACTCCGGGCCCATGGAGTGTATGAATACACCTGGAGCCAATATATCAAAGCTTATCGTGCCTACGTAGCCCTCCTAACGATATGGTTCTTTGTCCCCCTCTAGTGGTTAGAGGGTGTGTAGACATATATACGTCTACGACTGCCTAGGTGTCTATTTACATCATGGTGAAATTACACAATTTTTGCAGATTGGTCATGGCAAAAATAGCAAATTTTGCAGATGCGTTCATACCATGCCACCCTTACATCTGTGTTGCTGCTGGCAGCAGTGCTGCCTTCAGAGATGGGCACCTATCCAGCAACTGCTGCTCTCCAGCCTCCCAACTCTGAAGGCAGTGCAGAAGTAAGGATGGTAATACTGTGACCCCCTTACAATAGACTTGCAAACCCCATTTGGGTCAGGACCCCCAGTTTAAGAAATGCTAGGGTAAAAGTACAAAAAAGATAAAATTTCACAGGGGAGACCAGATTTCATGGTCCAGGACATATATTTCATGACCACAAATTTAGTAGGGCCCTACTACTGCCACACCTTTAGTTCAAGTAGTTGTAGAGCATGTTTTTAGATCTAGAAATCCTGGGTTCAAAACCCGCAGATGACCTATGCAGAAGATCAGACTAGATAATCATCCAGGTCCCTTTTAGTCTTAAAATCTATGAAAGCAATGATGTTGTTACAGCTATATGACTCTAATCAAACACTTTCTTGAGTGCTGCCTCAGATGAAGCCTGCCCTTGTGCAGCCCAAGGTATGTCTACACTGCACTGTAAACCTGAATCTGTGGGACCCAGGCTTGTGGAGTTGGTGTTTCCAAGTCTGCACTTGAGTGTCCACACTGCTTTGTACTCCTGGGCTTACAATTGCTGGAGTCAGGTCTCACAACTGGGTTAATGCATCCATACTGCACTGTGCAGACCTTCTAACTTGGGTCTCTGGCTTGAGCTGCATCCACACTGCAAAGTAACAGGGCTTAGACTGGCAGGACCACTCTGGCAGTCACCTCCCCAAACTGACTGAGAGAGCCCAGCTGTAGGGAAGAAAGCCCAGTTCTCTAGCCGGCGCCCTTTCAAACCTGGCCTCCCCGCAGAGAGGGACAACAATAACATCAATTCACATGGATTGCAGTTTTGGCTTTGTGGTATGAATGTTTGTGCACTGAGACCCATCCAACTCAGTGCACTAATTGGCTATCGAAGGATCGTTACAGTACTTTGACTTGTCCGACATAGAAAAGAGAGGAGAAGGGGCCATGTATGCCCTTTTCAGAGGAGAATTTAGAGGGCTGGTGAAAGACCTTGGCTTATTTGTCCACCAGCTGACAGCAGAAGAGACTCCCACCACAAAGACAACAATGCTCCCCACACACTCAGAGGAGGAGAGAAGCCAGAAAAGGAACTGGTGTTAACTGGTTATAGAATCATTGAAAGGGGCTTGGAGGGATCGCGAGAGGTCATCTAGTCTAGCCCCCTGCATTGAGTCAGGGCCAAGTAAACCTAGACCCTCCCTAACACAGGTTTGTCCAACCTGGTCTTTAAAACCTCCAATGATGGGGATTCCACAACCTTCCTGGGTTGTCCATTCTAGAGGTGAACTACCCTTCAGGTTAGAAAGTTTTTCCTAATTTTCCTTGCTGCAGATTAAGCTGATTACTTCTTGTTCTGCCTTCAGTGCAGATGGAGAACAATTGACCACTGTCCTCTTTATACAGCCCTTAACATATTTGAAGACCTATTGTGATAACTGGGCCTTCAGATTGACCCTAATTGTGACCTCAACTGCAATAAATGAAGGTATGTTCATAAGACACCACAATAACCTGTAATAACAAGTGTTGATGGGAAAAGGTATGTAAAGGAGACAGACTGAATTAGTCCAAACAAATAGGCTTCTGATATAACTCAAGGGCCGTGTTAAAATCATACCTGGTAAACAAGAAAAGTGGAACTGGCAATCGGTGAACCAAAATGGGGTGTCAGAAACTAGGCCTAATTGGTGGACAAAATAATGAGGGGATGAGCTGTTCCACCCACCACTACCTTTGTGGGTCCTTAAAGAAAGAGATTTTGGTAAGAAAATTGTCTACTGGAGCTCTTCACCATCATGGTTGCCACCTCCACCATCTTCTGGACCCCCGGCCCTTCTTTGTCCTAATCCTGAGATGTCCTGACCAGACGGGGCCAGGGAGAGGGACCCAGATGGTATCACCAGCTCCAGCTGAATCCCAGACATCACCTGGGATGTGAGACTTTGTCAGCACCACTCCCACCTTGTGTGGTCTCCTTCACCCACGAAAGCTCATGCTGCAAAACGTCTGTTAGTCTATAAGGTGCCACAGGATTCTTTGCTGCTTTTACAGATCCAGACTAACACAGCTCCCCCTCTGATACTTCCCCACCTTATGTCTTCTCTATCCTAACCCTCTCCTTTTTCCTTCTGTCCAATAATAGTCGGACTTAACTGGGCAACATTGTACATTTTGCAACACTGCTGTGAGCCTGTGACCGGAAAGAGGCAGCTCAAAGCAATGCTCTCAACAGCCTTAGCTTACCAGGTGTCAGTGTGGCTGATCAGACACGGTGCTGTGCCTGAATTTTTCCAGCCGTGTGAGAGTCAACACCAGAAACTGCCTTTTCTATCTTCGCTGTTCTTTTCTCTTCCCTCCTATGTGTGTTCGTCTTGTTTTGTCTTCCGAAGAAACAGCCAGCTCTAGCCCATCTCAACTAATTTCTTCTCTTTCCCCCCAAAAGAACAGCTATTGCCATCTTTGATACCATCTAAGAGACTGTCAGACAAGGGAGTTTTTCCTTCTGAAAACTCTCTCTAGCTGAAGGGGAAAGGAAACAAGGGAAGTTGTTAAATGGAAGGCTTATTGAATACTGTACATTTCAAATGCATTAACTGGTTTTTCTTCTTTTTTTTTTTCTATCTTTAATAAAAGGTTGAACATGTTTTATGGGGTGTTGGCTCTGGTACTAAGCAGGCTGAGGTCTTTGTATACCAAACCCTGACCCTTGTTTAACACTGTTTAATGCTGGACAGTGACTGGGCTCTAATAACATCTTTGAGCCCCTATATGCCATCTATGCGATTTAAATTAATACACCCCCCACCCCGAGCTTCTTTTCTCAAGCCTAAACCTGCCAAGTCTTTTTAGCCTTTCCTCACAGGTCAGGTTTTCTAAACCTTTTATCATTTTGGTTGCTGTCCTCTGGATTCTCCCCAATTTGTCCACTTTTTTTCTTTAAGTGTGGAGGCCCAGAACTGGACACAGTCCCCAAGCTGAGGCCTCACCTGTGCTGAGTAGAGCAGGACAATGACCTCCCATGTCTCACATATGACACTCCCATTAATACACCCCAGAATATTTGCCTTTTTTGCACCTGCATCACATTGTTGACTTTCACTTGTGATCCACTATAATGCCTAGATCCTTTCCAGCATACTACTGCCTAGCTAGTTATTCCCCGTTTTGTAATCATCTTGTTGATTTCAGATCAGTTATTCAATTTGTCAAGGTCCTTTTGAATTCTAAACCTGCTCTGCAAAGTGCTTCCAACCCTTCCCAGCTTGGTGTCGTCCATACATTTTAAAAGCATATTCTCCACTCCATCATCCAAGTCATTAATGAAAATATTGAACAGTATCAGACCCAGGACAGATCCCTGCCGGACCCCACTAGATATGCCCTCCTAGTTTTACAGCGAACCATTGAGAACTACTCTTTGCCAGTTTTGCATCCACCTTATAATAATTTAATCTAGACCACATTTCTCTAGCTTGCTTATGACACTGGGTTATGGGACTGCACAAAAGCCTTATTAAAATCAAGATATAGCTCATCTACTGCTTCCCCCCCATTCACTAGGTCAATAATGCTGTCAAAGAAGGAAATTGGGTTGGTTTGACAAACCCATGTTGGTATAACCCTATTATCCTCTAGGTGCTTACAAACTGATTGTTTAATCATTTGCTCCAGTATTTTCCCAGATATTGAAGTTAGGCTGACTGGTCTATCATTTCCTGGAAATTATAGGGGGACGATGTCTCAAAAAAACAGGGATAGGAGTGAATTCAGAGGTATAACAGGCATAGGTGCCAACTCTGGAAAAAAATTAGTGGGTACTTAGCAGCCACCGGCAGTGAAGCTCCCCTCCTTACCTCCCAGCACCTCCTGCCTCCTGGTGGCCCCACAGATCAACTCCTCCCCCTGCCTCCTTGCACCTTCCGCCTGCCACTATCAGCTGTTCTGCAGCATGCAGGGGGTGCTGGGAGGGAAGGGGAGGAGTGGAGATGGGGGGCATTCAGGGGAGGGGGCGGAACTGGGTGAGAAGAGGCAGGGTGGGGGTAGGGACATGGGGGAAATGGTGGCGTGGGCCAGAGCAGGGGAGGGAAGAGGCACGACGGGGGCTCGGGGAAGGGGTGGGGTGGAGTGGGGGCAGGGCCTGGGATGGAGAGGGGGTTGAGCACCCCTGGGAAAGGAGGAAGCAGGAGCCCATGATAACAGGGGTGTTCCAGTGGGGACACTGAGCAGAGAAACCTTGGCCAAGGTGAGAAGATGGAAATGGAGCCTGTAGATGTGCCCTGCCTAACGTCTCAGGCTAGTTGATCCCCATAAGAAGCCACCCAAAGGAAACCCAGGCAGCCAGCCCTCAACAGGAAATAAGCCTGGGGAAGGATGCAAAAAACAAGGATCAGCGAATTCTGGGGAGGGAGAGCAACGAATGGAAAACCAGTGCGGATCACAGGATCAAAACAAGGGAACCAGAAGGGGACACCGAGGAGAGAACGCTGCACATCAGCCACAGCTCTGACAGGATGTCAAGGGAGCCAGCGGATGCCACTCAGTGAAAGGTCTTGACCTATTTGAATTGCAGGAAGGGTGGGCCAAAGCCCATCTGGGACAAAAGACACAAAGGAGGGCCACAGAACCCAGAAATCAAGTGAATATAGGGGACAACAAGCAAAAAAAACAGGGATGGGCATGAGGATCAAGAGTATAAAATGGGGGAACCAGATGGGGACACAGATCTGGGAGTCCTGGACCATGCGCACTGCTCCAAGAGGATGTCATGGGAATCATTGGACACTCCGCAGAAAAACATCTTGTTTTGACAGCCTTGTAGGCTGGACCCTTCTCCCAGGACAGGGACAGCGTGTGGAGGAAAAATGCAAACTTTCCCCATGCAGTTCCTCACAATCCTGACCTGTTACAAACACCTCCAGGGGCAAGAGGAGAATTCAAGTCTCCAAGGGCCCAGTCAGTTAGTGGCCTCTCTGCCGGGCACCAGCGGTGATGGTGGGTTTTTTGATGTGTACACCGCTCCCACTAGGAACAGGCCAGAGATCCACCAGCAATCAGGTTCAAATCTGGATTTTCAAGTTGAAATGGCAGCCTAAGCATGAGAAATTCCTGTATCCTACCTGTGCTCCATCCACTCCTCACTGCATCACTTTCCATTTCCCCCACTGATGGCATTTTTCTGATGTCCTTTTTCTTCCCAATTTTCTTCCTTCTGGCATGTCGAAATATAATTCCCCCCTTCACCCCCAGCAAAGTGCCTCTACTTCTGCACAGACTGCATATAAAACAGAAAAATTAGGACTGGAGAGATCGGCTAATAAGTAGTTGCCATCCATCATAGGAAATTACAGCTTTCCTCTCTTCAAAGAGTAAATCCCCATCGGTCTGTCAACGCCAGAGAGGCATTGCATATCTCCCCTGCTGCCTGCGAAATGCCTAATTTCAGAGCGTTGTGGTTATAAGACCAGAAAGGACCATTCTGATCATCTAATCTGAGCTTCTGTATGTCACAGGCCACAGGACTTCCCTGAATTAACTCCTGCTTGAACCAGAGCTGATCTTTCAGAAAAACATCCAATCTGCCAGTGATGGAGAATCCCCCACATGCCCTGGTATACTATTCTTCGCTAGTTAAAATTTGACACTTTCCAGCCACTGGATCTTGTTGGATCTTGGTGTGACGTGTCATTCTGTTTTCTCTATGTAAAATATGCTTATTATATGAATATGACATAACCGAGATATACTTTTCAAGATGGCTCATGTGAGATATCATTGGAGGGGTTATGATTTACTGAATGTGATTATCCTATTTGTAGGCCTGTATCATTTCTGTATCTGAAATTAGGAATATTGACTCTGTATCTGTATTTCAACCATGCTACTTTGGGTGATGTCCACTGCTAACTCTTCAGGTACAACAATGGAAAAGCCAGACAGGGCAGATGGCCCATCAACACTGTAAAAGAACTTAGTCTTCCTGCGAACATGTGGGTCAGCCTGTGAAGAATAGCTACAAGGGCCCTACAGAGGCATATGACCATGTCACGTGATACTGGAACCCATCTTGAATTCTGTACTTTTCCACCAAGCTGGATTGCCTTTTCTGCTGAGATAACTGGCTCTGTGGATATGGGGAAAGTGGTGGATGTGATATATCTTGACTTTAGCAAAGCTTTTGGTCCAGTGCACTGCAAAGCCCGTCTTCTAAAAGCCACGCATCACCCTCCACGCTGCCTTCTCCTATTTCATCGTTTCATGGAGTTTAAGGCCAGAACCAGGGCAGTGAGGTCATCTAGTCTGCTCTCCGGTGCATGACAGACCATTGAATTTCACTCCATTACCCCCTGCACTGGGCTTAATAGCTTGGATTAGACTAAAGCAGCTCAGTCCTCAGGAGACTAAACTGCTGTGTGCCACTGGCAGAGACCAAGGTGCCCACAGTGCCAGAGGCCTCTGCAGTGGCAGGGTGCTGATGAGGTGGGATGTGCCCAGCTGATCCCAGCAAGTGACTTGTGCGCCAAGCTGCAGTGGAAAGCAAAAATTAATTAAATAATTAATTAACAGGGAGCCAAGCTGCCTCCCAGCTGGGGCTGATTGGTGGCCATGCAGCAGCTGGGGGGAGCAAAAGGCTGCTGGTCATAAGGGAGGGGTGGCTGCCAGAGAGGCTGATGACCCCTAAGAACAGGGGCCTTCAGCAATGGACTGGTGGGAAGCTGCCCAGGTAGCTGGACCCCCAGAGGAAGAGGATCATGGAGCAGAGTCTGGGGAACAGCCTACAGAAGAGGTGTGGTAGGAAACCAATTCTGATTGTTTCATGCAGGGTCCCTGAGCTGGCACCCAGAGCAATGGGTGGGCCTGGGTTCCCCTAACAACCCCAGCAGTGGGGCTGGTGGAAAACCTGTGGAGCCAAGAGGTTTGAACCCCAAGAGGCTGGAGACTGTCAACCCTTCCATAGGGTTATCAGCCTCTTAATCACCAAACTCTGTAGTGCCCGGAGTGGGGACAGACTGTTGATGATCAGGCTGGCGTGACAGCAAGGTGCTGCCAGACATGGGACTAAATGGTGATTGGCTGAACAAAGGAGAAACTGAGGCAGACTTGCCATAACACCTGCTCACCTGTGAGGGCGTGCTAGTGACTGAAATCAGCCCTGGACAGAGGCCCATAGGTTGTGTCCTTCCTCTGAGGGCCATTAGAATATCTCATTCATTGGCCCCTACATTGTCCTTTTGGAAACCATATTCTGGCCACCGCGGGCTGTGCCCTCCATAGCCCCTGATAGGGCCATTCTGCAGATACCCTGGAATGGGACATGAGCACAGGTAGCCTCTCCCCCTCTGTCACCCCAGTGCAGAAACCTGCCATAATCACACTCCCAGAACTTTCCGTGATGTAGGATTTGCTCGCTGCTAGTGTAACGCCAACAGACCCCCGGCGGCGGCAGGTAGGATCGAACCTGGGACCTCAGTGCATGAGCCTCTATTGTAAGAGCCAAAAGCCAACTGGCTGCTAGCTAAGGCAGCAGAGCAGACTCATTTTATATCTCTCTCTAAGTGGTCTCGGTGCCACTAGATGGGACAGACCACCACACCCAGAAGGTGTGTGGGTTACACTAGCACCCCCCGGAGGGAAAACCAAGCCCAAAGGGCGGGCAAGGAAGACACCCCAGGGGTGGTGCATTGGATATATTCTCCTTATACCTGGAGGTGGGCTGGCTGCAGGGCTCAGGGGAGATCCCGTGCTTCCCTCTCAAAGGAGGACCCTGTTTGATTTAACATCGCAGAGCCAATGGTCATCAAGCAACCTGCTCTAATTTCCATTTTCCTCACTCCGCGACGGTTCAGCTCCGTCTGGTCGGTCAGAGAAGGGGAAATCATTGGACTCCTGCCTTGCCCTGTCACCTCAGAAGCATCAGAGCTTTCGCCAGAAGGGGTCAAAGAGGGACTGAGCCCCCGGCCTTACTAACAATACCTAACCTTCCTCTGGCACTTTTCCTCGGCGGTCTGAAAGCGCCTGGCAGAGGCGGGCAGCACGGTTGCCCCCTTTTTACTGCCCCGTGGGAGGAAGGGGGGGTGGCCAGGGTTCACTGAGCTCTGGCTCGTTTCTAGGTGGCCACCGGAAGCAGAGTGCAAATTAGCGTAGCCCTGAGCTGGCCGTAACTTTCACCGAGGCCTGGGCAAGTCCCCAAAGAACCCCATAATGCGAGCAGCCCAAACAGGACTTGCACCTCGCCCTCTGCCCATTTCCTGCCATAGGCACGGGGATGGAGGAACCGAGAATCAGGCCCCCGCCACCGAGAGCAGCCCCCAAGTCCAAACACTGTGTTCCTAGCTGGATCCCATAAAACTGGGGGGGCCCACGGCCCACAGCCAGGGGGTTGGGCCAGCATCCACCTGGCACCCAGAGGAACAGAAATAAAAATGACATTGTAGAAAATGAACCCCCGATTGAGGATGGGGAGCGTCACCTGCTTCTCACACAATGTATCCCAGGATGCTCTGCTGTATGTTTAATGGCTTACATGGTATTTGAGAGAGAGTTGGTATGCCAGGCACTGTAGCCGTTACTATGGTTACTTAATTACCTACCATGTGGTTACCATGGCGAAAAGCCCAGCGCTGTCCTTAGCACTTTCACTTTGTTTACATGGGCAGTTTAGATTTTAAATAAAACTTCCCATGAACCGAGACTCGAGCCATCAGGAGCCAATCCTGAAACCCCCTAAGTGTAGGAGTCACTGAAGGGCCCCGTTCAGCCACCTGTAATCATGGCGGCCTTACAGAAGGATAAAGCATCTTTACACTCAGCCTAAGGGCCCCTTGCACTCCAAGAGCCGTGTGAAGTGGCCTTGGTGTAAATGCGACTCAGGCTCTGTTAATAGTTCCAGGGACAGCAGAGGGGTAACGGTGTAGTAAGGTACCACGCACTAGGGGGCAGGCCCAAGCTGACTCTCGGGGCCAGATCCTCAAAGATAGTTAGGTGCCTAACTCCCATTGACATGAGGTGCCTAAATACCTTTGGAAATCCGGTCCTTAGTGACTAAGCAACCTGGCAACAGAGTCAGATTCAATGACACCGGTATAAATCCAGAGTAACTCCATTGCCTAAGGCACTGACTCCATTAACATCAAAGGCTCCAAGAGGTTTGGATAATTTGAGCGTGGTTTGAAAAGGCAGTGCTGGGGGGCAGGGGCTAGTTAATACATGGGGGAGATATTTATAAACGTGATTCCCCTGAGTATTAGCTCCCAGCTCGGGCTAAGAGCAGGTTGAGAGAATGCCATCCTCTGCTGTAATAATAAGCTTGGCTTTTCACAACACTGTCAGAAAGATGGAGGGTACCATACACTCTTTTTGACATCAATAATATAATAGTTTATTACTGCTGCAGCAGCAAACGTTAATTGGCTGGGGATACATAATGAATGGGGAAGGGGGAGGGAGCTCCGTATGCAGCTATCTCACAGCAAATGAAATAGAATATTATTAATCCATAGCGGGATTAAAGCAATTTCCCTCCGATTTGATGCTCTCGTGTTACTTTTGGAGACGAATGAGCAGGTTAATAGTGGTTCTTGTCAGAATCGGCCACTTTTTGTGTTTGAGTTTCATTTTTTTCACTTGAAGTTTGTACTCATTTTCAAGGGCGGGGGGGGAAGGTACTTCTGTCTCTTAAAAATGGCCACAGGTGGGCAAGGAAGAAAGAAATCCACTCGACTGGGGGTTTTTGTTGTTTCTTTTCTCTGGCAGGGTTCCTTATTAGTTGTTCAATTTTTTCACCGACAGATAAATACCAAAGAGCTCCTTGGTGTTGGTTATGTTGTTCTTTTTTACTAGAATCCAAAGCAAAAAACCTAGCCGTGGTTGGGGGTAAGGAAGGGATGTATTTTACACAAGTTGCGAGGCTTGAAATGCTATGGCATCCTTCAAACAAGCTCTACTTCTAAGATAGCCTTCCAAGAGTGGTCTTTAGCCCCTCTCAGAAAAAAAAAAGAGCTATTCAGTTGGCAAACAAGCAAGAAAGATGGAAAACAGCCGACCAAAGAGATCAAAGGGAGATCTAACAGACAATCCTTTCTGTATTG
Organism: Mauremys reevesii; assembly: GCF_016161935.1. NCBI lineage: Eukaryota > Metazoa > Chordata > Testudines > Geoemydidae > Mauremys > Mauremys reevesii. The sequence continues at coordinate 10,200,193 of NC_052645.1, read as the reverse complement.
AAAGGATACCAATCAAAGAAAGGCAGACACTGGTGGTGGTGGTGAGGGGGTTGGTGATTGAATGGGGGACTCACTTCACATGGGACTCTTGAATTCAAGGAGGTTTCGGTAAATAATGGGGTGATGAGGACGGTACAGAAAAGAGGTTGTTTTTGAGGCAGGAAGACATAACAAGCTCAGCTTGCGTCCCGGAAACATCAAAGACTGCTTTTAAAAATGCAGAGGCACTTAAGAACCACTTCCATTTTCAAGGAAGCATCCTTCTATCTGTTTGCAGGCACGGACTGGCAGTGAGCAGACGTGAGGGCATTTGGGCCTGCTTGCGAGCCAGCCAGGTCAATGACTGGCTTTCACATGAGGTTGATAGTAATGCATTCGTGTCTGGCAGATATTACAGACTCATTTTCATGAAGAGACACCGGCATAGTGAGTGTGAACATGTCTCCCTCCAGTGGCTTCCCCTAGCAACTACAACAGCCAGCTACTCACTCTCAAAGGCATTCTCCTTTAGCTCAAGAAATGGAGATTAATGGGTTTGGTGCTGAGGTTCCTGGACTTCTTGCTGACGACTGTGTGGTCCAGAGGCCATCAATAGGCTGGCCATGGGCCAAATCCAGATGCCAGACACTTTTGAACAGATTGCTAAATCTTTTTACTATCTTTATTGTTGTTGCAGTGTGGAAAAAATGTTTCTCTGGCATCTGGACCTTGACCAAGAAATTTGGACCTTGACAAAAAATAACTGACTATCCCTGTGGTCTGTGTGTGTGCAGCGATGGTTCACTACACTAGCATCTTCCTGCTTAGAGCACATAATGCATGGGATTTTTCTGACAATAGAATAAAACGTCTGACCGTTGTTATGGGTCCTAAGGGCCTGAATCTCCTCTGCCCTGTACCCTGTGTTGTCATTTACACCGGTGTAAGTGTAACTAAATCATTACCACGCAGCACTGATGTAAATGACTTAGCAAAGGGTAAGAACACGTCCGGCCCAGACCACATCCTCACAATTACCACTACATACTCATGTACCCCAGACTTTCCTCCACACTGGCGCCTGTCCCTATGCTAGCCTAATACCACCTTCACACAGATCTATCACAGTAACCTCCCTCTACCCACTAGCCAAGGGCGGTTCTAGCAATTTCGCCACCTCAAGCACGGCGGCACGCCGCGGGGGGCACTCTGCCGGTCGCCGGTCCCGCAGCTCCAGTGGACCTCCTGCGGACATGCCTGCAGAGGGTCCGCTGGTCCCGTGGCTCCGGTGAACCTCCCGCAGGCACGCCTGCGGATGCTCCACCGAAGCCACGGGACCAGCGGACCCTCCTCAGGCACGCCTGCGGGAGGTCCACCGGAGCCGCCTGCCACCCTCCCGGCGACCGGCACAGTGCCCCCCGTGGCATGCCGCCCCAAGCACGTGCTTGGCGTGCTGGGGCCTGGAGCTGCCCTGCCACTAGCAGATGCTTCCTCTGTACTATCCTCCAACACAGTTCCCCACGCATCCTCCCTGCACACATGCTATTGGAAGAAGCATGATCTCGTGCTTAGGGTGCTAGCCTGGGACATGGGAGCCATGGTTCAGTTCCCTGCTCTCCAGTGTGACCTTGGGCAAGTCTTGTGCCATCAGTACAATGGGGACGATAGCACTGCCCTGCCTCTAGCCATGCTGGGAGGATCAGAGCATTAACGGTTGCAAGGGACTCATATGAACGTAGCCCTTCAAAATAGCATTTAAGTACCTACAGCCAGGGCCGGATCTAGGTTTTTTTGCCACCCCAAGCAAAAAAAAATTTGGCTGCCCCCCGTCCCAGCCCTGGGCTCCCCACTGCACTCCCCTGCTGCCCCAGCCCTGGGCTCTCCCCCCACACCCACACCTCCTGCTTCCCCAGCTTTGGGCTCCTCCCTTCCCCCCCACCATTGCCCCCACACACACACACCTCCTGCCGCCCCAGCCCTGGGCTCTCCCCTCCTCGCCATCTGCACCCTCCTTCCGCTGCAGCCCTGGGTCACTGGTAACTTGCTCCCAGGGCAGGTCATTCAGCAGGAATTTTGGATGTGCACAGAACACAGACAGGATTGGTTCCCATATGGTTACAGAGCTGCAGTAAAGTGGAACAATTTTCAGCTTGTGTGATTGGAGGAGATCTGGATGCATATTATAAGACTGTCCTCCGTAAATGAGGAAAAGTTGAGGTGCCTTTATTATTCTTTTGTTCCACTCTTTGTTTCTATGGGGAATTTGCCAATGCAATATCACTGTCTTCCTTTTAAACAAACAAACAAACAAAAAAGGCAATGGCAGTTGAAAATAGCAATTCCAGTCCTAATAACCACTGGGAAGCATTTCTTGCTCAATTTTATCCTACTTTTTCTACAGCAAGTTACAGTGGATCAGTATATTTGATTTGGGAGAAATGAAGTAACAGCTGCCCAAACTGAGCTTGAGCACTCCTGAATTTTGAGGTGTTCAAATCTGGAAGGCAGGTGCTGGGGGGAGAGGCTGTCGCTCCGCGGGGGAGCACGGCAGCATGTATGCAGCAGCGTGTCTAGAGCTGCATGGAGCCAGACACGCTGGTCTGAGTGGCACGGTAAGGGGGCTGGGGGGTTGGAGAAGGGTAGGGGTTCTGGGGTCAGTCAAGGGACAGGGAGGGGGTTGGATGGGGTGGAGGTTCAGGGGGCAGTCAGGGGCAGGGAGAGGGGGTTAGATGGGTCAGAGGTTCGGGGGGGCCATCAGGGGACAAGCAGTAGCTGGATAGGCATGGGAGTCCCAGGGGTTTGTCAGGGGTCAGGTAGGGGGTGAGGTCCTATGGGGGGAACTTGGGGGGCTCTCAGGAAGGGGCAGTTGGGGACAAGGAGAAGTGAGGCTTAGATAGGGGGTGGGGTCCTGGGGGGCAGTTAGGGGCAGGGGTCCTGGGAGGGGGTGATCAGGGGACAGGGACCGGGGGGGGGGGTTGGATGGATTGGGGTTTCTGTGGGGGGCAGTCGGAGGGAGTGGATGGTGGCAGGCTGGGGCTACCCTCCCTCCCCCTGGAGTGTCCTATTTTTTGAATGTTAAAATATGGTCTCCCTCCCCTTCACAGTGCAGCTCTCCATTCACAGCAGGCTGCAGCATGAGGTCTCCGCTTCCTCACTCCCTCCCCCTCTTTCCTGTTAGTAGTGGCCAAGGGCATGCTGGGAAATGTAGTTCTTTCCCTGCTCCAGGGCCGGCTCTATAGGCAGGGAGCTAACCAAGGAACTACAACTCCCAGAGCCCCCTGTTGGTTCTCGGCTCCCAGGCTGGATCCCTGCTGGCTGCCGCCCCTGCAAATGGGCTGCCCCAAGCAGGTGCTTGCTTTGCTGGTGCCTAGAGCCGTCCCTGCCTACAGCAGCTCGCTACCTGCTAAGGACACAGAGACGTACCCTTGTCTCCTACATCATCGATGAAAATACATTCATATCTACATCTCCCCTTTAACATCCCACACAAGCATCCATCCATACCTACCTGCCCCTCAGGGCCTTTTTTCCTGTATCCATCCCAGTTAGCATATGTAACCCAGACTAACTTCGTGTGGATCTTTGTGGCTCTCTAGTATCTATACCACATATAAAGGTTTATGAGTGTGTTATGGCTTCTGAACTAAGGAGCCTGGTCTTTTGTATCACTCAACAGAGGAGCGTGCTTTTTAGATGCAGAGGTCCAGGGTTCAATCCCTAGAGATGATGACCCATCTAGAGGTGTTGATACACACACACACACACACACACACACACACACACACACATTCTTGGGAACAGAGGCAAAGTCCACCATATTTAACACTGAGATCTCTCCCCATGATTTTGGTTTATTTTCTTTTTAAACCAGGAAGCGGACCAGTCCATGCTTCTCAGCACAATCGTAAATTGAAACAGAAAGGTGGATTAAAAAGGAGCAACTTGTGCCATATAACTAGTGACCCTCCTGAAGGACTTTAATATCTGTTACATCCTCAAATTTGTCTTGAATCAATTCAATATCACCTTGGCACAAAGCCATCTGTGCATCTGAGACATGGGCGGGATGAGGCTTTTCTAAGCTAGTGTGCTAGTGTCGGAGACAGGGGGTTGGTCGGCAGCAGTATGGGATTTATCAGTGACCTCAAATGTGTAATCTTCCACATGGTGGTAGGTCCTTTTCCAAGGAGGTGTATTTTCCCTGTAAGGCAGGTGCACTGCTTCCATTGATGCTAACTGGAGTCCCACACGCATGCCAAAGTCATACCAAGTGATCTCTCTGCAGCTCAGTCATGCGAGAGGTTGCTGCATTTCAGAGGCAGGTGATGTCAATGTGTGGGAATTACTGAGGCCTTGGCCTCCTCTCCATTGCTGGGAAGACCCTCGCTCACATCCCATTGAACCGTCTCCTTCCTTTTGCCAAAGACGCCCTTCTGGAATCCCAGTGTGGTTTCAAGACCATTTTGGGGGAACCACGACATGATTTTTGTTTCATGACAGAGCCAAGAGAGGTGTAGAGAACAACACGAACCATTGTTTATGACATTTATTGACCTAAGTAAAGGCCTTTGATTCTATCAATCGTGAAGTGTTATGGAAGGTACTGTCTAGGTTTCAAGAACGAGGAGTACTTGTGGCACCTTAGAGACTAACAAATTTACTCCTCATTCTTTTTGCTGATACAGACTAACACGGCTACCACTCTGAAACCTGTCTAGGTTTGGTTATCCATTAAAGCGTTCCACCCAGGGCACTGCCCCTGGAGCTCCCATTGGCCATGGTTCCCGGACAATGGGAGCTATGAAGCAGGTGCTCTGGTCAGAGGCAGCGTGCAGAGCTTCCTGGCCATGCCTCTGCCTAGGAGCTGAGCGAGGGGGATGTCACCACTTCCGGGGAGCCCCCAGGTAAGCGCAGCCCAGAGCCCGCCTCACCCCATCCCTTCCCCGACCCCCTGCACTCTCCCACACCCTAACTCTGCTGGGGGCAGGGGGCACGGTGACCCAAGACTGCCCCAGCAGCTACCAGTGCGACTGGCGCAGGGGGCTGCCTAAGCTGCCCCTGAGCCAGGCACACTGGTTGCTGCAGAAGTCACGGAAAGTCATGGAATCCGTGACTTCTGTGACCTCCGTGAAAACTCGCAGCCTTAGCTATAACTCCTGGGGGAAGCCATTAGAGGGGGACATAATCACATTCATGAAGGAATGGTTCTGTGGTTAAGGTATTAGCCTGGGTTTATGGAGAGATAGGTTCAATTATTAACTCTGCCACAGATTCCCTGTGGGACCTTGGGCCAGTCACTGTTCCTTGGTTCTCTGCAACTGGGCTTAAGAATGTTTTCTTCCTCCTACCTTTCCTCAGTCTTGTCTATTACGATGATAGGCTCTCTGGGGACTTCTAGCCCCTCTTGTAACCCGTGGGCCATTTTCCCCACTCAAGCCTAGCTCTCATTTGCCTGCTCTAAGCACTAGGCTGTGCTTCCCCGGCACACAAATAAAAAAAGGAGTGTGTAAGGATTTGAACAATATCCTCAAGTGCTAGATGCCTTTCCTTTGTCACTTGGTTCATCTGGGGACTGAGATATCCATAGCCACAGGTCCTGAAAACCCAGCACTGTCTTTACAACCCCCACCCCACCCCCGATTCACAGTCATTTTGCAACCTTCTGTGATGGATCACCCCACTAGGCAGCTCAGTAATGTCCCTCATTACTGAGAGCACTGGTGGCCAGAGTACTTTGCATGGTACCTGAGGCTATTTACCAACGGACTTCACAATCAGCCAGCAAAGAACTTCCAGGACAATGTTCTCTATGAAAAAGAAGGCAGGGGTGTGGGAGGGAATTAATTCCCATTACTGGCATTTTTAAGCCAAGCTTCGCATTTCTTTCAAGAGATCCGTGTTGCGGGTTGTTATAACAGATGTAAAGCTGCCTATTCATGGGCGAGCTTTCGCCACCAGAATTCTGATGGGAAGAAATGTGCCTTTAAGCCCCAATAGACACACAGCTATTAGAAAGTCTTCTCAGCGGATGCGCTTCCCATCTCGCCATTTCCTCAGCATTAATTATTATTAATATTATTCCCCCCTCCCTCCCCCCCCGCTAACAAGAATTGGTATTTTTCTTGCGTGTCTCCTGACTTTCACACAACAACGAAAAAGGTAAACCGAGGGGGGGGGGGACTACACACTGGTGCAGTCACTTTGCTTATTAGTTTACTTCCTCCCACCCCCTGCTATGGGTGAAACTTATCCCCCTGTTCAGAGGGGCTAGGGAAAAAATGGTTAAGTCCACAGGGTTTAAGTGGGATGTGCCTTGGGCCGACCTGCTGTGCAGGGACGAATTTCACCCATTGTGTGAACAGTAGTAATTCACTGACAGGCTTCAAACCACAGAGCATCCGGACAAGGCAGTGGGGCTTAGAACAGATCAACGTTCAGCCCTCAGCTCTGCCACTGACCTGCTGTGTGGCCCTCTCACCTGTTGTCCAGTTAGATTGTAAGATGGTTGGTGGAGGAACTGTCTCTGTTTCTGTACCGCACCATAGAATCATAGAATATCAGGGTTGAAAGGGACCTCAGGAGGTATCTAGTCCAACCCCCTGCTTAAAGCAGGACCAATTCCCAACTAACTAAATCATCCCAGCCAGGGATTTGTCAAGCCTGACCTTAAAAACCTCTAAGGAAGGAGATTCCACCACCCATTCCAATGCTTCACCACCCTCCTAGTGAAATAGCGTTTCCTAATATCCAACCTAAACCTCCCCCACTGCAACTTGAGACCATTGCTCCTTGTTCTGTCATCAGGTACCACTGAGAACAGTCTAGATCCATCCTCTTTGGAACCCCCTTTCAGGTAGTTGAAAGCAGCTAGCAAATCCCCCCTCACTCTTCTCTTCTGCAGACTAAACAATTCCAGTTCCCTCAGCCTCTCCTCATAAGTCATGTGCTCCAGCCCCCTGATCATTTTTGTTGCCAGCAGAATGAGGCCCTGATCCCACCTGGGGCTTCCATACTGCTACTAGCGGCTCAGGATCCCATTCCTGGCCCTGCCACCGGCCTGCTGGGTGAGCTTGGGCAAGTCACGTCCCCGCTCTGTGCCTCAGTTTCCCCATTGGTAGCATGGGGATAATGATACTGACCCCCCCTGTATAAGGTGCTTTTAGATCTGCTGATGAAAAGAGCTGGGTATCATTACTGTTAAAAACTCCTCTCTTTTTTCAAACATGATGTTCTGCACGTGCTGGCCTATCTTACAAAGGTGAAGCCCCTAAAGGGCCTGTAGAAAGGCGGGGCCCTCACCAGCACAGCGCCTCCTGCTGGTCAGTTGGGGAATTAGCTCATCCATCTCAGGAGCGCCCTCCTCTGGCCGGTTTCTCCCCTGCCCTTACCTGTCCCTCTGCAGTCCCTTTATCTCCACCAGTTCAGGCCCCGCATCCCTCCTGGACCATGGTGCCCTTTACCTTGGGGTCCTGCCCCAGGGCAGTGTCCACACACTCTGGGTCTCCCCTCCTGGGGGAACCCCAACCCCTTATACCCACCTTGCCTCAATGGCTACTGCCAGTTGTCATCTAGCCCCTTCCCCCCAGGGGCAAACTGCAGTCTGAAATGGCCACTCATCACTGGCAAGGGGGTTGGACCTGCTGCCTTTTCTGTCCCCAGCTGCCTCTTTGCATCCCTAGTACCTCCTCAGGCCTTTACTGCAACACCTCAGCCTGGGAGGTCGCCAGGCCAGAGTTCCCCAGCTCAGCCTGCCCTTTCCCAGTACTGCTTTGTCCAAGGTACCCCTGTCTCTACCAGGCAGCTAGGTCCTTGCTCCACTGCTTCCTTCTCCCCAGGAGCCCTTCTTATACTGGCCCAACCGGGCCCTGATTGGCTGCTTCAAGCCTGCTTGTGATTGGCTCCCTGAGGCAGCCCTTTCCCAGGGCTGTTTTTAACCCCTTCCAAACTGGAGCGGGGTGATCTCTCCGCTACAGGGCCCTGCAGGGATACAACGTGGGTCTTTCCCTCCAGTTGGATGGGAAAGACCATGATTAAAATGGGGTCAGCTGAGCTCTAGGGCAAAAGGAAAAGTGCAGGGTTGGCAGTAAGCGTAGACCATGAAGAAGAACGCCAATAGGGGGCACGTGACCCACACCCCTTCAGTGTGGCGCTCTGTCACCCTCTAGTGGTGGCTGAGCCACATTGCGAGGTCGATGAGCCTGCTACAGAAGGAGCCCAGTCATCGTGAGAGCAGGGTACAGTGCCATGTTGAGTGGGTCACAGATACCATTCGGAGAAGCCCCGGACAATGCCTGCTGAGAAGACACAAAGTATCAGTGACATGGCCTGGAACTGAAAGGTGCCCAGCAGACAACCCTGTACACTGCTGTCCTTTGGAGAACGGGCGCTGATAACATCAGCCATGCAGGTTTCCACATGCCGCCTGCCTAGGTACACAAGCTCTGCCTGGGAGGAACCGTCTCTAGGGGCAAAAGAATAACTCAGATGCCATTTGATTTTGATGACTAGAGAGGAACTGGTTAAGAATTTGAAAGTGGAAGGCAGGTTGGGTGAAAGTGATTGTGAGATGGTAGAGTTCATGATCCTAAGGACCGGTAGGAGGGAAAACAGCACAAAAAAGATAATTGATTTCAAGGCAGACTTTAGCAAACTCAGTGAGTTGGTAGGCAAGACCTAAGGGGAAAAATAATTCAAGAGAGTTGGCACTTTTTAATACTTAGTCCTGCTATGAGTGCGGGGGACCGGACTAGATGACCTCTCAAGGTCCCTTCCAGTCCTATGATTCTATGGACCCTTCTGCTTTCTGTTCTGGATGCCATAAACGATTAAGGGTCCAGTCCTGTAGGGTGCTGAATACCCTCGACTCCTAGTGAAATTAATATGAAATGAGGGAGCTCAGGACCTCACAAGCTCATGGCGCTAAATTAGTATTGATTTATGGTGGTAGCTCTTGTGCTGTGAACACCAGTCCATGAGGACCTGGCCTGGAGCCCCCAGCCCATTCTGACAGAAGTTAAAGAATCAGGCATACATGAAGCCCCTACATGGAAGGGGCCAGATCCCCCAATGGAGTAAAGTGATGTGGTTCCGTCAAATTGCCTGGAGCTCTGCCCAGATTAGAACAGGTCGGAAAAAGCAAGCCATTTCCCACAGTGAACATTTTCCGTTAGAAATGTTTTGGATGAAATTTTTTTGTTTTTCTACTGGAACTTTGAAATGAAATAAACCTTTTCTTCTTGTTGTTTTGGTTTAAAAAAATCATCTTTAAATGGGATTTTGCTGTTTTAACTTAAAATGTCATTCACAGATTCCAAGGCCAGAAGGGACCATTGTGATCCTCCAGTCTGTCCCCCTGTAAATAGGTAAGATCCCATGGGAAGCAAGTCTAAAGGGATAAACAATTGAAGACAGCTGGCCGTTTTTCAAAGAGACATTATTAAGGACACAAGGGCAAACTATCCCACGGCATAAGAAAGATAGGACGTATGGCAAGAGACCACCCTGGCTTAACCAGGAGATCTTCAATGATCTAAAATTCAAAAAAGAGTCCTACAAAAAGTGGAAACTCAGTCAAACTACAAAGGGTGACTATAAACAAATAACACAAGTATGCAGGGACAAATTTAGAAAAACCAAGGCACAAAACGAGATCAAATTAGCTAGGGCCATAAAAGGAAACAAGAAAACATTCTACAAATACATTAGAAGCAAGAGGAAGACCAAGGGCAGAGTTACTCAGTGAGGGGGAAAGACAATAACAGAAAATGTGGAAATGGCAGAGGTGCTTAATGACTTCTTTGTTTTGTTTTCACCAAGAAGGTTGGTGGCAATGGGATGGATAAAATAATGAATGCCAGGGAAAATGAGGTAGGAACAGAGTCTAAAATAGGGAACGAACAAGTCAAAAATTATTTAGAAAGTTAGATGTCTTCAAATCACCAGGGCCTGATGAAATGCAGCCTAGAATACTCAAGGAGCTGACTGAGGAGATATCTGAGGCATTAGCGATTATCTTTGAAAAGTCATGGAAGATGAGAGACATTCCAGAAGACTGGAAAAGGGCAAATCTAGTGCCAATCTATAGAAAGGGAAATAAGGACAACTTGGGAAATTACAGACCAGTCAGCTTAACTTCTGTACCTGGAAAGATAATGGAGCAAATAATTAAGCAATCAATTTGCAAACACCTAGAAGATAATAAGGTGATAAGTAACAGCCAGCATGGATTTGTCAAGAACAAATCATGTCAAACCAACCTGACAGCTTCCTTTGACAGAGTAACAAGCCTTGTGGATGGGGGGAAGCAGTAGATGAGATATATCTTGACTTAAGACTTTTGGTACTGTCTTGCATGACCTTTTCATAAACAAACTAGGGAAATACAACCTAGATGGAGCTATTGTAAGGTGGGTGCATAACTGGTTGGAAAATCATTCCCAGAGAGTAGGTATCCGTGGTTCACAGTCGTGCTGGAAGGGCATAACGAGTGGGATCCCACAGGCATCTGTTCTGGGTCTGGTTCTGTTCAATATCTTCATCAGTGATTTAGATAATGGCACAGAGAGCACACTTATAAAGTTTGCGGACGATACTAAGCTGGGAGGGGTTGCAAGTGCTTTGGGGGATAGGATTAAAATTCAAAATGATTTGGACAAACTGCAGAAATGGTCTGAAGTAAATAGGATGAAATTCAATAAGGACAAATGCAAAGTACTCCACTTAGGAAGGGACAATCAGTTGTGCACATACAAAATGGGAAATGACTGCCTAGGAAGGAGCACTGCGGAAAGAAATCTGGGGAGGTCATAGTGGATCACAAGCTAAATATGAGTCAACAGTGTAACGCTGTTGCAAAAAAAGCAAACATCATTCTAGGATATATTAGCAGGAATGTTGTAAGCAAGACACGAGAAGTAATTCTTCCGCTCTACTCTGCGCTGATTAGGCCTCAACTGGAGTATTGTGTCCAGTTCTGGGTGCCACATTTCAGGAAGGATGTGGACAAATTAGAGAGAGTCCAGAGAAGAACAAGAAAAATGATTAAAGGTCTAGAAAACATGACCGATGAGGGAAGATTGAAAAAAATTGGGTTTGTTTAGTCTGGAGAAGAGAAGACTGAGAGGGCACACGATAACAGTTTTCAAGTACATAAAAGGTTGTTACAAGGAGGAGGGAGAAGAATTGTTCTTAATGTCTGAGGATAGGACAAGAAGCAATGGGCTTAAATTGCAGCAAGGGCGGTTTAGGCTGGACATTAGGAAAAACTTCCTAACTATCAGAGTGGTTAAACACTGGAATAAATTGCCTAGGGGGATTGTGGAATCTCCATCATTGGGGATTTTTAAGGGCAGGTTGGACAAACACCTGTCAGGGGTGCTCTAGATAATACTTAGTCCTGCCTTGAGTGCAGGGGACTGGATTAAATGACCTCTCGAGGTCCCTTCCATTTCTATGATTCTATGATAACCCAGGCCAGAGACCTGCCCCAAAACAATCCCCAGAGCAGGTCTCTTAGAAAAACATCCCATCTCGATTGAAAATTTGTCAGTGATGGAGAATTCACCGTGGTCCTTGATAAATTGTTCTAATAGTTAGTTACTCTCAGGGTCATAATTTTACTCATTTTCTGTCTGAATTTATCTAGCTTCAACTTCCAGCCGTTGGATTGTGTTGGACCATTCTCTGCTAGACTGAAGAGCCCATTATCTAATATTTGTTCCCCATGTTGGTGCTTACAAACTGAGATCAAGTCACCCTTTAACCGTCTCTTTGTTAAACTAAGTAGATTTTGCTACTTGATGTAATTTCATTTCTGCTTTTTCCTCCTGGAGAAAAGACGACGGTTGTAAAATAGTGGAAGAAAGTGGGGGGAAACATCATTTTTCCATTTGGAAAACAGTAAAAGAAAACGTGTGGAAAATCATGTTTTCTCACTTTCTCACAATCTTTATTCTGTTGTTTCCAGTGAATAAAAGGAGGAGGTTAAATAACTCACACTGCAGATCCCCAAACTGAAAACAGAAATATTTCAGTTTCCAAAATCCAAAATGAAACAACATTTGATTGGAAGCCAACATTTTTGTTTTGAAATTTCCTGCCAGAAAATGTACTCTTTTTTTTGGAGGGGGGGGGTCAGAGTTGAAAAAAAATCATATTTGACAGAAGCTCTTGGGGGCTGGGGTTCTCCATGCACAATAAATTAATAAATAAATAAGAGTCAGCTGAGGATTTGGCCATGCTCCCTGCAAAAAAGTTCAACTAACTGGTCCTTCCTGGCCCCATGTGAGCCTTGAACGTTTGGTCGGTGTGGGAACTCATTACAGAAAGACCATCTCACACATTAACCAAGCATGGCTGGGAAATATGTCCTTCTGCTTAGGACACAGGCACTAGGAATTGGTAGTTCTAATCTCAGATCTGTCCTTCGCCCTGTGTAAGTCACTTTATGTTGTTTTTTCCCTCTTCCTGCTTTTTTTCTGTTTCAACTGTAAGATCTTTGGGGTAGGGATTGTTTCCCACTATGTGTCCATATGGCCCCCACCACAAGGGGGCCCTGATCTCAGCTGGGCCCGCTGGATGCCATCATGATGATTATATCCGTTACCGCCTAGGCTCGATTCAGATTTATGACCTAGAGGCGAAAGGCTTCACATTTGTTCCACAAGCCCAAATGCTCTCTCCTTAGTATCGATATTTTCATTTGTATTGTGCTGCTCTGGACGAAACAAAAGCAATAATACAATAACACAAGATGCTTGGTTTTGAAATCTCCATAGATGGCAGAAGCAGAGACAACCATAGAATAAAGATATCCCCTTCAAAGGAAATAAATAAGATGTTGATTGGCAAGCTAAATCCTCCACAGCCTCCCTGCTTATATGATTGGAATTCCAAATGAACCTAACTGAATCATGCTGTCTGCTGTTCCCAGACTCAAAAATGCATTTGTAAATCTATTTCCAGGACCACTACCTCGAATTCCACTTCCCGTTTCTCTACCTGGATAGAAACACTCAATCTATTACCAGCCCTTCTCTGTGCTAGCACCTTTCTTTCAGTGTCTAAGCACAGAGGCAGGGTTAGCTTGTGTTAACAGAGCCATTGTCATGAGATAATGTGCTGCTATTAAAGCATCTTTTTTGCTGATGGCCACAGGCCATTTTTCTGTGATAGAAAATAATAATGGCTTGCGGTACCTGGATACATTAGTGGGAATAACATTCTCCTGTCTCGCAGTTGTACAGCACAATCAATTCCTCGCCATCCCTCATGGGAGACAAGGTGGAAAAAAGTCCCTAAAGGGTGACGTTATTGTGGTAAATTGAGGATGTTTAAGAGGGAACAACTGAACTGAGGCTGAATAAACTCTGGAGCAAAAAGTTAGCATCTTTAAAGCAGTGTGGTCCAGAGGATAGGGCACCTGGCTAGGAATCAGGAGATGTTGGGACCGTTTCCATCTTTGCCACTAATTCACTTTATGACCTTGGGCAAGTTACCATCTCTGAGAATGGAGACGATGTTACTTGCTCTCCTTTGTAAAGCATTTTGAGATTTAGGGGCTCAAAAGTGGTATAATTACTTAAGCAAATAGACTCTGAGATTGAAGTGCAAAAAGCTTATTATCTCAGGGTGTAGGTACAGAAGACCCGCTCCTGTTGATAGTGGAAGGGCAGGATGAGGGCAGCTGACTTCAGCAGTGTTACTGAGCATGCTCAGTACAAGTCAAGCAGCAAATTGGGAGGGCACATGACCCCTCATACTCCCCTCATGCATCACCTCTGGATGTGGGTTCAGATGTCCGCCTCTGGGGGGAAAAACATCTGAGATGACTGGAAAATACTGAAAGGCTGAGATAATCCCAACTATACATATACAATGATGGAGTCTAAATTAGCTGTTACCACTCAAGAAAGAGATCTTGGCGTCATTTTGGGTAGTTCTCTGAAAACATCCACTCAGTGTGCAGTGGCAGTCAAAAAAGTGAACAGAATGTTGGGAATCATTAGGAAAGGGATAGATAATAAGACAAGAAATATTATATTGCCTCTATATAAATCCATGGTATGCCCACATCTTAAATACTGTGTGCAGATGTGGTCACCCCCATCTCAGAAAAGATATATTGGAATTGGATAAGGTACAGAAAAGGGCAACAAAATGATTAGAGGAATGGAATGGTTGTCATATGAGGAGAGATTAAAAAGACTGGGACTTTTCAGCTTGGAAAAGAGACGACTAAGGGGGGATATGATAGAGGTCTATAAAATCATGACTGTTGTGGAGAAAGTAAATAAGGAAGTGTTGTTTACTCTTTCTCATAACACAAGAACTAAGAGCCACCAAATGAAATTAATAGGCAGCAGGTTTAAAACAAACAAAAGGAAATATTTCTTCACGTAACACCCAGTCAACCTGTGGAACTCCTTGCCAGAGGATGTTTTGAAGGCCAAGACTATAACAGGGTTTAAAAAAGAACTAGATACATTCATGGAGGATAGATCCATCAATGGCTATTAGCCAGGATGGGCAGGGACGGTGTTCCTCGCCTCTGTTTGCCAGAAGCTGGGTGACAGGGGATGGGTCACTTGGTGATTCCCTGTTCTGTTCATTCCCTCTGGGGCACCTGGCATTGGCCACTGTCGGAAGACAGGACACTGGGCTAGATGGACCAATATGGCTGGTCTTATGTTCTTACGACAGACACGCAAACATCCATTAGCTAGACAGAGGGGGACATATGGTCAGAGATAATTTAGACCCGTCACAGTCAACATCTCTGCAGTTTTGCCTGTGCAGGTTTAACACCGGTTGCATGTGTTGATTGTGTTCTCATCTAGGGGCTGGCCCACGGGGAGGATATGAGTCTACGACTATTGTTTGCTAATAACGTTTAGTTCAAGTGGTGAAAGCCTGTGCTTTGGTATTGAAAACCCCGTGTCTATTTCCTGCTGATGACCCACGACAAGGATCATTATACAAGTAATTGATGTCATCACCATGTCAAGGGAAGTACAGAGAACATTGTAATACCATTAATCCCCTTGCAAGACCCTTTAGGCAAAATTTCACAAGGATGACAGCCAGATAAAAGAGTAGCATAATGATCAGAATGGCAGTGGCAGTGCTACAGACTGCTCAGTTCTGTTCTTGGCTCTGACATTGCCTCCTTCTGTGGCCTTGGGGAAATCACTTAACTTCCTTGCCTCAGTTTTCCTATCTGACCATTTCCCTATCACTTTCCCTACATCATGGGATTCCGCCAAAGGTAAATAAGAAAATCCTAATTAATCCAGTGAGTAAATAATGCTCTGAGCATGAAAAGGTCAGTTTCAGTGTTATTACACACCAGTTATACACCAAGGCAGAGCTGTAAAGAGCAAGCTTCATACGCTCCCAGGGAGCTGCCAGCCGCAATGCTTAGCTCTCAGAGAGTTAAAAGCGAAGGGGCTGGTTTCGAAAGGCCTTGGGATTTTCTGAGAAACCGAGCAGGGCACATCAAAATGGAAACAAGAAGTAAACATTCACACTGGTGGCCTTGGCCTGACCCTCCTGTAGCTTCATATTATCCATGGCCGCTGTGGATTTCTTGTTTGGTGGCTACAAGAAAGAGCGTTGCACACACTGCGGAGGTTTTGCTGTTGTTTTTTTTTTGATGCAAAGGTTAAACAAATCAAACATTACTGATCCCGTGCAAATGACAGAAGGCTAAACGGTGTTCTTGTTAATTACCGTCAGTGTCAAGGCAAACGCTGGAGCAAGTTGGGGGGATCCGGGCTTGCTGCCATCTCCAGCAGAGGTAGCCTCGCCTCTCATTCGCATGCAAATGGGGACATCTAGTGTCCAGGGCTGCACACTGCGCCAGAGCCAGGTAATAGGATGCAGCTGCAAAGACAAGGTCTTGTCAACACAAGAATTAGAAGAGTCGTTTTTTATAGGGCCGCTGACACTGCCTGGGAACCATCCTTTGATGGGTGCTCTCTCTCTCTCTCTCTCCTCCAGCCTATTATTCTTCAGAGGGCAGCACTGCAGAAGAGTTGCTTCCAGGTGAGATGAGCCAGCTCAGCCCTAGTCCCCTGCCGGTTCGCTCCATGGATCACAAGGAGAGAGCAGCAGGCCCAGGTCGCAGAGCTCCAGCGTGTGCTCAACATGGAAAGCCCCATGATGGCTGGCCCTTGCCCAGGGCCACCAGGGACGGGGGTTGGGAGGAGTCCTCTGCCAGGCAAGGGCCGGACCGAGATGCAGCCCCTCGGAGCTGCTAGGTATCCAGATGGTGACGAGCTGGCCAGCCTAGCTTTCCCTCAGCGCTTTATGAAGCAGGCCAGTACCAGGGCTGGTAAAACAAAAAACGGGGCTGGAACAGGTTTTTTGTTGGAATTTTCTGATTCACTGAAGTCAAAATGTTCCACAGGGATGGTCTGATTTTGATGAAGCTCCTCTAGCAACCAGGCAGGGATCTGAAGAACAGAGGGGCTGGAAGCTCCCTGCTAAGGGGGGTTGGAGAGTTGAGGCATAGGAGGGGGTGCAAGGCGAGGTACTGAGACTCAGCTAAGGAGGGAGGGCAGCTGGCTCCAGGCTGGGAAGGAGGGTCCTTGAGGTTCCTCTGTGCTTCCAGCCTGTCCAGGTCCTCGTCCTGCTCCCTGCTCCCCGGCCCAGTCCTGGGCCCTGTGGTGACCGCACCAGCCCCCTCCGGGTCCTGCTCTCACCTCCACAGTCCCTCTGCCCCCAGCACGTGGGCATTTATGTAGGGATGGAGCCCTACAATATTTCCATTGTTGGGGTGCAAGCGTTCCCCCCCTCCCTCCCCACACACAGTTCCCCACCCCTGCAAAGGAAACCTACCTTTCTGATTTCCTGCCACCCACCTGCCTGGCTCCTCAGCAGCCCAGCTTCTAGGGTCCACAGCTCTGGGGCAGGGCTCCTTGTTCCTTCAGCCCACAGTCTAGTATTTCCGAGCATGCCGTCTACCAGGTTTCCCATTTTGAAGCAGCTCATTGTCAGATGGGCACCTAACAGGCAGGCCGCTCAGATACAACCAAACCATGTCTTTGATCCCATCAACTGCTCAGCTGGGGGTGGCTGAGGAACGCGCTTTCTCGCTACCAGCTCGGCCTAGATGTCCCCAGTGCCCTTCTCACAGGAAAAAGTGTCTGTTGGTTTGTTTGTTCAGAAAAAAAAAATATTTTATTAGCAACATGATAAAGGCAGCACCAAAGAGCACAGGGAACTATCTTTCACGTCTGTCTGTCTATCTCATGCTTATCACCATAGTATCATAGTGCTCGTATCTACTACACACAGTCATCTCTTATGGAGACTTTATTTTTGTTCTTTCTTGCTACTGGTTTTCCTGTCAGCTAAGATGAAAGTCATTCCAGACTGAAATCATCAGGCTGCTCATTGTGCTGCAGGCCGGGAAACCCTTTACCCGAAATCTCACAAAAAACCCACAGAATGTTCTCCAGAGAGTTCCAGCCCCGCCCTGCGAAGCTGGGAGGTTCAGATTGTTTCGATAAAGTCCAAATACTGCTGATGCTTCCCAGGTTTGCCTACCAGCGTTGCTTTTCCCCAGCCCGCACTTAAAAAAGCTTGTGCGCTGTTCTGTTCACCATTACTCATAGCGAGCAGGCTCTCACGCCAAGAGTGATCCGAGTGGTTTCACTGGGCCTGACTCATAAAGTCAATTCCTGCTCAAAGTAAGAGCTGCAGAGGCAGTCCCTAAACAATTTGCAAGTACAAATCTGCAGCAGGTTGAGTGCAGTGCAAGCACTTACCACTGAAATGAGCACAAGCCCAGCAGAATAGCTTGAACGTGTTTTTTACTTTCCTCTGATTTTTTATTATTTACATGTTTTTTTCCTTAAGCTTTGGGGCCTTGGCTTTGTACAACACCTGGCAGAGCCCCTCTGCCTCCCAGCGCCCGGAGAACCCCCTCCACCGAGGTGGGGAGCAGCAGAGCCTGCTGGGAGAAAGAGGGGAGGGGAGAGATGAGGAACCCATCTAATGACCTCCCACTGACTGCAAACCTCCCTATCATGTGACAGACAGGGCAGGAAGGATTGTGCTCTGCGGGGGGAGGGGGAGAAAGGGGAGGTGGGGTCCTGGTGTGTAACTGACTAAGTGGAAAGATCCAGACTGGAGCAGCGGCCGCGTGTCCCTATTTGATGCTGGGCGGCTTGTAGGGCTCCAGGAGGAGGTTGGATAATGTTGACTTTGTCGGCTCCTCGCACCTCGTGGGGCAGCTTGACGATGTGGAAGTCTTCGTACAGGTCCTCCATCTGGTCGAGATATTTGGACTGGATCTTGTGCTGGGCCTCGCACATCTTGCAGGGCTTCTCAGGGTCCGGGAACACCAGCTGGTTGACGATGATGTTGTGGGTGTTGACCTTGCACTTGGCCAGCTCCTGGATGAGGTGCGCTGTCTCAGTGAGCGACATGTTAGCAGGCACAGAATTGTTTCTGTAACTAAGAGCTGGTCTATGCTAATGCTGTAAGTCAACCTAAGTTACGCTACTTCCGTTATGTACAGACAGTGATGGGACAGCGCTCTCCCATGGACATGGTGGGTCTTCACCAGACCCGCTAAATGGACACCGCTGCATTGATTGCAATATAGACATGGCCTAATACTTTGTTTTTGGTTTTGTAGATTAAACAGAGCTAAATTATCAGTGTTTCCCCTCCCTTCCCTTTTCCTCTGGTCCAAAACAAAAAAGGCCTCTCCTGTCTCCAGGGTGAATTAGTCACCGTTATGGCTTTTGTCATGAGAATCTGACTTCATTAACGGGATCTCCAATGGTGGGAAGATGGGAACCTCCTAGGCAAGCCTTGTTTTGCATTTCCAATGTTTGTCTTGGAAATAAAGGTGCTGTGCCCTATGGAAAACCTCCCCCAGATGTGAAGCCAATTTATAGAGCGAGTAATGTGGATTATAAAAAGGAGCTGCTTTGGCAGAGTTTGGTCTCATAAAACACCAGGCGTTGCAAGGCTTCCGAGAGGGCCTTGGAATTTTCAGACTGGCCAATGGAGCTAATTTTCTTCACCGGCTCCATCCCACATGCTAAACATCACCAGCTCCTCCACAATGATGCCAGCAAGTTCTCATCCCCCATATCCCCCCATCACAGATTAGCTCTGTCCAGGGTCATGCAGAGGTTCTGGTGGGCAGGTCCATGACATGATTTTTTCGGGATACATCCCAAACATAATGGTCTTGTTATGGGCCAGGTCCTCAGCTGACACAAATGAAAATCAACGGAGTAATGCTGATTTACAGCAGCTGAGGAGCTGACTCATGATATGTGGGAAGTGTTTGCATGTCTGAGTAGTAGTGTGGGGGAGGGGTTACTTAGGTTCCTCCTCCTGGAGAATTACAGTCCAGTCACTTGTGCTGACCACCCAGTTTTTTAAAGAGTTTTGCAATGGACAATTATCCAAATAAAGTGAGAGTCTGAAGGCTACTGGACTCCCCACCATTGATGGGATTTGGGTGCACGTTGGTTCAATATATAACCCTGTGAAAACATTATCTACTTAATTATCAGAAAATCCTACCCCACCAAACACCCCCACCCGACTCCATCGCCATTAGAAAGAAGGAACTAAGGTAGACTGCTAACATGCCCAAGTCTACACACGGAATCAGTGTCAGAGCTGGTATTGGGAGTCCCATACTATGAGAACTGTGCTTATTCTACTAGACAGTGTCACTTGTAACTCTGTTGAGTTGCTTCTCCTTGTAGCCAGTGGTGCTAATGCCATCAGCCCATGGCCACAGGCTTTGTAAGTGGTGCAGAGCGCATCTGTAGAGCCCTGCAAATCTGCGGATATCTGCTTCATATCCGCGGACCATTTTTGTGGATTGTGGATCGGCGGCAGATACACATTTTGTATCTGCGCAGGGCTCTACACTTCTGTAGAGACGCTCACTGCTGGGGCATTGATGCAAACCCTGTCAAGTTTAGGGTGACCGGATGTCCCAATTTTATAGACACAGTCCTGATTTTGGGGGCTTTTTCTTATATAGGCATCTATTACCTCCCACCCCCACCCCTATTTTTTACACTTGCTATCGGGTCACCCGAGTCAAGTTGTGCATTGATCAAAATGTATTGCTAGCTGCTATCAGTTACGCCAGCTGCAAACAACCCAAAGGGTTTCTAGCATTGTCAAATCCCATGATTGTATAGTGAGTCTCACAGGTGTTTGAATTTTCCTTGAAGTCCCAGCTTCTTGAACCATGACCTGACACATAAGAATCTCAGGTGCTCATTTAAAAAAGACGCAAGTCTGTAGCCCTCAAGATTTCTCAGCCCTGAGAGCTGGTAGAATAGCAGCTGGACTCTGACAGAGGACTCCAGTCCTGGGATCTGATTGGTGGAACCCCAGGAGATCTCACTGGTCCCCAGCCTCTATTTAACCCACGTGCAGGAACAGGACGTTGTCCATGCAGCTGCATTCTCCCTGCTTTGGCCTGCTTCCCCTGCGATACCGGCTCTTACTGCCTGCTGCAGATCTGATAACCTGACTCTGCCTGCCTCCCGCCTGACTCTTGGTTTCCCCCGTCTGGCCTGTCTCAGACTCTGACCTGCTGTTACTGGACCCGGCCTGACTCCTGAATCCCGGGCAGCCTTCCCGCATCCCGGCGTGACGTCGCTGCAGAGAAAAGCTTGGAAACATAAAGTGAGTGCGTCCTAAAGACTCAAAACCCAGAGGGCAAAGAAAAAGAACCCACACGTGTATTGCTTTAAAAAAACCCATGATATCTAAACCAATCTCATCCTTTGGGGAATGTGAGGGCTGGATTCACGATTGTTTCCCCCATTTGAGACTGGCACAGAACGGCCTCCCTCTAGCCAGCCCCTCTAGTCCAGGTGTGAGGCCCACTGGTGGGTGGCAATGTGTGGGGGAAGGTTGCCCACCCTGTGGATAAATAGGGGAGTTCAGCGGCCAGGGCTGTTAACGGAGCATCTTTCACAAACAGCACATTTTTTTAAGCCACCCTTTAAGCTTAACCAGCCTCGGATGGTTGGGAAAGTTTAATTTGTCTCGCCTGAGTGGCTAGACCCGGGAATTTACCCTGCATGACGTTCAGAAGAGTGACACCATAAAGTCATTCGTACTGTTCCAGCATGATTTTAACCTGCCACCTGTTCAGATGGATGCGTCCCTTCATGAAAGGGGTGTAAAGCAAAGGCTAAGGGTTTCAAAGGCCGCACTGGATTTGGGGAGGTGTCAGCTTTTTGGGTGCCCAACTTCTGCCATCCTATAGGTGCAACATGAGGCCCATGTTAGGCAACCATCCCCAGTAGCATCTCAAGTTGGGCCCTGAAAAACAGGCATCTAAAATTACTGGTCACTTCTGAAAAGCTGCCCCAAAGTTCCTACGCCAACCTGTCTGATCTGCTCTACAGTAAATCAAAGGGCCAAGGTCCTTCATGCTCGCAACTGGGCCTTGAAATAAAACATCAGATATCTAGAGATTGGTGATAAACTCCTGGGAGTTGGCAACACTGGAACTACATATTTAGAAAAAAAAAAATCTCGTTGGTCTTAACTGATTCCTTCACATTTGCACCTGCAGTACGGGCTGATAGACACAGACAGAAATGTCCACCATCCCCAAAAGGTTACGTGAAAGATCTCACTAGTATTACCAACACCAATAAGATGCCTCACCTGAAGTTGCTTTTTCCAAGCAAGACTTTTATATGACAACACAAGGCCGACAGCAATCAAATCAAACCCGCTAAAAATTCAAAGTAAAGGCTTCTGGCTCAGTAACATCTTTCAAAAGCATTTCATGACATTAACGCTTTCTAATTGCTGCTAACAAATGGCGAGCTATTGGCAGCAAAATTATTATTTTTCTCAAATGAGTGGTTTTGTCTCAGAACTGCCATTAACTTACTGTCCCTTTATAAGACGCAGCATCTTTCACCTATCCCTATCCTCAGCAGAATTTCACCTTTTAAGGTGCTAATACATGTATGTTGTGCAAGGGACCATTTGTCATTTCATATCTGATTGGGTATCTGGAAAGATAATTCAACAGCCTGAAAATGATAATGAGAGTTATTCTGCATTTCCCTCTGTTGCCATATGCAATTATTTTAATGGCGAACTTTCCAAGGGTCAGAGCTCTGGCAATACATTTAGAATGACTTTATCATTTGGATTTTTTTTTAAATCAGTGATAATGTTTTTAGCAGTTCTGGTACTGTAGTTTTCTGTGGCAGTGTTACAGTTTATTCTGTATATTAGACCAGAGGCAGAGGTAACAGAGCTGGACAGAGAAAGGTAATCACATTTTCACAAAGGATTTAGTTATTTTGAAATGGAATGAAACCAAAAATTCTGAAATTCTTTGTGAAAGGGAATGGAGTCCCAGCTGTGGGGCAGTCTGCCTGTTGGGCTGCCCCAGAGCCAGGGACCCCAGAAGCCCTAGGGTGCACCCCTAGTTCCAGAACCTATGCAGGTAATTCCAGCAGCACAGCACAGCCTTATGCTAGCTGGTAATAGTGGGTTCCCTAGGGAGGTGGTGGAATCTCCTTCCTTAAAGGTTTTTAAGGTCAGGCTTGACAAAGCCCTGGCTGGGATGATTTAGCTGGGGATTGGTCCTGCTTTGAGCAGGGCAGGGGGTTGGACTAGATACCTCCTGAGGTCCCTTCCAACCCTGATATTCTATGATTCTATGACCTGGTGCTTAGGTAGTTGCACTAGACAGCGCAAGAGGAGGCGGTCTATTCCTAGTTCTGCTACTGTTTTGCTGTGTGACTTTGGGAAAGTCACTTCCCCTCATACACTTTATTCATTTGAGGCAGAAATTGTCTTTTACTTTGCATTTGTACAGCTCCTAGCACAATGAGTGGTCCCGACTGGGGTCTCTGCATGCTACCATAATATAAAGAGCTGGCTCTTACACTCCATACACACAGGCCGCTAGAGGGACGTGTGACACATTATACAGGCGTGGTACACACCTGCACAATACGGGCCGTAGAAGGGTACATGGGGAATTCAAACATGTCAAGCACGGCAGTCTGCAAATACAAAAAAGTGACTGTGCAATAGGGACTCACACATGCTGCAAGAGTCCCAGCACCCTTTGGAAATTCACAGATTCTGTTGCTGGCGCGTTCAGGCAGGCGTAAAATGAATAAACCCGCCGCACACGGGAAATGACTTTCTGACCTTTCCGGAGGTCAAACTTCAATTTAATCACTCGACGCTTCTGTTTTCACCAGCGTACCTACAAATTAGTTACATCAGAAAGTAATTACTCGAGTTCCCACGTAGTATGGAATGATAGCCAGGGCTACTTTGGGAAACAAAAGATTAATTTCAAATATATATATAGTAGGTCCTGATAGCAGCAGGTATAAGGGAAAAGGTAATTTTATGATTAAACTGGCGATAGGTGTGGGGCGAGAGATACCGTGTAAGGCGTGGAAGGAAATTTGGAACTAAGGACCAACCTTTGTTAAAATGTAGGGCCATTAGGGGAAATGCCTTATCGGGGGTCATCTTATTCCATTAAAATGTGAGCAAAGATTATAAACCCAGCAATAATCCCTCTTGGGGAGAACGAGATGAACAAGGGAGTTTTTTGCACACTGGATGGACTTGCCCACAAATCCAGGAATTCGGTGGAAGTGAGATCTGGCCCTATGTCAACAAAACTATGCATGGTTATAACAGTGAATTGCACTAACTGCATACTAGCTGAGGACTTGCAACTCACTGATCATGGATCATGGGGCAGATTCTGCCCAGGGTCCGTGTGGCGGGACATGCAGTCAGTACAGACACTGTATCATAGTCCCTCTGGATTGCTAGGTGTCCGAAAGGGGGTGGAGTGAGGGCGTGGCCTTGGCTTCACCCCTCTCACTGCACAGTCTGTCACAGCTGGCTCCACTCCTTTGAATACAGATACATGTAAATGTATTCATCTAGGACCACAGCCCTCAGGCCAGACTGACAGGCTGGGGGACTCTATCCTGGGAAGCAGTGACTGTGAAAAAGATTTGGGGGTCGTGGTGAACAAATCAGCTGGACGTGTGTTCCTAGTGTGATGCTGTGACTAAAAGAACTAATGTGATCTTGGGATGCATAAACAGGGGAATCTCGAGCAGGAGGAGAGAGGTTATTATACCTCTGTATTTGGCACTGGTGCGACCGCTGCTGGAATCCTGTGTCCAGTTCTGGTGTCCATAATTCAAGAAGGATGTTGATAAATTAGAGAAGGATCAGAGAAGAGCCACGAGAATGGCTAAAGGATTCAAAAACCTGCCTATAGTGCTAGACTCAAAGAGTTCGGTCTATTTAGCTTAACAAAGGGAAGACTAAGACTAAGAGGTGACTCAATCACAGTCTTTAAGTATCTACATGGGGAACAAATATTCAATAATGAGCTTATCAGTCTAGGGGTACTCAGAAGTCTTCCAGGGGGTACATGAACTCATTTAGCTATTTGTCTAGTTTTACAACAGCCTACGTATAAAGCCCCAGCGAAGTCAGTACAAACTAAAATTTCATACAGACAAAGACTTGTTTATACTGTTCTATAAACTATACACTGAAATGTAAGTACATTATTAATATTCCAATTGGTTTATTTTATAATGATATGGTTAAAGCTAAGAAGGTAAGCATTGTTCAGTAAGAGAGTGCTATGACACTTTTGCAAGCAAGTCGCTCTTAAATGAGGTGAAAGTTAGGGGTACACAAGACAGATCAGACTCCTGAAAGGGGTACAGTAGATTGGAAAGGTTGAGAACCCCTGGTCTAACACAATCCAATAGCTGGAAGTTGAAGCTAGACAAATTCAGACCAGAAATAAGGTTTACATTTTAACCCGTGAGTTTAATTAACCACTGGAACAATTTACCAAGGCTAGCGGTGGATTCTCCATCACTGACCATTTTAAAATCAGGATTGGATGTTTTTCTAAAAGTTCTGCTTAGGAGTTATCTGGGGGGGAGTTTTATGGCCTGTGCTATGCAGGAGGTCAGACTAGAGGATCACAGTGGCCGTCCTGGCCTTGGAATGTCTGAACTCCGATCTCGTCTACATGGGGACGTAGCACCCAGCATGCCAGGGGGTGGTGGCTCTAGAGTGCACTGGCTTGCCATTCACTAACTGGCCAGGTGGACTTGCGACAGCACACAAAAAGGTCCTTTGTGCACTTTGACCCACTCCCATTTGAAGGACCCTGTGGAACTTTAGGCTACGTCTATGCTGCACACCACGGGTGGCAGCAGCTACACGCCACAGTGAGAAGCAAACTGTGTCCACACTGCAGCTACCAGGGTCAGTGAAAGGCTCTGCCGGTGGGGAGGCAGCGGGGAAAGGCTCCACTAGCGAGGAGACAGCAGGATACTGCACTACTAGAATTAGCAGTGTAGAGGTGGGAGGCACTGCTTGGACATGTGGCGAGCCATGTAGGGTGCATACCCCAAGGTTCTGGCATGTCTGGCAAGCTAGTGCCCTGGAAATTCACACATTGGCTTGCCAAGCCCTAAATCTCCACACAGACCCTCTGTGACGGGGGTGGGGTGGACCCTGTGCAAGAGTTGTGCCGTGGTACATTGGTGTGTACTGACGGGGCGTGTGTCTGACTCACAATTCTGCCTGACATTGCTCCACCTGCTCACTCCGAATTTTTCCCAGGGACTCCATCCTCTATGGAGACCCTTATCTTCTTTAGCAAGCCTGGTTGGACCTAAAACAGAATCCAGCCATAGATAGATGACATCTCTGTTAACAAGATTCAGCAGCATCGAGACCCCAATGGCTGTTAGCTCTGCACGCAGGCCGAGTTCTTCGAAACGGAGAGGAGCGCATGGGTAACTTGGCATTGCTATAGTCACTGCCCTGTGTGTGTTGATGCCCCTTTTTCACCTGCGCGATTGGCCAAACGTGGGGTACTGCAGCTCATTCTAGATACACCTCTACCCCGATATAACGTGACCCAATATAACACAAATTCGGATATAACGCGGTAAAGCAGCGCTCTGGGGGGATGGGGCTGCGCGCGCTGGTGGATCAAAGCAAGTTCAATATAACACAGTTTCACCTATAACACAGTAAGATTTTTGGCTCCCGAGGACAGCGTTATATTGAGGTAGAGGTGTAATACTTAGTCCTGCCTTGGGTGCAGGGGACTGGCCTAGATAACCTCTCAAGGTCCCTTCCAGTTCTATGATTCTATGATTTCCACTAGGAGGAAAAACTGATGCTGGAGTAAGATGTTTTCCCTGATGCAATCCTGTTGATTTACAAATCATGTACAAAGTTCTGTTTCCCTAAACCTGGGAGGAATCAAACAGTAGGAGGCAGTTTCTTTGCCCAGGTTCCACTTTTGAAAATGGTATGTAGGGTCTTAAGTCACTTGGAGCAAGATATTTAAAGGAATGGGTGTTAGGTGCCTAAATCCTTTTAAAAATCTGGCCATTGGGCATTTTGAAAACATTACAGGAGTAAATGACCTCTTACATTGTAGAATAGGGACAACGGTGCCTGCAGCACTCAATGAGCCATTTCAACCGGCTTTTTCAGCTGCAGCACTCAAGCCAAATTCACCTTTTATCTCTCGGTGTTAAAATTAGACATCCAGTGATTTAAGAAGTAAATAAAGGTGCTAACTAGCGAGAGCTGCAATCCTATTGTTTATGCAAAAAAATAATTATAGAGCAGGAGCTAATTGCCTTTGATCACACGGCGGAGTGAAGGAAAAATAGCAATCGTGTGACAGGGGGAAAAGTGTAGCGAAAAGAGAAGCACAAAAACAATAGGTAGGGGAATCAGGAAATGAACGTGCACATTTCATAGAATCATAGAATCTCAGGGTTGGAAGGGACCTCAGGAGGTATCTAGTCCAACCCCCTGCTCAAAGCAGGACCAAACCCAACTAAATCATTCCAGCCAGGGCTTTGTCAAGCTTGACCTTAAAAACCTCTAAGGAAGGAGATTCCACCACCTCCCCAGGTAACCCATTCCAGTTCTTCACCACCCTACTAGTGAAAAAGTTTTTCCTAATGTCCAACCTAAACCTCCCCCTCTGCAACTTGAGACCATTACTCCTT
Organism: Mauremys reevesii; assembly: GCF_016161935.1. Classification (NCBI taxonomy): domain Eukaryota; kingdom Metazoa; phylum Chordata; order Testudines; family Geoemydidae; genus Mauremys; species Mauremys reevesii. The sequence goes on along the minus strand of NC_052645.1, from coordinate 10,173,131 downwards.
GTTCTGTCATCTTCTACCATTGAGAACAGTCTAGATCCATCCTCTTTGGAACCCCCTTTCAGGTAGTTGAAAGCAGCTATCAAATCCCCCCTCATTCTTCTCTTCTGCAGACTAAACAATCCCAGTTCCCTCAGCCTCTCCTCATAAGTCATGTGTTCCAGCCCCCTAATCATTTTTGTTGCCCTCCACTGGACTCTTTCCAATTTTTCCACATCCTTCTTGTAGTGTGGGGCCCAAAACTGGACACAGTACTCCAAATGAGGCCTCACCAGTGCTGAATAGAGGGGAATGATCACCTCCCTCGATCTGCTGGAAATGCCCCTACTTATACAACCCAAAATGCCATTAGCCTTCTTGGCAACAAGGGCACACTGTTGACTCATATTCAGCTTTTCATCCACCGTAACCCCTAGGTCCTTTTCTGCAGAACTGCTGCCCAGCCATTCGGTCCCTAGTCTGTAGCAGTGCATGGGATTCTTCCATCCTAAGTGCAGGACTCTACACTTGTCCTTGTTGAACCTCATCATATTTCTTTTGGCCCGATCCTCTAATTTGTCTAGGTCCCTCTGTATCCTATCCCTACCCTCCAGCGTATCAACCACTCCTCCCAGTTTAGTGTCATCTGCAAACTTGCTAAGGGTGCAGTCCACACCATCCTCCAGATTGTTAATGAAGATATTGAACAAAACCGGCCCCAGCACCGACCCTTGGGGCACTCCACTTGATACCGGCTGCCAACTAGACATGGAACCATTGATCACTACCCGTTGAGCCCGACCATCTAGCCAGTTTTCTATCCACCTTACCGTCCATTCATCCAGCCCAGACTTCTTTAACTTGCTGGCAAGAATACTGTGGGAGACTGTATCAAAAGCTTTGCTAAAGTCCAGAAATAGCACATCCACTGCTTTCCCCTCATCCACAGAGCCGGTTATCTCATCATAGAAGGCAATTAGGTTAGTCAGGCATGACTTGCCCTTGGTGAATCCATGCTGACTGTTCCTGATCACTTTCCCCTCCTTTAAGTGGTTCAGAATTTCCTTGGAATGAGTCGACTATCAGTCACATATCAGATTCCAGGCATGCAGTTAAATATTATGGGTCAGATTCTTGCCTCTGCAACACTCTCACACAATAAAAGACTTTTAAGGGGAAATTGCACTGGTGCAGGATCAACGTAGGGATGATGTATGCAACTCTGTGCTGCCCTTCCGTGCAGCCCCAGGCGAACGGGCACGCTGGGAGCCAGGCTAGGGAGTGGTAGGGTGAGTGGCCAGTGTTCTCTGCTCTGGCAATTCTGGGTGGCTGAGAAGCTGAGGCAGGCTGCTGCTGGTTGGAGAAGCCTCCAGGATTATGCTAAACTGTGATCCAGAATCCACAAGGACCAAAGGTGGCATAGAGCCACCTGTGTGCTTCTACCTCCGGCCTGGGCTTTGCCTCTCAGGAGGCACAGATAGGTAAATACTGTCTACCGATCCCTACACATGGGAGGCAGGCACTGGCTCATGACAGGAACTGGTGCTTCCGAAGGGAAACCACAGCCGGCCTTGGGGAGGCACAGGGGCAGCACCCTCTAGCTCCTCAATGGATGGTCTGGAGCAGGGGGCCGGGGAGGAGCCAGCAAAGCCACCACATTGGTGCTGAGAAAGCCAATTTCATTTGGCCTATTGGAAAAGGGAGGCTTCGCATCGCCAGCCTGTATGATTACCCCCGTATGGTGTGTCCCCCACGCTGGCAGGGAAGACAGCTAGTTTAGACACTAGTCATGTGACCACAATTAACCAATGGGGTTTTAAAGAGATTTGGTCTGAACATTTTCACCATTGTGTCGTTCAAATCCCCAAAAGACTGTTTTGTCAAAGCCGAAACGTTTCATGGAGACACTTTGGTTTTGTTGGACACACACACACACACACACAGAGAGGAAGGGCCGCATTGCCAGTGCCAATGCTACTCCTGTCTCCACCACCTGCTCCTGTATCCAGACTGAACCTAGCCATGGATGCCTCTACCCAGATCCTGGTGTGGATTTGCCAAGACTGTGGCCTGCATTTCCCACTCACAGAAAGCCAGGCTGGGGGACCATCCAGTGTGTGAGGTGCCTGCTGGTGGAATCTCTCAGGAAGCAGGTGGGAGAGCTACAGGAGGAGGTGGTGAGGCTGAGGAACATCCGTGCCCATGAGGAATTCCTCGAGAGTATTTTACATGGAGATATCCATGGCTGAGGAGGCTATCGAGCTACAAAGCACTGCTGTCACAACACCGGGGGAGGAGGATATGTCTCTGTCACAAGGACTGGCAGCTGGTTACTTCTGGCAGCAGGTCATGCTCCACCCCTCCTCCCAACCCACCCGCCATGGTGATGGAAAACTGATATGCTGCCCTGGCAATGAGCAATGAGGAATCTCCCCCAGAGGAGGAGGAGAAGCCATGTACCCCCAAGGCTGGGAAGATCGCAGCCACCACTACCAGAAAGAAATATAGGGTAGTGGTGATTGGTGACTCTCTTCTGAGGGGGATGGAGGCACCTATCTGTCATGGCATCCCGGGAGGATGCGAGGGACCCAACTGAAACACATTACGGAAGGATTGTTGAGGATCATCCGGCCCTCTGACTACTACCCCATGCTACTCATCCATGTGGGCACTAATGATCATAGAATCATAGAACTTAAGATCAGAAGGGACCATTATGATCATCTAGTCTGACCTCCCGCAAGATGCAGGCCACAAAAGCTGACCCACCCACTCCTGAAATAATTCTCTCCCTTGACTCAGCTGTTGAAGTCCCCAAATCCTGATTTAAAGACTTCAAGTAGCAGATAATCCTCCAGCAAGCGACCCCTGCCCCATGCTGCGGAGGAAGGCGAAAAACCTCCAGGGCCACTGCCAATCTACCCTGGAGGAAAATTCCTTCCCGATCCCAAATATGTATGACCCTCAGCAGATCAGAAGTGATCCAGGGCTCTGGGAGTACAGGTGAAGGAGTTCAGAGTGCAGGTGGTGTTCTCTTCGATCCTTCCGGTCAAGGGTAGGGGCCCAGGCAGAGACAGATACATCCTGGAGGTGAATGCCTGGCTGCGAAGATGGTGTCTCCAGGAGGGCTTCAGCTTGGCCACAGGATGCTGTTCCAGGAAGAAGGCCTGCTACAGAGAGACGGGGGTCCACCTATCGAGGAAGGGGAAGAGCATATTTGGATCCAGACTGGCTAATCTAGTGAGGAGGGCTTTAAACTAGGTTTGAAGGGGGCAGGTGACCAAAGCCCACAGGTAAGTCAAAAACATGGAGACCCAGGAGAAGGGTCAGAATCTGGGGGGAGCATGGGCTGTTATAGCAGGGACAAGGGAGAGACAAGTCAGAACTGGGGGGCAGGAATCGAATCAGTATCTTAGATATCTGTATCTTAATGTGAGAAGTATGGGGAATCAGCAGGAAGGACTCGAAATGCTAGAGAATAAACACAGCTATGACATAGTTGGCATCACTCATTCCTGGAATATTGGAATAGAAGGTACAATTTACTCAAGGACAGGCAGGGAGAAAAGGGAGGAGGTGTTGCTTTATATATTAAAAACATATACACTTAGACTGAGGTTGAGATGGAAATTGGAGACAGACTTGTCGAAAGTCTCTGGATAAGGATAAAAGGGGTAAAAAAACAAGGGTGATGTCATGGTAGGGGTCTATTACAGACCACCTAATCGGGAAGAAGAGGTGGATGAGGCTTTTTGTAAGCAACTAACAAAATCATCCAAAGCACCGGACTTGGTGGTGATGACAGACTTCACCTATTCAGACATCTGTTGGGAAAATAACAGAGCAGGGCACAGATTAGCCAACAAGTTCTTGGAATGTATTGGAGACCATTTTTTTTATTTCAGAAGATGGAGAAAGCTACTAGGGGAGAGGCTCTTCTAGATTTGATTTTGACAAGTAGGGACGTGATCATTCCGCTCTATTCGGCACTGGTGAGGCCTCATCTGGAGTACTGTGTCCAGTTTTGGGCCCCACACTACAAGAAGGATGTGGATAAATTGGAGAGAGTCCAGCGGAGGGCAACAAAAATGATTAGGGGGCTGGAGCACATGACTTATGAGGAGAGGCTGAGGGAACTGGGATTGTTTAGTCTGCAGAAGAGAAGAATGAGGGGGGATTTGATAGCTGCTTTCAACTACCTGAAAGGGGGTTCCAAAGAGGATGGATCTAGACTGTTCTCAGTGGTAGAAGATGACAGAACAAGGAGTAATGGTCTCAAGTTGCAGAGGGGGAGGTTTAGGTTGGATATTAGGAAAAACTTTTTCACTAGTAGGGTGGTGAAGAACTGGAATGGGTTCCCTAGGGAGGTGGTGGAATCTCCTTCCTTAGAGGTTTTTAAGGTCAGGCTTGACAAAGCCCTGGCTGGGATGATTTAGTTGGGTTTGGTCCTGCTTTGAGCAGGGGGTTGGACTAGATACCTCCTGAGGTCCCTTCCAACCCTGAGATTCTATGATTCTATGATTCTATGAACTGGTTGAGAATTTGAAAGTGGATGGCAGCTTGGGTGAAAGTGATTATGAAATGGTAGAGTCCGTGATGCTAAGGAATGGTAGGAAGGAGAACAGCACAATAATGACAATGGATTTCAAAAAGGCAGACTTTAGCAAACTCAGGGAGTTGGTAGGTAAGATCTCATGGAAGAAAGTCTAGTGGGAAAAGCAATTGAAGACAGTTGGCAGTTTTTCAAAGAGACATTATTAAGGGCACAAGAGCAAACTATCCTACAGCATAAGAAAGACAGGACATATGGCAAGAGACCACCCTGGCTTAACCAGGATCTAAAAATGATCTAAAAATCATTGTCATAAAAGACTCCTACAAAAAGTGGAAACTAGCTAGAGCCATAAAGGGTAACAAGAAAACTTTCTACAAATACATTAAAAGCAAGAGGAAGACCCCAGGTAGGCACGTTACTCAATGAAGGGGGAAAAACAATAACAGAAAATGTGGAAATGGCTGGAAGTGCTTAATGACTTCTTTGTTTCGGTTTTCATCAAGAAGGTTGGTGGTGATTGGACGTCTAACACAGTGAATGCCCCTCCTTCCCTAAGTAGTCTCTACCAGTGCTGATATATTTAGTTGCAATATAATTTTTAACTACTAGATGTCACTCTTTGCTGTATGGAGACCCAAGCTGGGTGGGGTCCATGGTAAACAAAAGAGACAAAGCTGGGACTCAAATACTGTGAAAGCCTGTTTGATTGGCTGCAATTGTAGCTGTTTTCTACAATAAATGACTCCTCTTTAAGCCAGTCTGTTGTACTATATAGAATACTACCCAAGCAAGTAGCCCCACTGAAAGCAATGGATAGGGATTACTCATGTGATTAAGGAGTTTACAGGATTAGGGCTGGGTTAAATGGGTATAATACTAAAGTATGAAATCAGTGGAGTTACTTCAGATTTACACGTGTATATCTGAGAGCAGAATTAGCCCTTTAGGTTGCAAGCTCCTCAGGACAGGAACCTGACTTAATCTATAGACTTTCCCACACTGGAGCCTCTCCAGGGAGCCTTTCCACTGACTCCCATTGGTGCTGGATTGACACCAAAGTCCAAGACATCGATATAAATCTGAGAGGAGAATCTGTCTATATGATTTAACTGCACGTTTTGGGCACTGAATAAACACATAATAGTATAAATAACCAAATAATTACAACCAGTAACACAAAACAACCAGCCTTTCAAATTTTTGAGCAAACTTTTAATTTTTTCCTCCATCCAAAAACATCTTCTATGGTGACATTTCTGAACAGGCTTGTGTTATTCTGAAAAGCTTTTTACATACTCTCAAGTATAAATATTCTGATACGAAAAAAAATAATTCCCAAACCCAACCACTTATGCTCACATTTGGAGGGATGCGTAACGTGGCATGCGTCGCTGAGACCGGATACTTTCTGCTTAACAGCATCTGCCACGCAGACTCCGACTGGGTGTGGCACACAATGTCAGACATCTCTGGACCGTGCTGGTTGTTTGTATAGCCTGGGTCACCACCAGCCGGGAAGGGACATGGTCTGGATCTAAAAGTCTGGCACATTGAGATGAGATGATCAAAATAAGAAAAGCAGAGATGCCTCCAGACATGGGGTTGGAGAGGGAGCTGGCACCCTGCAGGCAGAGAGGGCACCATAGCTGCATTTTTTGTGAATGTTGATGGAAGGAACCACAGAGCCAAGCAGTTGGGTAGAGGCATATCCCATGGGATTGGTGCTGGTAGCACTACCTTGGGTGACATAAAGCCGTGTATGGGCAGGTTCATTGTACAGTTCAGTTCTTCACCATGGAAGGCCAAACATGGGACAGGTGGTGCTGGCTAGCCAAAACATTGCAAGGGTATTAGTTGACTAGGAGAACTGAGCTTACTTTCATCTACTGTACAATATAGCTGTGGGTTGTACCTGGCTGCAGGAGTGTCCCATCCTAGCACATCTTCAATGCCACACTCAGCAATCACTGCTTAGTTTCACCTACTTACTGATAAATGCCTTGTGCTTATAATAATACATTGGTCATTTGTGAGGGCGGGTTTTCACACTCAGGATCCAAGTTGCTTTTAATCCAATTTGATTCTTAAATAAAATTACAGTACGCACAGAAACAAAAGATGCAGAAGAACACAGCGAGGATTCACAGAACTCATAATCAAGTACTTAGTAACAATATATATATATATATTAAGCTTTAGATTAAAAAATATATTTCTGGGGTTTTATATCTGTAGACTATAGGATGCAAGGGACATTAACACATTTTGGCACGCAGTGATTCACAGTGCTTTGCCCTTTAATATGATGTCTGCTCTAACTTTATAATGTTTCCTTTTTTAGAAGAATGCAGCTAGACTAGACTTTTTTTTCCTTCTTTTTTTTTTTTAAGTAGAAAGCTGGATGTAGTGCTGTGGCTGAGTTGCTCCTGCTTATGCATGTAGGTCTTCTGGCACAATTCTGTTACGTTACGAAGGAGAAATATAATAGTGCTCCGGGTCTTTAGATGATCTTGTTTTCCAGGGCGGCGATCCTTTTTGTCACAGCTTCCAGTGAGCAAGAGTTAAGGGAAAAAATGGCAGTGCATTTCAGTGATTCCCATGCCAGATCCTCAACTAGCACAACTCAAAGTCAACGGCGATACCCCAATGTACGTCTGCTGAGGATCTGGCCAATTATAATAATCTAGTCCATGGTTTTGCCACCTTTTCAGGTTGCTGACCCTGCATTCGAAGTCAAACATTTTCACAACTGCTTTACATTTACTATAAAAAGCTAGAATAAAAATGTTACAATGATGTGTGTGTGTGTTTTTGAGATGATGACCTTGAAGGATAAGGTTCTGTGGGGAGCACAAAGGGAGATTTTCTTTATTTTAGATTCTCATAAAATTTTCAATGCCTCGCAACCCTCTGATTGCTTTTTGTGTTCCCTCTTGGGGTTGTGAGCCAGTGATTGAGAAACATTGATATAGTCCAGCAGTAGGCAAGCTATGGCACGGTGCCGAAGCTTCTTAAATATTTAAAAAAACTTATATAACTAAACTATTGTTGTATGTAAAGTAAATATTATAGACTTATAGAAAGAGACCTTCTAAAAATGTTAAAATGTATTACTGGCACACTAAACCTTAAATTAGAGTGAATAAATGAAGATTCGGCACAGCACTTCTGAAATGTTGCCGACCCCGGATATAGTCTGACCTCCGGCATGACATCAGCCCTTGAATTTCACCCAATAATACCTACAGAGGAGGGAATTTATTCCATAAGTGACACTGTGGGGTCTGGTAACTTGAAGCTGACCTATAACATCTGACTTAGAAAGACATCCAAGCTCAGTGGACAGACACCAAGTGGTGGAGAATCTACCTTATCCCTCAGTGAGTTCTCCCAGTGATTTATCAATTACCCTTACTGTTAAAAAGTAGTCACTTATTTCCAGCTGGAATTTCTCCAACTTCTACATCCAGCCACTGGCTCTTGTTCTGCCCTTGTCTGCTAAATTGAAGGTCTCCCTATGTTGCAGTGCAATGCTCCTGTTCTCACTGATGTGAACTGGAATTCTGCCATTGACTCAGTAGGAACAGGCATCTATTGCATACTTAAAGCAGCGTCTCCTTGTGATGAAGTGCTGGTAGACTTGTATTTAGCATGCACCTTGCAGCAGGGCCTCTTGTGAGCTCTCTGTTCTGCCCACTCCCTGCCTCTTGCTTTCTTCTGTCTCTTTCCCCTACTCCTGTGTGCTTCTTTACTTACCCACGTGGCAGGAGAAGCTGAGGGAACTGGGATTGTTTAGTCTGCAGAAGAGAAGAATGAGGGGGGAATTTGATAGCTGCTTTCAACTACCTGAAAGGGGGTTCCAAAGAGAATGGATCTAGGCTGTTCTCAGTGGTACCAGATGACAGAACAAGGAGTAATGGTCTCAAGTTGCAGTGGGGGAGGTCTAGGTTGGATATTAGGAAAATCTTTTTCACTAGGAGGGTGTTGAAGCACTGGAATGGGTTACCTAGGAATGTGGTGGAATCTCCTTCCTTAGAAGTTTTTAAGGTCAGGCTTAACAAAGCCCTGGCTGGGATGATTTAGTTGGGGATTGGTCCTGCTTTGAGCAGGGGGTTGGACTAGATGACCTTCTGAGGTCCCTTCCAACCCTGATATTTTATGATTCTATGATTCCTTAGTCCTGCTTCAAGTCCCTCCTCAAACTCCCTTTGACTGTCTGTCTTGTCCTCCTGTCATGTCCTGCCTGTCTCAGAGAAGGTGAGCTCTCTGTGGCAGGGACTGCTTTCTTTATTAACGTCTGCACAGAATCTAGGTACAGAATGTGGTGTTTTTGAAAACAGTGTTGGAATTGTAGGCCGTCTCTTTAATTTGTAAAGGGTTTCTTGGCGCAGTTTCCAGTCTAGGGGGCTCTGCAGGAAAGCATGAGATCAGAGTCAGTCTGCAGAGAGCCTAGAGCAAGGTGGGTTGAATTGTGCTACACCCTTTTTGGGAGCAGCCTGCTTTGTCTCTCTCTGTTTTGCGGTTCTTGTGTGTTCTTGTGCTGAATTCTAAGTAATAAAACAGTGTTATGTTGCTGCCTTCCGGCAAGCGTATTTAATGTTTTTATCTAACTTCTCTGTGTGCATGCCATGAATCTCAACACTGAAACCTAGTCTCCTGACTCCTACTCCAATTTCTTGACCACTGCACTAATCTGTCTCCCTGGTTGGAAGGTCTGGCTAATCTGCTCTCTAGAAAATGGATCCTGACATTGTGAAAATGAGCTGCTTCTAAAGGATATGTTTTCGTGTCAATGACTTTATGAGGTCTTTTACGTTTTTCTGGAACTTCTCAATGGCTTTACATTCACATGGGTCCTCCTCTGTGGATAAGAGAACAAAGGTGATGATGAATCAGCCATCAGACAGAGCAAGAAAGGAATATATCAAAACCTAAACCATGGTGACAAGTGAAATAAAGCAAAAGCCTTTTCTCCAGTCAGAGGTCTGGAGGAAATCAATGCATCATTCAGCCAGATTCTCTGAATGGTTATTGCTGTGTTTAACTTTAAACTAACTAGAGGGTCGCACACTTCATTGCTTATGTAGGCCAAGCTCTGTGTGTTATCCAAATTTTTGTATTTCATCAATGATTTACCTAATACTGATTACCCAGATATGGCTTTTCTGATTTTCAGCAGGGTTCTGTTTATTCAGGCTGTCACGGAGTGCGGGGGGAGACTAGGCCCGGCACCCCCGGCTTCCTGCGGTTCACCATGACTCTCAGCCAGTCAGTAAAACAGAAGGTTTATTTAGGCGACAGGAACACAGTCCAGGACAGGTCTTGCCGGTACAGACAACAGGACCCCCTTTAGTTAGGCTCATCTGGGGGCCCCAGGGAGGCCACAGCCCCGTTGGGAAGCCCAAGCCCCGTCGAGGCTCCCCTCCATTTCCCAGCCAGCTCCAAACTGAAACTCCCTCCAGCCTCTCACTCAGCCTCCCCCCGGCTCCTCCCCCAGCCTTTGTGTCCTTTGTCCATTTTTCCTGGACAGAGGTGTTACCTGGCCTCCAATCCCACTCCTGGGTTCTCATGTTACATGCTCAGGTGTGCTCCCTTCCCCAATGGCGGCCGTCCCAGCAAAATTCCCCTGCAAACTTCCCAGGTTAATACTCCCCACTCAGCATTCACATAACACATCAAGAACATTCCCACTTCGCCACACATGCCTACACCATTCCCTGCAATTTTGGAACTGCTCAGCTGCGGTGTTTAAAAGTGATTGTGTTACAGACAGACAAACAGAAATGTCGTCAAGTTGAATGCGGAGCCCTGCTTCTCTCAGCCAATTAACAGACCTAAAATCAGATGCTTGGCTGTCGTCCAGTCTTTTTGTGCCACTCTGGTTGCAAAAGGGGTGAGAGGGCCAGTTTAACTGGAGTCCCCTAGAGAAATTGTGGGTGGTGCAATTCAGGAAGGCTTGATGTTTTAACGAATTACTGGTTTAGAAGCGTGCTGAGAATTTGGTTGAAATCACTACGGCAGAAGTGCAAAATGCTATCATTTGGGCAGACTGACATCTTTTCAATCAAAGAATTTCGACAAAAAGAGAGAGAGAGAGAGAGAGAGAACCAACAAAACCACACGCCTACACAGAAACAAAAAAATCATAACAACCCAACACCTGTGAGTGGAAACCTCCAGGTGTACTTTTGCCCCTTGCTTCAGGAGTCAGTGTTTTCCACTTGTAAACATCCTCCTGCCCTCGCCCCCACTCACCTTCACAGATTTTCGTAGGCAGTTCCTTTGCAATCTTGTTGATGGTACTGAAATCAGCAGTATAGAAATAGTGTGCTGGTACTGGCTCTGAGGCAATTTCCCTTAATTCATCTTCAACGGCATTGCCCACTCCCACAGCAAACATCTCAAAGCCTGCAAGCAATGAGGAGCATCAGTCCTACTGCAACCATCTCATTGGAACAGCAAAAGAACCCAGCCCGCTCATAAATCCTTCTTTGCATTTAGCACGTGATGTGCTGCCTACAAACGAGGATGCCCCCAAACGCTCAAAGATGGACACTCGAGAACACCCACAGCATTTGCACATGGAGTCACTGTGCTTTCAAATCCCTCAGCTGTAGGGTCCTGTGGAATGGGTGTGATTATGGCCATTTAATGCAGAGGGTGCATCCTGAGAATAGGCCACTTAAACTACAAGCACATGTATTGAGCCATCGCAGAAACCCAAGGGAGCATTGATATGTTTATGTATTACAGGGACAAACTCAAACCAAAATCCCTGTAAATCTGGGAAAACGCAGCTCTGGATTTGTATCCAAGCTTCTGTCTACAGTGGGGCCATGCTGAAACTGAAGATCAAACTGTTGAACTCTGGGAAAGGCTGAAGCTAGATCTGAATTTTATTTTGGATCCACCTCTAGGCTGTTCATAGGGCAGAGGCAGGTGGGTAAGTACACTTGCCTTTCATCTCCCAAGGCGGGTGTATTTCATATCCACTGGCCAAGGTTCTAAAGCGAGTTTATATATATATGGGTTGGGTGAAAAGATAAGGAAAAAAATCAAGAACCCTTTTAAACTGTTATCACCCCAAAATGACTTCGAAATGTTTGTCCCAGGCAACTGTGACAAACAGAGTCCAGACACCCGAGGGCGAGGAAGGGGGGTCTGAATGCCAAAGAATAAGCAATGGAATCAACTGACTTTATTCAATATTTATTGCACTATAAAAGAGCATTAAGGTCTTTTATGAAAGCTGGTGACCCTCTGGTCATTAATATTATTGCATGATGTGTGTATGGCTAGTGTGTAAAGAGGTACGTGTGCATGTCAGAAATATGTTACTAAAATATGTCTGGGGAGCAGACTTGCTAAACGTTTGTTCTAGATAAAGGAGGGTTGTTTGCCTGGATCTCCAGTGTAAATTGAGCAAGGTGATGCCAGAGACAATGGAAGTTACATTTACATACGAATCAACAGGGAGGTTGGGAAATCAAGAGGAAGAGACAAACAGCGGGGGAGAAGAACTCATTAGTTCTCCATCACTGAGGAGACAAAAGGGCCAGCGCCCTTTGATTCTGTGAAAGTTGGATCCCCTTTCCTGGAGTGTTGGAGATGCTAGTAGCTTGATGTAAGTAAGAAACTGTTTTAGGCAAAGGCATAACTGGTTCAAATTAAGTTTGAGGCACTAACAAGTGTGTGATTTTTGTTTTGTTTGTAACCCCGTTTTCTCTCTTTTATTCTTGCTTAGCATGACAAATCTGTGTTCTTTATTAATACACGTATCCCTGTTTTATTTCAAAGCCATCTCAGTGCTGTATATTAAACTAAAGTGTGGGACCTCAGCGAAAGTAACAGACTGGTGCGTGCACTGTCTTCTTGGAAGCAGCAGACGTAATAATTTCTATGAGTGTCCAGTGAGAGGCACTGGACACTACAGAGAGACGTCTCTGGGGGAACTTGGGAACTGGGGTTCATGGAATATTATCTGTAGGGCAAAGTTTAGACTGGTAACGTCTCGAGGAGTTTGCTGATAAGGCAGACAGACTGGTGCATCAGGGAGCTAACACACAGTTTCAATTCCAGGAAAAAAATATCCATCTATCTCTTGCTGAGGCAGAGGGGTGACACAGTGGCTTATGGTTCTGGGCACCTCATGCGTAGCATCACAGGAAAGTTGTCTCAGCCTTTGTTCAACCTTTTCTAGAAAGGAGGATGTCATAATTATTTTCAATCCTGTTCATTGCCCCCACCACAGAGGTCATGACCCCCTCCCCCCCGGCTGAGAACCTGTGGTTTAATAGGTACTCAAGAGGAAAATAGGGGAAGTTTCCAAAACAGGACCCAAAGCAACTCATCGTGTTCTCAGTACTTATATCCAGAGGACAAGGTCACCCACGGAAAAGCAGACCAAATGCTGGAATAGGGGAGTAACAGGAGCTGGTCCAAAATTTTTAGATGAAATTTTTTTTGTCAGAAAATGGCAGTTCATAAAAAGTGAAACTTTTCCTAGGAAAAGGTTGATTTCAATCAATTTTTCAACTCAGAAACAAAACTGAAGGGAAAAAAAAGTTTGAAATTGTTGAAATGTTTCATTTAAACTTTTTCAAAATGAAAAATTCATGTTTTCCAGTTCAAAATTACTTTTGGTTTTGAAATTTAAACTAATGATATAAAAAAGAGGCTTGAAATAGGAACAAAACGTTTTGATTGACCCAAATTGATTTTTTTTTTGTTCACAAAAAAATTCAACTTTTTAAAACTTTTTTGTCCCAGTTTTGGATGTAGGGTGACCAGATGTCCCGATTTTATAGGGACAGTCCAAATTTTGGAGTCTTTTTCTTATATAGGCTCCTATTACCCCTCCCTCCCCCCCCCATCCCCTGTCATGATTTTTCACATTTGCTGTCTGGTCACCCTATTTGGATGGGACATTGTTTTTGAAATCTCAAAAAAAAATTGCAGGCTGGAAAAACCATTTCCTGACCAGCTGTAGTAGTAACAGACTGCTGGGTCTCTTTCCCAGGAAGACCTGTCACTCACAAGGGACAGCAGATCCTGTTGGGAGGGGAGAGCAGTTGTGCAGGTACTTGGGTGGTCTGCAAGGTCTCATGTAAACTGTCTGAAGCCACATCTTGGGTGAAATCCTGGCCCCATTGAAATTAATGGGAGTTTTGCCATTGACTTCAATAGGGCCAAGATTTATCACCTGAACTACAGGATGCTTGTGTGAACTCTGACCCTATTTAGATTCAAGCATCGCTAACTTTTTCCAGCGGCTTTGCCTTAGTTCATTTGGATTTGCAAATTAATTCCAATTCTGCAGTTTCTCGTTGGAGAAAAAAAATTCAAAAACAGACTCCAATGAAAAACTGCAAAATTGGAATTAATTTGCAAACTGGACACCATTAAATTAGGCTTGAATAAAGACTGGGAGTGGATGGGTCATTACACAAAGTAAAACCTATTTCCCCATGCTAATTTTCCCCCTGCTGTTACTCACACCTTCTTGTCAACTGTTGGAAATGGGCCATCCTGATTATCACTACAAAAGTGTTTTTTTCTTCCTACTGATAATTGCTCACCTTAATTGACCACTCTCGTTACACTTGGTATGGCAACACCCATTTTTTCATGTTATATGTGTATATAGATCTTCCTACTGTATTTTCCACTGCAGGCATCCGATGAAGTGGGTTTTAGCCCACAAAAGCTTATGCCCAAATACATTTGTTAGTCTCTAAGGTGCCTCATTCTTTTTCCTGATACAGACTAACACGGCTACTTCTCTGATACTTAATCTGTGGGGCTGATTTATTTATCCCCCAATACTTTTTTAGTTCTCAGTCCTGCTGTCCTTAAATACGTTCTCTGTGGGTTTCCTTTTAATGGCCATTGGCTATAGTAGCCCAGCATCCTGTCTCTGACAGAGGCCAGTGCCAGATGCTTCAGAGGGAATGGACACAACAGGGCAACTTTGAGTGACCGATCCACTGTCATCTAATCCCAGCTTTTGGCAGTTTCAGGGTTAGGGACACATGGGGTTGTATTCCCTGATCATCTTGGCTAATAGCCACTGATGGTCCTATCCTCCATGAACTTATTTTTCCCCACCATGAAGGCAGCTGATGCTGACAGTGACTTCTATTACAAATATAGGGCAGATCCTCAGTCACCCCCAGGATTGTGTTGTGCATGGCATGAAGGGGCTCTAATTCAGCATGAAATAGGCTGCTGAGCCTTCTCCCCAGCCAGAGGGAATCTTCAGCTGATATAAACCCAGTGGGTGCATCTTACCACCACCTGCTTTCACCCCTCCGGCATACAGGGAGTGTTGGGGGTACAGTAAAGAGCTATCCTGAGGGTATGTTAGGGCAGACCTGGATCGTGATGCCTCCCCCCATCCTAGGTGGGTGGAATGGCCTTATGGGAGCACGCTAGCTGTCATAAGTTAGAGCTGCCCTGTGGCTGCTCCAGTTTGTGCCATGAGCCAGTTTGGCCTTTGTGCATCCCCAGCAATCGGGAAGGTTTAGAGCACTAAGCAGAACTGAGGAGTCAGCCGGTTTTCCCCCCAGACCCATCACTGGGTGGGAACTGAACATGTGAGGAGGTGCGACTGTCATGTGAGACAGCAAGAAACCAACCAACCTAACAAACAAAGAAATCAAAGCCCAGCGCTGCAGAGGATTGCTCTCATGCCTAGTGATGTGCTGTCCCTGCAGTAAAGGCTGAGCCACAGAGCTTCCATCCTCCCCGTGAAATGGGGGGTCAGTAATCTCTGAAGCAAATTCCTTCCACAACAAATGCACCGAACCACACCCTGCCCTCAGTCACACTAACAGGCCCCCAGTACGTCCCCTGAAGTTATCACAGTTACTCTGGTCTGACACTGAGGAAGGGTGTAGCCTACAGAGCTTAGTTTAACTTTGCACTAGGACACTGTTCGGATAGCCAGAGAGGGAAGAGTTCACCATTTAAAAAGGCTCAGGAGAACATAACCTCTATCAGACAGGTGCTAACTGCAGGGGCGGCTCCTGGCACCAGTGCCACAAGCATGTGCCTGGGGTGGCAAGCTGCGGGGGGCGGCCTGTCGGTCTCTGTGAGGGCAGCAGTCAGGCTGCCTTCAGTGGTGCGCCTGCGGGAGGTCCGCCGGTCCTGCGACTTCAGCGGCAATTTGGCGGCAGGACCGGTGGACCTCCCTCAAGCGCACCGCCAAAAGCCACCTGACTGCCGTGCTTGGGGCGGCAAAATACGTAGAGCCGCCCCTGGCTAACTGGCTCCTTTGCCGGTAGCCTCAGAAAGAGGCCCATGACTGACACAGAATAGAGACAGAGGATGGGCCTTCTAAAGGGACTATGGGAGTTAGCTGCCCAGCTCCCACTGAAAGCCAAAGCGCCTCTGAAAAGCCCCTTTGCCCACATCAGGGGCCCTCTAAGTCAGCACTGAAGCACATGGGCAGGGATTGAGGCAATGTAGGCCAACGTTTTGCTCTACTGATGCCCATGTTCTATGGTGAATGGAGGACATCGGTTTCTGGGACGGCCAATCAGCATCATACATAGACCAGTATTTGACCCAAAGGAAAACCAATGCCACTGAATTATGGAGGCCTACCTGAATCCTTGGCTTTCTTGGCAGCATCGCTGATGTAATCTTGTGACCGTCCATCCGTGAAGACAATGCCCACCTTGGGGACGCCAGGTCTGGCTCCACTGGAGGGATCAAAAGACTTTTCAATGAGGTGCCTCAGCGCTAGGCCTGTCATGGTTCCTTTCTCCATGTAGGACATCCTTTTCACTGCTGCCTTGATGTCCTTCTTGTTGTTGTACCGTCCCAGAGGGAACTCCTGCCTGACGGAGCTGGAGTACTGGACAAGGCCCACGTGAGCATTTTTATCGGAGACATTCAATGAATCCACGATCTGGTTGATGAACTTCTTCACAAGCTCAAAGTTCTCAGGCCGCACACTCTTGGAGCCATCAATTAGGAACACAAGGTCAATGGCAGATCCACCACTGCATTCTGGGGAGAAACAAGAGAACAGGGCAAAGGGAATTGGTGAGAAGTTCATCTCCCAATTAACCAGAGAGAGAGAAAACAAAAAACAGTATGGCTTTATTAATAATAATAACTCAACATCAGAGTAAATCTCAAAAGCATGTCGCTTCCCAGCAGATATAGCACCGCTGACATAAATCTCGACCTAGGTCCTTAAGCTGGTCTGGCTAGATATTCAGTTTATGCCATTTCTAGTGATTTTATCACACCACCAAAGCTTTTGGTGACCATGTGGTGTCTGGCCGTGTAGCAGCATTCCTTGGTCATCATATAATAATAATTAATAATAGCTGTTTGAAAAAGGACAATTATTTTTCACACAACTGCTTAATATTATTTCAAAATTTCCCATGAAAATTTTTATTTAAAAACCAAAAACCATTTTTTTCCAGTTTTTGAAAATCGTTTTCACTTAAAATTCTGGGTTTTAGTTTAAAAAATCAGTTTTCAAAACTTAAAATCCAAATTATTTTACTGGAATCCAAAAACATGTACTGACAAATGTTGTTTTTTTTTGTTTCCATTTTTAACAATAAAAATAAATAAAAAATATTTTTTGTTCATTTTGGACAAAATTCATTTTTCTCTAAAACAAAAAGTTTGACAAAAATTTTAAACCAACTCTAATAAATAATAATAATAATAATAAAGATTTTCACTGGCAGGTACACAGTGACTTTCATCTTGGCATCTCCATGCACAGTGAAGCCAATAATTCATTGATCCTCTGCAGTAGGCTAGAGAATGCAATTGGCTGAACCTCAAGACTCATTGCAAAGTCTATTTGTTCTCCCAGGCTTTCCATGAGGGGGATGTATTGGGCATAGGGGAATAGATGAGGTAGGAGCATTTAATCTGTGTGCACTGGGGAGTTTTAACGAAGGGCATTGGTCTAATCTGTGAATTGGTGTCATGGGACCCTCCAAAACCTCAGCTCCCAAAATGCATCCTTGGTGAGGAAGTGATTAGAGCACAGGAGTCCGGAGGGGGCATAATTCCTGGGGCCACATTATGTACCCGCCCTCAGGGGTGTGTCCAGAAAAGATTAGCCAATGAGAATGGCGTGAAAGTTTCCAAGGCCAACTGAGCCCCTACCGAAGCACCCGCCTCCTGCTACTCCCAGCGCCCCACTCTTCTACCAGGGAGAGGGTCCCACATGGCTTCATTTGGGCCTTGGGGCTCTGCGTGCTGGGGTTCAGACCCACAGATCAATGGGGCTCATGATTAATCTGCCCCAGTTTGGAGGGTGTTGGGTGCCTTCCAGGAAATGTCTCTGCTAAGTGTGTAAATCAGTCCAAGAGCATGGTCCAAAGCACGTTTGAGTCAATGGAAAGATCCTTATTGACGTCAGTGAGCTTTCAATTCGGCCCTGAATCTGTAAGGATCCTTCCTAGGGGAGAGCTACTTTGTTAAATTCTCAGTTGTGAGCAACCCATGGGATTGGGGTGAAGGTACCGTTCTTCTACCCTGCTTTTAGCCTCTTGCTTTTCTGAGGCAACCCCCTGACATATCACACACTGCGACATTCATATCAGAGGTGCAGAATGGTATTTACTACTGCAGGTTTTCCCATCGCTGTTCAATGTGAAGCTCTCTTTGCAAGCGCAGGTGTATGACCCGGGTGTGCTGACACAGATCTGCTGGCAGTCGTGGTCTCCAGAGGCACAGAGGTCTGACGGCTCTGTAAGGAAAGATACAGAATGAAAACATATTGACCCTGAAGGGGAAAGTGTCAAGGCCACTTTGACCAAAGACAGAACGAGACTTGTGTTCCTCTATCTGCCTGCATAGCATGTGCTTTAATGTTCTCCCCTTCTATAAACTGCTCCTATAAGTCCTCATTTAATAACACATTGCTCATAGCAGGATGGATCACTCGATGATTGCCTGCTCTGTTCATTCCTTCTGAAGGATCTGTCATTGGCCACTGTCGGAAGACAGGATACTGGGTGGGCTGGATGCATCATTGGTCTGACCCAGTATGGCTGTTTTAACGTTCTTTTCTGCTGCAGATCTTGAAGCACCAAGGGAAGTAAGAGTTATTATCTTGATTTTTCAGATGGGGAAACTGAGGCACACAGAGACAGTGACTTGCTCAAGGTCCCTCTGGGGCACCTGGCATTGCCCACTGTCAGAAGACAGGATACTGGGCTAGATGGATCTTTAGTCTGCTCCAATATGGCCGTTCTCATGTTCTTATGTCATGCATCTCGGTGACAGAGCCAGGGATAGAGCCCATGTCTCCACAGTTCAAGTGCAATACCCTATCTACTGGGCAACTCTTTCTGCAACACCCACAGCAGCAGATCACAATTTACTTCACCGTTCAATGTTGTTCAATGAGAATGTTGCAATTTTTTGTTATTCTTTGATTTGATCACGAATAACTGTGAATAGCCAACGTTCACTCTTCCGGCAGTATGGGTTAGTTGTGATTAGTCCGATAAATCACATGGGATCATTGCTGTTCTCTGGTCAGATTAGTGTGCAAGCAAACTTAAAGTTCATTTTACAGTAATACTTGCACATTCAGCTGTACATTTGCTGTCTGCGAACACAAGCGCCGATAGAACTCGACCTGGGCCTGGGCCTGGAATTGAAGTCAATGAGCACATCCAGTACTCATCTCTGAGAACCAGGCCCCAATGCATCAGTGTTGGTCGAAAGGAAACAGAAGGGTGTAACAAATCTGGCAGAAGCCAATTCGTTTACAAATTAGGTGAGTATTTGCAGGAAATAGTGTGTGCCAGTATTTACCTGGCTCTGCCACAACCACAGGGCCTGAGTCAAAGTCCATTAAAGTCAGTGGGAAACTTTCCAGCTGGTCCATATATATGTGCTTAAGCCTTCTGATTGTTCTAAACCAAGCAATATTAACCCCTAGCATTTATAAACAACCCTATCTTAATGAGTGGGTTAGCACATCTCCAATCCTGGGCAGAGGATACAGACAAGAACTATGCACCATTTACGTCCCACTTAAGTGCTCAAAATAGGCCTTAAGTTGCCGAGGCCTTGAGCTGTCCTGGTGCACCAGGGTGAATCCTCCCCATTGTGGATCTCTAAGACCGTCACAAAGGGAAATAAGTATCATCATCTCTGTGTTGGGGAAAATAAAGCACAGCGAGGTGAAGTGATTCTCCCAAGGTCTTGGGAACAGAACTCAAGTCTTTTGCCTCCCAGCCCCTGTTCTATGTACTAGCTTCTGCTGGCTCAGCTGCACATTAGCTCCATTTTATAGCTGGGGAAACTGAGGCAGCCACAGTCTCCATAACAAGTCAGAGGGCATTTGACTTCGGGTAAGTTGGCTCCCATGTCTGTTCCTAGACTTTGTTCGTGTAGTTAGATTGTAAGGTCTTTGGGCCAGGGACTGTCTTCTTGTGTTTGGATGGTGCCTTTTGGAGCTACTCTAATACATATTATGAGAGTCTGACTCTCCTGCAAACTCCTATTCACACCTACAAGTAACATTTGTGGTAGCTGGGGACTGTGCCATTAAGGGCTGAGCTTCCCAGGCCAAGAGCCTGGGGAATGTGTCGTGAAGCTCTTGTTGTCATGCACAGGTGTTGTATCTGTACACAAAATAAAGGGGATCTCTGGCAAGCATTGAGCCCCAGACCCTCAAAGGTATTTAGGCTCCTAAATCTCATTGTTTTCACTGGAAGTTAGGAGCCTTCAAGGATTTGGTCCGGAGTGATCACCAAACACAACACTGAACCCCATGGAAGGGTATTGCTATTTCAAACAAAACCTGCAAGACTGTAGGAGGCAGCTGCAAAAATACTCATTTCCCGTGTCAACTGAACAGGCCCAGGGATTTCACACACCCTTCCTGCCAAGTTGCAGTTTGGGAAAGTTGTGACACAATACAGCACCGAAGGAGACACACACGGGTAGAGACAGAACTGTGAGATGCTCTGAGGCTGATGTGTAACAGGTCATGATTCAATCTTTCTGCAGTCTGTGTGGGGCAGTGTTAATGTTGAATCTAACGTGAGACAGGTGTCTTTTAATCAGATGCGGTTGTGCATACAGTATTCATAGAATCATAGAATTCAAGATCAGAAGGGACCATTATGATCATCTAGTCTGACCTCCTGCAAGATGCAGGCCACATAAGCCGATCCACCCACTCCTGAACTAATTCTCTCCCTTGACTCTGCTGTTGAATGCTCCAAATCATGATTTAAAGACTTCTAGTAGCAGATAATCCACCAGCAAGCGACCCCTGCCCCATGCTTCGGAGGAAGGCGAAAAACCAGGGCAGGTGTTCAGATATGGGAATGGATATCCAGATATTACCTTGAGGGTGAAACCCTGGCCCCACTCAAGTCAATGGAAGTTTCTGAAGCAAATGAAGATTTCACCTAAGATTAGAGATTTTTGAAATTTCACCAAGTTGAAATTTTAAGAAAAAAAAGTGGGGGGGAGGATACACTTTCACAACATTGTGACATCCTCCCCCCCCCCCTTTTTTTTCTGGACTGATTCTATGGCCTGTCTGGCAGAGATTTTTCAAATTTGGATTTTTTCTAATTTGGGGGGAAAGAAAGGAGGGAACAGTCAACATTTCCCTTTTCATTTTTTTTCAGCCAGCTAGAGAACTGAGAATACTTTTATTGAAAGAACACATAACGAACCTGTGGAGCTAACTGCCAATAGGCACCATTGAAACCAAGACCTCCGAAGGGTTTTTTAAAAACGATTACAGAGGAAATAGAACACCCACAATTATATTAGATACTATTTAAAAATCGAAGGGATATGAAGCTTCCTGATTCCTAAACCTCATAGCTGGGGGTTAAGAGATTTCCCTTATGGGGTGATTATTCCATTATCTCCTCAAGAATGTCCTCCACCTTCCTCTGAAACAGTTGATAATGGCCACTGTTGGACACAACACAGGGCTACACCGATTCCTGTTCGGATTCAGTCTGGTAATTGCTATGTTCCTTGTTCCTGTCTGTTCACCAAGGAAGGTCTGCCCCCCATCTCAGATCCTCTTGCTGCTCCTTTAGGACTTACCACAGAAGGCCTCTTGAAATTTTGTGGCCAGCTTCTCAATGACACTGTAGCTCTCTACATAGTCCACGTGCTCGTCCAGCGGCTCGCTTGCCATTTGCCGAAGAGTGTTCTTGTCCACTCGGCCCACCCCGATGGCAAACAGCTCAATGCCAAGGGATCTTGCCCTCGCTGATACATCCTTCACGCCATCCTGGGGGCGTCCGTCTGTCACAATGATTGCCACCTGAGGAGAAGAGGGAGGGAAATGGAGAGAAGAGGTGATGGAGTGTCCCCGTGCAATCTAGCACGGTAGTTTTTCTACAACATGGATGTGAGCATAGTGTTTGCTCAGGGAGGAATCTGGCTCAATAACTAACTTCTTCATATCAGTGGAGTTAAAGCCCAGTACAAAGTGGAACCATGATTTCCTTTCCCCATAACACACCAGAACATCAGCATAGTCTATTTCAGGGGTAGGCAGCCTATGGCACAGGTGTTGAAAGCAGCACGCGAGCTGGTTTTCAGTGGCACTCGCATTGCCCAGGTCCTGGCCACCGGTCCGGGGGGCTCTATATTTTAATTTAATTTTAAATGAAGCTTCTTAAACATTTAAAAAACCTTACTTACTTTACATACAACAATTGTTTAGTTATATATTATAGACTTATAGAAAGAGACCTTCTAAAAACATTAAAATGTATTACTGGCACGCAAAACCTTAAAATAGAGTGAATAAGTGAAGACTTGGCACAGCACTTCTGAAAGCTTGCTGACCCCTGGTCTATTTTGTCTGCCCCCATGGTTTGTTCATTTCTGGGCTGCAGGGGTTAAATTGACATTGTCTTAAACTTCTTAAATAGGGGATGGCTGGATGATACCAGATTTAAGGAAAACAGAGTAAAGACAGCCTTCTTAACTCACAGCATTAACACTGGATCAAACTCAACAGTCGTTGCTCACCCAAAACTCCTGCTGAAGTCAATGGAAGTTCTGACTAAGTAATGGCTGGAGGAGAGAGCTGGCCCAATAACAGTGCCTTTAATTCCATCTGAGAATATCAAAGCACTTGGGAAACGTTAAGTGATTAAGCTTTATCTCCATTTTACAGATGGGAAAACTGAGGCATAGAGAGCAGAAATGGCTTGCTTAAGGTTAGTGACAGAGTCAACATTTTTGACTCTTAGGTCCCCGCCAAGTGAACTGCTAAGCCAAATCAAAACTGTTTCACAGGAAAATGCCCTTGGTAATAGAGAAGATAAAGAAATGTGAGAAGAAAAATGCAAGAAATAGCTAATTGAACCGCAGCAGTAGAATTCTCAGTGACCCATCAACACACAGGTCCTTAAGGTTAAGCTTGTGTATTATTCACCTTCACATTTATACAATAGAAATCACAAGTAGAGCGGAGGAATCTTTTTGGCAAACAGTAAATTCACCAAAAAATGCATTTTTCAGGGTATCAAAACTATTCATGAATTTGGGTAAAATCCAATAAATTGTTTCAGACAAAAAAACTGAAAACAAAAATGTCAGAAATTTTGAAATGGTTCGTTTTTAAAAAATGAAAAAAGAGCCCTTTTAAATGACAGTTTTGAAATAAAACGTTGAAGCCAAATGACGTTTTCAGAATGAAAATGTCAAAAATGTTGTTCGAGGTGACGTCATTTTGAAAAAAATGTTTCCTTTTGACCCAAATTAAATGTTTTCAGTTTTTCATTTTGGCAAGAAAAAAACAAAAAACCCTCAGTTCAAAACAAACCAATGTTTAGCCATATCTTCAGTTTGGCCATTGAACCAAACAATCTATTATTCACTCAGGGCTAATCAGAGCGAACTTGGATGGAGGGCTCCCCGGTTGCTTATTTAGAGGTAGCTTTAGCTTTAAGGCTGCCCTCCATTGCTGTGGGAGGCAATCTCATCTGATGCCAGGATCTGGCCCTCGGTTTATATCAAAGATGAGCAAACCTTCTATTCGATTCTGATAAGTGCCCATAAATTCATGTGTTTAGTGGAACAACCGTAACCTTTTGGGAGCTGTAGAAATTGGAGTTAAAACTACAGCTGGTTGGAACATTTTTGGTTGAAATGAAATTTCGCTAAAAGCACGTTATTTCATCACTCCTCTTTGCAATGACATAGATATTGCTTTTTTCATCAGAGACAGAATGTCTCACGCTCAACAACCTGGTACAGTAGTTATAGCATTAAGCAAGGATGTGGGAGATCTTCAAATCCCTGCTCTGCCTTATTCAGAGTAGAGTTTATCATCCCAGATCCTTCTAAGGGTAGATCTACACTTACAACGCTGCACTGGCACAGCTACACCAAAGTAGCTCTACCACGTTGCTGCTAAATGGTACATGTTGTCTTCCAGTCAGCTCTATTTGAAACCTAACAAGAGCACAACGTCTCTGGAGTTTGCTGTTTCCAATGGTGACAGAAATATTGCAAGCACAGTCTCTCGTGGTTCAACTCTTCCTCTGGCCAGACTCTGGAAATGTGGGTGTGAAAAAGATTAATCTGTGAAAATCATCACTGTACGCTGTACGATTAGTCTCTATCAGGAGAGAAATAGCATTCCACTGAGATGTAACTTTCTTTCTTCCTTTATTGACTTGCAGCTTCAATAGAAATATCAGCCAAAGTTTCTGCAGAAACCACCCATGCAGTCCATTCTTTTTGCCAGAAGAGAGAGCCATTGATTCAGCAACTCTGCATGCAAAATGCCACTCAGCAAATGGCAGCATAACCATGCTTTCATGCACTGTGGCTCTGAGATGCAGTGCTACTGATTACAGCTTATCAACATGATGCATTATCAGCTAGCTTTAGTGAGAGACACCACCCAATGAACAGGGTTCTGTCAGTGGTTAAACGTCTCTCTAACAGGATCTATCACTAGCGGTTGGATGCATTCCTTGCATTTTCTTTGTCCGAGGCAAATAAGTGAAGTGAAGCGCCCAGGCTAATCAGTAATTCCACTTCTTTAAGCCCACTGACAACCTGCACAGATCGGATATGGGCCTGAACCAAACCCACAGACCTGATCCCTGGGGATGTCTGATATCCAACCAGAAGCCTGGATCCAATGGAAATTTGGGCTCAAGCGCCGAGCAGCTGTGGACCCAAAATTCACATCAGTTCCTGAGCTTTGCTGCTTGAGCCTGTGCTTAGGGCAGGTCACGTTTTAGGACGGGGTTGCACACTGGGGATGCAACATGGCGCAGTGGCTAGAACTCAGGCTGGGCATCAGGACACCTGTGTTCTTGTCCCAGTTTTGCCACTGACCTGCTCTGTGACTATGGGCCAATCAGTGTGTCTCTTTCTCCTTCCCCCCCACCCCAGCGTTTCTCTGGCAAGGTGGAACGGTCTGTGGCTATATCTACATCTGGAGCTACGGGGGTGAGCCCCAGCTCATGTAGACATACCCATGCTAGCTCTTATGGGCCAGCATGCTAAAAACCAGCATCGGTGGGATAGTACGAGCAGCAGTGAGCAGTGGGGTTCCAGTGGGTTTGTACTCAGGACAGCTAGCCCATGCCCCAGCTGCACGGCTATTTTTAGTGGACTAGCTCAATGGGAGCTGGGGTGCGTATGTCTACACAAGCTGGGAATCACACCTCCAGCTCCACGTGTAGCTGTATCCGCCCACTCTGTGTATCTCCAGTGCCTGGCACAATGGAGCCCTGGCCTCAGCCGGGGCCTCTAGTTTATAGGAGTAGGATAATAGCCCTTTGAATATATTTTCTCAGATCTCTAGCTGTGCTCACTGTGTTCTATGTGGTAGAAAAATGGTCAGAAACCAACAAGAGCGGCAATTCATATGTAACTAGGCCCTCGTGTTTGTGTATATTTGGGGTCCACCTGAGTCTAGCAACCTGCATGAACTTAGAACCACTTAAATCCTACTTTTTGTATTTAATAAAATCACTTTTTACTTATTAATTAACCCAGAGTACGTATTACTCTGTGGGGAGGGGGGACAGCTGTGCATATATTTCTATCAGTGTTATAGAGGGTGAACAATTTATGAGTTTACCCTGTATAAGCTTTATGTAGGGTAAAACAGATTTATTTGGGGGTTGAACTGCATTGGGAGTTGGGTATCTGAGTGTTGGAGACAGGAGCACTTCGTAAGCTGTTTTCAGTTAAGCTTGCAGCTTTTGGGGGATGTGGTTCAGACCTGGGTCTGTGTTTGTAGCAGGCTAGCATGTCTGGCACAACCAGGCAGGGCACTGAAGTCCCAAGCTGGCAGGGAAAGCAGGCTCAGAGGTAGTCTTGGCACATCAGGTGGCAGTCCCAAAAGAGGTTTCTGTGATCTAACCCAACACAATTCTAATTCAAAATTATCTTAAGAAACGGGAGAAATGGTCTGAAATAAATAGGATGAAATTCAATAAGGACAAATGCAAAGTACTCCAGCTAGGAAGGAACAATCAATTGCACAAATACAAAATGGGAATTGACTGCCTAGGAAAGAGTACTGTTATACTATGTCAGAAACTAAACACGAGTCCACAATATAACACTGTTGCAAAAAAAGTGAACATAATTCTGGGATGTATTACCAGGAGCGTTGTAAGCGAGACACTAGAAGTAATTCTTCCACTCTACCCAGCACTGATAAGGCCTCAAATGGAGTACTGTGTCTGGGCACCACACTTCAGAAAAGATGTGGACAAATTGGAGGAAATCCAGAAGAGAGCAAAAAACGATTTAAGATCTAGAAAACATGACCTATGAGGGAAGATTGGAAAAAAGGGGGGGGGGTTGTTTAGTCTGGAATGGAAAGGAGTGAGGGTGGCCATGTTAAGTTTTCAGGTACATAGAAGGTTGTTATAAAGAGGATGGTGATAAATTGTCCTTCTTATCCACTGAGGACAGGACCAGAACTAATGTGCTTAAATTGCAGCAAGGGAGATTTAGGATAGACATTAGGAAAAACTTCCTAACTGTGAGGGTGGTTAAGCACTGAAACAAATTACCCAGAGGGGTTGTGGAATCTTCATCATTAGAGGTTTTTAAGAAGAAGTTAGACAGACACATGCCAGGGATGGTCTAGATCAGTGGTGGGCAAGCTGCCTCCTGGGGACCGCACGCGGCCCATCAGGGTAATCCGCTGGCGGGCCGCAAGACAGTTTGTTTACATTGACCATCCGCAGACACGGCCGCCCGCAGCTCCCAGTGGCTGCAGTTCGCAGTTAGTTCTGGAAACATGAGGAATGAAAATCCAGCCACTTTCCAGCGGGAGTTGCTACAGCTCTAGGAAGCTCTGGGAGCTGGGTTCTGTTCAACCTCACCCTGCCCATTTGGTTCCAGCTGCAGCTTCCTGGTTATCAATGGAGGTGTAAGAAGCAGCACAAGTCAAGCTGGATTGCCCAGCTGAGTGGGGTTCGTGGAGCTTTTGGTTTTGAATCAGAGCACTTGTGATCTGGATTCATGGAGTGAGACTTGGTCCGCCAGACAGCAGAGAAAGAAATGCTAATGTTTTGTGTGATGTCCTTTAAGGGTTGATTTTTCTAAAGATATTTCCCAGACTTTTTTGTTCATTTCTTTTTCAATGAATAACCAAATCGAAAAACTGAAATATTTATGTGGGAGCTTTGAAATCCAAAAAAAAAAAAAATTCTCCCAGAACACAAAAAAATATTTTAAAATTGTTGGTTTACATTCTCTCATTAAGACGACCACACTGAAAACTTTCAACCAAATGAAAATGTATTAATTTTTAAAAACCACACATTAATTTATTTTCCAAAAATGTAAAATGTTTCAGTTAAAAATGTGCTTGCTCTTTTAGTGCTAATAAACAGGCCCATTTTGACTAAAATGAAAATTTTCCACAAAAATGTTTCTTTGGACAGCAAAACCATTTCTCTTTTTTTTTAAAAAATGTTTAAGTACAAACATTTTGAACCCATTTTAGTCCTGCATCATCATTATTACACAATGGCTTCTCAGAAAAATTGGGGCAGAGGGGGGGATCATTTGTGATAGAGCCAAAAATAAATAAATAGGTAGTCGCTAACTTTTTCACTTATCACAAAAATTGAAACAAATCCATCCCTGGTATAAAGGGTCATGGAGCATCTCCCATTGAATTACACCAGAAAGGAATCTAGTCCATTGTTTTCTGTTCTGCTTTGGGTTTTTGCAATGGCTGTTCCTAAGACCTGACAAAAATACTGTAGCATGTGGTTGCTGGGTTTTGGTTTTTGGTTTTTTTGGTCTGTTTTTTATTGTTACACTGTGAATTATCCATTGTAGACAGGCTAGGAGGAATGTATCTGCTTGGCATTCTCTTCCCAAAGGCCCGTATCAGACAATAGAGTGCCCTGTTCTTTAGCACATACTAAAGTAAAATCATATTACACTGAGCACAAAGCTACCTACGAGTCTGGAATATGCCCAGCCATCTCTCAGTGAAGTAACGACTGTATTTGCTAGAGAGCTTGGGAGACCCAGCTGAAAGGAGGCCCTGTCTTTGTCCCTATTTAATTGAGTTTTCCATCTAGTTTGCCACCTCCAAGCTGCGCTGGGCTACTAGCTAACTGACAGGAGGGCTTTGCGGGAAACGTTAATATCCTTCCCTCACCGGCTCCCGCTGCTACTACTGTCACTCCCTGGAAAGGACTTGCTGGGGAGAAAGTTTCCTGTGCGAGTGTGGAGGAGGGGAAAAGTTCCCTCTGGAGCTATTCCCAGTTCCACAGGACCACTGCCAATTCATCCATGCTGTTTGGCTTCAGGGAATAAAGCTCTGGGGGAGGGGAGGAGAGTTCCCTAGCAGATTCAAGCAGGAATTTTGATGCCTCAGGCTCTGCATTCAGAAGGAGCCTTCAAGTGTGGGATGAAGGAGCAGTGGGCTCCAAGGAGCTGCTCTCTGGGATGCAGGAGTTTCCTTATCACCCCTGTTGGCCTGGAAGCTGGCAATGCTAGACACGTAGCGGCGAGTCAGAGGATGTGTGTGGACAGCACTATATTCAGTGACAAGGCCCCGCATGCCCCATCCACGGGCATGGAATGCGGATTGAACATTTTTAATGGATTTTCTTAGACAAAACAGGGCCATTTTCAATCACTGGAAATAAAATTTTACATTTTTAAACTGAAGAATTTGGGGGGGTTGATTGTTTGGATGAAAAGGTGAAAAATGTTGGCCAATCGGGAAAAAAAATCATTTTTGTCAAAAGTGTTCACAGGAATGAGGACTGGAGAAGTGACAGGCTTCTAAAAGCTCACGGGGTGGAAAATTCCATACATGGAGGGAAGCAGAGCTGATGAGGTGGGAGATGCAATCGATGGGTTTTGTGCATTTCCAGACTGCTGGTGGATCAGTGCCTTACTTCATTTTAATCCTGCC
Organism: Mauremys reevesii; assembly: GCF_016161935.1. Taxonomy (NCBI): domain Eukaryota; kingdom Metazoa; phylum Chordata; order Testudines; family Geoemydidae; genus Mauremys; species Mauremys reevesii. The sequence goes on along the minus strand of NC_052645.1, from coordinate 10,144,185 downwards.
CTGGGGGCAAGGAAGGAAGATTCTAGAATCTCCTCTTTTAACCCAGTTGTCAAGGTTCCTTCCCCCACTCTGAACTTTAGGGTACAGATTTGGGGACCTGCATGGACACTTCTAAACTTAATTACCAGCTTAGATCTGGTATCGCCGCCACCACCCCCAAGCACTACCTTTTTTTTTTTCTTGGGTAGTCTTGAGGAACTTCACCAATTTCCTGGTGAACACACATCCAAACCCCTTGGATCTTAAAACAAGGAGAAATTAACTATCCCTCCCTCCTTTCTCCCACCAACTCCTGGTGGATCCAGATCCAACCCCTTTGGATCTAATAACAAGGAAAAATCAATCAGGTATTAAGAAAAAGGCTTTTAATTAAAGAAAAGAAAGGTAAAAGAAAACCCTTTGGGAGAGATTAGCAACCAGCTAGTCTCACAGACAACAGATTCAAAACACAGAGGATGTTCCCCTGGGTACAAATTTAGTTACACAAAAAATACCCAAATACCCAATTTTGATAATTCCCTTAATGATACCAAGACAAGTTACAAAGAAAATAAACATAAACCTATTTATTCCTTTCTAAAACTTACTACTCTGATAAGAGGCTGGTTCCTTGATCTTTTTCACTTCGGCTGAAACTGAAACTCTAAAACAAAGGAAAACTTCCCTCCTTCCTTTTGAAACATCTTGTTCCCCCATTGGTTCCTCTGGTCAGGTGTCAGCTAGGCTAGGTGAACTTCCTAACCCTTTACAGGTAAAAGAGGCATTAACCCTTAACTATCTGTTTATGACACCAGTGATGGACACACTCCAAAAGGCCTGAAGGACAGTTTGGGTCTGAATGAGCCCAGATGAGTTTGAAGCCATTTGGTGCTTGGGCTGCAAATGCCATTGAATCAGCACCTAGATACTATGCTTCAGTGAGGCATTAGATAGCAGTCCTGTTTCTAACAGGGCTAGATACATCACTCCAGGCTGCCTCTCTTGGGTAATTTACCATTTCTGTTTCCATGAGTAAACACCTGGAAGCAGTGAAAGGCAAAATATACCTGTGCGACAGAATGAACAATTCTGAATCTCCAAAAAAGATTAAAGTTGAGTCCATTCTTATTCTATTTGCACGAACTTGGCCAGAATCACAACCAGGATCATCCAAGGATTTCAAAGCACTTTACAAACATTAATTATTAATAATAATAATAGTAATAATAATACCAAGCTATTATGCACGGCCTTATATCCATTGGTGAGGTGAGTGTCATTACACTAGGCATGAAGTATCATTAAAATTAGACTTGGCCACACCCCTGTGCGGAAGTAAAAGGTTATTACACTTTACACCATTTTACACCTGGCCACACTTCATCCCTAAGTGCCTTCCCCAAAGTCACACACTCAGCCAGTGGCAAAAGTGAGAACAGAAGCCAGAAATCCTGGCTTCCAGGCCCCTGCTCTCACTTCTGCAGGAAGGATGTTTTTGTGATTATGGCACTGGGCTGAGCTTCAGAAGATATAGGTTCAATACCTACCTCTGCCACAGACTTACTGTGTGACCTTGGGAAAGGTAGATTTTCAAAAGTGCTCAGTTTTGGCCCTGCCTTCAATGTCTGTGCCTCAGTTTCCCCTCTGTGAACTTGGGGATAAAAGAGTGATGTGAGGTAAATCCATTCATATTTGTTAGGTGCACCGATGCTAGAGTGACGGGGGGCATAGACGGTAGGTACATGGAGAGATCTGATCCCCACCCGTTGGCAGCATTGTTCAGTAGTGTCTGGTTGATTTCTGGCTACCCCAACCATTAAAATGTTAGTGTCAGGCTGTTTGTTTGTTTTTCCAGGTGTGGTCACCTTTTTACAAGATGCATTTCTTGCATTTAGGCTTTGTTGGTTGTTGGGTTTTTGTTTGTTTGTTTGTTTTTGCTGCCTTTGGCTTCTTTCCCCTCTCCTTTTTGCACACAACTCCACATGGCCGGCTTCCCCGTTCCTCTGCTAACAGCAGAGCAGAAAGGAAAGAAACTGACATTCCAGAAATGTTAGAGTTGGGAGGGAGGGGAAAAACCTTCTTCAAGCAGCTGGTTTCCTGATTGGTTGGGACGGAAGCTCTGGTTGCCCATGTTAAGCCCTTGCTTATTTTTCTGCTCCCGTCTGGCTAGCAGAGAGCCTGGGGAGCCAGCTTTGGGCACGTGGGCCTACACTGCGTCATGACTAATGTTTAGTTAGAACTCAAGCTGCTAATGAAACGAGCTTTCTGCATGCACAGAAGGGAGAGGTTTCCCCCAACTGTCACTGAGCTGAGACAGGTGTAGCCAAATTCAGAGGTGTGGAGTCAGGGGAAGGCAGATGCTGTTGTTGTTATATGGGAGGGCTTCAAAAAAGAACTCGATAAGTTCATGGAGGACAGGGCCATCAATGGCTATTGGCCAGGATGGGCAGGGAAGGTGTCCCTAGCCTCTGTTTGCCAGCAGCTGGGAATGAGCGACAGGGGATGGATGGATTACTTGATGATAACCTGTTCTGTTCATTCAGAAGACAGGATACTGGGCTAAAGGGACCCGGTATGACCGTTCTTATGTTAAATGCCAACCTAGACCGTGATCTCACTGCCTCACACTCACTACATGCACAGAGAAAGAGGTGGTCTCTGCCCCAAAGAGCTCACCATCTCAATAGTCAAGACAGACAAGGAGTGGGCTGGAGGGGTGGGGGAATTAAGGTTTCCAGGGCCACCTTAATTGTGACATTTCCTACCTTGTGAGTTCGAGGTGGGGGTTTTTCAAAGGCAAAAAGAAGAGTGAGGCACCAAGGCCCAGATTGTCAAAGTGAGTTAGGCACCTAATGCCCACTGAAATAAATGGGAATTAGGCACCTACATACCTTTGAGGATCTGAGACAAAGATCCCACTGACTTTCAATGAGAATTGAGTCCCCAGTTGCTCTGTCTGTCTTAGAAAACCAGCCTCCTTGCTACTGCAAAATTAAAGGTCCTTTAGTGTCATCTCCTTGGCTGGGATGTTAGTAAAGACGGCCATTGCCACAGAGATAACAATCACTTTTTCCCCATCCCGAATATTTTGTGTGGAGCTTTGGCCATTTTCTTCAACGTTTCCAGTCTCTGATTAGACAGAAGGAAGGGGAGCTGAGGGGGGAGGGGAGAGTGACACTGACTTCTCCCAGTGCAGCAGCTCAGCAGATAATTCACTTACCTTGTTAATCTCAGGAGACCTCACACGGGCCCCTTCTGAGTCGCTGAACGCCCTATTGATGGCAAACTGGATCGCCAAGCCCGTCATGGTGCCCGTGGAGAGTGGCTTGATCTTGCGGACGGCTTGCAGCAGGCTGGCTTTGGTCCAGTGGGTCTTGAGGGAGAACTCGTTCTTGACTGTGCTGGCATAATTGATCACCCCCACCCGAGTGGCATTGGGGCCCACATCGAGGGACTCGATGACCTGGGACAAAAAGACTTTGACCTGCTCAAATTCATGGGGGCGCACGCTGCGGGAGCTGTCTATGATGAACACCAGGTCGGTGGGTCTCGTCCTACACAGAGCACCTGCACGAGAGAAGTGGGAGGAGAAAGATGAAGAAATAAGGCTACAGAAAAAAATAGTGGGGTTCGGGGGTCAGAGCAGGATGCTGGGGAGTCAAGACTTCCTGGTTCTTGTGAGGAGACAGGGTTCTACTGGGTTATGGCAGAGACCTGGGTGTCAGGATGCCTAGGTCCTATTTGTAGCTCCAGAGAGCTTACAATCAAAACAGATCAGACAGATCTGGGGGAGGGGGTGAAGGAGGGTAGAACACACCAGCAGGATGAACAATGTGGCAGCAGAAAATGGCATCTTAGTTCCACAATTTTTGGAGGGGGGCTGGTTTGAGCTAGGAGGGAATCCACTAAATAGAAAGAAATGTGAAGGGAGAGGGGACACTGGAGGGAAGGCAGGTGAGGGGGCAGGAAAGTGGGGAGAAGAGGGTAAGCGGGACAGATGCAGGTTACAACAGAGGATTGTGAATCAGGGCTCCTAGAGCCTATGAGTGGGTCTTTGTAGGTGACAGAGAGTGAGGTTTAGTGGGTCAAAGCTGGGTCATTGCTCTGCATGACAGTGGGCAAGTCACCTCACCGCCCCGTGACTCAGTTTCCCCAGTTGTAAAACAATGGGATGATGATAAATATTTACTTATCTCATGGGGCAAAGTGGGAACTAATTAATCAATGTTTATAAATGTTCTTTTACTTTGTGTACAAGAAAAGTATTTTTATTGGTTAAAAAAACATAACACCATGTACAAATACGTGTACTTGTAATGCACAGAGATGATGAGATAATGATATTCGGCATTTGTGGGGCTGGATTCACCACTCCAGTTTTATGTTGATGAAACTCAGTGCAGTCACACTGGAGTAAGACAGCAGTGGAGCAGACCAATTGTCTGAAGCACCTTTCTCAGATGCCCTTCAAACGCTTTGCAAAAATTAACACATAAATTCCCACAAGTCAGTGCAATAAGTATTGTTATTCCCATTTCAGAGATAGATAAACAGAGGCACACCTAGCCATTAAATAACTATTTCACAGCTCCAGGGGGTCAGTAGAGGTGGAAATAGAACCCAGGAGTCCTGACTCATACAACCCCCTGGTATAACACTTAAAACAGTGGTTCTCAACTAGGGGTACATGTATTCCTGCGGGTACACAGGGGTCTTCCAGGGGGTACATCAACTCATCTAGAGATTTGCCTGGTTTTACAACAGGCTACAGAAAAAGCACTAGCAAAGTCAGTACAAACTAAAATTTCATGCAGACAATGACTTGTTTGTACTGCTCTATACACTGTACGATGAAATGTAAATACAATGTTTATAGCCCAGTTGATTTATTTTATAATTATATGGTAAAAATGAGCAAGTCAGCAATTTTTCAATAACAGTGTGGCTGTGACGCTTCTGTATGTTTATGTCTGATTGTGTAAGTAAATAGTTTTTAGTGAGGTGTAACTTGGGGGTACGCAAGACAAATCAGACTCCTGAAAAGGGTTCAGTAATCTGGAAATGCTGAGAGCCCCTGCATTAAAGCACAACGTTTCCTATTGGTATCGCATCACGAAGCACTGGTGATTATACTGTAAAGCATAAGGCTGCACTAGACAAGCAAATCGGGGTGAAAATGTAAAATAGATTGACCTAAGACTACATATTTCCCATGTAACTCTTATGTTTCCTTGGTAAGATCAATAATAAACACGATGGAGAAAACTAGCGGTGGCCAAGATGCTCTGGGGTGCAGCTGGATGGAATTTCTCAAAACTGACCATTTTGATGAGATTTTTCATCAACATTTCAAACTGTGACCAAAAAAATAAAAATAAAAAGGGTTGATATTTTTATGAACATTTCCCAAATTGCCCCATTTAGCCTGCCTCTGTGAGGTTCTGTTCTCCTGTGCTCTGTTAATATTTCATTTTCACACAGGGGGAGGATACAGGTTCTGTGATACAGGGGAAAGTTCTGTCAGACTTTGTTGGCAGATTGTTACACACAAGCTTTATGACCAGCAAGTCTGTCTAAAATTAAGACATAGATTTAGAAGTTGGTCATCAATGTGAAATGTAACTGATCTCTGACACTATTAGACATATGAAAACAAATATCCTGCTGTACATCCATGAAGACAGATCATCAGGTGAGTTTCCTGAAAGCCTCTAGGGCTGAATGTGTCACTGGCTTCAGGATAATGTATCTCTAAACAACACAATGTGCAGGAGGGATTCAAGGAGGAATTAGTCAGTAGGACACAGTGGTTGCCATTGAAAGGTAACCATTTACCTCAGGGGGTTGGTTTCACTTCACTTCCATATTTAATTGCAGGAAATAGAAAATGTTGGTTTATAATCAGGCTTACATAATGCTTTAATTCTTAGACCAAAAAAGAACTTTATGAAGTGTCATTATACCCATTTTACAGGTAGGGAAACTGAGGCACTGAGCTTTGCCCAAGGTCATGCAGTATGTCCCTGGTGGATCAAGGAATGGAAAATAGGTCTCCTGATTCCCACTCCAGTGACCTAACCACCATTTGTTTTTTTTTGTTTGTTTGTTTTTTTTAATTGTTAACTGCTGCCAAGAAAGAAGTGTGGTACCAAAGCATTGAAGTGTGGGATAAGGACTGACTGAGCAAGAAAAGATTTTGGAAGCAACTTTTTTGCAAAACGCTTTTGTATTTTTGTCCCAAACAACTTTTTTTTTAATCTCTTCTTATGAAATTAAAATGTATTTATGGGGAAATGGAAGAGTATTGGAGAATCAACAGCAAGTCTAGCTAATTGTGTCCAGCCCCAGAAGGCTCCCCAGTCTTAGGGCTTGTATACACATGGAGCTCTTCAGGAAGAGCTATTCCAGAACAATTAGTCCTGAATAACTCCACAGATGGACACTTTCATTCTGGCAGAAGAGTGCCTTTTTCCAAAATAGCTTAATTGATTTTGGAAGTGGATTAAATTAAACCAAAACCAGCACTTTTATTTTGGAATAAGAATGGCCACATGTGGACTAGATGCTCCACTTTAAATCCACTGTCTACCTTATTCTGTAATAAATTTCATAATAGTCAAGCCTTAAGGCAACGAAACAGAGTTTGGGGAAGCACCATGGTGCTGTATTAATTAGAAGAAACAGAAAACTGTTGATAACTCAGAATTAAAACATGTTTCTATTGCAAGCAGCATTCAATCATACTAGAAATATAGTGGCTTGGATGAATGGTCCATCTGTCATTTCCTGAGTCTGATAATCTCTAGTACTGGATGGTTCAGGTGTAGAGATATCATCTTTTCACAAAGCTGATCAGTTGGGCAGTCTGGGAAGAACGTTCCTTTCTCTAAGTGGCTACCTTATGCCCTGCAGCATGTAGTCACATCACCCTGATCATTGCTGTGATCTGCACAGGTATAAATGTTTTAGAATGTCCCAAAATCACTCAACCCTTTTACAAATCCAGCCCCAATATTTGTCTTGACCACCTCCTGCAGCCATGAGTTCCGCAGGTTGGCTGAACATTAATTGTCGCCTGTAACTTCATCCACTCCCTACCGGATCAGTTAGTGGACTGATTTCTTTACCATTTTTACAAACCTCTTTCACTATTTGCTTTTCCTTTTGAATTCAACACTCGTGCATTTGTTATACATTATTTGTAATACCACAGTGCCTAAGAGCCCCCAACATGGACCAGAACCTCACGGTGCTAGGTGTTTTACAAATACAGAACAAGCCAACAGCCCCTGCCCCAAAGACCAGAGATAACAGGTGCAGACGGACAGACTGGGAGTACAACGAAACAATATGACAGTATTGTTCAGCATGATAGGCACTGAACTCAGCACACCGGCTGCCTACCATTGTCAAGTATTTTGTAGCTGGGAAATGGGGATTTGCAGACATTAAAATTAACCCTCCTTCTTTGAGGATGCTCACAGGGTATCTCTTGGGCAGCTTGTCTCTAAGGCAAATCCTGTCATCCTAATTCAGGCAAAATCTACCATTGACTTCAACAAACTGAAGGGAATTCACAGGAAGTTTGCTTGAAAAAGGGCTACATTAAAACCTTAAGAAGGACCAATCTCAAAACCAATCCATTCCACTTTACTGGGAAAGGTGAACCAGCGCTAGGAATGTCTGATCAATCCAGGCCAATTTGCTTCTTGAATTCCCCAAACCAAACCAGCTCCTTGAGGAATGGTTTGAGAGAAGCAAGTTCTGTTCAGGAGATAAAGAGGGCACAGGACAGCTCCTTTAATGGCAGTGCCTCCTCCAGCTAAAAGGAACTGGACCTGATACAATGCTGAAGACGCACTGAAGCAGCTTTCTGTTAACAGCGTCTGTGCTATTCACACGGATCTTATTCTTAAGTAATGAAGCAAGCAAGCACAGACACCAGGATTTTGCTGCCTTGGTCAACTATTTGCAAAAGATTCTTTGCACAGCCCTGCCATCTGTTTGGTGTCATTTTTTCTCCTTTTCTCCCTCCCTGTGTTCGCATCTGCCCTAGCAGGATGGCTTCGGGTGACGAGAAGGTACCGCAACCAAACTGACCTCTTCACTTACCTCTGGGCTGAGGGGGAGCCCCGTAAATGCCATGATCCTGGAAGAGAAGAAGCGCAGAGAGCAAGAAGCCAGAGAAAATCCTGTCCATGGTTGCTCAGAAGCTGGAGGCAGAGTGACAGGCAAGAGGCTTGGGCCAGAGGTATTAACATGCGGCTCCTCAGAGAGGCAGCAGGCCAGCCTCTGACACGTGTGACATACCTGGGGGGAGGGCACGGTTGGGAGTGGGGAGGGAGAAAAAGAAGAAAACTTTGAATTACACGAAGGGTTTGCCCCGCCCCTGGGGCTTTCCACAAGGGGTTCATTGCTTGGGTAGGGGATGGGGAGTAAGAAAGGGGACCCGCTGCTGCCTGGAATGTGGAGAATCTGAGACCTGGACAGTGGGGCCAGTGAAACCAGGTTGGGGAAAGGGGTTAACCTGTCATTCACTGGCTTTAATCTGCACAGCCTGATGTTTGCTCCACTCAGTAAACAGCCTGCGGTGTATGGGGCTAGCATCCTTCCTGAGCCTGAGACTGGAGGGGGTGGGAGAGTGGGACAGGAACGAGGTCACACAAACCACCCCTTAGACATCCAGCTCGGCACATGAAACGCAGGCCTCGGGATTTAGGAAACATCTGCCTTGTGGTGGGCTCTGCCCCTCTCCCGCCACACACACGGGTTTTTAATAATCGGCAGGCAAAAATATCAGTCGGCTATGGTAGGAGTGGGGGAGCAGAGGGGAATGAAAGGCCTGGAATCAGCTTAGTGAGACACACCCAAAGTCATGTGAAACAGAAGGAGTTAATTTCAGGGGGAAATTGTTACATCCATTATAAAAATTGTACCCTTTGGGATACCGAAAAGAGAGCGAGAGAAAAGTAAACCAGGAGATATCAATAGCAAAGGATAGATAGATAGCTTAGTAAACCTAGATAAATAGATAGATTAGAATACTGTATGATTTATTGTTTTTAGCAGGGTGCACCGTTCTGCCCAGACCTAGACGAAGATACAGTGCCTGCCACAAGCGGCTGACCATCTAAACAGACAAATAAAACCAGTGATGCATTGAGTGAATAGGAATCAGATGTCTTCAGTATCTATAAAGCACTATGCAGATTTAGCAGGCTGTGTTAATACGTTAACAGTAAGTAGATACATTCATCACAAAGTAACATAACAATACTTCCATGTTGGCTGATAAATGCCTTTAGGCTGCAAGTGATCTGCCAATCTCATCTATCCACCCATCCAGTCATGTCCTTAAGCATTCGTTCATTTCACCTGCACTGTATGACCCCGAGCCTCAGCAAACCACCTTCAGATCCAGAGGAGGCCAATTCCGCCGCCCTTATGCTGAGTAGCTCTTTACTCCACAAGTGTGCCCCCCTCCCCCGCGAAATCAATGGGACATCACACAGAACAAGACGCTACTCAAGTGAGTCGTCAGCAAGGAAAGCACAATCTGGCCTTAGAAGAGCTGGCCAGAACATTTCAACGCCATCAACATCTTGATGAGAAATGGATAAACTCTCCAACAAAATTTTGCAGGCGGGAGCCCGGGCTCTGAGCTCGTCCCATCTCGGCAGGTTTTAGCCCCAGTCTGAACATCTGCGCTGCTATTTTTAGTCAGACTGCACAATCCCCGTGAGCCCAAGTCAGTTGGCCTATGCTCCAAAACTTGCTGCTTTGGGCTTTTTATTTTCAGTGTCGCCGTACCCCGGGGCCCCAAATCTGCTGCTCTTGCTCGTGGTGAGTAGCATCTTATTTCGCAGGTCACGCCATTGAGATAAATGAGTCCGACTCACGGAGGAATTGCTATTTAAGGTGAGCAAGAGTGGGAGAATTTGGCTGCAGGTTATCATGGGAAAACACACACACATATATGTATGCATGCACACACAAAGCATAGGTATTCCACACACACACAAATATACATCCACACAAATGCATTTATACACTCATATATACATTCACACACATACACCCACACAAACACATATATACACACTTGCAGACACACACATATAACTCCCCTACACACACACACATATATACACACACACATAACTACAAATAGTGTCAGGGAACAAAATGGAATTAAAAGATGTGGTTTTTGCTTCCACCCCCATTTTTATATATATAAAATATGGGTTTTTTTTCCCTTTTGCTCTGCTCGACACACAAAGACCTATTGGTGCAGACAGTATTGCTGGCCATGAATGGGGATCATTCAGATCCCTCCATAAATGAAGTCTCTATGGCCGTTCTTGCCGAAGAAAATATAAAGTTTCTCTGTGTCATTTTTCTGCTAATTAGCAAAGAAAGGTAAATACATTTCAGGTGAAACTTTTCACTCCGGAGGTCGGGGCACACACGCGACATTAAAGCTTTGAAAACAGGGGGAGGGCAGAGGCATTTTGGATACCCTACGTCTGCATTTATAGATCTTTAAAAGAAATGTTTATTTTTAAAATATGAACCATAATTTTTGCCTGGGCCTCAGAAAACTAAAACACTGGAGCCAATATTTCCAGAGGAAAATGTGCAGTTAGGGCTCTTCCCAAGGCCACTCACAACACAAACAGACAAACCATTAAAGGATTAAGCTGGCCCCATTCTGTAGGGCAGCTATTGTAGGCTTCATGTTCCCAGAAGCATAGAAGATTGTTCTCTCTCCCTCTCTCTCACACACACACACACACACACACTCTCTCTCTCTCTCTCTCTCTCCTCTTTACTGAAGAAGCACTTGTTTCAAGTACTAGATCCGGCTCATTCCTTCTATTTCTAAGGCGCTTTGAATCAAGGTACTACATCAGGATCAACCCTGCCCTCACTGCAGTCAACTGTTTAGAGCAAATAGCAAAGGTCATATGCATTAGCCCCTCTTTACCAAGGAAAGCAGAGTGTGAAGGTGGTGGGAAATGGCAAAGAGAAATACATTGCCCAGGGTCTCAGTCTTAGGGGTCCCTGTAGATCAGGGTTTCTCAAACAGGGGTTGCCGCTTGTGTAGGGAAAGCCCCTGGCGGGCCGGGCCGGTGTGTTTACCTGCCCCATCCGCAGGTCCAGCCGATCGCGGCTCCCACTAGCCGCAGATCACTGCTCTGGGCCAATGGGAGCTGCTGGAAGCAGCGCGGGCTGGGGGACTTGCGAGGTGGGGTGGGGAGCTTCCCATAAACATCTGCAAGGCCACCTCATTCTCCAGCTTCCAATCCCTCCTTAAAACTCTCCGTTGCCGCGATGCCTATAAAAAAACTTGTCAACGGTCAGGCCTGCGGTGGTCTGAGACGACAGCCGACCATGCAGACTCTTGTTTCGTTGTACTTCGCTGCCTGTTTGCATCCACTGTCTCTTCCCTTATACTTAGATGGTCGGCTCTCTTGGGCAGGGGCTGTTTCGTTCTGTGCTTAAACAGCGCCTAGCACAGCGTGATCCTGGTCCGTGGCTAAGACTCCTAGGTGCCGCAGTAATAAAAATAATAAGAAGAATGAAAAGTTCCTCGAAAGGCTGTGGAACCCAGGCATGTCCATAGCCAGCAATCCCACATGCTGCAGAATCGCTGTCACGATTTCTTCTCACAAGTGAACGGGAGACTGAATTAGAATGAGCTTCACGGGGCAGAGTAGCCCAAAGCCTAGGGCATTAGCTTGGGGGGGTGTCAAGAAACCTGGATTTTATTCACTCATTCATTGCACCCGTTTCCCCATCTGCGCCATGGGAATAACAATACTTCCCCTTCCTTGGTAAAGCACTTGGAGATTTGTTGATGGAAAACACTGCACAAGAGCTTTGTAAGTATGATCATTATTAGTTCGTTTACACGGTTCTGTTTCTGATCTGCTCCCGTTTCCTTCAGCCATCCAATTCCCTTGAGACGCGCCAATGAATCCAGTTTTTCCAGTCATCTAAATCTGCTCTGCTGTAGTTTGAACCCGTTGCCTCTTGTCCTGCCCTCTGTGGCAAGAGAGAAGAACATTCCTCCATCTTTTTTATGGCAGCCTTTCAAGTATTTGAAGACTGCTGTCCTGTCCCCTGTTAATCTGCCCTATTCCAAATTAAACATACCCAGTTCCTTCAGCCTTTGCTCATATCTGACTTGTATTCCATCCCTTTGATCATCTTTGTCACTCCCCTCTGGATCCTTTCCAGTTTCTCTACATCCTTCCTATACTTTGGTGACCAAAATTGGACACAGTACTCCTGCTGAGGCCGAGTGACTCATAGACTCATAGACTTTAAGGTCAGAAGGGACCATTATGATCATCTAGTCTGACCTCCTGCACAATGCAGGCCACAGAATCTCACCCACCCACACCTGTAACAAACCCCTAACCTATGTCTGAGTTATTGAAGTCCTCAAATTGTGGTTTGAAGACCTCAAGCTGCAGAGAATCCTCCAGCAAGTGACCCGTGCCCCATGCTGCAGAGGAAGGCAAAAAACCTCCAGGGCCTCTGCCAATCTGCCCTGGAGGAAAATTCCTTCCCGACCCCAACTATGGCAATCAGCTAAACCCTGAGCATGTGGGCAAGACTCACCAGCCAGACACCCAGGAAAGAATTCTCTGTAGTAACTCAGATCCCACCCCATCTAACATCCCATCACAGACCACTGGGCATACTTACCTGCTGATAATCAAAGATCAATTGCCAAAATTAGGCTATCCAAAATTGGACACAGTATTCCAGCTGAGGCCAAGTGACTCATAGACTCATAGACTTTAAGGTCAGAAGGGACCATTATGATCATCTAGTCTGATGATCCAAAGCATTGGCAAAACCTCTTCCCCTGCAGCTTTGTGTCATCATACCATCCCCTCCATAAACTTATCAAGCTTAGTCTTGAAGCCAAATATGTCTTTTGCCCCCACTACTCCCCTTGGAAGGCAGTTCCAGAACTTCACTCCTCTAATGGTTAGAAACCTTAGTCTAATTTCAAGTCTAAACGTCCTAGTGTCCAGTTTATATCCATTTGTTCTTGTGTCCACATTGGTACTAAGCTTAAATAATTCCTCTCCCTCCCTAATATTAATCCCTCTGGGTGGTACTATCACCTCCTCTAACTTTCATGCTATGCCATTGTTTCTTGCAGCAGCAGCATCGCATTGCTGACTCATGTTGAGGTTGTGATCCACCACAACTCCCAGATCCTTCTCAGCAGTGCTGCTGCCAAGCCAGTTTTTCCCCATTCTGTATTTGTGCATTTGGATTTTCTTCCCTAAGTGTAGCACCTTACATTTGTCTCTGTTGAATTTCATTTTGTTGGCTATAGCCCAGTTCTCCAATTTATCAAGATCCATCTGAATTTTAGCTCTATCCTCCAAAGCATTGGCAAACCCTCTTCCCCTGCAGCTTTGTGTCATCTACAGACTTGATCAGTGTGCTCTCTATTCCTACATCCAGGTCACTAATAAAGACGTTAAACATTACCAGACCCAGAACAGATCCCTGTGGAACCCCCCTTGAGACCTCCCTCCAATCTGACATCATTCTATTAATAGTTACTCTTTGTTTGCAGTTGTTTAACCAATTATGTATCCATTAATGGCAGTTCTGCTGAGCCTGCATTTCTCCAGTTTACTATGTCAAAAGTCTTGCTGAAGTCCAGGTATATTATGTCCACCACATTCCCCCTATCCACAAACCAGTTACCCTGTCACAGAAGGAAATCGAGCTGTTTTGGCATGATTTGTTCTCAGTGAATCCATGCTGGGTGCTAGGGATCACCCCTTTATCCTTCAGGTATTTGCAAATGGAATATTCTATACATTGATCTAGTACCTTCCCAGATATCAAAGTCAGTCTGACTGGTTTAGAGTTTCCTGGGTCCTCCTTTTTACCCTTTTTAAGGATGGGCACCACGTTAGCCCTTCTCCAGTCTTCCGGGACCTCTCCTCTCATCCATGAGTTTGCCAATATTATTGCCAGTGGCGCTGAGATTTCTTCCGCAAAATCCTTCTGTACACGCAGGTGAATTGCATCAGACCCCGCTGATTTGAAAATGACAAAGTCAAAATAAAACATTTTTACCTTATTGAAATGAAACATTTAGACATTACTGCAATGAGATGATTTGACATCATTGACGTGAAACATTTTGACATAGTTGAAACACAATGGTTTGATGGTCTCAAATCAATTTTTTTTCAAGGTCTATTTAGCTGGAAATTAAGAAAATTTAGCTTTTCATTCTGGTTCAGAACAAATATCTGTTTTCAAAAAGCTGGAATTTTCCATAAAATGGACATTTCTGATTTCCATCCAGCTCTAGCTGTGAGGCATTGAACATTTTATTACACTTTTAAGCAAAGAAAATCTTGTTTTCCCATTCTCCACAGACCCTGACTCTTCAAGATTAAGACATCTCCGTCACCTTTCTGAAATGTGCACACAAATACATGATGTAGGCTTAGCACTGTTACCATTTATGTTATTTTTCTTTTACAGTAAATGTAAAAGCACCAAGATATTTTTTTACTTCAAATAAGGGATCACCATCAAGCAGAAAAAGTTGAGAAGCGCTGGCTTAAGCTGTAGGTTTTTGGATCCAAACTTCCCCAATGTTTAGGGAACTGTCCCCTCAGAGCTAGATTTTACACATGGCTGCCTGTGTTCTGAGTCCTCAAACGTAAATACTTTCTAGGAGGAATCCAGAGATGTGGCTAAAGTCATGTTAATTGACCACCTAAGTCGTGGAGTAAAGGAGAAGGCTCCGGTTGGGAAAGCCAGCCAAACACTGAGTAGTTTACTGTTGATTTTTATTTTAGTCAAAATAAATATGGTTCCTCTGGTAAACATAACTTTCTTCCCCGCAAGCCACCAGAAAAACGTGACGGTTTTAGCAAAATACCTTAGCACTCTTTTAACAGTTAAATTAAAAAAAAAGGCTTCCTTTGATGTTCCCATTTCAGTGTTACTGAGCTTGACTCAGCCTCAAAAATACACGGAGAAATGTTGTGTCCCATGCTTCCATTTACCCAAAGTCAAATTCCAATGTTTTCTCCCCGTTTCACTGCTGGTTTAAAGGGAGTGGAGGAGCCACTTTTAGTCCAGTTGTTTATCAGGGAGAATGTTTATTGTCAAACCACTTTCCTGAGGAAATTAATACTGTCTTTGGCAGGGTGGGCTCGATAAGGCTTAAACAAACAATGGGAAAGGCAGGAAGCTGGGGAGAAATGTATGGCCTTAAATACAGACCTTTTGAATAACTTTTACCACCAAAACAGTGAGTGAACGTTTATTTTTTATGCTTTAAATAGCTGGTAAATATTACTGAGCTCTGATGCTATAAATGGGAAATGCTTTTTACAGCTAACTACTGTTTATGTATTTTATAGGTCACGCTCATTTCAAAGGGATCAATTTTTAATTACCAGAATTGCTGTACATCCTCAGTTTAACCACATCCCCACCAGGGGGTTAGGAATCAACAGGACACCTGGGTTCTGTTCCTGGCAGTGCCACTGACCTACTCTATGACTTTGGGAGGTCACTTCCTCTCTTTGGGCCTCAGTTTCCCCATCTGTGAATTGGCAATGGCAACACTTGCCTGTCTATTTTAAGAGGTTAATTAAGGCCACCACCTGCTCTGTAGGTGCACAGACGACCTTGGATTTTGTGAACTTGGTACAGGTTCATTGCACAGAGAAGGCAGGATTGAGGACAGCTGTTCCGGATGGTCATATCCTCTCTGCACTTTGGCGGTCTGGGGAGGAATGAGGCTGGCTTCTGGGGGTCGACCCATGACTATACAGATCCATAGGTCACCTGCCCCCACCAATGGAGGGGATGGTCTGCATGGGGTACTGCCACAGAGAGGCTCTGCTGTTGCTGGATGGCGTCTGCTGAGGATGCTGCCTCCTTAGCCCCCAAGAAGCTAGGATGACAGGAGCTATATAAGGACAAAGGAGTTGACATAATTCATAAGAGTTAACATGCTGCCACAGACATGGTAGCTCACCTCCAAACTGAGTGCAGGAAAATGCCCCATTGTATGTATGCCCTTTAACTTGCATTGGGGTATTATGATTATTTTAATTAATGAATTAATTATATGCTCTCATTCCTTATGACACATGTGGCAGCCCAGGTCCACCTCCATCTGTCTAATATGCCACATTTCTTGCTCCGTTAGTCTGTTTCCAGGACGGCAGCATACGTCTCAGTGGTTTTCTTATATGTCATCTGTTGTCTCCCTCTCTTCTGTTTTCCACCAGCTGGCATCCCGTCCAGGGCTTGTCTAGGAAGACAGTTTTCGGACATCCATACAACATGTCCAAACACACCAGCCTTCTTTATCAAATCGTTGTCTCTACAGTCTGCTGACCAGTCCTTTGTAACACATCAGCACTAGATACTTTATCCCACCAGCAGACACAAAGGTTTCTTCGCAAGCATCTCCGATGAAATCTATTGTTTCCTTTGTGAGTTCCTAGCATTTGCCAAGACTCAGAAGCCTATAACAATGTGAGTATCACAATGGTATTGTCTGACTTTATCTTGGTTCTTGTGTGCATGTCCTACTTTTCCAGAGATTTGTCAGTCTCAAGAAGGTTCCACTTGCCTCCCAATTCTTGCTTCCACCTTCTTTTTGAGTTGGTCATTGGCACAAATTATGCTTCCATGATACACAAACTTTAGCCATGCCGTATTCTTCCCTGGCAATCACATATGCACCTTCATTGCTGACTCTTCTTTCAACAGTCATGACCTTCATTTTCTTCTCACTGATTCTTAACTCTAGTTTTGCACCCTGACGTTTGATCTTGATACTGGTGTTTTTCATAGCTTGATCATCTGTGTCCAACAGAACAATGTAATCATAGAATCATAGAATCTCAGGGTTGGAAGGGACCTCAGGAGGTCATCTAGTCCAACCCCCTGCTCAAAGCAGGACCAAACCCAACTAAATCATCCCAGCCAGGGCTTTGTCAAGCCTGACCTTAAAAACCTCTAAGGAAGGAGATTCCACCACCTCCCTAGGTAACCCATTCCAGTTCTTCACCACCCTACTAGTGAAAAAGTTTTTCCTAATGTCCAACCTAAACCTCCTACTCTGCAACTTGAGACCATTACTCCTTGTTCTGTCATCTTCTACCACTGAGAACAGTCTAGATCCATTCTCTTTGGAACCCCCTTTCAGGTAGTTGAAAGCAGCTATCAAATCCCCCCTCATTCTTCTCTTCTGCAGGCTAAACACATAATCTGCACAGTCCATAACTTGATGTTTTCTTCTATTCCATATCCCTTTATCTTCCTTTGGTGTTGCTTTTTGCATCACATAATCTATTAGAATTCAGAAAAGAAGAGGTGATAAAATGCATCCTTGTCGCACTCCAGTGACAATATCAAATCTGTCAGTCTCTCCACTTTCTGTCATTACACAGCATTTTGAACCTTCATACAGCATCTTAGCTAGCGACACTGTCTATTTCGGAAGACCCTGTTGTCACAAGATCTTCCCTAGAGCCTCTCTGTGAATGCAGCTGAAAGCTTTGGTAAAATCTATAAAGTTCAAGACAAATCTTCACTGGCAAGCAAGCCCTTTCTCAGTCGTTCATCTCAGTGTAAAGAGGTGATCTATACACAGTTTTTTCAAACTACAGGCTGCTTGCTCGGCCTGTGGTTTTTCATCTATAACCAGCTTGATTCTGTTCAGTAGTACACTGCAGAACACTTTTCTGGGTATGGAAAAGTGAAGTTATGCCTTGACATTGTCACACATGAGCTAGTTTCCTTACTTTGGTAATTTACAGATCACATCTTTCTTCCACTCCTCTGGGCAGAATTCCTTCTCCCGGACTATATTACAAAGTTGACATATTCATGTACTATCACCTCTTCCCCGGCATTAAGCCTTTTAGCAGCGATCTTATCTTGACAAGGTACTTTGCCATTTTTAACCACTTAAATTTCTTCCTCTATTTCTGCTTCTGAAATGCCGATCAGGGAGACATGTACTTCTACACTTTCTTCTTCACGTCCATCGACTGGAGCTGTTGGCTCTGGTTGGTTGCGGGTGTCATTAAGATGTTCAGCCCTCGCTCCTTGTTCTGCTTCTGTTGTTAACAATCTTCCATCTTTAGTTTTTATGATACCACTGTGACTCTGGAACGGCGATGACAAATGCTTACACACCCTGGAACGGCTTCTTCAAGTCACTCCTCACTTCTCTGGCTTCTTTCACGTTTTTTGTCAAGCCAGGGGCTGTTATTTTTCCAACACAACTTTTTTATCTTCCTCTACATACTCCTGTAGCAGGATCCATTGTTCTTGTCTCACCTGTGCTTGCCTCCTTTTTAAGGCTTTTCGTTCTTCAATCGGTTTCCGTGTGCGTGGCTGTATCCACTCTTGTTTCTTTGGTCCTGTTGGTTCTAGTGAAGATGGAGCAGTTTCTCAGTGGACATCGCTAAAGTGAGCCCATTGTTCCTCTACGTTGTCATTCATTACCCACTAGCAGAAATTGTTGCAACATTTGTGTCTAGGCAAATTCTGGCAATGAGGACCATAGAAATCCCATAGATGGCTACATATGAGGTCTGCAAAGACAGGGGCCAGGTTATCCTTTCCCCACCTCTCCTCCCCTGCGGCTGGAAGCAGCTCCCGTCCCTTCTCTCCCGCAGTGCTGAAAGGATGCTGCTGGGCACATTCTGGTGTGAACCCTGGCAGAAATATGGGGAGGGAGGGCATGTGACCCTTTGACCCCCACCC
This sequence comes from Mauremys reevesii, assembly GCF_016161935.1. Classification (NCBI taxonomy): domain Eukaryota; kingdom Metazoa; phylum Chordata; order Testudines; family Geoemydidae; genus Mauremys; species Mauremys reevesii. The sequence continues at coordinate 10,125,405 of NC_052645.1, read as the reverse complement.
TCCATGTGTTGCCTTTGGAAAGACGCTGCACCAGGTACAAGGAGAGGTGGGTCCATCCTGGGGGCCCAGCCAGGCATACAGGGCAGAGAGTGTCGGGCAGGGAGGGTCAGGTCAGTCGGTCACACTCACCTCCCTTGAGAGAGAGGCGTACGGGAGTGTGTGCATGTCACCTCTCCCCGTGGGGGTGGGGTGTTACTTCTCTCGGTGTGAACCCTAAAGCCTTAAAGATAAGAAGATAAATAAAAATAATCCAACTACGCAGGCTTTCTTTTTAACATGGGCTTAGCCAACTGGATGTTAATTTGAATGTTTGCACTGCATAGTTCTGATTTGGTGCCATTGAACTCGTATTGAGTGATTTTACTGGTGGCCCGTATTCAGCAGAGGGATATATAGTCACCCCAACTACTGGGACTGGCTGCAGGGTGAAGGTAGAACCCTTGTTTGTATTGATTTAGGTGTAACTAGTAATAAAGGCTCTAAGTGCCCTGACACGTCATTAATAACACCCTAAAACCCCAGCAGCATTAACTCATTATGTCAGCAGGAATCAGAAGCCAGAAACTCCACCTTTCAGCTGCTGGGAAACCCACCCTCAGCCTTCTTCAAAGCCCAGGTGAACAGATGGGTTCAGGACAGCTCAGCCCTTCTCGCAGAGCAGACGCTATTGCTTGGGATTTTAAAAAATGCTTGATTTCCTGTTTTATTTAGTATTAATATTATTATTAGTACCATGGTTATGTCTGTTCTATTGTGAGGCCGTTCTCAATCCACAGGCCATGCAGCCAATCCCTCAAACTCTGGCAGGCCAGTGCTCCCTGACATTTACAAGCCTGTGTGTTCTCCTCTCCTCCCCATCTGTTACAGCTGAACGACAGCCCTTCCACCGTCGTCTGGGCCCTCCATGCCTGTGGGGGTAGCCTAAGATGATGAGGATAAAGGTTTAGGAGCCTGATCCTGTAAGGTGCTGAGCCCCTTGTTGGGAACTGAGGGTGCACAGCACCTCCAGGAGTCACTCATGGCCTTCCCAGACTCAGCGCTGGATTCCCAAATACACTTCGATGCCCAAGGCCGTTTTAGACACCTCTGTGATCCACAAAACTCCTGCTCAGCTGCTGCCAAACCGTGTAGGTGCCTCAACTCACTTGGTGCCTCAATTTTCAGGGTAAAAATTCCCTCTTTCTCCCTCAGGGCATGCACACTGGTGTCTCCCTCGAGGCGCCTGGAGGTCTGTCTCTCACCCCAGCCCCAGAGTGAGCCAGCCATCAAGGGAAGATGGGCAGAGGAGCCCCTGTTTCCTGTGTCGGGCCCGATCCAGCAGGCGTGCTCAGAGGATGCCTAACTCCACACAAAACTGAGCAGCAGGGGAGGATGCAGTGGTTTGCCTTACAATCTTTACCCAGTGGTTGTGGTTCCCATGCAAGCTATGAAAGACCCCCCTCCCCCCGCCAGTTCAAGTCAGTCCAGGGGACAATTTTTATAGCTGGGGTGCTGACCGCCATTGAACCAAACCGTAAAGCCTGTTTATAACAGAATCTATTTCAAGCCAGGCGGTGAGGCAGCACCCCCAGCACCCCTCACTCCAGCACATATGCAAGTCACCCCTCTTCCTGAGGGGAAGAAAGGATTGCAGTGGAGATCTTCCACTTCTCAAGAGAGTGCCACAGGACCATAGAGTGTCTCGCACTTTTTCTCTGGCCTAATTACCATTCGATTAAAGTGTAACAGCTTCAACCAGAGAGACTGAGGGAGAGCTGGGTCAGAATCTGTCATAGCTCAGAGGTTAGCACGCTCGCCTGAGAGAGAGTAGAGCTGTGTTCAAATCCTACCGCCGTCTCAAACAGACAGGGGGTTAGAACTGGGGTCTCCTCACCCCAGGTGGGTGCCCTGACCCCAGAGCTAAAAGTTACCAGGGAGGCCTCCGATGCCTTCTCATCAGTGTGTGTGAAGCTGGGCAGGTGCCTGGCTCCGTTTGGCAAGGCTTAGCTGTCTAAGCCACCTGACTCTAAGAGTGGGGTTCCCGTTTGCAGGCCTGCAGCCTGGATTTTGGAGCTGAACCCTATGAGCGGGGGGGGAGGGGCGCTTCGCACACACCCCTGTCATCAGCATCTCCTGTTGGCTAGGAAGGGATAATGATACTTCATTTCACCCAGGCTTCAGCTCTCCCATCTCTCTTCCTTTACATAAGAGAAAGCCCTTATGAAACCCGATAAAACAGCAGGTTCCCAACCTGCAGTTCCGTAAGCAAAGTGCTGCTTTTGTTGAACTGAGCCATCTCTTTACAAAAATCCCCATTTTGCCAGTGGAGAACTGAGACCCAGGGCGATTAAATGATTTGCTGCAAGTCATACAGAGAGACTGTGGGAGCGTCAAGCACTGAACTTAGCTCTCCCAAGCTCTAGTGTAGCCTGCTTATGAAATTGATTGATTTTCCTTTGTTTAACAGAAGAATCTCATGCCCTATCAGCTAAACCACCCTCTGCACTGGAGAACTGCGGCGCGGTCTTCTTTTCTTTCGGAAACAAAATGTGTGAACGTACCAGCTTAAGAGTGATGTGCTTTTCTCTGAGCTGCATTCTCGCTGCCTGTTGAAGGCAGTGAGTTCAGAAATAGATCAGCAGTGAACAACAGAACAACAGTAGCACGCTAAAAAGACCCTTTTATCAGACTCAAATACAGCACTGAGGGCACCATAGTGTGACTCATTAACAGCCTCACGGCAGCTCACATTTAGTTTGTGTTGGCCAACTCATCTAACATTTCACAAAAACCAAAATCATTTCCTGTCTAGCACCCAGCCCCTGCCCTGGCTGGAAATGCACAAGAAATCTATGCATTTTATCAGATTTCGTGGCTCTTTTGAGGCAGGCTCTCATGAGAGGCTATTTTCAGTTCTGGATATAAATTACTATTCAAAGCAGAGCCACCGTCTGGCTTCCTAAAACCCACCAAACATCAGGTCCATTTATAAAGTCAGGTGCTCCGGTCTGGGCCTGAACATTTGAATCCTCTTAGGCTGTGCAACAAGATCCATCTCTGCGTGCATGGTACGGCCAGCAGATTTGAACAGCTTTATTGTGGCAGATAATTAAGCCAAGAGGTAAATGAAAAGTCGGGAGCACAATTAGTGGTGATTTAATTTAAGGTAGGAGATTGCACCATTTAAATTTTGGACACATGGGAACATGCTCCTGTGGAAGAATGATTAATAGATTCCAAGGCCAGAAGGGACCATCGTGATGATTTGGTCTGATCCCCTGAATAGCACAGCCCAGAGACCTGCCCCAGAATGATTCCAAGCAGGGCACATCTTTTAGAAGAACATCCAGGGGCAAAGATGCTCCAAACTTGGAGTGTTGTGATGCATCATCTAACCCTGAATTCAGTGCCAGAATATGATGATGGTGGTCACTTTAGGGCTAGATTGCACCTTTAGGTGCAGCCCGGAGCCTGGGACAATGTATAAGCTGCATCACCCTCAGAGTAGTCCTGGGAGGCATTGTGCTTCAGAGACACCATTCTGGGTCACAGCTCCTCCCAGGGGCCTATATCAGCAGTAAATGACTACTCGCCCCACACCAGCTCAGCATGTTAGGAAGGCACATTGCACAGGTAAGGCACAAAGATTGCCACATGCCTGGGGCCCACAAGGGGGGAAGGAAGATCCTTAGCATATGTGCCAAGTTACACTTAGAGATTATCATAGAATCATAAAATATCAGGGTTGGAAGGGACCTCAGGAGGTCATCTAGTCCAACCCTCTGCTCAAAGCAGGACCATCAGGTCTAAAACAAATAAAAGGAAGTTCTTCTTCACGCAGCGCACAGTCAACTTGTGGAACTCCTTACCTGAGGAGGTTGTGAAGGCTAGGACTATAACAGTGTTTAAAAGAGAACTGGATAAATTCATGGTGGTTATGTCCGTAAATGGCTATTAGCCAGAATGGGTAAGGAATGGTGTCCCTAGCCTTTGTTTGTCAGAGGATGGAGATGGATGGCAGGAGAGAGATCACTTGATCATTGCCTGTTAGGTTCACTCCCTCTGGGGCATCTGGCATTGGCCACTGTCAGTAGACAGATACTGGGCTAGATGGACCTTTGGTCTGACCCAGTACGGCCGTTCTTATGTTCTTATGACCAATTCCCAACTAAATCATCCTAGCCAGGGCTTTGTCAAGCCTGATCTTAAAAACCTCTAAGGAAGGAGATTCCACCACCTCCCTAGGGAACCCATTCCAGTGCTTCACCACCCTCCTAGTGAAAAAGTTTTTCCTAATATCCAACCTAGACCTCCCCCACTGCAACTTGAGACCTTTACTCCTTGTTTTGTCATCAGGTACCACTGAGAACAGTCTAGATCCATCCTCTTTGGAACCCCCTTTCAGATAGTTGAAAGCAGCTATCAAATCCCCCTTCATTCTTCTCTTCTGCAGACTAAACAATCCCAGTTCCCTCAGCCTCTCCTCATAAGTCATGTGCTCCATCCCTCTAATCATTTCTGTCGCCCTCCGCTGGACTCTCTCCAATTTTTCCACATCCTTCTTATAGCGTGTGGCCCAAAACTGGACACAGTACTCCAGATGATGGCTCACTAATGCCGAATAGAGGGGAATGAGCACATCTCTCGATCTGCTGGCAATGCCCCTACTTATACAGCCCAAAATGCCATTAGCCTTCTTGGTAACAAGGGCACACTGCTGACTCATATCCAGCTTCTCGTTAACTTGACATATTAGACTGTAAGACCTTCAACTCCTAATAGCCTTCGTTTAGTTAGCCGAAGTCCCAACCAGGGCCCATTTCCCAAAGTATTCACTGAGTCTCAGTGTTTTGAGCCTGTCCCATCCCCGTCCCCATGTCAGTCCACTGCACAAAGACCCCTTGAGTCCCAGCTGCTACAGAATAGGGTTTTATTTCTCAGCTGCCCTGATGTTGGCTCCAGACTGGAGGACTGTTTACCTTCCTGGTGATTACCGGTATTTACCTTCCTGGCATGGGAGTGGCTGCCAGCTTTGCTGTTGTTGTGCTGGTTTGTCTTTACGAATGCAGGAAAAAACAAATGATTAAACCAGGATGCCTGGTGTTTCTTGCCAGCTTTAGCTACAGGGTGTGAGTGCAAGAGGACCCATCGCAAAAAGGGGTCAGATCAGCTGGCATGGAGGGGAACGTACATTTAGATGGGGAATTCTATTATTTGTTTTACTTTAACCACTAGATTCCTGACCTCAGACCAGGGCGCCATTGTGCTAGGAGCTGTACAAACATATGATAGGAGACAATCCCTGTCCTAAAGCACTTATAATATGAACAGGCCAAAGAAGTATTATTAGCTCCATTGGACAGATTGGAATGATGCGTAGGGAGATAGTTTCACCCCAGTCTATACTAGAACTGGGAGCTGTACTCCAATTTCTAGCTTCTGGCCCAGGCCAGGGGCTTAACCATGATCCCAGCCTGCCCCATAAATATTGCACTGGTGAAAACATAGAGGACCAACACTTATTAGCTGTATTCCACTTTTGCTTTGGCAGAGGTCCAGTTGTAGCCAATGGGAGTTTGTGCCTGTGCGAGGCCAGAGTGAAATGTGAGCATGGCCTTCAGGACGCAGCCCATGTACTGTAGACGATAGCGGGAGGGTTATTACAGGATCAGTTATGTGGCAGCCAACAAGCAGGCAGTTCCCCAGAAAGAAATGAAAGGGACATCCAGCAGCTTCATGGAACGGTGACACCCTCCACTGGGGGCACGGCCTAGCAACGGGTCATGTCGTGACGGTAGTTATGGGTCTCCAGGCGAGGTGCACAGAGCACTCTGTGTAATGTTGTCAAAAGCCCTTAAGTGACAGGTGCCTAAACCACTTATGGCCAGATTGTCAAAGGGATTTAGGCACCTGCCCATGTAGATAGGCATCTAGTAGGATTGTCAAAAGCCCTTAAGCAGCTTAGGTGCCCAACTCCCCTTTCAATCACCACTCAGGCGCTTTTTCCAATTGCGGTAGGTGCTGAGCTGCAGCATTAGGTGCCTAAAGCCCTTCGACACTCTGGCCCTTAGGCGCTGCAGGATATTTTACTCTACGTCAACAGTGGTGTTAACCTGCAGCCACTTCAGCAAAGGAACAAAGTGGTGTTATCCCCTTGGACAGATGGGGAAACTTGAGGCCCAGAAAGTCCATCGTACGGTGCACTCCCTAGCAGACCTGCTTAATTTTTTAACCCTCTGATGGGAAGACAGTTTAGTTTTGCTGCTTACGGCCAATAATAGAGCAAACCAAACCTACTGGAGTCAGCCGTGGGGTTTAAGTACTAGACCGTTTGCACTGATGGAAGCTCTTTGGAGCAAGGACTGTCTTTTGGGGCTGTGTTTGCAAAGCACAGTGAGGTCCTGGGACTGCTAGTGGCTACTGTAATACACATAATACACACTCATAATAGTGCTCGAGCTAAAGGACCTGCTCTCCCAATGCACAGCTGCAATATTGTCCATCGCCTTTTCTGCACACTAGCCCCTCCTCAGGCAGGACAAAGACCCATCTCCCAGCCTAGGTACGATGGGTATAAGTCTCTTTCCCTGTATGTGTATAGAGCAGGGGCTCGCAACCTGTCCAGCCGACTGCACCCCTTTCAGGAGTCTGATTTGTCTTGCGTACCCCCGAGTTTCACCTCCCTTAAAAACTACTTGCTTACAAAGTGAGACATAGAAATACGAAAGTGTCACAGCCACACTATAACTGAAAAACTGCAGTCTTTCTCAATTTGACCATATAATTATCAAATAAATCAATTGGACTATAAACATTGTATCAAGTATCAGAGGGGTAGCCGTGTTCGTCTGTAGCCACAAAAACGATGAGGAGTCCTGCATCTGAAGATGTGAGTTTTTTACCCATGAAAGCTTATGTCCAAATAAATCTGTTAGACTTTAGACTCCTCATTGTTTTTATAAATATTGTACTTACATTTTAGGGTATAGTTTATAGAGCAGTGTAAACAAGTCATTGTCTGGATGAAATTTTAGTTTGTACTGACTTTTTATGTAGCCTGTTGTAAACTAGGCAGATCTCTAGATGAGCTGATGGACGCCCTGTAAGAGCTCTGTGTATCCCCAGGGGCACACATACCCCTGGCTGAGACCCAATCGTATAAGGCACTATCAGCTAGCCTGAACCTGCTCTGTTCTCCCACCTTGCCCTGAATATTAAGTCTGATATTTTGAAGCATTATCTCATGTTTGTTGCTTTCCTCTGAGCGCCTTCCTGTTTGTCTTTGGTAGTTGCAGACTGATTCGTTAGCGAGCCTTTTCGATCCAGGAGACCAGGCCAATTCCCTGATACAGAAAACAGCATACGCCTCATGCCAATCATTCAGTCACTGCCAGTTCAAATAGACATCTGCTGAAGGAACGCTTTCAGCCACACTGGCATCTAGTTTTCAGGGGAGGGCATGAACAAGCAGCAATCCACCTGCAGATTGCTAGGAGAGCCAGAACCTCCCCTCTGCTGAGTTCTAGGACTAAATTCTGCTTTCAGACACGTGTGCAGCTGGTTGAATTTGACTCATAAATTTGGGGTTTTGTCATTTAAATTCAATGAGATTTGCTCACCTAAGGTGCTTCGAAAATCCCACCCTGCAAAGTTCCCCTGGGATGTTTGAGCCAAGCTGGGTTTGTTCCATCTCATGCATCCTCACCAGTGATGAGCTCTGTGGGACAAACTGGGCCCCTACCAACATATGGGCAACCCCATTGTCTGTAGCTGATGCCTTGATGATGTTATTAGCAATAGTATTAAAATATCGCTGTAGCAGGGTGGTCCCCTGCTCCTGCTCTGAAGGGTTTAAAACAGCCCTGGGGAAGGTTGTGGCTGGGAGCTGCTAAGCTGGGCTGATTGGGAAGTAGCTGCAGCTGGGCCACACCCCAATCAGGCCACAGCTGGCCTGTATAAAGAGGCTGGGAGCCAGGTACAAACAGTCTCTCTCTCGTTATAAAGGGAGATGGGCCTGGCTGCAGGGAGCTGGACACAGGGTACCTGAGTGGAGCAGGGCTGGGGAAAGGCAGAGGAGCTGGGGAGCTCCAGCCTGGAAAGCCCCAGGCTGCGGCCTAGCATTGGGCTAACAGGTACTGGGAGTTGCAGGGGGCAGCCCAGGGGTAGGCACAGGCAGCAGGTCCAGACCCTCCTTGCCAGTGATGAATAGGCTGATACTGCAGCCTGCCCCAGGGCGTGGGGCTAGACAGTGACTGGCAGTAGCCATATACTGAGGTGAGGTGGGGATAGAGGGTGGGGGTTCTCTGAGGAGGGGAGACCCTGAGAGAAAGGGGTTACTGCCAGGGGGCAGCACCCCATGTAAAAGGGCACTGGGTCCGGGAGGGACACGGGGGCCAGAGGACAGGTGGATCACCAGCCTGCAGAGGGCGCTCCAGAGCTGAATCGAGCTAATTCCCAGAAGACACCAGCAGGAGGTGCCGCGGGGGTGAGTCCACTCATCTACAATCGCCTAGAAGATCGGGGCTCCCTCGGGCTAGATGCTGTACAAACACATAGCAAGAGACAGTCCCTGCCGCAAAGAGCTTGAAATCTCAATAGCTGAGAAAGACAAAAGCTGGGGAGGGAAGGGAAGCTGCAGTGACTCTTGCCCCCGGTCACACAGCCGCAGAGCCGGTTGGGAATCTTTTGACTCTACGTTCCCCATGGAAACGCACAGATGAGATGAGCGCGGTTTGTAGTGTCACTCGTACAGCTGGGCAAATGGTTGATTTTTTTTTTAGTGTGCTGGGGAAAAGGTGCAGGTCAAAGCAATCTAGACTGTCCGGTGAATTGAAGAAATCCATTTTGTGTTTGGATTGGGGATTCCAGCCTGGGTCTCCCGAACCCCCAGACTAAAGATTGTATGGGGGACAGGAGGGGAAGAAAGCAGCACCCCGACCACTTCTTCTTCCTCCTCTGCCTGATTCGGGAATGGTCAAAACTATTTGTGTCAAACTTGCACATAGTGTTGGGTCACCCAACACTCCATTTTTCAGAGAAATAAACTATACGTTTATTCACCCAGGTCTAGCTACTTTATTCCTTTATTACTTGCTTGTGGTCCTACTTGCAAACATGATTAGCTATAAATGGAATCTTATTACCTGGGGAATCGTCTCTCTATATTTTGCTGACTTGAGGGGGAAAATCAAATTGTAACTAATTTTTACTCCCCTTAGCTCTGCAGAGCTAACACTGCTCTGGGAGTACAAGCAAGAGTCTATTTCCCTTTTGTGCATCATCAGCAGCACTGGGTAATACATTCTGGTCAGTTTCTTCATCTGCAATTTTAATTGATTGCTAAAGTGTAACTAAAAGCACAATTTGGCTGGCCGGATCTTTATCCCTGGAAATGATGGGCAGGAAGGAAAGAATCCAGCTAGACTCTCAGATTGTATAGATGTAGTAAGCCTGAGTGGCCTCCCTCTGACCAGGAATGGGAGGGAGCATTTGACGCCCTCTGGAGGGCGGAGCCTAGATCGCCCCGCCCCCCTCATTGGAAGTACCGGGGCGGGGCCGGAAGTATAAAAGGCCGGCCCAGCAGCTCAGTTGGGGGAGAGCCTACAATGGACGAGGATGCTCGGCCTGTTCTCCAAAGGCCCCGAGAGGAACCTGCGCCTGGCTGTTCCCGATCCCCCCGGCGTGGATGAGGACTGGCCCGTAGTCCCCGCTGCGGTTTACCCCGAGGAGCCGGAAGAGGCCTGGAGGCCGCGGGTACCAAACCCTGGGGAGGCAGGAAGTAGCCCAGGGGCAGCCCCGGAGCAGTCGGCTGCAGAGCCCAGCGCGGCTCAGTCGGCGTGTTGTGGCCGGATCCCCGCGGACACAGGGGCAGCCAATCCTGCCCCTGCCAGGGCCTTGGGCTGGGACGTGGTGGAGCAGGGTGGGCCCACATCCCCCTGCCACCCCACCCCGGGTGGCGGACCCCATACCCGGTGCAAGGAGGCTCTAGCCCAGAAGAGAAGCTCCCTCACCACTCACCTGAAAGACTGTGTGTTTGCTGCCTGCCTGAGCTCCACTCCCGCTAAAGCCAGCCCCTGAGAGACTATTTGCTCTGCCCAGGCCCAGCCAGCCCTGACAGACTGTAGGTGAGGGCTGACTACCTGAGGTGACCCAGTCCCCATAGGACTAGCCTGAGTGGCCTCCCTCGGACCGGGGGTGGGAGGGAGCCTCACAATAAGAGTTTGTAGGGCCGGCAATTAGAGTCTTTTTACTTGCAAATGATGCCAATCTGATCCGGAGTCAGTGAGTGAAAATAAACCCAAAACCCCACAATGGCATTTTCAACAGAGTCGCTTTTAAGAGGAAAGCTGCTCATTTGCTATATTCTTCCGCCTGCAAGGACAGCGCTCTACCGAAGCCACACAGCCAGGGATTGACGCCATTAGCTTTTTATTGAAACTCATTTTTTCAAATCACACACGAAAAGCAAAACCACAAAGACGAGGAGGTGCAAAACGGCAGGGCAATATTGTAAGGATCCCAGCACTTCCGACAGCCAGATCACACGCTCCTTTTCAGTAGCACAGACAGGCAGGTTGAGCGCCGCCCTGCTGTTCACGTGGAATCATCTGCCTTTTGCTGGTCCTTCCCCCTTAGGACTTCATTAAAAGCTGCTGGGGAACCGAGCATATTTCAGAATTGGGCTTGCTCAGCAAAAAAGCTTTTTTGGGTTCTATTTCCTACTCTGCGGGTCCGATTCTTCTCTCAGTGAGAGAGGTGTAAATCGGCAGTAGCTCCTTGGAAGCAAACTGAGCTGTGCTGGGAGGAAACCAGCATGGGAGGAGAATCAGACCTGACACTTCTATTTTCACAGCAGAAACTGAAATCGTTATGAGCTCCAAGTCCATTGAACCGGAGCATGCTCTCCCCGGACCAGAGGCGTTATTCAGGGAGGCTGAGCATCGGCCAGTTGAGGCACAAAAGCTAAGAGGCATTCACAGCAGCAGAGACGTCTTCCCATCTCAGGGGCTGGGGCTTAAACTCCTGAGTAGGGTGGTGGTGACTCCTTGTGGGGCAGTTCTACGGCTTCCTCATATGACGGCAGCATGACCTGGAAGGAAGAAATCGTTAGAGCCCCGGCCTTGCTCTGGAAACAGGAAAACGTTTCAATTGGGTTTTCCCTCATGTGTGTTTCTTTCCCCAGGGCAAAGGAGAGGGGAGAGAGCCACATGGCTTATGAAGGACAGAGGCCTGGAAAATGAAGGCCTGTGGTAAAGCCTGAACCCAGAACCTCTGAATCAAAAGACAGAAAACGCTACAGCCTGAGCAACATGACCCAGCTCGTTAGTGCAACAACAGTAGCAAATTCATAAGCCTCTATATAGTCCAGCCCCAAGAGTCAGACCCACGGTGTTCAGGCTCCACACTCTCCCAGCTGGACAGTTATTAGAATTGGTTGAAATTTCCAATTTGAGACACAAAAACAACAAAAAATGTTTCAACTCAATTTTTCACAACTGTTTTTTTTTGGGGGGTGGGTTTTGTTTTCATTTGGGGGGGCAGGGGGTGTGGGGGGGGGTTACTGCTTTTCAACCATCTTGATTATCAATCTATTTTTATGGCGTGTCCTTATGTTTTTTTGGAATGGCCTTTCAGCAGCTACACGCACAATCCCAGAGCAGTTTCTGCTAAAATGGTCCGCAGTGAAATAGCTGAAAATATTCCAGTTGGGCTTCGGCATTAACACCCCATTGAAATGAATGGGGATGTATCGCAGCTCGCTTAGATGCCAGTCCAGCAAAGAACTTACCTTTGAATTTAAGCATAGGCCTATTGACTTCAGCGACCTGCTTAGATTCTCAAAGTTCAGCACTTGCTTAAGTGTTTTTCTAGGGCAAAGCCTTAGAACACCTGATTCAGGCTACCCGTATGTTCAGCAAGACAGCTCTGCATTGGTTCACATTCAAGCATCCAATGCCTGGCTTACACTGTGGGGGTGTCAATCTAAGTTACGCAACTGCAGCAGTCGACGTACTTAGACCTACTCAGCACAGTGTCTTCACTGTGATGAGTCGACTGCTGCCACTCCCTCGTCGACTCCGCCTGCGCCTCTCACGGCAGTGGAGTGCAGGAGTCGAAGGGAGAGTGCTCAGGGGTTGGTTTATCACTTCTAGACTTGATGCGATAAATCGACCCCCGCTGGATCGATCGCTGCTTGCCAATCCAGCAGGTAGTATAGACAGACCCTAAGAAGTCTCATGAGGTTCACCAAGAACAAGTGCAGAGTCCGGCACTTAGGAAGGGAGAATCTCATGCACTGCTACAGACTAGGGACCGAGTAGCTAGGCAGCGGTTCTGCAGAAAAGGACCCGAGGATTACAGTGGATGAGAAGCTGGATATGAGTCAGCAGTGTGCTCTTCTTGCCAAGAAGGCCAATGGCATTTTGGGCTGCATTAGTAGGAGCATTGCCAACAGATCGAGGGAAGTGATTATTCCCCTCTATTCGGCACTGGTGAGGCCACACCTGGAGTATTGTGTCCAGTTTTGGTCCCCCCACTAAAAAAGAGATGCGGACAAATTGGAGAGAGTCCAGTGGACGGCAGGAAAATGATCAAGGGAGGGAGCTGGGGATCATGACTTACGAGGAGAGGCTGAGGGAACTGAGGTTATTTAGTCTGCAGAAAAAAAGAATGAGGGGGGATTTGATAGCTGCTTTCAACTACCTGAAGGGGGTTCCAGAGAGGATGGAGCTTGGCTGTTCTCAGTGGTGGCAGATGACAGAACAAGGAGCAATGGTCTCAAATTGCAGTGAGGGAGGTCTAGGTTGGATATTAGGAAACACTATTTCACTGGGAGGGTGGTGAAGCACTGGAAGGGTTATGTAGGGAATCTCCATCCTTAGAAGTTTTTAAGGTCAGGCTTGACAAAGCCCTGGCTGGGATGATTTAGTTGGGGATTGGTCCTGCTTTGAGCAGGGGGTTGGACTAGATACCTCCTGAGGTCCCTTCCAACCCTGATATTCTATGATTCTATCTCCTGCAATAGAGAAGCCTTGATTCAGCACTACGCTACTCCAGTTTTTCATGTATCCCAGTGTAACTCCACTAGTTTAAATCGTTTTACACCACATTAAAACTGGAGTAATGTGGGGGTGCATCAGACCTCTAACAGAGGTTAATGGAAGCTTCAATTCTGCATGAAGTAATCTGGGCTGGTGTGCCCCATTTCCATCCACACCCTGCCCTTTTTGTGAGGGACACCAGGAGCTGGCCTTCGGGACTTCTCACCTTCTCAGCAAACTCTGGCAGGACTTTCACCTCCTCACTCTTGCTGGCTTTAATGTACTTGTAGCATCTCAAGACGCATTTGAACATGTAGGCCTGAAAATCAAAGGGGAAAAGGAGTCTGTTATTGTGTTACTGTTTTTTCATTCCTGACAACCATGAGTCACTGCTCCATCCCTTCAGGCCCCGCCCCCACCCCACCTCTTCCCCCAAGGAGCCCACCCTCCGCTCACTCCTCTCTGCCCCGTCCCCTGTCGCTCGCCCTTACAGCCGGTGAAAAGTGATGGGACCATGGCCCCCTGGAACCCCCTATTCTGGTGCCCCTGCCACCGAGGTCTTGATTCTGCCAGGTGATGTGGTTAAAGTTAAGCAAGTGCTTTCAGGCTTTGATGGATCAAGGACAAGATTGGCCGGCAGAACTGAGCCCAAAATTGGGTGGAAGGTCAATGAGTTTTGCTTTGATTTTTTTTTTTTCCTGAGTGGGGCAGTCACCCAGAAAAAGCACCGTGGGCCATAACCTTTGCCTCTCAGCCCTCCAGAAGAAACACCAAGGATACTTTCCAACAGGAATGGACCTGAAAGTTTTGCCCATTCCAATTTGTTATACTTTCATTAGTTCCACTTTTCTGGTAAAATAGCATCTGGCCTTGGAGAGTTTTACAAGATGAAATAAATAGTTTTTCTAGGAAAATGGATCAATTGACAGACCGCGGCCCAAGACAACCTAACATATTAAATAAACATTTGCTTTACTATGGGCAGCGAGGCGAAGTCATGCATCTCTTATTTTTATTGGCGTGGGCTTTAAAATGCACTTTGGAATGTGCTTTGAAATAAACCCCAAACAGAGTGTCAGCAAAAGACTAAGGATGGGATTTTCAAATGAGCCTAAGGGAGTTAGATGCCCAAATCATAAACCACTGAGATAAATACTCTTTTCTGGGACAACGCAGATCACAAAGCTGAGGCCAAAGCATGTGGGAGCTGAGACCAAACATTCTCGGTCAAGGGGATCGAACTGTGGTACAAACTTCCAAAGGAGTTCAGGTGAATCCAGAGCCTCAACATCTTTAGGAAACGCTGCAAAACCCTGTTCTTGGAAAGGCCTTTGTGCTGTAACAATGACACTTCACACCCCTCCTGCTGAGGATAGCTCATCTCAATTGATTGGACTCTTCCAGCTGGTATGCATATTTCCACCTTTTCATGTTCTCTGTATGCAGTGGTGAGCTGGAGCCGGTTCCCACCGGTTTGCGGGAACCGGTTGTTAAATTTAGAAACCCTTTTAGAACCGGTTGTAAAGGGCTTTTAAATTGCCTGCCCTGCCCCCGGCCCCAGCTCACCTGGCTCCAGCTCTGCCTCTGCCTCCTCCTCTGAAGGCGCCTCTCCGGGCTTCCTGCCAATCAGCTGTTAGCGCAGGAAGCCTGAGAGGGCTGAGAAGGAAGCAGCAGCTTCCTGCAGGTGAGCTGGGGGGGGCACGAGGAGGGCTGTAGGTGCCGCGCATCCCCGGCTCTGCGCCGGCCCCCGGGCTGGACCGCGATTCCGGCCAGCCGGGCGGCGCGGCTCAGGGCTGGACTCCGGTCCCCGACTCTGGCCTGGTCCCTGACTCTGTCCTGGCCAGTGGCTCCGGGCCGGCCCCCGACTCCGGCCCCCAGCTCTGGGCTGGCCCCCGGTCCTGATTGCGGGCCGGCCCTCGATTTCGGGCTGGCCAGCGGCTCTGGCCCGGTGCCCGCGGCTCCCAGCCCCGACTCTGGGTGGCGTGGCCCCCATCTCCAGGCAGCGCGGTAAGGGGGGCAGGGAGGGGGTGTTGGATAGCGGGTGGGGGGTGGATTAGGGTCGGTCAGAGGGCAGGGAACAGGGGAATTGAATGGTGGCAAGGGTCCTGGGGGGCAGTCAGGAAGAACCAGGAGTTGGATGGGGCGGTGGGAGGCCATCAGGGGCAGGAGTTCCAGGGACAGTCAGGGGACAGAGAGAAGGGGTGGTTGGATGGGGCAGGGGTCCCGGGGGGCCATCAGGAATGAGAGGAGGGGTTGGATGGGGTGGCAGGGGCCAGTTAGGGGACAGGGAAGCGGGGTGGATGGGGCAGGGGTCCTGGGGGTGGGGTGTCAAAGAACGTGGGGGGTTGGATGGGGCAGGAGTCCTCGGGGGCTGGGGGGCACGACCTCCTCGTGGGGTGAGGAGGAGGGAACCGGTTGTTAATATTTTGGCAGCTCATTACTGTCTGTATGTATAAATATCTCCTGTCTGTGGGTTCCATCCCATGCATCCGATGAAGTGGGCTGTAGCCCACGAAAGCTCATGCTGAAATAAATGTGTTAGTCTCTAAGGTGCCACAAGTCCTCCTGTTCTTTGTGCGAATACAGATTAACAGGGCTGCTACTCTGAAACGTCACAGCCCTGTCCCTCCTCCTGCTCATAAACCCCACCACTGATACCCTTTCAACCCAATACGCCCGCCCAACCAACCAACCGAAACAATTACCCTGAAACAAATCAACCAACAACACACACACACAGATCCCGCCCCAAGCAGAATTTTTACCCCAAAAAGGGAAACGTGCCAGATAGAAGCATAGAATCTCAGGGTTGGAAGGGACCTCAGGAGGTCATCTAGTCCCATCCCCTGCTCAAAGCAGGACCACAAATTCCACTAAGAACTTTGCTATTGATTTTACATGGAATGTGCCGTGGTAGTGGGTGGAAATACAATACCCTGAAATAGAGAGGGTGAGAGAGAGACTCCATTGAAATTCGGAGGGACTTGGGTGTCTAAATCTCTTAGATTCTGTTGCAAATCCTACCCATAGGAACCCTAACCCGAGCTCCAAGTGCCCTACTCTTAGGAACCCTAACCCTAGGACGGGAAGCCATACCCATAAGAACCCTCTGGCCATGAAATTGATCAAATGGACTATGAATTTGGCAGGGGCCCAGTCATGACCCCGTCTTCTCTCGCCAATAGCCTGCTTTCCTGCACGCCGTGCTCTGTTCTGGAGTGGAGTGTAGAGGACAGAGCTATGGGGCAGTAATGTCAAGTTAGAAGGCGAACAGATGGCACCAGATATACAGGAACGATGATGTTGGAATGGAAGGACAATAAATGTTTGCAATGGGCCATTAGGCAAGGCAATTGAGGCAAAAGGATACTGGGTTGGCCCAGTGGGCCTTGAGCTGCTCTCCTGGGAGGAGGCGGGGGACGGGACAGTGAATTGAAACTGATGAGCCTAAATGGACCAAATGGCCTTTTTAGATCTGTTTCCATTTGGAACCATGGTCCTCATCAAAACTCTATCGCTTGGAACTTGTCCCTTATTTGAATCGCTACGGCTGCCTCTGCATCCAGCCCTCAGTGTCATTATGCACCAGAGGATAGTGAAGGGAATATCACAGCATCCGGATTGTGGAGCTCTAGGTGATGTGTCTTTGTCAATTTCAGGGAGCAGAGTTGCACTATGCTGTCAGTCAGGAGTAGCCGAGAGTCACCTGTCATTGCCATGGCGACCAAGAGCCCCGTCAAAGGTGAAGCAGGAGTTACTTCCTAACAGCGAGATCAGTCAGGCGGTGAGAGAACCTCACAGGGATGCGATAAAAGTCCCATCTCTTAGGTCCTTGTCGTCCCCCCTCTGTGCCCATCTGTTGTCTCTTGTCTACAATTGTAAACTCTTTGGGCCAGGAACTATCTTTTGGTTCTTTGTACAGCACCTAGCACAATGTACCCCTACATGCCACATGGTGGTGATGATGCTAGTCATTCTCAACCTCTTACATGCAGTGACCCCATATTACAACAGACAAAAGTTTCAGGACTCCCCCTCATATGGCCATAAACAAAAGGCATTCCAGCACACATCGCTGAAACCTATTTGTAACCCTACCCACCTCGTAGGCCCACATCTCCTCTCACTAGCACCAGGGTAACTCTATTGACTCCACTGAAGTTAATCTTGATTTGCCCCAGCTGAGGTTCAACCCCAGGGCGTTTCGACTCCTCTCGTGCACAATGCCTCGTGGAGCAAGTGACCATGTTGAAGTCAGTTGCTACTATCACATCCCCCAGCAAAGAAATCAGCTATTCACTGGGCACCAGCCTGTTATATCAAGCAGGCAAGGTACTAACAAGCTTCAACAGGACTTTATTTACAGTGGAAACCCCTTTACCAAGCTGCTGCTGCACCCTCTGTAACTCTCACTCTGCCTCCTCAACTCCTCCCCCTCCTTCCTGTTTCCTGTCCTTTCAGACTCCCAACAGCCAGTGCTCCCAGTTCTAATAATTACAAGCAACATCTAAACGCCACACAGCCCTAGCCTTGCACAACGTAAGAGTTATTCATGCCACTATGGGCCAGATCTTCACCTGGTGCAGATTGGCATTGCTCCATTGAAGTCTGGATTTTACTGGTGTAACACACACACACACACAATGGCATTCTACTGCCCCGGCACATTTTCCATCTCAGAGGAGTTGAGTCACATTCACACACCCTTCTGTCTATTGTCTCCAGCATACGAGGAGGAAAGCTTTGTGGTGAAAATCCAGGATATGTTACATACCCATCTAGCTAAACATGTAGTAAATTCAAGCGGGGTTCTATTTGCCAGGGGCACTAAGCCCTCTCCTGGAATGCCCCTAGTGCTATGCCAGCCCTACCAGTCCGATTCTACACTGCCCCCAGGCTCCACTCCCTGCTCTGCTAATATTAAAAGATATGATGAAGTCATGTCAGGAGTGCAATCAGATAAGACATTGTGCTTCATATTGGCTAGTCTGGCTGCCTGGGAAGAATCTTAATAAAAACAAAAATCTCCACTTGACAAAGAGCATTTTCATTCAGGTAGCATCTGCTGGACTAGCTGGAGATGTCTGGGGTTTTCTGAAGTGGTCTGAAACTAGTCAGTGAAAAACCTGTTCCCTGAGCCATCAAGAGATGAATAGCAAACTCCATTGCAAAAGGATTTTCTAAAAGATGAGGGGGATTTAGGAGCTCGTGGGCTTTTAATTAAATTTTAAGGGTAGCACCAGCCCCGCAGCACAGCCGGTGTGAACTTAGGGTGACCAGACAGCAAATGTGAAAAATCGGGACGGGGTGGGGGGTAATAGGAACCTATATAAGAAAAAGACCCCAAAATCAGGACAGTCCCTATAAAATCAGGACATCTGGTCACCCTACTGTGAACTGGCGTAAACTCCATTGATGTCAGTGCAGCTACACTGATTTTAACCAGCCAAGAATCTGACCCACTGTGTCCTGACCTGATTTATTTTGGCACACAACAGCCAAACCGCTCCTTATCTTTTGTTCCCAACTCATGATGTTGATGCACTAGTGTCATCTACAAAGAGTGGGGAGAGAGGGAGCCTTGGAGAGATTTTGTTTCATGTTTGCAGTTTGCAGAGGTAGGGAACAGAATCATTTGAATCTCAGACCTCTCTCCTACACTTGTCTCCAGTATCTAAGCTCTGCTTTACATGCACAGCTCCTGTTGAGCTCGGTAAGTGCCTCTAACAGCAGGACCGGAGAGGAGGAGCAAATTCCTCATGTCTCAAGGGACAGCAAACTTTTCCTCAACCTTCCTGGGACACCAGGCGATATGGCGGGTTACCTTTAGCAGGAGGACAGTGATGAATGTGACGGTGAAGGTGATCATCACTTTGGCATACTCCTCGGAAGACAACTTCTCCTGGCTGGGCAGGAAGCTCTGAAAGGAAAGGGAAGTGCCCATGATAGTCATATGTCTTTATTCCAACATCAAGGGCCAGATGAAATCAGTTGACAGTTTTGGTCTGATTCCTTGGAGACACCTTCCTTGCTTTCCCTGTTCCCAGGGAAAGCTTTCATGGCTTAAAGGACCAAGCATTCTGGTTCCGCTGAAGTGGGAGAGTAGTAATCCATAGAGGAAAGTTTTTCATTTCCTGTTAATAACCAGGTGTCTGCCAATGTTTTGGGGCCTGTATCGGGGCTTTCATTAACCCTGGCTAGATCTAGCCCCACCTTTAATTGCACCCACTCTGACAGGGATATGTGTAATGGCAGGTCTATGGGCAAAATGCCTTGCTCTGATCAGCAAAAGCAGATCTTGAGCTGGTCAGAATGTCCCTCCCACCCCAAACAGAAAATATCAACAAAAATGAAACAAACAAACAAATAAATTATCTAAATTTTTAATGGAAAATTTCAAGTTTTCGGGGGTGGGGGGGAAATCAACCCCCAACATATTTAGGCCAAAAAAATAAAATATTTTAGCCAAAAACAAATATTTTGATTCTGAAATCCTGCTGCAGTGCCTCCTGGGAGCTATAGTTCAGGTGCCTCATGCTCCCATTCTCTTCAATAGGCCAGGCTCCCTGGTCAGACTACATCTCCCATGATGCACCATGCTGTCCCCTTTATGCATCAGAAGTATTTCCGTTTTTGGCTGAAGTATTTCTTTTTTTGACAAAATATGTCAGTTTTCAGATGCTCTAATTTTGAACAAAAACATTTCTGCAGAAAGCAGACACTTTTCATGAAAATTCTAATTTCACCAAGACCTCAATTTTCCACAGAAAAACAGTTCTGATGGAACTGGCCCAGATATTTTCACTTAATTTTAACTCATTGATTTGTTACCTAAAAGCCTGATCCCAACCCATTGAAGTTAATGGCACTTAAGCTTGTGGCTAAAGTTAAGCATGTTTAATTGGTTTGCTGAGCAGGCCTGGACTTGGTACATGCTTAGGTTAGGGCCGTCTGGTGTCTGGTTTTTGACTGAAACACCCAGTTGAAAAGGGACCCTGGTGGCTCTGACCAGACCGTTAAAAGTTTGGTCGGCAGTGCAGCGGGGCTAAGGCAGGCTTCCTGCCAACCGTGGCTTCCTGTGGCTCCCAGAAGCAGTGGTCTGTCCCCGCTCTGGCGCCTACATGTAGGTGTAGCCAGGGGGCTCAGCACGCTGCCGCCGCCTCAAGCACTGGCTCCGCAGCTCCCATTGGCTGGGAACCACAGCCAATGGGAGCTGTGGAGGGGGAGCACCTGCAGATGCGGAAGCGCGCAGAGCCACCAAGCCGCATCTCCTTGTAGGAGCCAGACCGGGAACATGCCGCTGCTTGTGGGAGCTGCTTGAGATAAGCATGGCCCGGAGCCTGCACCCCAACCCTCTCTTGTGCCCCAGCCCTGATCCCCCTCCCGCCCTCCGAACGCCTTGATCCCAGCCTGGAGCACCCTCCTGCACCCCAAATCCTTCATCTCCAGCCCCATCCCAGAGCCTACACCCCCATCTGGATCCCTCATCCCCCCTGCGCCCCAGGCTCCTGCCGCAGCCCTGATCCCCCTCCTGCCCTCCGAACCCCTCAGTCCCACCTGGATCCCCATCCTGTATCCCAAATCCCTCATCCCTGGTCCCACTCCAGATCCTGCACCCCCAGCTGGAGCCCAAACACCCCAAATACCTGAATCCCCTGCTCCAGTCCAGAGTCCCTTCATGCACCCTGAACCCCTCATTTCTGGACCCACCCTGGAACTCACACCCCCAGCCCAGAGCCCTTACCACCTCCCACCCCAACCCCCTGCCTCATCCCGGAGCCCCCTCCCATACTCCAAACTCCTTTGCCCCACTCCCAGCCCGCAGCCTCCTCCCGCACCCCAACCCCCTTTCCCAGCCCAGAACCCTCTCCCGCACCCTGAACTCCTCATTTCTGGTCCCACCCTGGAGCCTGCACCCCCAGTCAGAGCCCTCACCCCCTCCCGCACCCCAACCCTCTGAGCCAGCCAAGTGACAATGAGCAAGTGAGTCAGGGTGGGGAAGGCAAGAGACAGGGGAAGGGAGGAGTGGAGTGAGCAGGGGCCATGGCCTCAGGGAAGGGGCGGGGCAGGGGTGGAGCCTCAGAGAAGGGGCGGGGCAGGGGTGGAGCCTCAGAGAAGGGGCGGGGCAAGGGTGTTCGGTTTTGTGGGAGTAGAAAGTTGACAATCCTAGCTTAGGTGCTTTGCTGCATGAGAGCCATTGTCAAGGTGTGTCCTCAGGGAGGCTGATTCCCAGCCTCCCAGTTTTGCTGCTCTAATTTGCACCCACAACATTTGCCGCAGCAAAACAAGTTGTGCTTTTAAGAAATGATGACTGCACAAGCAAACCGCCAGGGAAGGGCACAGTTATGTTGATGAGAAAGTCCTACCGACAGAGGTGAAAGTAAGCCGGTACAGCCCGATACGGTGTACCGGTAAGAGACGGTACACAGCCAACCATACCGGCAGGGGGCAGCTTCCCCAGGGCCCGGCAATTTAAAAGGGCCCAGGGCTCGGGGCCACCACTACCCCGGGCCCTTTAAATTGCCGCAAGAGCCCCAGGGTAGTGGCGGCAGCTGGGAGTCCCAGGACTCTGGCAGCTATTTAATGGGCCCTGGGCTACGGACCTTTAAATCGCTGCTGGAGCCCCAGGATAGTGCTGGCGGCAGTGGCTGGGAGCCCCAGGCCCTTTAAATTGCCACCGGGCAGCACAGAAGGACTGGCTGGGGGAGTCTGTCCCCAGCCCCGCCCCTCCCACCAGAGGCCCTGCCCCTTCCGGTTGAGCCCCTCCGCTCAGGACCCCGGCTGCTGAGCGGAGCAGAGCTGGGGGTGCTGCTCCAACAGCAAGTATTAAAGAAATGTTTTTCATAACAGAAAAAAAACGGGATGACGATTTTGCTGGTTTCCCTGATAGGCTAACGCACGACAGGACACTATTCGTCTGGGCTCATGGTTGTCGTTCATTTATTACCTACCTCTTGGTTCGCCGAGTGGAAGTTGAGGTAGGCTGGGGCCTCCATGTAGGAACTACAGAGAGTTAAGATGCTCAGACAGAAATCCAGTAATTGCACGGCCAGGAAGGGAACCTTCGTGTGTGCTTTCTACAGAGACAAAAATGTCAGTGTGATCAAGGCTTTATTTTCTGGTTAAATGAAAGAGCCAGATTTGTGGGTGTTTCCTTAGCTACAAAGGGCCTGATTCTCCTTTACCCTGCACTTGGGCCTTACTCTCTTTTATGCCATAGGCCACTCTGACAGTGTAAATAGACCTTCAGGTGGACTCAAGATTAAGTTGCACCTGAAGGTGCCTTTATGCTGCCGCGGTGCTCTAGATTAGGTTTTGTCTACACTGCAATCAGAGGTGTGACTGCAGCACGTGCAGACATACCCATGCTGGCTTTCATCTAGATAGCTTGGGTAACAGAGCAGTGAAGCCACGGCAGCATGTGTGCAGGGCCATCCCTAGAGATTGTGGTGCACTACGCAGCTCCCCTTCTGGGGGGGGGCACCCCTGGCCTCCGTGGGGGTGGGCTGTACCCACGGGCTTTGGGAGGCAGGAGTAGCCAATGCAGGAATGCAGCAGGGGTTGGGCCCACCCCCACACTCACGCTCTGCTCCCCCAGCTCCCAGGCTTGGGGGAAGGGTGGGAACCGGGGTAGTGTAGCAGGCTGGGGCCAGGTCGCTCCACTTTCCACCTCCCGGTGAGTGCAGGGTGGGCCCGACCCCGACCCCTGCTGCAGTCCCCCAGGACGCATAGCTCAGGGGACAGGATTTGGGGGTGAAGGGGAAGGAGTGGGGCAGGGGCAGAGGCAGCTTTCCTGGGCCCTGCTGTGCGCAGCCCACGAGGGGCCAGCTCAGCCATCCGGGGGATCGGGCTGGCTGCTGGAGCTGGATGCAGCACGCAACTGCGTAGGGCACCAGGAAATTTGGTGCCCTAAATTTCCTGGTGCCTTACGCAGCTGCATAGTTTGCGTATGGGTAGGGACGGCCCTGCATGCGTGTCAGCATGGGCTGTACAGCATCCCCCATCCCTGGGACCCTGGATCAGCGAGCCCACGCTGCCGCAGCTTCCGCGATATTCTTACTGGAGCTAGCTAGATCAAAGCTAGCTCGGGTACGTCTGCACATGTATCCGTCACACCTTGACTGCCGTAGAGACAGACTCTGACTGCTAATGGAGAGCGGGTCCCCTGCATGATTGTTAACCCCTGTGCAAAGTGGATGTAAAATGTTTTGTTTTACCCTTGTTTTGCACTAGGGCACCTGACGGCATGAGGGGAAGGGCAATGGTGAATCAGGCCTGTCACCCATAAAAGTTTTCCAAAAAAACAGTCTAGAAAGTGTAGTATATACGCAGGCCAAAATTTTTCGGACTCGGGGAGTTGGGGATGCGGGCGGGAGGGGCTAATGTTAGGGCACCCAATAAGCGGGCTGAATTTCACGCAAAAACCCAGTTTTCAGAGTTTCTGGGCTCCCGTTGATGGGAGCTGCTGGCTTTCAATGCCAGGCTCTGACAATTGCTGCTGATTTTGATGCCTAAATATCATGTTTGATGCTTATTGTTTAGGCCTCAAGTTTGACTTTTGACTAGAGGTGAAATATGTGTGTTTAGTTATCAATGGCATGAGAGGAGAATTCATCACTACGGGTTCCCTTTAAAGTACTGTCTAGTTCCACTATCAGACCTCTCGACGGTCCATCATCTTAGACACAAATGTTCCCCTGGCCAACCCTCAACCTGCTGTCACTTCAGTTTTATCATTGTAAATAAATTACATCAGGTATGATGAATCAGGCAAGTGAGGTTATAGGAAATGTGCTGAATATTAAATGAATGATTCCTGCAGTGGGACAGAGAGTCTCATTACAGAGGGTTGTAAGACTAGCAGTGGACTTTGAGGGGGAAATCCTGGCCCCATTTAAATCGATGGCAAAACACCCATGGAGTTCAGTGGGGCCAGACATTCACCCCTCATTCATATAGCGCACCACGTACCCTGCTTGGGGTCCTATGTCAGCACAGATCACTGGCCTATCTGCCTTAGGTATTTATATAGCTCTATCACAGTATCATCGGAGCACCTCATCACGTAGTTATCCTGTGAGGGAAGGAAGGACGAGCAGTCCCATGGTACAGGTGGGACCCTGAGGCACAGAGAAACTAAGTGACTTGCCCAAGGTGACAACGGAAGTCTGTGGCAGAGCAGAGACTTGAACCCAAGTCTCCAAAGACCCTGATGACAATCCTAACTACTGGACTAGCCTTCCGGCTTCTCTGGGGCCGTTGTCTAGTCCATCAAGTTCAGTATCCTGCCTTCAGGTATGGCCCATTGCAAGATGTCCAAGGAATCATAGAATCATAGAATCTCAGGGTTGGAAGGGACCTCAGGAGGTCATCTAGTCCAACCCCCTGCTCAAAGCAGGACCAAACCCAACTAAATCATCCCAGCCAGGGCTTTGTCAAGCCGCCAAAAAAAAAAACTAAGGAAGGAGATTTCCACTACCTAGTAACCCCTTCCAGTGCTTCACACACTAGTGAAAAAGTGAAAAGTTTTTAAAAAAAAAAACCACTCCATAAATGAAGCTAACCTAGTAGGATGCTCATGTCCAGAGTCTCCATCACGTATTGTGCTATATATCTGCGCCCCGGCAGCCTGAAAAGTGGGCTCATGCTTCTTACTTACCACATGGCTAATGGATGCAAACGACAGCATTTCAGGGACCTGAATGTAGGAACTGAAGACTGTGAAGAGGGTGAGGAGAAAATCCATGATTTGCAAAGCCAGGAATGGAATCAAGTGGCGTTCCCTGTTCTGTGAGAGCGAGAGAGAGAGAGAGCGAGAGAGAGAGCAGGCAACTGATTATTTCTATTCAAGTGTGATTGATTAGAAGGGGCTATTAGGGTGCTATTGTGCTGTTATAGCTAGAAAAATTTACACATACACACACCCGGGCAAGAAATTCCACACCGAACTCTAGATATTAGTGTGACAGGTGTGTTAGAAATCTACCTGTAAGCATGAGAGCTGATCAAAAAATGGGGTTTGTTTTTTGGTTTTTGGCCATGGAAAATTTAGATTTTATTACGGCAATTACAAAGATGAAATATTTCAGTTTGGAAATTCTGCCACTTTGCCTCATGGGAATTGTAGTTAGAGGGCCTCAAGCTGCTGTTCTCCTCTATAGGCTAAGCACCCTGGTCGGACTATATCTCCCATGATTCCCCATGGTTTCTCTTATTGGAGAGGAGGGATATTTGCATCATGGGAGTTGCTGACTATGGTGCATTATGGGAGATGTAGTCTGACCAGCCCATATAGCCATACAACTGCCCTTACACATCATGGCAGCATTTCCAGATCACGATAGTTTGGGTTTGGGCTGAAATATTTAAAAAAAAAATCTTAATTGTCAGTGGAAAGCAGACGCTCGACATGAAAAAATCATTAATTGAAAATCCAATTTTTGAGGGACAATTTCCCCCTAGCGCTAGTAGGCA
The DNA here is from genome assembly GCF_016161935.1 of Mauremys reevesii. NCBI lineage: Eukaryota > Metazoa > Chordata > Testudines > Geoemydidae > Mauremys > Mauremys reevesii. The sequence goes on along the minus strand of NC_052645.1, from coordinate 10,099,912 downwards.
CATCCAGACTTAGAGCAAGTTTGTGAGTGACCAGTTCTACAGGTTTGAAATTGTAAATAACCCTCCCTCCCTCCATCCCTACAAAACCAAGACTGAAAGTTCTTTTAAAATGACATACCTTCATCACTCCATAGAGAAGGTAGAAGCTGATGATGAACAGCATGAAGATCAACAGGAAGCTGGTGGTGATGTCCGCTAATAAATAATAATAATATTAATATCCCAGTGCAACACAGAAGCATTTCAAACCATGGGCCGAATCTACTTAGTCAATCACTGCACAACGGAAAATGTAACTGAGTTAAGGAGTGGAGGATTTGGTCCCATAAGTCAAAGCTTTTACTTCAGCATAATGACTTGTCCTCTTGTGGAATTGAACGCAGGACCTTCATTGCTAAATCCAGTTGCCTCCATCCCATAAGCTAAAGAAGCACTTCTGCTAGATGCCAGCAGTAGTAGGCTCTTACCCCTCTATAGGGAGCAGCTGCTAGCCAGGGACATGACACAGTTAAGCAGGGAATTATATAAAGATATGTTGTCAGTGGAAGATAAATATTTTGCAAGGGCTGCTAAGCTGGGCAAATTGTCTCCCAAAGGAAGTAGCAGAATCCCCATCATGTGGGACATTTACTTCTGGGGTGGATGAAGCACTGGAGAATAGACTATAAGGGAAACTCTTAATACGATCTTTCCCTGTCCAACTTCTGTGATTCTAGCGACTGAGACTCATTCTTGGGCATTGCTCTATCTGTTCTTCCCTAGACTCGCTCAGCACCCTGCACCTGTGGTTTGTATTGCAGGGGGCTTGAATGGATGGAATCATGTCTCTTTTGCGCCCAAACACCCTCATATGAAGGATCAAATCTGGATCCACAGTGCCAGACCTGAATTCCAGACCTGAGTTGCTATCTGCAGAATTCTGCCTTCCACTCCCCAGGGCAGGGAGCACCAGTGCAGGTGCTACAACAGCCCACGGTGTGTGACAGTAACAACAATGCCCCCCTTTTCCTTTATAGGGGTTTCGACTTTTGAATCCTGCCTCCCACTCACATGGGGGGATTTGGCTGGTGTGTAGTCACAGAAGCACTAGACATGCTGCCCTCTCCCAGCCCCAAACCCATGCTCTAAGCTGCCATAGAAGACCTCTGTGCTTATCTGAAGAGGATAGTCCCCCCAGCAGAGCCTGTCCACTTCGCTTGAGGATTTCGCTGCTGCTGGTGAAAGCTTCCCCAAATTGGGGTGTGTATCTCATGAGACTTTCCCAGTCTGTGATTTATACAAGCACACACGCCAGCGAATGAATAAACATGCTGTATGGGTCTCTCTCTCTCTCTCTCTGTTTCTATGCATCACTGCTTGCTCGAGTCTCCCAGAGATACCCAGGAATTTCATGAGCAGGGAGAAGTATGTTATGAAATAAAAGTCCTCTCTCATTGCAAATGTGGTATAAACAGTGTACGCCATGGTGGTCTGATGAAGCCTACACTGGGCCTTTGCAACCATAGCGAGGGGACTAATAAAAAAACAGGTTTTATTTGCCAAATGTGTATTTTGATTAACTTCTGGCCACATCAGAGCTAGTGTGCTGAATGCAGCTAGAAGGGACTTTGAATGACTCCTAATGTTCCCCTTGAATGCAAAGAGGCCTGTTTCTATTTTATGGCCCAATAAACTAGCCGGGGGAATGCAGGAAGGACTCGTAAACTGTGGTTTTAATAGTCACATTTGCTGATTGCTGGGGATGGATATTTAGGTTGTTGGGCTGCTGATACACTGCAGAGTGCTGCTTCTGAAAGCTGGGTTCAAAGGGAGGGCAGGATTGGCAAGAGAAATCAACCTAACGGTCCTTCAGGCGTGTTCTGCCTCCAGTGCGGGTGGTTTTGGTCCATATGACAAAAGGTGCACGCACACTGGTTTCCTGTATAGCTCTGCTACTTCCCCTGGATGATTCCATCCAGATTGTGATGACAACTCCCAGTCGTTATTACCACAGTGATAAATGTTGATATATTAATTAAAACAAAAACAAAGGAAATTAACCCACCACAAATGGAATTAGGGCGTGTTAGAGATCTGGCCTTTCCAAGAGGCACAGAGGCCAAATAAGGATGCAACTCTCACTGAAAGTCAATGAGATTTGGACACCTAACGCCTTCGAAAATCTCCCCTGTGCGGGTAAAGCTCTTCTCTTCTGCTATTGTTTGTTTTACGTTTCTGGAGTGCATGATATCACACATTAGAAATGTGCAAATTGTTGCTGCAGAGCTTTTGAGAACCATAATGAAATTAAAAGTTTCAATACAGATGTGTGCACTTTTTGGGGTTAGCCCCTCGGTTAATTTGCATGGGAAAGCAAAAGTTGAAGAGGTGTGAAATTGACTCCCAGGAAATGGTAGAGTTTCACAACATTCTAGGGTATTGTTAACACACTCCACTCTGGTGCAATGTACGCACAGAACAGCAGGAGTTGAGGACAAGTGACAGAACCATTTTTTGGGGGGGGAGGGAATGAATCTCCCTAATCTTCCATTTCTGTATTTGAATTCAAGCTGAGCATTGTGCAGTGTTTAGACACATTGTTTTCACGTATAGTTTCTGGAACTATAAAGATTGCTCTTTGTAGTATTTCCAGTCTGACCAGAAAAAGAAATGCCAGAAATCTCATGAGTAGAGCTCTGTGAAATATTTGTGATGCACCTTGAAATGCAAGTGTTTGGGATTTCATTGCAAATTACTGCAACTTTGGGAGGGGAGTGGGTGGAGGGAATATATGCCAAATGTGGCCTTTTTTATTTTGTTTTGTTAAAAAATAGCAGTTTTCACACAAAATCATTCTGTTTTTAAGCAGAAATCTCAAGGTTTGTGAAACTCAATATCTAGCTTGGATAACAATTTATTTCTGTATGGAAACGTCATGAAAATTTGACATCTCAGTCTCCCCTGCTAAAACTGGCCATTTAATTCAGAGTTGTAAAATGTGAAATGTATTGTTACTAAATGAATTAAAAAAAAATTGGAAACAAACCATCATTTTTATACATCACTATTTGTGGGAACATTTTATATTCCATTTGATAGTGGTTCAAACAATTTTGTTAAGCAGAATATACATTTATGTGTACAACAATGCCTATAGACATGAAAGGTAGCGCTGGTTGAAAAAAAATAAAATCAAAATTGTAGGAGTTTTCTATAGTTTTTCAAATTTCATTCTCCCCCCGCCCTGAAAAATGTTAACATTACAAATTTTGAAAAAAAACCATTTTGATAATTGAAAAATTTCAATCAGCTCTGTAGCTAATAAAAAACTCATAAAAATCAGCAAAAATTGGTCTTGTTTTGGTCAAAAATTGCATTTTTACAGAAAAAACATCATTGAAAACTTGAAATTCGGAAAAATTTCAACCACCTCAGGGCTGTTATGAGATTTAATCAATTAACCTGGGGCTTTGAGATTTGTGGTTGGAAAGCTTTCTCCCAATATACAAAAAAAAGCATGGGGTTATTACAAGAACAGAACAAGGAGCAATGGTCTCAAGTTGCAGTGCGGGAGGTTTAGGTTGGATATTAGGAAAAACGTTTTCACTAGGAGGGTGGTGAAGCACTGGACTGGGTTCCCTAGGGAGGTGATGGAATCTCCTTCCTTAGAGGTTTTTAAGGACAGGCTTGATTACTATTTACTCCCTAATTTATGTATCTGTTTTAGGTCGGATCTGGGTCTGAAGTTTTCAGCTCATGACCCTCAGTTCTAAGCTCCACCATCTGACAACTGGTTTGAAGAAGATTTGGAGAAGAAACAACTTTGGATTGAATGCACCCTCTCAAACGCAGCCCCCTCAGCTTCTCCTCCGGCTTCTCTTCCGGCTACTGAACCTACCAATAACGTAGTAATCCTTGTCCAGGACTTTGCAGTAGCCTTTCCCAGTAGCCACCTCCATCGAGTACTCAATCAAGAGCAGTACGCTCATGACCTACAAGGGCAAAAACAGAGGAGACGGTTATGCAGGTTGCCTGCCAATTTCTTATCAACCAGTTTCCAGAGATCACTACTGCTTGGAAGTTGGAATGCCTACTGCACAACCCGCCTCAGAGTCTCCAAGTGCCACGCAAACATGCATGGTTTGAAACTGCTCTGTGAGAGACTGAGGGACCGAGGCCCCGAGTGAATTTGTGATCACAGATAGAATTTGTGGGAGAGGGAGGGAAAGAACTCAGTCAGCTCCAGTCCTGGGCTTTCACCATAACACTCTGCTTTTTCCTCAACCCCTTTGTAGGCTCTGCGGTGAGGAATTTATTTCAAACATCAAAGGTTGTTGATGTTCAAAAGAGCTTGAGGCTCATGGAGGCCTAAAGAGAAGTGGGTGGATTTTCCAAAGAGCTCAGCTCAATTTAGGGTTACCACCTTTTAAATGCAAAAAACCCAACACATCCCTGCCCCCCCCATCCCCAACTCTCTTCAACAGCCACTTACAGTGTCTAGAGAGATAACACATATATATCTAAGATTGACAACATCGCACTTCTCCACACTGTCCTGTGACTCACATGCGGGTGCGTGGTGCTGGGCAGACAGCTGCTGTATTTTCAACAGTTTTGATCTGTTATCGCTTAAAGTGCGTTAGCGGGAACACTGGACACAGACACTTTTAACATTAGATAACAACACTGCGATAACAATGCAAATCTTTAGACCCGCGTAAAAAAATCCCCATCAGATTAAATCATTTTTCCAGCGACTGGCAAATCTATACAAAAAAACCCAGCCAGGCTGGTCAAATGCTGACCAGGTAGTAACCCTAATCACTATGGGAGCGGCTGGAGGCGGCGAACTTTTGCTAGTACCCTCTGAGCCATGGCTGCTGCTCGTAGGGCTGGCCAGAGAACAACAAGTCTGTTTGGTTAAAAATTTGGAGGCTTTGGAATTTGGTTTTGTTCCAATGTGGGATTCTGGCATGAAAAAACATAGGTGAGACAACCCCTAGAATAGCCTGATGGGTGAGGCACTCAGCTGGGATGTGGGAGCAGCAGGTCTGAGTTCTGGCTTCAAATCACTCAGTGCAGGGAGCTGGACTGGGGTCTGCCCCATCCCAAGGGATGCTCAGCCTGAAAGCAGCCATCGCAAACTGCAAGAGGAATTTCCAGATGAAACTACATGGGAATAAATGTAGCCGTGGTGCCAGCCCCTTTCTACTCCTGGTGTAGCAGAGAGTTAGCGTCCCGCAAGTCAGTCCAGAGCTACATCCCACTACAGGTGTGCGGTGCTCATATGCTGGATGTCCTGGGCCGTGCCTGTGCATTATGTACAGCAGGGGTCTGGGATATCAAACTCCCTCTGGGAAGGGAGTATTTTTACTTGTGGGCTGGCAGTATCATAAAATGAGGACCACGGCAGAGCTCCAGCCGATAAAGCATAAATAAAGCACCATTATTTCTTACTTGTTTGGTGCTTTATTGAAACTTTCAACACCACTGGGTGGGAAAATAGGCTCCCCTTTCAGCCCACCGCTCTTCCTGCCTTTTGTTTCTCTTCCTGCCTTTTGTTTCTCTCACCCAGTCCTGTCATTGTATCTCTCCTTCTTTCTTCCCTCTGCATTTCCTTCTCTGCAGCAACATCCAACCCATGCAGATTTCACTGCTGTGCCCTTTCCTACCCTGTTGCCAAAAGGTCAGCCAGGACATAGCTTGGGTGACATTTAAAGTGCCATCATTAGCTTTCAGAGATAACACCCAATGGGGGAGCAGTCGGGTTGGCACCTCGCAAAGCCATGGTTTCAGGCTGTCTGCAGACTCAGGAAGGAAGTGCCACATTGCTTACCCTTGGAAGGTTTTCTTCACATTCGTCAGGGTGAGTAACTTGGTGAGGGGGCTGGGCTTTCTTAAAATAGACATTTAGATTTGGCAGAATTTGAATGAGCTCCATAAGTAGGACTCAGCCTGTAGCCCATACGTGTACAAACCCTGGTGCATGTTGTATGTGGATCTGAGCCACACATGTACATTGCGTTTTATGCCATGAGCGTACATTGCATACTAAGCCTGTATTTTATGGATTCCGGTTAATAAATTACCTCCTGTTTCTCTGTAGCCATCTTGCTATTACCTTCCCAGCTCCTTTGTTACCGGCCCTCTCTGCAGCTGTTCTGCTCATCTGGAAAAACTACTTGAGATTTCGAAGACTTCCCCATTCTGCACCGGGACAAAACGGAGACCTTTCCAAAACCGGCAGGGAAACAGAGAGAGCAAGAGATCCTCCCCAGAATGGCTTTGTGGGTGGGGCAGTCACTTGAAACGTGGGAAGCCAAAGTCAAGTCCAGCATTCGGAGGGAGAAACTTGCACCCTGCTCTTTCACAGACCCAGAGAGCACCTTAACCACTGAGCTAGAGAATCTCTCGCTGGCCCACTGCATACTGTGGAACAGCTCCAACAGGAGATCTTGAGAAAGCAAGACAGAGACTGACTCTCTCGCCCAGGCACTCACCGGAGGTGTGGGGCACCTGGATTCAAGTCCCTGCTCCAAATCAGGCAGTGCAGGAAACTGAAGCCAGGTCATCCCTACGCCATGTCAGACCCATAGGCAGCCAGACAATTAGCAATTCCTGGGGGCACTCTCTGGTTTTGACCAGAAAATTCCATCCCTCATCGGAGAAAGTTTTGTTCAAATTGACCCGTTCCCACAAAATGTTTCGGGTTTGATGAATCAGATGGAAAAAACATTTTGTCAAAAAATTCCCGACCATTCCTACCCATAGCAGGACGCGGCGGTGTTCCCCAGAAGTGCCAATGTTGTGGGATACTCCTGGTGCCGGAGGCAGCACTGGAGGGACATCCTGCTTAAACCACTAGCGTCAGTGAGTGCTGAAGGGTTGTCAAGAAGAAGCAGATGAGACAGGCCATGAGCTCAGCCAGACTTCACAGATCTCTCTACAGAGCTGACCATGCGATAACAGACCCTCTGACAGGCACAGGAAGCATGATCATATCCCCCCACCAAGATAAATAATTGCATACGTTCTATCTGGCTCAAACAGCTTCTCAGAGTATTTTGAGACAGTAGCCTGAAAAATGATGTGGAAGATGACGGACAGGAAGAGCTGTGGTTTTACTCGTGTTTGCAATGGGTGCATACAGGAAACAACACTGAAAGTAGCAGATAGAGAAGTGATCAAGCCTAGAGCTGTGTGTTTAACTGAGCAGAAGAAAACTTACTCTTATCTGTAGTGTGATAGCGCCTGGAGACTCCAAACAAGCCCAGGACCCTGTTTTGCGCTGTGCTGTGTATAGTAAGAGGCGATTCCTGCCCTGAAGAGCTCACAATCGAAATACACCAGGCAAAGAGTGGGAGAAAAGGAGGATAACTGTCTCCACTTTAGAAATGGGGAACGGAGGCTCAGAGTGACCCCAAGATCACACAAGAAGCCTGTGACAGAGACAGGAATTGATCTCATGTTCCCTGAGTCTCAACTGGTGCGAATGCAAGAAAAACAGGATATATAATTATACATGGAAGGAAGAACCCTGTGTAGAGGATTCTATCACATAGATATATCCATTTGTACTGTGCAATACCCCTGAAGTGCTAACGTTACATGCTACTTTGTCTGTGCGGGAATGAGCTTTGCAACTTTGTTGGGAGGTGTTTGAGGACCGAAGAGCGCTCAGAGCTTTCTCTTCCCTTGTTGCTGCTGCGAGGTCAATGCCTCAAGGGTTATTGTGGGGAACAGAAGAGGAAATGACTCTTTTAGATTTCTGTGCAAGAGAAACTCAAGTGAAACAGGTTTCAGAGTAGCAGCCGTGTCAGTCTGTATCCGCAAAAAGAACAGGAGTATTTGTGGCACCTTAGAGACTAACAAATTTATTTGAGCATAAGCTTTCGTGGGCTGCAGCCCACTTCTTTGGATGCATCCAAAAAAGTGGGCTGTAGCCCACAAAAGCTTATGCTCAAATAAATTTGTTAGTCTCTAAGGTGCCACAAGGACTCCTGTTCTTCAAGTGAAACAGTGGATCTCAGCCTGCTGAACAGTAGGGGAATTCACTTTTGGTTGCAGAACTGAATTTTGCAAATAGGCTGAAACTGTGGGGTCATCAAATCCAAACGGCTGTGAACTCTAGCATACTTCCCAGTTGGATTCCAAATGGACTCACGGTCTGGATCTGAACTTCACAATGCAGGCTCATCGCTAACTCCTATAAAAAGGGGGAATTCTGCAGTAAGAGGTCCAGGTTGTCCTTTCATTCTCAATGGCAAGAATCAGGAGTAACTGCTGATGTAGCCGAAGGTATATTGGTGTAAGGCCAAGTGCATGTCAGAGGAGAATCCCGCCTTGCTTTATGCTGCCAGAGCAGCGCAAAGGGGCCTGAATACAGTTTCATGGATTCCAAGCCCAGAAGGGATCCATTGCGGCCATCTAGTCTGGGGCTATCCTAGATGATCACAATGGTCCCTTCTGGCTTTGCCGTCTATACTCAGGCCTTTTACCCTGCTCTGGAAGTCTGAAGTGGCCTCAATGCAGCAGTTCTCAAACATCACTGCACCGTGACCCCCTTCTAACAACAAAAATTGCTACATGACCTCTGGAGGGAGGAACGAAGCCTGGACCAAAGCCCGATCCCCACTGCACTGAATAGGGGGAGCCAAAGCCTGAGCCCCACCGCCCCAGGCGGGGAGTCCAAAGCCGAATCCCTTGGGCTTCAGCGCCAGAAAAGAGCCTGTAACCTGAGGGCTTCAGTTTCGGCACCAGGTGGTGGGGCTCGGGCTCTGGCTCTGGCCTTCGGCCCCAGCAAGTCTAAGCCAGCCAATGGGGTCCCGACCCACTTTGGGGTCCCGATCCACAGTTTGAGAACCGCTGCCTTAATGTCATGAGAATCAAGCCCTTAATCCTTCCGTTTAGTGAGGCCTGAGTCTCCTATAGCCCGAGCACTGTGACACGTAGAGTACCCATGATGTTGAAGCCACCTGCTTTATTCCCTTCTTATTTCCCCCTTGTGAGTTGGTTGGACAGAGACGTCACTGCTGGGGGAGGTGGGGAAGTTTTCTACAAGAGGTGGGTCCTGCATTTGGATCTGCACATGGATAAGGTCACGCTTGCTCCAATATCTAATGAGCCGCAACCCCATGCCTATGAGTACCACAGCCATAGGCAGGGACTGAATCTGGGAAACGTAGGTACCAAAAAGCGACGCCCCTGCTCCTTGAGCTAAGGAACTCCCCCAAGGGAAAGCAAGAAGCAGGCGGGTAGAGTCCCCGGAGGTAGACCCAGCATATTGCTCTGCAGCGCATGGTCCAGAACCCACAGCTTAGGTGCACCAAACACCAAGTGAAGGGTGTTATTGGGGAATCTAGATAGACAGCGGACCTGCCTCCCAGGCCTGTGCTCAGCTGTGTCCTCTATGAGCTCCACTCTTCCTCATGTTTCCAGCATCCGTCAGTGTTTCTACATCCGCAATTTCGAGAAGCAGCCCTCATGACACAGCGGATGGTGAGATTTCACATGCAAAAGCCGTAGGGAATAAGGAAGCATCGGTAAGAGAGGCAGCTGAAACCGCTGTATTGGTGGGGTGTCACACTGCCTATTCTCACCGCATTGCAACAGCATGTGCATGGGCGGGTCAGGGAGGGGAGGGCACCTCAGACAAGCTGCGGAAACATTGAGAAAATTGTTACAAACATTAAAGAAGAGAAGAAAGAGCCACATGAAGCCTGTGCTGGGGAGGAATCAGCAAAGCCCCCGAAGAATAAAAAAATGTCCTGTTATTATGGTTTCCCTGATAGGCCTCCCATGCGTTACTTGCTGTGTGAACACATTGTAGGAAACAGTTCCGACCCTAAAGAGCTCTCTGTTTTGGCCACTGGGATTAGAGACACAGAGAAATTAAGGGTTTTAGCTAAGACATCAGTACCAAAGCTAGGCACTAAATCAAGATCACCTCCAGCGGAGACCAGCACGTTGACCGCAAGCCCAAACTTCTGCTCTAGGCTTTGCTTCTCCTTCATTAATTACTCTTGGAGTAAATAAGCCATGAAGGCAGCTTGAGACCTTCCATTTCATAAGGACCGGCTTTAGCTTTCAGGGAATGCAGCAGCTTCCGCCATGGAGGGCAACTAGAAGCTGGAAGGTTGAATGGATGGAAGCTGGAGGTGGGGGCCACGAATGGTTTCCAGCAGCCAGAGGGACCTTTATCTGGAACCACAACCCATCCCTGCTACAGCAGTGGAAGCTACCAGCAAATCTAGATCGAGTGCCTGCCTGCACGGAGTGCCCACCCCAGGATGTGCTGGAGGGGACAGTTTCTGGCGGTGAGGACGCAGGTCCAGCAGATAGAAGGGGCGCCAGCAGCAGGAATTATTCTGGCTGGGGACGGGGGTTGGAAGACAGTTTGGAGAGGAAAGGGGAATCAGCAGCTGATGAGAGGGTTGGAGCACGTTAGAGGGAGGGAGGTTGCTGAAGTGATTTGGTTTTGACTTTCAGTTCCTCAGTGCAGTTTTAAGGGTGAAGGCTCCCTTGATACTATCGAGCTAAGGTGCTTCCACGGCCCCCATCCCTGTCACATCTGAGTGTCTCACAACCTCCCCCCAGGAGGCAGAGCAGTGCTGTTATCCCCACTGTACAGAGGGGGGATTGAGGCAGAGAGAGCGAGTGACTTGCCCACAGGAAATCTGTGCCAGAGCCTTGAACACCCACATCTCCAGAGTCCCAGGCTCGCTCCTTAATCCAGAGCCGCCCAGAGGGAGGGGCAAGTGGGGCAATTTGCCCCAGGTCCCGAGCCCCACGGGGGCCCCCATGAGAATACAGTATTCTATAGTATTGCAACTTTTTTCTATGGAAGGGGCCCCCAAAGTTGCTTTGCCCCAGGCCCCCTGAATCTTCTGGGCGGCCCTGCCTTAATCACGGGTCCATCCTTCCCCCCTTGACAGAACCTGGGCAATGTTTCTTCCCACTAGCCCAACTCCCCCGTCACCCTCACACCCCGTCCACACACACACCCTGTTCAAGTGGGGAATGAAAAACCTCCCTCCACAGACTAACATGCAGGGGGCCAGGTGCCCATTTAGTGCCCCCCTTGAGCTCCAGCCGAGGGCTAATGGGACATGGATCCCAGCTGCTCTGCTCGGGCAGCGCGTAGAAAGCACTGGCATGCCTGACTCACGAGCCCTTCCCAGGGAATTAACACATCCCTGCTCCTTTTTAAAACAACCCGTAAATTTCTGTGCTAAGCACCACGGCCCCCGTTCAGCAGGTGTTAATCCTGGCTTGGGCTCTGTCTCACATTCCCTCCATCTTCCCATTCATTGGAGAACATCCATGATTTATTTCCACAGTCTGTGGAGAGCTCAGCAATGAGACAAATCTAATTTACAGGAGTACAAGACACTGCCACAAAGCCTCAGCGCTGCTGTTTGATGGCGCCAAGCATCACTGGGATTCATCACGGGGATCCACAGCAATAACTTTTACTGATACAAATGAAGAGTATTGACGCAGCAAATCATCCAAGTACCTGCCAGGCTATAAATCCGCTTTCCCTTGTTCCTGTGCCCGGCTGCAGACAAACGATGAAAAACACGGGAAAGAAAAGAAAATCTGCGCTCATATTTAACCTTTTAAAGTTCTGATGCTAGACACCCTTCTCTGCAGCGAGACAGCGTTCAGTGTGAAAGAGACACACCGTGCCAGCGCTGTCGCTGCAGACAGAGCGGGGATGGGATGGGATCACTGTGCTGTGTACTCTTATGGTGTGGACTGATTGGCACCCTATAAGCAACCACAGATAGAGAAATAGATGGATGAGCATAGCTAGACAGACAAGGTGGGGGTGGAAATACGTTTTATTGGACCAGCTTTGTTGGTGAAAGGAAAAAGCTTTCAAACTTCACAGAGCTATTCCTCAGATGTGGAGAAGGAAAAAGATAAATAGATAGATAGATAGATAGATAGATAGATAGATAGATAGATAGATAGATAGATAGATAGATAGATAGATAGATAGATAGATAGATGGGGTGGATGGGGATAGATAGATAGATAGATAGATAGATAGATAGATAGATAGATAGATAGATAGATGTGTATGGCGATGGAGAGAGAAAGAGAGAGAGAGAAGAAAAAGCCACAGAGTTTGTGAAAAAAGAAGTATGCAGGGAGAAGCACTATTAGAAAAATAAGCATGTTTTCCATACTCTGTATTGGGCAGTTTTTTGTGTCAATGCAGCTTTGCAGGGGGCTATTCCGTCCCTCACACAAGAGCCAGGGTTCCCACTAGCTATGAAAACATGTTTGTTGGTTTGTTAAAGTCACCCTTGAAAAGGACCCATTAATTTAATCTGCAAGAGGGAAAATTACAGGAGAGGCTTGCAAGCCGAAGCAAGTCCAGAGGCTTGCCCATTGCCCCGCCTCCGCAGTGCAACTCGGCACCCTGGTGACTGGTTAATTGGCATGCATAAGGCAAGGCCTGTGGGTTCAGAACCGCAGGCCCCTACACGCCAGTGCGACAGTCTCAGACTCACAATTCAGTCCCTGCTTCCTGGCACCAAGCGGGAAGTAAACTGCACCAGCTGTTCCCCAGCACAGCTGACTTCCTCCTCCACAACAGTCAGCACAAGGGAGGTGGGGAGTGCCACAGCCCGCCCAGCCCACTCCCCATCCACCTGCACGGGAGAGAGAGCAGCAGCCTACCCCATCATGGAGGGTTTGATGATGCGGGTGGCCTATGCATGGCAGAGGAGGGTGATTTATTCCCCCTGACTCCCCTGTACGCAGGCAGACCAAATCCCACTCAGAACCCCACCTCCACCCAGAGGCCTGGGTAGGCTGCAGCACTGTCAGCACCCTTGGTCCTTTTATTGGTATTCGGTGAGACGCTCAATTGCTTTACCTCAAACTTTACACTCAGAGCATCAACTATGGAACTCTTCTCTAAAAATGGCTTTTTTTCATCATCGAATAACAATATCTGAGCTTGCCTGATGAAGAGCCAACGAGCTTTACAAAGGAGGTCAGTATCATTATCCCCATTTTACAGATGGAGAAACTGAGGCACGGGATGGCAAAGTGACTCCCTTAAAGTCACCCAGCGGGCCAGTGGCAAAGCCGGGACCAGAAACCAGGTTTCCTGAGTGCCAGGCCAGTACTCCAGCCACTAGGCCACGCTGCCTCCCCTAGTATTACATTTTTCCAGGTGACCACAGCAGGGTGGATCAGCACCTTGCACTGTGCCACAATTACTGTTTTCTGCCCACCATCAGGACCACTGATCACAGCTTTACAAGCAAGCAAATAAATATGGACTTCATAGTAATCTTAAAACGTTCCCCTGAAATGACTTTGGGCTTCACTGGAATCGCAATGGAATCTTCCCACTGGCTTCAGTTGCCTTAGGGTAAGATCCCATGTTCACTAACCTGTTGGAAAAGGGGAAAATGGTCACACAAATTTTGATACCTCCTGGATTTGTGGATTGTATCAATCTCAGCTTTTTCTTTTCTTGTTTTTTTAAGCACCCTCATAACAGCGGAGAAAAGCGTGATGGGCATGTACCCTAAAGGCCCAACAACCCGAAGGCAAAGAAACCAATCAGTGTGGAAGCCTGAATTGCCCCGGGCACTAAGATTCCATTAAACAGACTTGATTATGTTTTAAAATCCCAGGATTTTTAAACCAATCTCAGGGTCTTTTGAGGGCCTGACGCATCGTCTGTGAACATTTGGCTTTGGCAAGGGTGCTACAGAATCCGACAGCTCGCTAGGTTGCTTATAACCATCAACGTCACCTTCTACTGATGAGCTTATAACCATCAATAACACACACAACTCCTCTTTGTAGCATGCTTAGAAAATCTATTGCTCACGCATTAACCCTTCATAATCCAGCGATAAATGGAATCCTAGTGACCGGGGCAATTCAGGCTTCCGCACTGATTTCCCATGAAACGTGGGTCAGATCTCAGCTGGTGCAGTTCGGCACAGTTCCACTGAAATGAATGGAGCGACACTGATTTACACCAGCTGAGCATCTAGCCCAATACTGGGATGACTCCGTAGATACACTGTGGACCTGTGTGTTGCTTTTAAGCCATGGCTTTGTGCTGGGAGGGGTGACACAGCTGGAGTTCACTGGGGGGTCTGGCAAGCCAGGCAACAGACGCAGTGCTCACAGGCAGCCCAGAGGGGAGTGCATGCTGCACTCTTCCAATGGATGGCGACATCGCCCCTCCAGAGGAGGAACCAGGACACCCACTGCAGCGCAACCATCCCAGGGCAACAAGTGGCCTAAAAACCACAGTGTCTCACCGCCTACAGGGCGACCTCTCGAGGCCCCGCTCCTTGGTTGTGCTCAAAAAGTGCGCAGGGCAACTGGGGAGGTGATTTGAAGCCATTCTCGTACTCCCCCAATCCTGGGCTGACTGTGCAACGTGTCATGGCCTTAGTGTAAATTACATCCACCCAAAAGATAATCGAACTACGCCCCCAAGCAGCACTTACAATAGCTGGGGTTCACTATGCCCCAGCCACACCCTATTTCCCCACCCCCCACCGCGATAATCCTCCCAGGACAGCCATGGCAACTTTTCAGAGACATAATATTCAAAGAGAAACCCACTGGGAACTGGGTACAATGTCTAAAAGCTGTTAGAGAAATTAGAGTAGCCGTGTTAGTCTGTATCCACAAAAACAACAAGGAGTCCGGTGGCACCTTAAAGACTAACAGATTTATTTGGGCATAAGCTTTCGTGGGTAAAAAACTTCACCTTTTCAGATGCCAATGTTTTTTACCCACAAAAGCTTATGCCCAAATCAATCTGTTAGTCTTTAAGGTGTCACAGGACTCCTTGTTGTTTTTTCAGAGAAATTAAAGACATTCACAATTTTACCTAGATACTGTTTATAGCCCTGATCGATACACACACACATGCCCACACCTCACTACAGATTCCTAACCTTAACTTTTACACAACCCTTTGCGTTGTCATCCCACTTCACAATCTGTAACAAATGGATCCGCCTGTCTACACTGAAAGCTCATATGATTCACAGCACCAACTGCATTTGCAAAGGCTCACACTTGAGCGGCATAGGAAAAACAGGAAGTACAGTGAATTTCCATCAGCTCTGGCAGAAGAATCTAGTTCAGAAAACTATCAGCACAGTAGATCTTTCCCCCTCTCTCTTGTCCATCGCTCTTAAACCATCGGCCTTCTCCCCCCACACCTCTTCACCTCTTGGGAACACAGACAAGTCAACACTTTGGGAACTGTTTGATTTCCCAGTTTACAGCCACCTGTACATTTCTTTTGTAACTTACCATGTGGTAGATGCCAAGAGTGACTGTTCCAGTCTTGATGTTGAAGCAGCAACATTTCGGGGGTGTCTGGGGAGACATTTTTGATCCCTTTCGACTGTTGTGGAGCTACAGCTGCTGAATCGGAGGCAGCTGCACTAAAGCGACCAAGCAACGCAATGTAACATCTTGTTGCTCAACTTCCTTCCTGGACTGTAAATGTGTCAAGTCATCTCCAACGTCACATGGGGTCTTTGAGATTTCCAAACACAAGAGAAAACAAAATCAGGTTGAAAGCGACTGATCTCTAAACATTGCCCTGTCCCCGGTTGCAAGTACATCAGCGAATGCTACTGCTCGAAGCCAGAGTCCTTTGCCTGCACAGCATGGAGTGGTTATGTCATGTTAAGCATGAAGCCAAAATCATCCTGTAAAATTACCAAAAATAAAAGCAGGAGCTAAGATTTTCAACCAAAAGTTACTCACCTAAACTCACAGTTAGGCATCAGAATTAATAGCCTAATTTTCAGATATGCTGAGCATTGCATGAATTCCACTGAAGCCGCAGGGTGCCCAGCACATTTGTAAAATACCAGCCTTTAAGTGATTAAATATGGATTTAGGAGACTAATTTGAGGCCTCCACATTTGCAAGCCTTGGCCCTTAAAACAAAATCTGTTATTGCAGGGTTCAGAGTAAAGACAACAGCAATAACAAAACATCCATTCCATCCACCCTGCAGGTGCCCGGACATTTTTACATGGAAATTGGAGGAGCACACACACACTCTCTCTCTCTCTCTCTCTCTCTCTCACACACACACACACACAATTAGCCATCTTGCCCATGATTTGTGCATTGTGATCATCCTTGAAAATGTGATTCTCTGAGCCTCACCATGGTAGCTTTGTAATTGACCTAACCCATGTACAGCACAGTGCACCCAGGTAGCCGCTGCTGGGTATATTATAAGCCATCATCCTACACGAACCCTACCCTCAGTATGCATGTGCCATAATGGCATGTGGCCTTTAGGGCAATCTTGTGGCTTTGGGCCACGGCTGGGAGAGAGGGTGAGAAGGGGGTTGTCTATCATCAGCGCAAGAAAAATGGGCCCAATTCATGGCTGCCCTAGGTCACCCTTGTATTGCCAATTTGATAATATTTAAAAACCAGACACTCCAGCAGGAGTGCTGGAACCTCCCCTTCCCTGGCTCTTCTCCCCAAAGCCCTGCCCCGCCTCCTCCCCTGAGGCCCCGCCCCCGTGTACTCCTCTTCCCACCTGCCCCCGTCACTCACTGCTTTTCCCCTTCCACCCCACCCCCACCCCCTCGGGTCAGGAGGGACTCACCTGCAGAGCCGGGGCTGGGAACTGCAGCTGCCCAATGCAGATAGGAGGCAGCCCTGAAGGAGTAGAGGCTGGTGAGGATGATGACTTGGGGCCTCCCCACCTCCCCTGACTGCAGTAACCGCACTTGTGTGTCCGGTCAATAGATCTGACCAGACACTGTCAGGCAGGGCCAATCAGAGGGGGGGCCAGGAGGGCCATTTGGCCTGGGCCTCAAGCTCAAAGGGGGCCTCCAATTTGGACACATGTTAATTTTCTGGCATTTAATAAGTTTTGCAACTTGTTTTTTTGCGCATCCCTATGGGACCAAAATGTGACGCACTCAGCTTAGAGCTGCAAATTTCAGCAAATAAGAGGTGGACACAAGAACAAATGGATATAAACTGGACACTAAGAAGCTTAGACTTGAAATTAGATGACGGTTTCTAACCATCAGAGGAGTGAAGTTCTGGAACAGCCTTCCAAGGGGAGTAGTGGAGGCAAAAGACATATCTGGCTTCAAGACTAAGCTTGATAAATTTATGGAGGGGTGGTATGATGGAATGGCCTAATTTTGGCAATTAATTGATCTTTGATTATTAGCAGGTAAATATGCCCAGTGGTCTGTGATGGGATGTTAGATGGGGTGGGATCTGAGTTACTACAGAGAATTCTTTCCTGGGTGCTGGCTGGTGAGTCTTGCCCACATGCTAAGGGTTTAAGTGATCAGCATCTTTGGGGTCGGGAAGGAATTTTCCTCCAGGGCAGATTGGCAGAGGCCCTGGAGGTTTTTCGCCTTCCTCTACAGCATGGGGCACGGGTCATTTGCTGGAGGATTCTCTGCAGCTTGAGGTCCTCAACCACAATTTGAGGACTTCAATAACTCAGACATAGGTTAGGGGTTTGTTACAGGAGTGGATGGGTGAGATTCTGTGGCCTGCGTTGTGCAGGTCAGACTAGATGATCATAGTGGTCCCTTCTGACCTTAAAGTCTAAGAGATTTGGTAAAAGATGTAATTTTTTTATTAACTGATACAGATTGTGTCATATTAAAGAATTTAAAAGGTTCATAAATATTAATACAAATATATCGTTTCTGATGGCCCAAGAGTAGACCATGATGAACGTGTCCTCTCAGATCAGCTGATTATATAAACAAACCACGGCTAGTGGCTGGTGCTGGATCAAGTGCGTGTTGAAAGTTAGAGTATTGTTACATTTAGTGTCTTTATAGTTTTATGTTTAGTTGACTAATGTCAAAGTCAGATTCAGGACTCACAATTTATCAGACCACTCTGTTTATTAGCAAAACGAGCTGCTAATACACTCAGATAATGTGAGCACCATGCAAGACTCAAACTATCTTATTTATACTGATAAAAGGGCTCAAACTTAACAAGATAACAAAGGAAGCAGAATCTGATAAGTTTACCTGGGCTAGACATGAATATCTTATTTCCTAACTCACTGTTACCGATCTCCTGTTAATGTCCCACCATTTGCTTAAGTGGACCCATTGTTTCATACATTAATGTTTCTCTTCCTGACAACTATATTTCAACATTCCTTATTTCTGCTTAAAGGAACATACAGCATTTCTTTAATCCAATCTTTTTTTACAATATAATTCATTCTACTTTCACACTAAGGAATTATTTATGTTGTGAAATCAAACTTGGACTTTCTGGGGTGTTTCCTAATATCACAATTGCATTGCGTATTTTTGTCAGTTTCCCTGCATCAGAGGCTTCAGGTGAACGCACCTTCAACGAGTTGAAGCAGGTAAAGATCTAGCACCGTTCAACTATGGGACAAGAGTGTTTGAATGGGCTCACCATGCTTAATATCAAATGTGACATTGCACAAAAGCTAGATTTTCCCCCAATAATTAGTTCATTTGCACAGAAAAATACTAGAAAAGCATTTGTTAAATAAAAAAAAATCAAATTATGTCTCACTCTTTTTTTTGGTGATTTATTTTGTTTTCATGTGTCGTCATTTTTTATTTTTATTATGGCTAGGGATTTCAAAAGCTGGAAGTGGCCTGGGCCTCTCTGGACCTCTGAGAGGACGTGCTGCCAGGTCCCCTTTTTGATCAGACTTTCCAGTTGAAAAGCTGTCTCCTGGCCACCCTACCTGCACCAGAATAACCTGGGTGTAAATCAGCCATATGCCCAATCCCTTGACCACAGAAAACACCTCCAGTGTGGGGATCTCTGCAGCAGCCAAGGCCTTTCCAGGGCATGTCAGGGGTGCCTGGGGGCTGGGAGGGGACATGGCCAGTGTAGCCATGCAGAATGGCCAACTCTCCTGGCTATCTTATTGTGAGTCTCACAGTATTTGGTGTTTTTCTCAAAGCTCCAGCTCTTGGAGTCATGTGATTTTCATAGAATCGCTGCTTTATTTTAAAAAACAAAGAAAGATTCCAGGCCTCTTGGTTGCAGAGCAAAGCTGGAAAACATGACCCGAGGGGGAACAGGAGACAAAGAACCCAGCGTTTATCATTATTTTTAAGCTGATCACATTTTGGGGGACCTTACTTATGAATAGCTGGGGTTGGCAGTACTGGTCACATGTCCCTGCATTTCCCTGGCTCCCACAGGGCACACAGGGCAGATGAGCACAAATTAAGGCAGTGTGCAGGGTCAGGATCGGGGGTGCACTGGGGACCTTCACCTGCTGTTACATCCATTGACAATACCTCTTCCTGCTCTGGCCTCGCTCTGCTGGCTGGTTGGGTGGAGGACACAGGGCAGATGAGCACAAATTAAGGCAGTGTGCAGGGTCAGGATCGGGGGTGCACTGGGGACCTTCACCTGCTGTTACATCCATTGACAATACCTCTTCCTGCTCTGGCCTCGCTCTGCTGGCTGGTTGGGTGGGAGGACGGCAGGGCCTTGCAGCACGGGTAGTGCCAACCTCCTTCTCTCCTCACACAGTGGGTGCACCAGGAGCCGAGCTGTGCCCAGCCTTCTGTGCAGATGCATGAACGCTGGGGGCAGCTGCTTGCGCCCACCCCATGCAGAGTGGGGAGCCCTTGGGAGCCCAAAGCTTGATTTACTCAGGCTTCATTCACACAAACTTTCCCGAAACACCACGCAGGGTCCGATTGTACCAGGGAGCAAGGGCAGTAAACGGCAGGAACCATAAGTGCGTTGGGCCACATTCAGAGGAGACACTCCACCCTCATGGAGTCCCAGAGCCCAGGCTCCAGCCCGAATGCCCATACAGCAATTTTATAGCCCTGTGAGCCAGCTGACCCGGGCCAGCCGCGGGTGTTTTATTGCAGTATAGACACGCCCTCTCTGACCCATACCCTGAAAGGTGTTGCGGTGCCTAACTCCCATTGGTTACAGTGAGGATCTGGCCTCAGTTCCCAATCTGTAAAATGGGGATGATCGAACTTCCCTGCCTCACAGGGCGTGGTGAGGACAGGTGCATTACAGGTTGTGAAGTGCTCAGGTACTGTGATAATAGAGGCTATATAAATACCATCGGTAAAGGGTAGAAGATGTAAATTAAATTAATCTGGGGGCTACATTAATTTTTGCCTCAATTTGGTGTGTAACATACCCCGCCGTATAACGCTGGCCATCCAAAGTCTGTAGTGACTTGTGAGATGATCTCTCTTTGCAGCTATGCCATGCCACCACCAGGTGTCTCTGTGCTGTATTGAAAGTTCCATGAGTGGGAGCCGTGTCTGGCCAGAGACAAAAATATAGAAGTCATTGGTTTACAGCTGGGATCTGTTCTCCTTAGTAAATGCCTGTTGCTTAAGACGTACTGGGGTTCCATACGTATTAGGACAATCTGCACGAGCCCTGGAAGATACGTGTTGGTAGGTGGAGAGGAATCTAAATAAGGATGTCAGAGTAAGTGTAAAAAGATTCTTGATGCCTGAGAGCGCTGGAAGAAGGTGGAAATTGCACTAACATGCACTTTCCTTCTGAATTTAGTTAACTGTAGGGTGACTCCAGCTCTGGGCAGCAGCTCAGTAGAAGCCAGACATTGCTGATGTCCCTGGTGGGGAGGTGCAGTCATCTCTGCTAGGGTTGCCACTTGTCTGGATTTTTCCAGGATTGTCGGGTTTTTTTTAGGTGCCATCCTGGTAAATCTGCCAGGGTGCTCAGTGCACCCAGCCAGCAGGTCAGTTTTAGGGGCTCAGGATCATCCCGGATGTGCCAGGTTTTTGTATCTCCTGCCTACATCTGCCTTTTCTTGCTCTCTCTGGTTTGGTATGTTTCCTGTAGGTCCCTGGCATTCAGTTCCACTTGGAAGTTTCATTAAAAAACTCAAATGGGACCCCAACTCAGCGTGCAGGAATGTGTGCCCATCCAGATGTAAAAAACCAGCTTTATTTCATTCTTCTCCAAGGCTTTTCATCCACAGAGCGTCACAAAGGAGGGGAGTATCCCCATTTTACAAATGGGGAAACTGAGGCACAGAAAGGTGAACTGACTTGCCCAAGGTCACACCACTGGTCACAAGCTGACTATCGCTGAGCAAATAATGGATTGGGGGGGGGGGGTTTCAGGGGCCAAATCGGGCAGAAGGGGACAGAAAAAAAATCTGGTGACATTCTAGACAAAGCCAGTGCGACTATTTTTTTTTTGAGTTTTTCATTTTGATTCAACTATTTTCAGGTGTTTTCACCCCCCATCTTCAGGTAGGGAAAGGGATACGAGTTTTAAAACAGCTTGGCCATATTTAAAAACAAAATGCTGTTTTGAAATGAAAAAGTCAAAATGAAATGATCCAGCATTTTGATTTTTCAGCTTTTTGGGGTGTTTTTTGGCTGCAACTATTCATCAAATTCCATCCAAATTTCAGAATAGCTTCGAAGCCCCTAACATTGAATTTGTTGGTGAAATGTCTGTTCACCAAAAATAAATACATCACACCCAGCTCTAATGCTGGTTCCAAGTCCAGTGCTCCGCCCATCATCCCACACTCATTTCAAGGCTCAACACGAAGTAAATGGACCCTGCGGTTACAGTTTTGGTGCCTTTATGTTCCTAGATTCAAATACAAAACTGCCCGAGGTTTGAATAGCTTCCTGTTTCAAGAGGCAGCTGTTGCATACCACTAGATTAAAGATGCCTTTTGATCTCTCCCTTATTGCAAATCTTTAAGGATCCTACCTAGTTTGCCTCCACTCTGGGAGGGTAGGTAAATTCTACATTCAATGGTTTTTTCGTATTGTGTTACAGTGAACCTAATGCTGCTTGTTTTCACCAAAGCCAATGGCAGAACTCTGACGTCAGAATGCATATTAAGCATTTCCTCGCTCATAAAAAAAAACAAAACAGAGGTGAAATCCTGGCTCCACTGAAATTAACCAGGTTTTGTCCAAGTTCCATTGGAAGTTTGGGTCCATTCTTATTTGGTAGGAACCAGTTCCCAAGTGACTAATATTCCACAGTAACTAGTGATTTCAGATGCCTCAATTTGGGGGGGTATGCGTTGTGCTGCCTGAGAATCAGGCTCCTTTAATATGTTTCAAGTTGGGCCACTAGAAATTGAGGTCCCTAAAACCACTAGTTACTTTGGAACATTCATAGAAAACACTTTTCATCCGTTGACTTTAGGTGGGTCGGCACCATCATTCCCATTTGAGACAGGGAAACTGAGGCTCAAAATGATTAAATGACTTGTTCAAGGTCACCCATCAAGCCAGGAGCCAAGTAGGAAATAGAACCTTGATTGTCCGAGGCTCAATGTACTATGGGGAAAAACCCCAGCTACAAAGACTTAGCAATAGATCCATACTAGAACACAGGATCCAAACTCCTTCAGACTGCAGGAAAGTTCTGATCCAAATCCTAACTTTGAGGGTAGGGCCCGATTCTACTAACTTTTAAGATAAGAAGGCCTGGTAGATTTAAGCCAAGCCACAGTAATGGCTGAAGTGTCTCTGTGGATATATTCTGTGCTTGAGTTTTTTGTTGATCTTATTAAACTTCTTCCATTTAAAAATTAGTTGCAAATGGAGATTTTATGTTTCTTCCCCCATTTGAGGCCGTCTACTTTTGTCGAGATTCCTTCCCCATGCCTTCCTACAGACCAGGCCCATATGAATGCAGGTTCAAGAAGATCAAGTAGTTGCTGATCAAATAAAAAGCTTATTCATTATGTGAACCTGGCGTCCCTGGGAAAGTATGTTTTCCTTTCGAAACCCCCTTGTCCTTTTAGAGGCAGACAGAGGCCTGCTTGTGTGCTGCACCACGCTCGGACATACTGTAACCAAACTTAGTTCACAACGTGTAAAAACAAATAGAAAGTGTGGCCCAGGCTGAGCCATTGGCTTCAAATAGTCCAGCGCTGACTGAAAGCCACTGAGTATTTGGACTATGGATCCCGGGAATGGTATTATCCTGAGGGGCCCCTTTCAGCGGTCTGCATTCCGAGGCCTTCAGACATCTGGAGGGACAAATAGGGACATTTTGCTGGAAGATCAGTGCGGTAGGAAGTCAGCGTGCACAGAGGAAACACAGCGCTGGTTTTGTAGCACTAAGGATATACATTTTGTACTCTCTTTGGGGGCCCTGTTACCGGCTTCTCCCTGGAAGGAATTCAACTTAAGATGGCCTCTCTCGAGCAAAGGATGCTGTTGGACAGAGTTTGAATTAGCAAAACCTCAGCCCTGAGACAGCCCCTCACCAAATTCTAAACAGATCCAACCCGCCCTTGAAGTGAATGGGAGTCTTTTCCACCAGGCTAAGATGACCAGATAGCAAGGGTGAAAAATCGGGACAGGAAGTGGGGGGTAATAGGAGCCTATATAAGAAAAAGCCCCCAAAATCGGGACTGTCCCTATAAAAATCGGGACATCTGGTCACCCTACATCAGGCCCTTGGTGAGAACCCAATGGCAGAATTCTTAGGCGAGAGCCGTGGCAAAAGGGAAGTTTAAACCCAATGAGCCACATGAACCAACGTCACTGAGTTCAGCAGAGCTCTTCTGGATTCACACCAGCAAAGCTGAGCCTGTAACCCTGGGAGGAGGCCGGAACTGCCACGGTGCCTTGAGCTCATTTTTGCCCTGCTTACATTTATATGAGTCTTTCACAAATAGTCACATGGCTGCACCACTCTCTGAGGTAAATCACTGACGAATGCAGGAGATCTTCTGGCAAGCGTTTAAGGTGTCGTGAGACAAAACTGAGGCTTACGATCCTGACTTTTCAGGGGATGAAATAAAGTACAGAGGAATCAAACCACATGCCCAAGATCACTTGAACCCAAGCCTCTTGAGTCTTAGCACAGGGACTTAATTATGCGGCCTCTAGACACCCTTCTTTTAAGGGTCACTTAATTTCCACTTGACCCTGATCATGTTCAGTTCCAGCGCGTCATCCCAGCCAATCAGAAAAGTGTCTTCCATAGCTCCCGACTGGCTTGTTCCACAGCATTGACGGATGTAGGTGCATTTCGAGGCAGCCATAAGAACATAAGAACATAAGAAAGGCCGTACCGGGTCAGACCAAAGGTCCATTTAGCCCAGTATCTGCTGACACAGTGGCCCCAATGCCAGGTGCCTGAGAGGAGTGAACAACATATCTCTCTCCTGCCATCCATCTCCATCCTCTGACAGACAGAGGCTAGGGACACCATCTTACCCATCCTGGCTAGCCCCATTTTGACTTACCACACATGATTTTATCAGTCCCTTTTTTTTATTGTTATATATAGTCCTAGCCACACCTCCCTCAGGTAGGAGTTCCCACAAGTTGACTGTGCACTGAAGAAGAGAAGAAGGGGGGAGAGAGGGATAACTGGTTGGAGCATTGGCTGGCTTGCTAAACCCAGTTGTGAATTCTCAAGTTGAGGAGGCCACTTAGGGGGCTGGGGTGGGGGCAAAAGTGGTCCTGCTAGTGGGGGCAGGGGCTGACCACATGACCTTTCCAGTTCTAGGAAGTGGTATATCTCCATTTGGTATATCTTTTATCCAAATAACAATGTGACAGCAGGAGCCAAAGAAGGACCTTGCCACGCCAGGAGAGCAATAAATCTCAGTCAGATGCTGGCACTCGGCTCTGCCGTTCTAAATTCCATTTGAAGTGAGTCACGGGCTCAAGCCTCATCTATTGCTGGGAATTGATAAGGGTTTGGTTAACCGAAAACCAGCAAATGACTCCTGCCGATACATTCTTTGAATTAGAAAGATAAATGCATTTTCCATTCACATACAGTGAGCAAGGGCAGCTCGGGAAGATGCAACTGTCCAAGGATTGAGCAGAAATGAGAGATGCCTGCAGCTGTGAAGAGATCTCTTCATGCTTGCTGGACCAGATCACAGTTCACACTGGCCCGGTTCTATAGCAGTGGAAGCCATTTTAACATTCAGACTCTTCCCTGGCAAAGAAGGGCAATTTTTCACTTATAGCTGAGGTTATGATTATTATTTATATCATCACAGTGCCTAGGAACCCTAGTCATGACCATCGCGCTAGGGGCTGTACAAACACAGAACGAAAACATAGGAAGCCAACGTAATGCAAGGCTGAGTTGAATCTGAGGAACTGACTGATGTCTGAGGACTATTACTAAGAGCCCCAACCCAGGCCATGAGCACTGCACAAACCCATCGTGCGAGACCCTCCCAGCCCCAAAGAGCTAACGATTGAAACGGACAAAGGGTGGGAGAGAAAAAAGAGGCAAAGTGACTTGACCAATGTCACACAGCAAGTCAGTGGCAGCACCACCACAAGAACCCAGATTTCATGAGCGCAAGCCCAGGGCTCCATTCGCCAGGCCACACTAATAACCATCTGGGGTGGGGGGTACATATCCCAGCCTGCAACAATCATTACTATAGGGAATGTGCAGGAATATGTATATGGGGGAGCCCCACACTTTTTGTCATATTCCCATACCAAGGTGACATTCAGATGGAGTTAAGGTAGGAAAATGGAGCTTTAATGATGACCAGGGAAATTCTTGAAAGGCCCGAGTCACGCTGCCAGCAGTTCCCTCACTCTGATACCGAGGGAGCTCCATACAGAGAACTCTCTGCTGATCTCAGCTATCAGGGTGTCCCATAGGTATAGGGGTCATGTCCCACATAGCCTGAGTGGCCTGGGATGTGCCTAACACCTTAAACTCCAGGCAGAAACCAACGAGCGTCCAGTGCAGCCAAATAGCACGTAAGCAAAATGGACGAGGTAGCGCATTTGTTAGTTACCTTTAATTTCCTTTACCCTCCCCCACCCCGTTCCCCCACTCGTCCAGGTGTCCCAGCCTGTCCACGCTGCCATTACTAACCCCACGTGCCCTCGGACCGTCCCCCACATCCTGTCTTCAGAGCAGGGCCGGCTCCAGGCACCAGCGAAGGAAGCAGGTGCCCAGGGTGGCCAATGGAAAGGGGCGACACGTCCAGGTCTTCGGCGGCACTTCGGCAGCAGCTCAAGCGCTCCAGTTTAGTCTTCGGCGGCAATTCGGCAGCGGGTCCTTCACTCCAACTCTTCCTCTTCGGCGGCACTTCGGCGGCAGCTCAGTCGGGTTTTTCTTTTCTTTTTTTTTTCTTCACCGCTTGGGGAGGCAAAATAGCTGGAGCCGGCCCTGCTTCAGTGCTTTTCTACCCACCTCCACACTGGTGCTTTTGAATACCTCCTCTTGCTGCACGTTCCCCACTAGACTGTAAACTCTGAGGCATGGACCATCTTTTTTCAGTGTCCATACAAGACTGAGGCTTCTCAGTGGTACTTCAATACCCATAATAAATAATAACTAGCATTACTAATTCCGCCAGATTTCTTCTCCTGAAACCAAATCCCCTCATCCCGCCGCATTCTCTGAACCCATTCTTTCCTCTCTGGCATTCAAGCAGCTAAGGTCACTACGTCTGAGCTTCCTTATTAATCTTATGGCTTGTCTACACTTGTGGCGCTGCAGCTGTGCCACTGTAGTACTTAGTGAAGATGCTACTTACGCTAATGGAGGCGGTTATCCCCTTGGTGTTGGTACTCCACCTCCCTGAGAGGCGGTAACGATGTCGATGGGGAAGCCCTCCCGTCGACGGAGCGCTGTCTACACCAGGGTTAGTTCATAATGTAGACCAAGCTTTACATTCCCCATCTCTTCCTCTCTTGCTAAAATGCTAGCTGAGCTCGCCAACAAGGGCTTTAAACCCAACAATAACTTTTAGTGAAAGATATTTGAAAGTGTCAGACTATTAGTTTCAGCGCAACGAAACCGGAAACGCCTCGCCTCAGCTTTGCATGCCAATGAGCCCACGGAAGGCGCAGAAGACAAAGATGATTGCCTCAGTTACTGTATGTGACAAGAATGATCTATCTATTCCTGTGACTTTCATCCATCAGTTCATTATGCTTTATGTCTATGCTGATGTGTGTTTTGCCATTTGCTCCTTTTTTTTATCTCCATTATGTGACATGCTTTATTCATCTCACTAGGATTTATGTCCATCCTCTTACCTGCTTCATTCTTTTCATTATATTTTATATCAATTTGGCTATGCTTCACGTCCACATAGCTGCGCTTTCTATGTGCCTCACTATATTTTATACCTTGTTTTACATGCTTTATGCTTTAACTAGCTGCAGAAAAGTTCCCTGCGTGTATTTAAGTGCTCACAAAAGTGGCTCTATTGTTTTAAGCCAGCCAGAGTGCAAAAAGGTGCTATGTAAGCTTATGCTTCTAAAGCAATCCCAGAACCATCACATACTTTGCCTTTAGAGAAGGCAGCGTTTTCATCTTGCAAGTGCTTTATAAGGAGGAATGAATGAATCACGATTCCTATTTATTTATTATTTGTCGTTCCATAGTGCTGACTGGACCACTGAAAATGAGGCCGGCCCGCTTGTGCAAGGCACTGCACAAACACAAAATAGTGCATAGTCCCAGCCCCAATCTAACTACACGAAGCAGGCACATGTTGGGGAAAAGGGCGAGGACACACAAACAGAGGGACGGTTTGCAAATGTCATGTTAATTCCATGACTTTGTTTTTCTAATTCTTAGCGTGGGGGTTAGTTAAGAGGGGATTAGCGAAATGCAAAGACAAAGGGAGGGCAGTCATCCCCAGCCACTCCCGCAGTGAGGTAAATAAGTGATTTTTTATATTATTGTACCTGTTGTCAGACGCTACCAGTGTGGTGCTCTGCTCTGTTCCATGTTGATAACAGTCAGCTGCGTGGGTGTGTTCCCTCTGTGTGCTGCCCCGGCTCTGCAGGTCGCTGGCACAGCAGACTCCGAGAGAACCCACAATGACCACAGACTCCGATAAGATATGAAGGCACCTGGCCAGATTGATTGTCAAAAAGAAACACAGTCTCTAGCTCACCGGATTAGATATCGATGGGTCAGCTAGTACATATGTGCTCCCTGACAATGGACACAGCTCAATCAGTGGCGGGACTTTCCACTGCCCCCTAGGCCGGACCAAGACGTCCACTTAGGGATGCGTTCTTATACACAGGTACAAACAAGTCACGCACCATTAAACGTACTGAGGTACAGCCCCTCTATGAGGGGGCTGCCTTTCTCACGGGTTGGTTGGTTGCTTTCTCACAGGTTGGTTCAAACAAATCTATCCATCATATTCTCTAGCCATCATACTGTCTATCCATCGTATTGTCCTTTCATATTGTCTATTCATCATTGTTTATCCATTATATTGTCCTTTTCTACTGTCTTTAGGCTGGGTCTGCCTGTTCCTTGTTATCTGTGTGGGATGTGTTCATACCCAGCTGTTCTGGTGCTGCTCTGGCACATGTTCATCTTATTAGTGCTTATATGTTTCATACGTGCTTCTAACAGCCTTCTTCTTGCCAACTTCTGTGAGTGGGACCTGCCTCTGGCTCACAGCCCCGCTTGGCTTAACAATGTCTTGTCTATTACTCTAGTTCAGGCCTCAGGCCTCAAACTGGGCCTCTGATACAAGATTTTATGTTTCAGGGCCTCATCTTACTACAGTACCCAGGGAGGCTCTATCCAAGATCAGTGCTGCGCGCTGTATACACACACACAGGAACATGAAGTACCTTTCCAGGAAGAGTTGACAAACTAAATAAACTCAGGGTAGGAGAAGAAACAGCGGCAAAGAACAGAAGAGTGCCAGCGGTGGGAATACAACCCAGGCATCCTGATTCCCACACCGGCGCTCTCCCGCCCAGTCCTCAGAATTATTATTATAAGCCCATTTTTCAGATGGTCGAAGCATTAGAACACAGGAAAAGTATCTGGGATCTCTGGCTAGGAGAGCGTCTGTGGCCTTGAGAAAATCACTCTGGGTGATCCTCACCCTGGTGCAGAGGGCCAGAAAGAGGCAACATTAAGGATCTGGTTTTTGGGGTGGGGGTTGTCTGAAAATTGAAAACATGTCATTGAAAATGTAAAAACAAAAAGATCATTTTTCAAAAAATTCTCACAAAAAAGTAAGTGACATTTTTGACCAAGGATTAAACTTTCAAAAGCACCTAAGTGACTAAGGACCCCACGTCCCAGTTTCAGAAGTGACTTAGGCGCAGATCCTCAAAGGTATTTAAGAGCCGACCTCCATTGATTTCAATGGGAATTGGCTGCCTAAGTACCGTGAGGAGCTCAGCCTAAGGAGCTGAAGTTTCACTGAAAGTCAATGAGACTGAGGCCTGGTCTACAGCTAAAATGTAGATCAAGGACTATGAGCAATTTACACCCTTCAGAGACATAGTTAAGCCGATCTAAGCCCCATTGTAGACACCCCAGGTCAATGGAAGACTTCTTCCGTCAGCCTAGCTCCCACCACTGCAGGGGATGTGTCACAGGGTCCTCTCACTGCTAGGCCACCTCCTCCTGGCCACTCTGGGGATTAGCTCTTGCCAGGTCAGACATCCCCTTCTGCTGCTCATTTGCATACCCTGCCGTCTCTCTCTCTGCGACTCAGGGTGTTCTCTCCTCATAGCTTGGCCCTGCGACCAGGGCACCGTGCATTTCCCCCTTCTGGGGTCTCAAAGTCTCTCTATACAGACTGTTTCAGGCAATCTTTCCATTCAGTGCTCAGACGGTGCCATTTCCCCAGTGGCTGGTAGGGGAACTCAGGCCTGCCCTCTACTCCACATTCTAGCCCAGGGACGTTAAGCTCCGCAGCTATGGTCTGCCTACTTCCCGACCTGTTCGCTACTTCCCCGGGCTCTGTCCCTGCTTCCTGCTTCTACCCTCTGGGTTTGCCACCCAACCGAGCTGCCGCCACTCCCCCTTTGGCTTCTTGCCAGACCCCATAATCTCCAAGACCCCTCCTTGCTGTCTGGGGGTGTCTGCAGACTACGTCCCCCGAAGCCCCCTGCTGTTCTTAGCCTTTTAGCTTGATAGCAACCCCCCCTGTTCCTGCCCAGGTGAGTGTCATCCCCCATTAAGCATTATTGATCTAGCCGGCCTTAACCCCTTCAGGACTGGTGTGGGGTCAACACCCCATCACAAGGTGGATTAACTACAGCAGTGGAAAAACCCCTTCCGTCACTGTAGCTAGTAGCTATCCTATGGCACTAGACTGGCCCAGCTGCAGCACCCTGTGGTTTCTAAATCACATAGGCACTTTTGAAAATGTTCCCCAGGTCTATTCTGATCAACCGCTGGATCTGCATTTTCCCAGCATACTGGGGTGCTTCAGCCCATTATAAAGGCAAGGTCCTTCTGGGAAGTACAAGTCTAAAACCAAAGTTCCCCTTATTTTGAGGGGTTTCTCTAGCCAGGATGGTGGCTTTAGGCCCAACCAGGGGCGGCTCCAGGCACCAGCACGCCAAGCGCGTGCCTGGGGCAGCAAGCCACAGGGGGCGCTCTGCCGGTCACCGTGAGGGGGGCAGGCAGGTTGCCTTCGGCGGCATGCCTGAGGAGGGTCTGCTGGTCCCACGGGTTCAGCGGACCTCCCGCAGGCTGCCGCCAAATTTGCGGGACTGGCAGACCTCCCACAGGCAAGGCGCCGAAGGCAGCCTGCCTGCCATGCTTGGGGCAGCAAAATACCTAGAGCCGCCCCTGGGCCCAGCTCATTACAAACCTTTAGAAAGTGGCCCAGTGCTGGCCATTAGCTCTGCAATACAGAGCAAAAAAAAAATAAACTGTCCTGTAGCATTCCTGCTTGCAGCAAAGGGGAAAATAATTAATTTGTGGAACTGGGTCACATTAAAGTTTCGCCTTCTCCAAATCTCCCACCCCCGTGTTTGTTCAGGGCCTGTTCTTGTTGCTCGTCGCAAGTATCTGCTATCACCTTTCCTTGAGGTGGTTAACTAATTTTTCTGTGCAGACCACAGTCTATATTGTCCCATCCCAAACTGCTTACCCACAAGAAAACACTTTGCTTAAGAAAGGAATCAACCCGCAATGGCTTATTTAGCTGCAAAAGGAAGAAATCAGCTGTTACATTTGCAAACCCCCCTTGCCCTCCTGCCCCCCAAAAAAAGATTTATTAGGAGACACTGAAAAGGTGAATGCTTCCTGACCAGCACTTGGCAGAACATACTGTATGAATAACTGAATGACCTTTCAAATATTTACACATATGCAAAGTCCTGTTTGGAGGCCGCCTCTTGCGAGCTTCATTTGTCTGACAACTTCCTAACCAGAAATGATAAATTCATTTACAGCCACCAGACAGCCAGACACCGCCAAGAACAATAGGCGAGAAATGACAGAACACGCGGCACATTTGCTCAGTGCCACGGAGCCCGTTTCGCACCATGAATGTCAGCCTTAGTCCTTGCTAACCTAGGAACACAGAGAGCTTTCAGGTGTTAGCCACAAAGACAAGGGCCTTGTGAAGGTGGGGGGAAAAGTATGGCCCATAAGGCTCCCATTGGCATGGGAGGAAAGTAACATTTGCTGTGCTAAACAGAAGCATCTCAGTTCAGTTTACCTGCCAGTGATTCCGTGGTTTAAGTGACGTTTGGATGGAGACAGAAGGCGCCCAAGTGGTAGTAATGAGACGGCTATAGGAGAAAGCTACAGCAAGCAGCAAGGACAGGTGATTTATTATTATAAGTGTAGTTATTAGGAGAGGAAGGATGATCTTAGCTCGGGAGCTTGCTGTGGCGGGGGCCGTGTGTGTGTTATTTGTTTGTACGGTGCCTTGTACAATTATTAATCCTAGTGAATACGAAAAAAAAGGGTTTGAAAAGGTCAAGATCAAAATAAAACGTTCAAAAAATTTTCAAAACGAAATATTTTGATGAACCCAAATTGGAATGCTTTCCAGTGTTTGTGATAATTTTCAAGATTTTGGGGGGGAAAAAAGCCAAAATCTCAAAAATTCTCATGGGACAGGAAAACCATTTTCCATCCAGCCCTGCCTAGCACAATGGTGCCCCAATCTTGTTTGGCCTGTAGGCACTACCTGGCAGCATTGCAAGAAACCTGCTCTGCTGGCCTCACATTTCCCTCCAGCTGAACAGGAGGAGGAGGGGATGACATGAGTTGGGAGAAGGCTGGTCCCATCCTTCACGAGGAGACAGACAGTGCAGCCACCCATCCCCTGATAGTACATACCTCACCCATTCCCGAACCTCCAGGATCCCGTCCAAAAAAGGAGTCACAAGACTATTGTAGGGGGGTCATGAGAACGGCAGCTGCGGGCCAGGATTTGAACCTGCAGCAGTACCAGCTCTCACAATTGTTTTCACAAGGGATAGGTTTTCAGCCAAGGCTGGACCCAGTGTCATGGTGAGGCTAGAAACTCCAACTCGCTAGCTAATGTGAGCCCTCTGATTGGCTGCCTGTCTCACTTGCACGTCCCCTGAGGCAGAACAGCCGCTCCAAGCTGCTGCCAACAGATCACTCTCCCAAGGGCCAGTTTTAGGGGGGGACAAGCAGGGCGGTGACCATGGGTACTAACTTCAGGGGTGAGGGGCACACCACGGCGGGTGGCTCTTTTGGCCTTTGGGGGATACTGTGCCAAAAATGTTTTCTGTCCTAAAAAGCAGGTAAGAGCAGCCCTGAGTGAGATAAGATTCCCACCTAGTGTCTGTCTTGGACTCTGCTCACAGGGGTGTGCTATGCACAACCGGCTTCATCTTTTATACAGGTACTCGCTGCCCACACCCAGTGCTCAGCGCGTTCAGGGATCAGGAGACTAGCTCTGCTTTCTAGCTGGAGCATTCCAGGAACTCTCCCTCCGCACAGCAGCAGCATTCCTGAGGCTCATGTGGCCTGAACCGGCCCTTACCCTCAGGCAGGAGAATCTAAGGTGATATTTTCAAATTAAGGGCCAGCTCTCTAGCTGGTGGAAATCAGCATAGCGCCATCAGAGTTGCATCAATTTACATCAGCTGCAGATCTCTTCTTAATGTCCAAACTCTGCTTCTTTACACCATGGCAAATGCAGGGTAATTCCACGGAAATTAGTGGTGTAAATCTGGAACAATTCCACTTAATTCAATAGTGTAAATCTAGAGCAACTTGATGGAGTTATTCTAGATTTACACGAGTATAAGCAAGTGCTAATGAATGATCACTTATAGTCCTAAGCAACTTAAATTTGCAAACTTCTGTTTAAATTTTATAACTATAATGTTGTTTGAAAGCTGTGCAAATCTCACTCAGAGCAAATCTCACTCAAAGCTAACAGTGTAACTTGGCTGGGAATTGCTTATATTTTAAACTGAAGAAATTAGCGACTGGCAAACCATTTAGAATAATATAAAGAAACAATCTGACCCTTCTCCAAGAACCTGAATTCACCTTTTTTAAAAGTTGAAAAAAAGTTTGGTCAACTCACATCAAAATAAAAAAAAGAAGTCATGACTTTATCGATATCCACTCCCTCTGTTTTCAGATGGGAGTCTATGAGAGGACAGAAAAAGCCACATGAAAGAACAAACTTGTCATGCCAGAGCTTGTGGTCCCTGTCTAATAACCCGCTGGAGGGGTTCTCAGAAGAGCTTGAACCTGGGACCTTCATCACCAAAGCAAAAGCCTTTGCTCCTAGAGTCAAAGGAATAACTCTGTTAGCTGGCAGCAACAGTAGGCTGTTATTCTCTAGCTGACCAGCACCTAGAAAGGGATATGATCACACACATTTAGGCCTGGTGTACCCTAGAAAATTGATACCATTACAGCTATGCTGGTTAGGGATACAATGTTTACCAATATAGTTATACCAGTACACCCCCTAATGTAGCTGCAGTTATACCAGTGGAAAGATACCCTACACCAGTAGGGCTGATTCCCTTCTTCTACAGAAATAATCTATTCTGGTATAAGCATTTTTATGCTGGTATAACTGAATCCAGACTTGGGACATGGTTGTACTGCTTTAACTATCCCTGTAGAGTTAAAGTAGTAGAACGGTTATGATTACACAAATCCTTATTCTCTACTGGACCAGCCACTAGAGACAGACAAAAATCACACATATTTAGCACTTGTAAAAGTTTGCCTAACTTCTTTCTAGTTTGTTTTCATTCTTACACTGCTTCTGTAACATTTGCTTCCAACTGTGACCAGAAGCAGAAATGATGAAATACTGAGACGCGATGCTCTTCTGAGATTTCCAATGCAGATTTGCAACTCCATGAGTCTTGGTTCAGATGCAACTGCAGTAAACAGCCAAATGTTTTGATGTTGTATCCACTTTGTGGTTTGCCCATCTCTACCTGTTATTAGTGATATGTGACCCTGAAAAGATCCAGCAACTGAGATGAACCCCCAGCAGTTCTGATGTTGATCCAAACTGTTTGCACCTTTTGAGTGTGCGAAATGGAGTGGGAACTCTTATGAGAACAACCTTTCATGAACTATTTTCCCACTTCCATTTCCATTCCCAACTGGAACCATGCAGTGAATCGTCACTCTGCAAAACGAAACAATAACAAAACCCATCAGCCAACTGGGTTGATCCTTAACTTGGGAATCATGCTGTTTCTTATTTTAACTGATCCATTTGGACTGCAGAGATGCACCTAAACCAAAATCCATCAGTCCAGCTCTGTGGTTGGATACTGTAGAGTATTCAACAGCCCTTGCCAGAATGGCATGATCCAGGCCAGAACTTCAGAAATCCTGTGTGTTGCCAGGAGGCAGTGCAAGCTGAGTTAATCTTTCTGTGCCAGGTTCTTTTCTATGTCCTACAACTTCAATGAAGCTGAGTCCTGTCTCCTCCCAAGGGACGGTCAGTCTTACTTCGATACCTGGGAGCTACTAGATCAATGTATAAAACATTCAATTTATGAATACCTGGAGGATGAAGGGGTAATCACGAACCGCCAGCATGGATTTACCAAGAACAAATTATGCCAAACCAGCTTGATTTCCTTCTGTGACAGGGTAACTGATTCAGTGGGTAGGGGGAATGCAGTAGACATACTATACCTGGACTTCAGCAAGGCTTTTAACACAGTCCCACATGACATTCTGTTAAAGAAAACTGGAGAAATGCAGGCTCAGCAGAACTACCATTAAGTGGATACATAATTGGTTAAACAACCACACAGAAAAGAGTAACCATGAACGGAATGTCGTCGGATTGGAGGGAGTTCTCAAGTGGGGTATCACAGGGATCTGTTCCGGATCCACTGTTTAACATCTTTATTAATTACCTGGATGTAGGATTAGAGAGCATACTGATCAAGTTTGCAGAAGACACAAAGCTGGGAAGCGGCTGCAAACACTTTGAAGGATAGAGCTAAAATTCAGAGGGATCTTGATGCCTCGGAGAATTGGGCTATAGACAACAAAATGAAATTCAACAAAGACAAATCTAAGCTGCT
This sequence comes from Mauremys reevesii, assembly GCF_016161935.1. Lineage (NCBI taxonomy): Eukaryota > Metazoa > Chordata > Testudines > Geoemydidae > Mauremys > Mauremys reevesii. The sequence goes on along the minus strand of NC_052645.1, from coordinate 10,064,618 downwards.
ACATTTAGGGAAGAAAAAAATTGCCTTTGCCGCAGCATTGTTGAGAAGGATCTGGGAGTTGTGGTGGATCACATCCTCAACATGAATCAGCAATGCGATGCTGTTGCAAAAAAAAAATAATGCAATTTTAGGCTGCATTATCAGAGGCAGAGCATGCAAGTCACGGGAGGTGATAGTACTGCTCTACTCTGCACTGGTTAGGCCTCAGTTTTGGTCACTAATATATAGAAAGGATGCAGAGAAACTGGAAAAGATCCAGAGGCAAGCGACAAAGGCGATCAAAGGTTTGAAATGCACACCCTATGAGCAAAGGCTGAAGGAACTGGGTATTCGTTTGGAAAAGAGATGAAGGGGAGACACAATACCAATCTTCAAATACTTGAAAGGCTGCCACAGACGGCAGGGCAAGAGGCAATGGGTTCAAACTACAGCCCAGAAGATTTAGATTAAAACTCAGGAAAAAACTTCCTAACTGTAAGAACAGTAGGACAACGGAACAGACGCCTCGGGAGGTGGTTGAATCCCCTTCACTGGAGGTTTTCTAAAGGCGGCTGGAGCCCTCTGTCTTGGATGGCTTAGATACAACAAACTCTGCATCTTGGCAGGGGATTAGATTAGATGACCCTTGCAGGTCCTTCTAACCCTATGATTCCATGACACTCTGGTCCAGATCCTCAGTCTTTGCTGATGTACACAGGGCTGGTGATCTAGCCCCATAGATCCATCTACACAGCTCAAACATATGGTACCCTTGTAAATGGCTGCAGCTGAGCACTGTGAAGTTTGAGAAAAATTTGGATCCAGATTTCAAACGCCTAAGCTGGGAAGCATTTGGGACTAAGTTTCGGTTCTTCTCCCTTTCGAGAGAAGGGGATAGAGTCAGCTCTCACTGCCACGACTGAAAATGTGGGAAGCTGTGAGGGGTTCCCCCCAGGCTGCCACCTGGAACTGGGGTACCTCTGACCCACCAGCCTGGCCTCCCTCTCACACCCATTGTTTCAAAAATTGGTTCCCAGATAGGTTTGTGGAAAAATACTGACATCCCAAGATGGAGTCCAGCATCATGTGGTCTGGTCACATGTCCTTGTAGCAGCACAGCAGCCATTACTTACAGGCTGTCTGGAGTGTTCTCAGGAAGGCTCACCCGGTGGGAGATAAGCTTCTCCTATGGTCTATTGTTTTCCCTAATGGCTCGTTGCCCTGAATAGGCCCTTCCCAACCAGCAAACTAGACTAAAAGCATCTTGTCTAGTGGGCGGTACCCAGGTGTAACTACATTTGAAGTACAGATACATAGTCCGTATTTATAACTTTACATACAAAAATGATCCATGCATACAAACAGGATAATCATATTCAGCAAACCATAACTTTTCCAATGACATGAGCCATCTTGCATAAAATACATCAGAATTATGCTATAATCACATCATATTAGCACTATGGAGAATATGGGGCGCAGTGTTACCGAGGCCTCCCTCTGAGGTCAGTGCAATTATTACAGATTTACACCAGTGAGAGCAGAGTCTGGCCCACAATACCCAGCACTGGATACAGAATATAGATCCAGGGTTTGGGTTCAAAGGCACTTCTAGTTATGAAATTATCCACGCCAGCTAGCAATGCAAGCCATGGGCCTTGACTGAGCATTCGGTCTTTCTCTGCTTCCCCAAGCCTGTCAATCCGTCTTTATCTCTCACCCTGTTTTACTCTGTCATGGGGCCCTCTCACCGCAGGTGGGCGCCTCCTCCTGGCCATGCTGGGAAATCAGCTCTTTCCAGTCCAAGGCCGCCTCCTGCTGCTCGCTGTACAACCTACTGCTGCTCCCAATCTCAGTCTCTGGGGGCTGGTCTACACTGGGGGGGGGCGGTATCGATCTAAGATACACAACTTCAGCTACGTGAATAGCGTAGCTGAAGTCGAAGTATCTTAGCTCGATTTACCTCGGGTCCTCACGGCGCGGGATCGACGTCCGCGGCTCCCCGTGTCGACGCTGCTACCGGCGCTCGCTCCGGTGGCGTTCCGGAGTCGACGGGGAGCGTGTTCGGGGATCGATATATCGCGTCTAGATGAGACGCGATATATCGATCCCTGAAAAAATCGATCGCTACCCGCCAATACGGCGGGTAGTCTGGACATGCCCTGGGACTCCGGGGGCTCCTTCCTCGTGACTTGCCCTCCAGCCAGGCCACTCTGTGTTTCCCCCTTGCGGGATATCAACGTCTTTCCTTACTAGCTGTCTCTGGCAGTCTCCCCTTTCACTGCCCTTATAGTGCCAATTCTTTAGTGGCTGGTGGAGAACCTGAGCCTGCCCTCTACTCCGGGTTCCAGCTCAGGGACCCTCTACTCTGCACCTTCCTGAACCTTGCAACCTTTCCTTGAGCCCTTTCCTTATCGTCCGACTCTCCCTCCCTCTCTGGGTTTGCCAGCTTCACCGCCCCGTCCTTCCGGGGAGGAACCATACCCTACCTGCCTCTGTAGTCCCAAATATGCCTCCTTTCTCCCAGGGAGTGACTGAAGACCCCTTCCCTGCAGCCCTTTTCTGCTATCAGCTCCCAGGCTTTATTGAAGCCCCACCTGTTCACACACAGGTGAGCTTCCCCTAATTCTTCTCAGCCTTAATGCCTCTAGCTTGTAGCCTAATAGGTTAATTGGCCCACCTGGTCTCCATTAACCCCTTCAGGGTGAGTGTGGGGTGAACATCCCATCACATCCTCCTTTCAGAGTTTCCAACACACAAACAGTAGGAATCTCTGTCGTCTCTGTATGCAGCCTCACGGTGCCAATTCTGAACTCAGAACTTGGAAGAGTAGATGATTTGGACATGGCGCCATTCATAACCGGACATGCAGAACATGCTGAACCCGAGAGTGTTGGCCAAAATAAACAATTCCTTTAAAACGGACAGGTGAAATAACATTCTGCGCCATCTAACAGAACGGAAAATACACAAGCGTCCAATGAGGTTTTACTTAGTGGCCGGTAATTAGCATTCTTGTAAATTTGTAACATTTCTGTGCGGTTTCAAGGGTGATACATTAGGTAAGAGAGCCCTTGTGCCACCTCTCTCCAGGTTGGCTTTTGTGTCATGTTAGAACGTTGCCTTTCAGGCAGATACCGCACCATTCGAAGGGTTCAGTTTCATAAACGTTTCTGAGCGAATTGCAGCAGATTGAAGCCCTAAGTGAAATTAGTTAACACTGCTAGCTTCACAACTTCTAGCAAACGTTAATTAATGCCCCCTAAACAGTAAGTGTTATCTAAGACTTTACCACCGACAACTGGTCAAATTATTCGCTGGAAATAAACAATGCAATTAATTGCTTGTTTATACTGCTGCCTCTCGCTTGGAATCTTTAAGTCAAGACTGCAGGTCTCTTTCTAAAAGCTCAGCTCTAGCTCGGCTGGAAATTATGGGCTGGCTGCAGGAATCCCTGGGTGAGGTTCTCTGGTCTGTGTTAGGTAGGCCAGGCTGGGTAATCATAACGGTTCCTCCTGGCACTAAAGTCTATACGTCTGTATTAGTAAAAGGCCTGACTCTGCGAGATGCTGAGTATCAGCTGGGAGGTGCCGAGTACCCTTAGCTCCCATAAGGCCAGACTTTCATTTTTACATTAAGGCCTCATTCCATTGGCACTTCACATTGCAAGACTTGTGTAAAAGGGTTTTATTGTATAATGGGAATCAGGCCCGTTGACTTCAGTGGGGACCATTTACACTAAAGGCTGTACACCACACCAGCAGTGTAAAGCGCTGTCTACTTTAAGTTAGGGTTGCCAGGCATCCGATTTTCAACCAGAACGCCTGTTAAAAGTCTAGTTGGCGGTGCAGCAGGGCTAAGGCAGGCTCCCTGCCTGCCCTGGCTCTGCACGGCTCCCAGATGTGGCCAGCATTTCCCTCCTAGGTGGAGGCACGGCCATTGGGGCTCCATGCGCTACCATCGCCGCGAGCACCGGCTCCGCATCTCTCATTGGCTGTGAACCACGGCCAATGAGAGCTGTGAGGGTGGCGACTGCGGACAGGGGCAACGCACAGAACTCCTTGGCTGCACCTCTGCCTAGGAGCCGGAGGGAAATGTCATCTGCTTCTGGGAGCAGCCCGAGGTAAGTGCTACCCGGAGCCCGGACCCCGAACCCTCTCCCACTTGATCATTACCTGTTAGGTTCACTCCCTCTGGGGCACCTGGCACCTGTCAGAAGACAGGATACTGGGCTGGATCGACCTTTAATCTGACCCAGTATGGCCGTTCTTATGTTCCCAAACCCCAACCCCTGCCACAGCCCTGAGCCCCCGCCCACACCAAAACTCCCTCCCAGAGCCCACACTCCCTCCCGCATCAGCCCCAGCCCAGCCCCCCCCCCCCAGCAGCCCCATCCCCATCCAGAACCCTCACACACCACCCACCCCCCCCCCCCCCTCCCCCCCCCCCCCCCCTCCACCCACACCCCTCCCCATTCTGGCCACCCCCCAGCCAGCCCCAGCCCCCAGAGCCCAGACTCCCTGTACCCTGTCCCCCCCCACCCCCCTCCCCCCCCCCCCTCCCCCACCCCAACCCCCCCCCCCCCCAGTGGTGGGGTGATAGCGAGGGTGGGGGAGAGAGAGGAGCGAGGAGGGGAGGGAGAGGGGGCGAGGGCAGGAGGGGCAGGGGCAGAGAGGCTGGGGGTGGGGGGGCTGGGCAGGGCAGGGAGCTGAGGGCAGGAGCACCTTCCAGACTTGAAACTTGTGCTGCTTTGACTGGGAAATCTTTTAAACTTCTGGGCAGAAATTGCTGTCTTGCTCTTATTTGTGTGCCCACCCTCCCCTTCTGTGAACAAAACCCCCTGCTCCCCACCCAACCCCCAGCACAAACTGCTTACACTCCAGCTGGGCCAGCCCAGCTGGCTGGCTGAGCACTTGCTTTGCTAGGAAAACACAGTAACCTGCTGACCAGCAGTGAAACTCCAACGCTCCCCTCCAAATTCCCTCCAACTGTCTCCACCAGACCATTCCCACAATTTCTCCACAACTGACTGGGAAACAAACAAACACACATGGGACTACAAACAGCACACAGACCCATGCAGTCCAGCAGCACCCAGCCTTGCAAGGAGACACACAAAGTAGGGCAACGCACACAGGGCAGCCAGCAGGTGAGTGGGGGGCCAGCTGGGGTGTTGTTTGTTTTGGTGTGTGTCACACAAGTGTACTCTGCAGTGGGGCGTGCTGCTACTAAGACTGCTTTGCAGTGAACTTTTTTACATGTTTTTAAACTTTTAAAACTTTTATGTGAAAAAAGTCTTTATATGCAATGAAAAAAGTTATGTGAACAATCCACCACTGAGGCCAGATTTTCAAAAACGTTCAGCACCACCAGGACACCTCTTGCCAACTTTTGCAGTGGTCTTTGGAAAATCTTGCCCCAACTATAGGTGCCAAGCATAGCTGACCAGAAAATGATTTTGCCCCCAAGAAAAAAATTGAGACAAAACTGGACATTTTTCATTTGTGTGCAAATTTCTCAGGGTTTCGTAAAAGAATGAAAAATGGAAACATTTTCCACAAAAATGGACGCTACGGTAAAACCTCAGGAGTTACGGACACCAGAGTTACAAACTGACCAGTCAACCATGCACCTCATTTGGAACCGGAAGTGCTCAATCAGGCAGTAGAGACCAAAAAAACCAAATACTGTACAGGACAGTACTGTGTTAAATGTAAATAAAGGGGAATTAAACAGTTTGATAAGCTAAGGAAACTGTTTCTGTGGTTGTTTTGTTTTAATTGATACTTAAAAGCAGCATTTTTCTTTTGCATAGTAAAGTTTCAAAGCTGTATTAAGTCAATATTCAGTTGTAAACTTCTGAAAGAACAACCAGAACATTTTGTGCAGTTACGAACATTTCAGAGTTACAGACAACCTCTATTCCCGAGGTGTTTGTACCTCTGAGGTTCTGCTGTATTTGTTAAATGTTCCTGTTTTAGCAACCCAAAAATATTTTTTTAGGAACTTTCAATTAGCCTCTGGTGAGAGCACCTGAAAATCTGCCTCTTAAAGTCACCAGAGGCAAAGCTGGTCAGAAAATGATGCCCTCCAACCTCCACCCTCACACACACCCCTGTGGAAAAATTCAGTGAAAAAAAAATCCACAGAAAATGTTGATTATTTGATGAAAATCCAAATATCAAAATATTTTAGCAGAAAACCAAAATATTTTGATTTAGAAATGCTGCCACAGTGTCTCATGGGAGTTGTAGTTTGGATGCCTGATGCTCTCACTCTTCTCCATGGGGTGAGGGGTCCCTAATCAAATTCTATCTCCCATAATGCATCACAGTCTCCCTCCTGGGAGAAGAGACACTGCTGTCCTTGGACAAGGTGCATCAGCCAGGGAACCTAGATATTTGACTTCAGGTTGAAAAATTTTCAGTGGAAGGCAAACACTTTTTGTGAATAATGTCGTTTAATCAAAAACCCAATTTCCCACCAAGAAACAGTTTTGACAGAACATTTTTGACCAGTCCCAACCAGCCGCCAAGGTGATACAAAAGTTAACATTTCTTGAACTTTTCTTGGCATCCTCCATCCTGCTACATTTAGAATGCTTTCATCTTTCTGCCCTAGACTACTTCAATTGAATGATTCCTGCTGTTTCCAATATCATGTCATCCAGCTAAATATGGGGGTATCTTGGCATAGCTGATTTAATATGGTGTATTTTGTGTCACCATCTGACCCACCAGTTGATGGGATAAAGTAGAGACTCTCTCTGAGCACTGATTAACTGGTTTTCAGTGTTTGATTGGCCCCTTTGATTATCATTTTGTTCTGGAAATCTAAGAATCTTAAAACACTCTTACGGAACTTAGTATCTCTCTCCTCTGGCTGCAGTCTTCCAATTATACTGCAACCCTATAAAAAACAAGACCTACTTCATAGCAGGATGAATGCTAAGGCACACATATACGGAATGCCATAAATCGAGAATGCATGCTTTCTTTAAAACATAATGATTTTCTTCAGACATGTCTCACAGAAGTTCCCCTGGGCCCGGTAACATAGACCCTGGTGTTCTAATATATGGTGTTCTGAGAATTCACTGCAGACTCCCTTGTGAGTTCCTCCTCCTCAAAATACTATTCCTTTCCCCAGTCCCTTTTCAGATAAAGGCACCCTTATGAGACGTGTTTGTGTAGTGGCTTTCAAGGCTTTTCATTCATTCTTTTTTTTTTCCCCCTGCCTACAACAGGAATGACTGTATTTCTCTTCTGCAAAGATGCCAGCAGAGTTTTAGGGTATGGGAGCACGAGCAGAGGTTAAGGCAGATTATGGCTCTGACCCTGGCATGAAGGGCACAAAAGCTTTTGTGCTGAAATATACAACGGTTTTTCATATTGGACCAAATCCTGATTGTTTAGGTAGCTAACAGGGATCGAGGGACGTGATCATTCCCCTCTATTTGGCATTGGTGAGGCCTCATCTGGAGTACTGTGTCCAGTTTTGGGCCCCACACTACAAGAAGGACGTGGAAAAAATTGGAAAGAGTCCAGTGGAAGGCAATAGAAATGATTAGGGGGCTGGAGCACATGACTTATGAGGAGAGGCCGAGGGAACTGGGATTGTTTAGTCTGCAGAAGAGAAGAATGAGGGGGGATTTGATAGCTGCTTTCAACTACTTGAAAGGGGGTTCCAAAGAGGATGGATCTAGACTTCTCAGTGGTACGAGATGACAGAACAAGGAGCAATGGTCTCAAGTTGCAGTGGGGGAGATGTAGGTTGGATATTAGGAAAAACTTTTTCACTAGGAGGGTGGTGAAGCACTGGACTGGGTTACCTAGGGAGGTGGTGGAATCTTCTTCCTTAGAGGTTTTTAAGGTCAGGCTTGACAAAGCCCTGATTTAGTTGAGGATTGGTCCTGCTTTGAGCAGGGGGTTGGTATTCTATGATTCTATGGTGTCAAGGAGCCAATGTCCAGCTAAGCACCAGCAAGTCTTCTTGCAGGAGACAGGGGGTAACAAAGTGACTCAGTCTTAGGCACCCAGGGAGGTCCAAAAAGGGGAGATAGAGACTCAGAGGTGGATAAGGCCACTCCATCCTCAGGGCTCTGCCAGCCCATACTTTGCTTTGCAAGCTAACAATAGGTGCACCCCAATCTCAGAGCCCCCTTGAAGTGTTCCCCTGAAGCGTCCAGCCCTTAAGCACTGGACACTCTCAGAAATTACCAGGCAAGTTGTCCTCAAAGGAATAGTGAACACACCAGCTTGTTTGGGTCAACTGAGGGTCAGCTCCAATGTAACGTCACAGCACTGAGATATATCTATAGTGAAAACAATCATAATTTTATTGTCAAACGCTAAGTTTAAGAGATAGTGAGTAAGGATAACAATGGAAACAGGAACGGTTACATATAAAATAAAAGATATAACATGCTACCTAGAGTCTAAACTTAATTTTAACGCCCTAACCCCTTGTCAGAAGTAGTTAATATCACCTCAGGCAATCTCCCAGCATCTCCGTGGCCGAGATCCCACTGTCATAAATGCATAAAGCGCTGTTCTTTTGCTTTGACAGTTCAGGATAAAGAGGCACCCTTTTGCCTTCTCCTCTTACCCCCCAAGTTCACTGTTTTTTCCCCAGAGTCTGAATGAGCCCCCATGTTTCAGTTCAGTCCCCAGTGTCTTTCCTCCTTGTTGGCTTCCCATCCCGTTGATTTCAAATGTAAACAGAGCTTCCATTGTGCTGGCTTACAATGTTTCATCAACAGAACAACAGGTGATTCAACATCCTTTGTGTGACCCAAAGTCTGTTTCTCAGCTCTGCCTTAGAGACAAACTTTTTAAAACTTATTTTCAGTACATAGATGTCAGACCTTAAATATCAACAGTCCGAACATCTCGCGGTGATTATGATGCTCAGTCTGACACAAGCTGTTGTTAGATATCTCACTTGACCCTTTTTGGATAAATACTGTGAAAGCAGTGTGTTGGGTGTAGTGAGTTTGTCAGGCCTGTCACAGAACAGTGAACCCTTCGCTAGTTAGCACTGAGGGGTTCTTAGGGTTCATGCCCAGAGCCTGATTCCCTCCCTCCTCCAGCTATCTATGCATAGATGGGGTGACCTTAGCCACCTCTGAGTCTCCACTTCTCTTTTCTGTCCTCCCCTAGAGGCCTTTGACAGCCTGGCAAGAGCTGGGTGGGGCCAAGGGTTGCCAAGTGTCTGGTCTTGAACCGGAATGCCCAGTTGAAAAGGGACCCTGGTGGCTCTGCTGATTGGGCGGGTCAGCAGAGGCCTGTGGCTAAGGCAGGCTCCATGCCTGCCCTAGCTCTGCACGGCTCCAGGAAGTGGCGGCCAGATCCTTGCAGTCCCTAGGCACATAGGTGGCCAGGGAGGCTCCACGTGCTGCCCCCGCCCCGAGTGCTGGCTCCACAGCTCCCATTGGCCAGGAACCATGACTAATGGGAGCTGTGGGGGCGGTGCCTATAGGCACGAGGGCAGCGCATGGAGCATCCCTGGCTGCCCATGTGCCTAGGGGCAGCAGGGACCTGACGGCTGCTTCCTGGGAGCCGTGGTAAGCGCCACTAGGACCCCGCACCTCCTCCTGCATCCCAACCCCCTGCCTCAGCCCTGGGCCCCCTCCTTCACCCGAAACCCCTCAGCTCTGGCCCCAGCCCAGGACCAGCACCCTGGCCAGAGTCCTCATGCCCCCATGAACCTCCAGCCCCCTGCTCCAGCCCAGAGCCCTCTCCCACACCCAAGCTCCTCATTTCTGGCCCCACCCAGAGTCTGCATCCCCAGCCCAGAGCCCATACCTCTCTGCACCCCAATCCCCTGCCCTAGACTGGAGCCCTGTCCTACACCCTAAACCCTTCATCCCTGGGCCCAACCCAGAGCCCACACCCCCAGACAGAACCCTCCCCCCCTCACACCCCAACCTCCTGCCCCAGCCTGGTGAAAGTGCATGAGGGTGGGGGAAAGCAAGCAATGGAGGGAGGGGGGATGGAGTGAGCAGGGAAGGGGCAGGGCCTCAGGGAAGGGGCGTTCGGTTTGGTGCCATTAGAAAGTTGGCAACCCTAGGGGTCAGGTGGGTGGATCCAAGCTACTAATTAGGCTGCAAAGCCAGGGAGTTAATTGAGAATAAATGGGCTCCCCTGGGCTGGAACAGGCGGGGCCTGTAAAAAGCGAGGTAGCTGGCTACGGGATAGAGGGCGGGCAGCTGCTCGGGAAGGGCAGTCATGCCCTGGGAAGGGGGAACAGTGTTTGAGGCTGCAGGAAGGCGGGTTGCACAGAAGCCGGTGAACTGGGGGTGGGGGAGCCAGTTAGGTAGGAAATGGACCAAGGAAACAGGAACAAGGCAGTACGGGCCTAGGTTGCATGTTATAGGATCCCTGGACTGGAACCCAGTGTAGAGGGTGGGCCTGGGTTCCCCTTCCAGCCGTTGGGGGGTTGAAGACGCTAGCGAGGCAGCTGGTCAAGAAAGACTATGATTCCCCTGGATGGGGAGGGACTGAGTGACCTGGCGGGACGGCCAAGCCACGGACAGGAAGTGACAGCACTGAAAGCGAGAGAGGCCGCACAGAGCGAGAAGACGACGGGTGGGGAGACCGCTGAGGAGGGCGTAGCACACGACGAAGCTAATCCCCAAACCGACCAGCAGGGGGCACCACGAGCCGAGAGGGAAAGTGGCACAAGGCCGCTCTGCAGGGCATCCAGGATCTGAACCTGGGCAGAAGCTAATGCAGCCCCAGGCTCCGTTAGCACTGGTGCAGATCACTACCACACTGGGGAAACTGCCTCCTTTCCGCAGGTTCCTGCCGTTAGGGATGCCCTGGCAGTGCAGCACCAATGCGGCTAGCCTCGGGGGGGGGGGGGGGACAGGGGTCCCAGAGGGTGGCGCTTTGCCTCTGGCAGATCCCCAAGGAGTGGGTGCATCTTGGATGAGCTGTGGGTTTGGGGGCTGAACCCCCTCTTCGTTCCAAGCAAAAGTGGGTTAAATAAAACCCCACTCCCCCTTCAAAGAACTCAGAGGAAATTCCCTGACATGATCCTCCCAGAGTTTTCATCCCACAGGAACCTTTCCATGGGGGTGATCCTCCCCATTGCCTTACCCAGTCCTTACTGAGGCAGAAACGCACAGGGAAAACCTTTGGCTCCACAGCAAGATCTGACAGATCAAGGACTGAATGAACTAGGAGCTCAGACTTCAGGAATCAGCCCGTTAGCTTCAAGGGATGGAGGGATTTTACACAGGGCAAAGTGGCAACAGGCAGTGGAGAATTCCCTCTTCACCGGGCACTTTCTGCCAGCCCCCCGCCTCCTGCACCCCCGTGGTGTCAGGGACAGGGCTAGGCAAAGAGGGAAAGGCTGGTAGGGCTGACTTCTGCGACACATGTCCCTCTGGGCGGGGGGGGAAGAGCACCCTAGAAACTGGTGTATTTTATACCTGCTCCCCCACAACGCCTGCTATGCCAACACTGATCAGCTCCGGATAAGGGAGCCACAAGCATTAGAGCTGGACAGACAATGGTCTTCCCATCCTGCAAAAATGTTCATGCTATCAAAAAATGTTCTTGTCCCAAATCAGGATGAAAAGTCGAAATCTCAACAGTCTTCACAAACTGAAAAATCTGATTTATTTTTTTTCCAGTTTGAGTCAATCGAAAGGTTTCATCTAGATGATGTTGAAATGATTATTATTTCAACCATTTTTATTTTTTACTATCATTAGCTTACATTTTGAAACAAAACTGGAATTTTGTGTGGTAAAACTGGAATTTCAATATTTGGGGTAAAATTTCATTTACACTAAAGCCCCTTTGCACTCCTATGGGAATCAGGCCTTAAGGGGCTGATTTCAACATTGTGTATGCCGATGTAACTCCACTGATGCCATTCCCCACCCTGGTTTATAGCAGTATAAATGAGAGCAGAGTTGAGTCTTAAAAATCCATGTACGTGTTTGACTGAAATAAACTGAAAAGAGCAAAGTTAAGAGTCAGCATTTTTAAAAGTCAGTTCATATATATTCATGTAATTTACATTTTGAAAAGCCTGTATATAGAAAGATTTGATGACTATGCAGTAGGTCATAATCATTTAAACATTCACATCTCTTCAGGGGGAATTGGTTTCATTAAAAAAAAATTAGCATTTAAAAAAAAATATCAAAGGAAGCGATCAGTCTCAGGATAGGAGACTCTCTATTACAATGTGCTTGTGCCTTATAAATATTAACTACGAATTATGATCTCTAGCTAGGTATTTATACTGTCTTCATTGCTGTGATGAGTGATTGCATAGAACACAAAGACCATGTTTGAGTTAGGGCCTTGTGAACTGGATCCAGGAATATAATCCACCTCCCAGTCCTACCCCAAAAAGAAACCCCCTTACTCAGTGCTGGAGCCAAACCAAAATGGAACTCTTCTCAGGCTGGAAAAAGATCCTGAATACCCTAACGTCTGAAGGCCAGATCCACAGCTGGTATCAATGGGTGAAGTTCCATTAACGTCGGTGAAGCAATACCAGTTTGAGATAGGCTCCCAAGAGTGTTATCGATATATGGGTCGTTTCCAAAATTTGGATGCGGGGGTCAAGACAAGAACTAGGGGTCACCAAATGAAATTAATAGGCAGCAGGTTTAAAACAAATAAAAGGAAGTTCTTCTTCACGCAGCGCACAGTCAACTTGTGGAACTCCTTACCTGAGGAGGTTGTGAAGGCTAGGACTATAACAGTGTTTAAAAGAGAACTAGATAAATTCATGGTGGTTAAGTCCATCAGTGGCTATTAGCCAGGCTGGGTAAGGAATGGTGTCCCTAGCCTCTGTTCGTCAGAGGATGGAGATGGATAGCAGGAGAGAGATCACTTGATCATTGCCTGTTAGGTTCACTCCCTCTGGGGCACCTGGCATTGGCCACTGTTGGTAGACAGGATACTGGGCTAGATGGACCTTTGGGTTGACCCGGTACGGCCGTTCTTATGTTCTTATGTTAAGATGACAAGCTTTCCCCACAGGTTGGGAGTGTTCAGATCCAGCTCTGAAACGGTGGTTTGACTGGTACTCAGACAGCAGGGCAATGGATGAAGCAGTGAAATATAAAACCACAGACAGATTACTGCTGGTGAGGCCTTCGCTGGAGTCCTGCATCCAGTTCTGGGCACCACATTTCAGGAAAGATGTGGACAAACTGGAGAGACTCCAGAGGAGGGCAACAAAATTGATAAAATATTTAGAAAACCCGACCGATGAGGAAAGGGTAAAAAAAACCTGGATGTATTTAGGCTTGAGAAATGAAGGCTGAGTGGGGAACCAGATCACAGTCTTCAAATATGTTAGGGGCTGCTATAAAGAGCATGGGGATCAATTGTTCTCTATGTCCAGTGAAGGTAGGAAAAGAAGTAATGGGCTTAATCTGCAGCGAGGGAGATTTATGTTAGCTATTCGGGAAAACCTCCTAACTAGAAGGACAGTGACGCCCTGGACCAGGCTTTCAAGGGAGGTTGTACAATCCCTGTCACTGCAGGTTTTTAAGAACAGGTTAGACACACGCCTGTCAGGGATGGTCTAGGTTTATTTGGTCCTGCCTCAGCCAGAGCCTGGACTAGATGACCTCTTGAGGCCCCTTCCACTCCTACATTTACATGATTAGATTAGATTGTAATCCCTGCATAGCAAGGGCTGTTTCTTCCCGTTTTCCTGTAGAGCGCCTGCCACAACGCGTCCCTAGTCCTGATGGGGACCTCTGCAGGCTGACAAAGTTTGTTTAACCTTCCTTGCTGTGCTCAGGTATTAGAATGGTCTCTGAACTAGGGTGACATTGACCATCAAGAGCAATCACGCATCATTCAAGGAAATAAAGGATATATTTACCTTGTACGCTCTTCGGGGCAGGGACTGTTTCTTACTGTGTCTGTGCAGTGCCCAGCACAATGGGGTTCTGATCTCAGTTGGGCCTGCTAGATTCTACTGCAATAATAATTATTACAGCTGGTAAAAAAAAACAAAAAAAAACCAAACTTTGAACAAAATGAACATTTTCAAGGAAAAATTGTATTTTGGTTGAGGTGATCTAGTTTCTTCTTTATGAAAACACAGACACTGAGATCTGAAGGTTTTTTCAGAAGGCATTTTTGGATTTGGGAATAAATCTTTGGTGTTCAGTTTTCTAAAACTGAAAAAAAAATACTGAACACCCAATCTTTTATTATTATTATTCAATCAAACATTGCTTTTCAAAACTGAAAATTTTCCAGTTTTTGGCCTTTTTTCCCCAAAACAAACAAAAACATGTACATGAGAAAAAAATTAAAAAGCACCATTAAAAAAATTATTGCAAAAATAATTGGCACCTTCCTTTTAATAATGAAATAATAAATGAAAACCACAGACAACACTTATTTTCATAGCTTCATAGATTTTATGGCCAGAAGGGACCATTAGATCATCATAGGATATAGAATTTCACCACATCACCCCATATTTGAGGGCATACCATCAACATAACATCTTATTTGGAGTACGGAATAATACGTTGCATGATTAATGCTTGAAAACAGACTTCTGATCTGAGTAAATGCTGCTTAGTAGCTCCTTAGTGGTTATGAGTTATAAAACATAGAGAGGAACGTTACAGTACAGAACAGGTGGTCACTCTGTTATAACAAGCACTTCAATCATTAGGTATAAGGGACTCTGTTAAGCCTAGAAGTTTATCTTTAATTTTTTTAACTTATGTGTGTTATGTCTGCACATAGGCCTAAGCTGCAGAATTCAGATCTGGACCTTCACGGCCCTGAAGTTCTGGGCTGTTCTGATGCAGAGTTTTGGTCAGGGGCCCATCTCCCAGCATATCACAGCTCTGTTACTTAAACATCACTCTGCATGTGTTAATATTTACTCAGTGCTGTTTTTCTGTGGTTGTTGGGGTGGGAGGGGGAGACACATTAAACCCAGTTAAAGGTTGAGAAGAATGTTTGATCTGGCACAGGGCTAAGAAAGCTGCAATGCTGCTATGCAGGGCGAGGACAAGGGAGTAACCAGCCAAGAAGCTCCCCCTTGGAAGAAAGTGGTATGTGGGGTCTCTGCATGGCAAAGACTCATGGAGGGGCAAATATAAGGTCAGATGCTCTACGGGTTTGGCTTTTCGTGTCAATGGAGCTGCGCTAAATTACACTCGCTGAGAATTTGGCCCCTAATACTTTCCAGTTGCCGAGGATAAAATGGGACCTACCAGGTATCCTGTACGGGGGAGGAAGGGTGAATGAAAGGGAAAGAATGGCTCAGTCAAGACATATGCCCATAAGATCTGAAGATCTGAGTAGTTCCTTACCATTGGCTGAATTCAGCCCTTGGGGGGGCGGGTGTGTGTGGGTGTGAGAGAGAATCATGTGACACTGGGAATCATGACTACACAGTTATGGGCAAAATGTGGTGCCCAAAAGGACTGCGTCCAATTTGCCTCCGTTTTCAATCACATGGGGGGCCTAACAGAGGAGAGGGGACATCTAAATGATGGTGACCATCAACCTGGCCTGCACTGAACTGGGACAATCAGGGACAACATGGAATTTCAGCACAGTGAGTTCAGAAGAAACTTATGGATGAAACAAAAAAGACCAAAGTGAAAGACGGAAAAGGCATTAAAGTGGAGGTGGAAAATATTTAAAGCCGAACAGAGAGGTGTACAGAGGTTCTGTATTGCAAGCAGTGATAAATAAACTCAGAGGAGCTGGGGGTTATAAAAAAAAAGATGCAACTCTGGTGTTGGTGAATGAGAAGGTTCCAAGAGTGATCAGGGTAATTCATTAGAGGCAAGGTATGAAACACTAAGTGGGACAGCGGTGCTGGAAAGTCAGAATGAAACGAGGAGAGAGCAAAGAAGCAATAACAGAATGACAGGGAGAATTAATAGATGGGGACAATAAATCATTGACAAGCAAATCGGTGCAAGAGTTTCCTAAGGAAATTCATGGTTCCCTTACAAACCCCAACCTCAGGCAAGGTGGATCAGAAATGCAGCTGAACGTCACAACCCTCCCCACCAGCCTGGACCTGCATCCTGGATGGACGGAGGACGAGTCATGGTTTGAGTGGAATCCAAGGATGCATGTTTAATCCATCTGTGTCTTGCCATGTGCCCCTCACCATCTAGAAGCCAATTATAATCATTGACTCTTCTCTAGCACCTTCCCTCAGAGGGTTTCAAAGCAGTGTAGAGCAGAGGTTCTCAAACTTTGTCTTTCTGAGGCCCCCCAACATGCTATAAAAACTCCACGGCCCGCCTGTGCCACCATTGTTTTTCTGCATATAAAAGCCAGGGCTGGTGTTAGGGGTAGCAAGCAGGGCAGTTGCTCGGGGCCCACACCACAGGGACCCCACGAAGCTCAGCTACTCAGGCTTCAGCCCCTTGTGGTAGGGCTTGGGGCGTAGGCGTAAGCGCTTCAGCATTCAGCCCTGTGCCCCAATGAGTCTAATGCCAACCCTACTTGGCAGGCCCCCTGAAACCTGCCTGAGGCCCCCCAGGAGGCCTCGGACCCCTGGTTGAAAACTGCTGGTATAGAGCATTAAGAAGTCTCACAAGTCTATTATGAATACAGCGGGGTGACATTTATCAGACAAACAGTTTATTTGCCAAAAAATGGAAGTTTGGGGTCAACCCAAACTATTCCAGAACTCAAACATTTTTGTGAATAGTTTCAGCCAAAAAACAATGGGGAGAGTGGGGGGCTAGAGTCATGTAGGCACCATTCACAAAACTGAGGTGGAGGTGCTTACATCTCATATCCTACTCCATAGCCCAGTGAGTAGAACATTCACCCAGGATGTAGGTATATGGGTTCAAGACCCTGCTCTGGGACTTGAGTCTCGAGGTGCAGGTGAGAGTCCTAACCACCGGGCTCTAGGTTATTCTGGGCTTAGGGTCTCTCCTATTAAAACTGTTCCACTGTGTATCAATAATTAAATACTTATTGGAATGGGAGGCTAGGTATTCTACTTCTCTGGTAAGTGCCCTGACTACCAGGGGATAGAATCATTTCAATCTCTTTCTTGCTTTTGTTCATAGAATTGGAACGGACCTCAGGAGGTATCTAGTCCAACCTCCAGCTCAAAGCAGGGCCAATCCCCAGACTGATTTTTGCCCCAGATCCCCTCAAGGACTGAACTCACAACTCTGGGTTTAGCAGGCCAATGCTCAAATCACTGAGCTTTCCCTCCTGCCTGTTCTTTTGTTTTAACAAGAATAACATGAAAAATTTCATTTTGGGTCAATTTGAAACAAATGTTTGTTTGGTTTTTGTTGTTTCGTTCACTAGCAGAACTGAATAAAACTGATCATTAGAACTGTGCAAATTGTGAGGCTGGTAGGTTTTATAATCCTCATTATAGAGTCAGGAAAAAATAAAGCCCGAGGCAGGTTAGGGGATAAATCCCAGGATCAAATAGGGAGTTGGTGTAAGGAACAAAACCCAGGAGCACTGCCTCCATTCCCTGTATTTGAACCACGAAACCAGCCTTCCTCTTTGACAGCTACACAATCCCACACTGTGAAATTCGTGCACCATGGTATTGTATAAGTATTTACACAGGATGTCCATGCACAGAAGAGGATGGAGCAGAAGATGGAAATTAGTGGTACATTTCCACAGGAGTAAGAAGAAATATACTAAAGAGACCTTGGCAAAATAGCTAATCAGAATCTAGAATGAAAAAGGACCAGATGGTGGCATCCCCAAACTCCAAAGGAAGTGTCAAAGGAGACCAAGGAACTGTTAGAACTAGAAACAAAACTTCCTTGGACAGCAGGAAATTAACAGTGGGGAGAAGAGATGCACTTACAACACCTGTCCAAGAGAAATGATGTGGGAACAGCAAAGCAAACTACCGGCCTGTAAAGTTTGACATTGGCGATGGGGAAAATGGGGGCAGAGGAGAGAAAACACCTGGTAAGTTACGATTTAATTAAAGAGAGCTGGCCTGGATTCACCACGGGGAGATCATGTATCGCAAGCCAAGTGAAGCATTTTGCAGAGGGAGAGACGTGGAGATAATTTAACTGTGCTTTAGGGGAGCGATGTGGCAAAGACAAACTTGCAAGGTCACTAAGTTACTGTTGCTGGGGGTGAGCAATGGAAGCAGATGGAAAGGAACGGCTGCTCGTGGAGGATGCTGGAGACCTAAAGGGAGTATTTGGGTTTCAAGCATTTGTGTTTTCACGGCCTTGTTGTTAATACCTCGGGGAGCTAGTTACAGGGCCAAAGCAATGCAAGAAAAGGCATCCTGGCTCTCCACTGCGCTGCACCGTCTGCATTTTCGCCACCGCAAAGTGGCTGTAAAATGGTGATAGAATTAGACACCCCCTCCTTGTACTCTGTGCTGGGATAAGAGACTGCACAGACAATCCGGCCCCTGGGCTTCTCCACATTTTGGATGATGGAAAGAACATCTGTGTGATGCTGGCAGACCAGGTGCCAGCTCATGCCAAGCTCCAGAGACGACCCATGCCTCCCCATGTGTCTCCTCTGTCCAGTGACACCCACCCTCATGCCCAGCCTGGGACCGCCACACTCTCCCCACCCCACGTTACCTGTG
Organism: Mauremys reevesii; assembly: GCF_016161935.1. Classification (NCBI taxonomy): domain Eukaryota; kingdom Metazoa; phylum Chordata; order Testudines; family Geoemydidae; genus Mauremys; species Mauremys reevesii. The sequence continues at coordinate 10,046,054 of NC_052645.1, read as the reverse complement.
GGGGGGGGAGCTCTGTCCTTCTACCCCACTCCTATCTTGCACATTAGGCCGCTCTCCATGGCAGCTGGGTGGGGAGCGGGATGGAGCCGCTTCTGCCTGTGAGAGCCTGGCTGGGTGCAGCTGCAGCCCACCCCCCGCCCAGGCTCGGCTGCCGGGGACAGGGGCCAAGCGAACCGGATCCCTCCTGGCAGCCCAGGCAGGCAGCAGGCCACCTCTGCCTCCCATAGGGCATGGGGTGCAGGAGGGTGCTCTGGGCTGGGATCGAGGGGTTCGGAGGATGGGAAGGGGATCAGGGCTGGGCCAAGAGATTGGGGCACGGGAGGGGGTCAGGGGTGCAGGCTCCGGGTGGTGTGTACCTCAAGCAGCTCCCAGAAGCAGCAGCATGCAGGGCCGGTGCAACCATTTAGGTGACCTAGGTGGTCGCCTAGGGCGCTGGGATTTGGGGGACGCCATTTTCTTCAGCAGCGACCACAGTGGCCGGATCTTCGGCCGCCCCGGTCGCCACTGACATTTAAGCGGAGGGAGCTGGGGTAGGAGAGCACAGGGAGGGCCGCCTGCAGCAAGTAGGGGTGGGGGGCACGCCTAAGCTGATTGACGCCACAAGCCTGGGAGGCGGGAGAAGTGAAGCAGTGACAGCGTGCTCGGGGAGGAGGCGGGGCAGGGGTGAGCTGGGGTGGGGGGGTGCCTCAGGGCAGAGGGTGTGAGGTGGGGAGCTGCCACAAGGGGGGCGCCTCAGGGTGGTGGTGGGGGAACTGCCACGGGGGGGCCTCAGGGCAGGGGCACGGGGGGGGGCCAAGGTAGAAGTTTCGCCTAGGGTGCAAAACATCCTTGCACTGGCCCTGGCAGCATGTCACCCCTCTGGCTCCTGTGTGGAGGCGTGCCCAGGCTACTCTGCACACTGCCCCATCCACAAGCGCCACCCCCGCAGCTCCCATTGGCCATGGTTCCCAGCCAATGGGAGCTGCAGAGCCAGCGCTTGGAGCCAGGCAGCGTGCAGAGCCCTCTAGCTGCCTTTACACATAAGAGCCAGAGGGGGGTATGCCGCTGCTTCTGGGAGCCATGCGGAGCCAAGGCAGGCAGGGAACCTTCCTTAGTCCCATCGCACGTTCGACCGGACTTTTAATGGTCCAGTCAGCAGTGCTGGCAACCGTAACCTCCCAGCCAGGCTCTCTCAGGCAGAAGCAGCTCCGTCCCACTCCCTACCCAGCTGTGCGGGAGAGCAGCCGAAAGTGCCAGAAGAGGGGGGAGGGAGGCACGGGGAGAGAAGGACATAGCCCCTCTCCCTTCCTGACCCCAGCAGACCAATCTGGGGAGGGCACTTGACCCCGAATGCTCCCCATACATGGCTCCTGCGCCGCGGTCCCAAGACCTCAACTGAACACTGACAAATTCACTGCTAGACCCAGACTGGCTCACCTGTGTGTTAGCAGCATTAAAATAGGTATTAGAATTGTATACAGGTGTTTAGTCTTCATGAAATGCTTGTAAGTTGCTGCCTGCATTAATCACACTTATAATACCCGCATCCCAACTTATAAGTCAATACTGAAGTGTTTGCTTTGTAACTGTAAATCATAGACAGGAGAGAAGCATTAACGGGTGTGAAATCCTACTTTCCCACAGGAGGGGTTCTCTCTTGCCCAGCATAAGGTGGCCCATCAACAGCAGATGCCCCATGGTGGAAAATCAGAAGACAAAAGGTTTGTGGATTGCTCCCCTGAGGAGACCTGCAACTGACTTCCTCCCAACTGCTGAATTTGCCACTTGAAGCAGAAGGGGGGAAAAGAATAAAAAGTCCTAACATGAGGGGCAAGGATGACTAAGCATAAGCAAAAGATCCCCAGGCTTGGCCTGGGTTAACTCTAAAGGACATACAGAGATTGCTTATTATATAAGCTTCTATTACTTTTAAAACTTAAGACTTAGCCCAGTTGTGTGGCTATGTTACCTGCTTTAACCTTGCAAATAACTCTCTTATTTCCTTTGCCTAGTTAATACAAAAACAATCTTTAGATCGTTTATTATAGGATTGGCTACAAGCATTGCCTGTGGTATGAGATCTAAAGTGCAACTGGCCTGGGGAGTAACCAGATTATTGTCATGATTTTTGGTGTAAGGGACCACCTATCACAGCAGCAAGCTTGCCTAGGTGACAAGCTAGATCGGAGTACCCCAGCGGACGCTGTGTGACTCCATGGTTAGGCTGTCGTAGTGCCTGAGGAGTTTATATTCGATTGGTGAAATCCAAGCATAGAACTCGCAGCCAGTCTGGGGTCTGTGCGAAGCATCTTAACAGTCTGCCCTGAGGTTGGTACTCATGCTCTTGAGCCACTGTGGGACAGCTTGACAATGACAAAAATAGTTCTTCTATACTGGTGCCCCATAACTGGCTCTGTGGGGCAAACAGCTTCTCAGAAATTTTAGTGATGAGCTAGGTGGGTGAGAAAGTAGCTAAGATCTCTGATGTCCCCAACTTGATTTCTGTTCACAGTCCTCCAATCCACCCCACCACATACACATACACTCCTCTCTACTCTGCCACCACCACCAGCCTTTGTCTCATCTTCTCCCAACCCACTCTCATGCCCCCACCCCTAACACCTGCAATGCCCTCTCTTAATCTCCTCGCCAAGCCGCCACCCTCATCTCTGTGACACCTCTTTGCTTCTGAGGTTGACTACAAACTACCCCCATCACAATCAGAGTTTACAGAAATTACCCTCCAGGGAACCTCCTGAGCAGCCTCCTAGACGTTCTCTCTTTCCAGCTCCTGGGACCGGCCCACAGCTTGGCTTTCGGTTTTGTGCTCTGGAGGGCTGGTGGCCTGACACTCCTCCTGCTCTCACCTCGGCCTCCTTGCAATCGATCCCAGGTGCCTGGTACACTGATTTACACCAACTAAGGATCTGGCCCTTAGGATGCATAGGTGCTACAGGAAACGCAGCTGATGGTTTTTTCTTTCTGTGTCTGGCCCGCCTCACTAACCCCGTGTGGTGCTAGAGGGTGCTATCTTCCCGAGGAGGCTCGACTCTAGCTCCTGTCAGATTCCTGACAGAAGAAGGCATTTGCAAAAGAACACTGGCCTTCAGTTTGCAGCTGTGGAAATCCACGCACAGCAGTTGCACATGAAGACATGAGCACTTGCACACCGAAGCCTGGATTTACCACTGGCGTTAGCAGTTGTAGCTATAACCCTTCTGCCAGGCATTGTCAGCAGCAAAAAGAACCAAGTTCAATTTTCTAGGAGTTTCCTTAAAGATTTCACTAACACCAGCTTGAGCCCGGGCCCAGAAACCTGGGAAGTGATGTACAGCATCCTGGGCGCCCGGTGGGCTAGTCTTGCCCACCCACTAGCACCAAGTCCAGGGCATACAACAAAGAGAATGTTTTTGGGTGGGGGAGGGAAGGCAATAGATTGAATTTGGGAAAACCAGCAATTAACGGATTCTGTGAGGTAAGACTCCCACCCTCACAGAAGCTTAACAGTAGCCCCAGCCTCAGCCCTCCCTTGGTGGTTGAGTGGCTGATGAGTTCTGGCCACTTCCCTCCTCCCCAGCTCCCCACTCACAATTCGCTGTCCTAGGTTGGAGAGGTCCAAGGTTTCTGACAGGTCACCCCTGCCTGGGCTGCTCTGGGGCCTCTCCCTAATCCAGCTGGAGAAATTTCAGCTTTAATTGCTGGGGAGAAGGCCTACACCAGGGTCCCTTGGGTAGGCTGCTGCTTGCTGTGGGCTTCAGCCCCAAGCTACCTAGCTTTGCTATCCCTCTGTACCCTCCATTTCCTTGAAGGCTCCACTGCTATTCTGCACATCAGACAAACTGCTGCACTCACAGCTCCCCACCATCCATCACCTAGCCTCTAGCTGGGTTCCCATACCCAACTGAACCTGATATCAGTCACAGTCAGGGTGACCCAAGACATGTTCTAGCTCAAAGTCTCATCCTTGTGTTTCCCAACAAGGTCAACTGCATTTTATTGCCCCCCACACTCAAAACTTAAATGAATTTTAACCAAAATGCTCCAAATGTCTCACAGCTGAAATGCAAATGAGGCCTGGCCCATTCAATCAACTCCCCTGGCTGGCCAACAGGTGCCAGCAGAGTGCTCCCTCGCCAGTGGAATCCCAGCCCCACTGGCAGTTTTTAAGCAGTTCTGGGCCGCTCTTCTCCCTTTTCACCAACAGGTGACAGTAGTGAGCTCCCTTCTCTCAGGCTCTAGGCCATGTGGCTTACATATTGACTTCTATAGAGATGAAGCAGATTATAGCCGTGGGGCCTTTGGCCCATGCAGTGTGCACATGCACATAGGGTTGCCAGGTGTCCAGTTTTCGACCAGAACTCCCGCTCAAAAAGAGACCCTGGGGGCTCCAGTCAGCACTGCTGACCACGCTGTTAAAATCCAGTTAGCGTGGAGCTGGCAGGCTCCCTACCCAGCTCTGTGCGGCTCCTAGGTGTAGGGGCAGCCACGGGGGCTCCACATGTTGCCCCAAGCACCATCTCTGCAGCTCCCATTAGCCGGAAACCACAGCCAAAGGGAGCTGTGGGGCTAGCACTTGCAGGTGGAGGCAGCACACAGAGCCGCCTGGCCACGCCTCCGCCTAGGAGCCGGAAGGACATGCCAGCTGCTTCGGGGAGCTGCCTGAGGTAAGCGCAGCCCGGAGCCTGCATGCCAACCCCCTGCCCCAGCCCGGAGACCCCTCCCACACCCCAACTCCCTCTCGGGACTGCATCTCACACTCCCTCCCAACCCCCTGCCCCAGCTCTGAGCCCCCTCCTGCACTTCAAACCCCTCGCTCCCTGCCCAGAGCCCCCTCCTGCACCCCAAACTCCTCATCCCCTGCCCCACCCCAGAGCCTGCACCCACCTCCTACCCTGGAGCTCACACCCCCAGCTGGAGCCCTCACACCCTCCTGTACCCCAAACCGCTGCCCCAGCACGGTGAAAATGAACGAATAAGTGAGGATGTGGGAGAGAGAGCGACAGAGGAAGGGGTTGGAGTGAGCAGGGATTGGGCCTCAGAGAAGGGGCGAGGCCTCAGGGAAGGGGCGGGCACGGGTGTTTGCTTTTGTGTGATTAGAAAGCTGGCAACCCCATGCATGCATATGGACACTTTTAAATACAAGTGCCCAATTTCACCCAAATGCCATTTTGAATGGACAAGGGGCTCGTGTGCTTTATTTTAGCAACTGCTAAGGCACATGTGAAAATTTGGCTCTAACAGTCCAAAGTGATTGCCCAGGCTGTAAAAGGTTCTGATGTGCTTCAAATGAGAATCAGGAGTTCAGCTGATGAGGGGGTCAGTGCTTGGCCTCGCCATGTGTTCTCACAGTATTTTGTATTTCCATAACTGGAACTTAAAATACAGCTGGTGGCAATACCAGAACACAACAACAAGGCTATAAACAGATGATCAATAGTTTTGTGTGTGTGTGTGTATAAAAATGGTCAACAAATATTTATCAAGAGGCTGTTTTTGTGGATAAACGCAGCCAGCGACGATGAGCCAAATTGTCCCAAACTGATTGGTGTGTTTGGTTTTGTCTGTCTGCTTTTTATTCTAAGGGCCTGATTCTGATCTCGCTCACTCTGGTGTAAATCAGGAGTAAGACCATTGAAGTCAATAATATGCACAAGAGTGCATGTGAGTAGAAAATCAGACTCATAAGGCTGGGTTCTGCTCTCATTGATGGTGGGGCATTGCTATTGATTTTAATGGTGCTACTTCTGATTTACACCTGTATAAGTGAGATTCATATATTTTAAGATCCAAAGTGCCCATTATGGTCATATGCTCTGACATTCTCTATAATGCAAGCCATAGAATTTCATTCCGTTATCCCTGCAAATGAGTTCAGAACCTGGCCCACGGTACCCAGCTGTTCAGCTTTAAATGGCACTTGTTTCAACTGTACGTTTCAGTCAATGCTTCATCGACACCAAACGAAAGCTCTCAAAGAGCCTTGTCCATACAAGAATCGTTTTCTGCTGGTAAAAGAAGTCCAGGTCTGTTTGATGCTTTGGAATAAATTGCTGTTGGCATGTCAGTCCTTCCTCCTTCCCCTCACCCTCCTCCGCAAAACTATTACACTTTAAAACCAAAACCTGCTGTGAATTATGTCCTTCCACAGGATTCAGCCCTGCTATTAAGAGGATGGAATTAATCTGAAAAATGATCATTTTATGGTGATTCCTTGTTTTCCCCCCTTGTTTTCTTGAGTTGAAAATAAGAAAGAAAAGAAAAGGATAATATGGAGAAAGACAAGCATCTCAGAAATAGCTAGCTACATATGGAAAAGACTGAGTATTAGGAAAGGAGTTTGAGACCCCTAGAGGGAAGATACTGGAGAGATGTTAAATAAATTTGAGCTTTATGAGATGGTCTTTTTGGTTTGTACACACCCGATACAAGGGGACAATACGTAATTGGCGACTGTAGAAATGATAATAAATGCATCACAGAGGCCCAGATACCTTTGCAGATGATCACTGTCTCTTCTACCTGGGCTGAACTCAAGCCCCAAATCCAGACTTTAGGAAGTAAGGCTGTGGCTCTGACTGCCAGTCTGTCATTCCATAGGCATTAGATAGCAAGAAGTACTATTTTTATGTATATTATGGTAGCATACAGATGCACTGACCAAGACCAGAAGTACCCCATTGTGCTAGGTGCTGTACCAACACAGGAGCCCTGCCTCAAACTCCCTACAGTCCAAGCAGTGGCAGAAAGGAAGTATGATTATTCTTGTTTTATAGATGGGAAACTGAGGCACGGAGCGATTCAGTGAGCTACCAAAGGGCACACTGGAAATCTGTGGATGAACCTAAATCTCCCAACTTCCAGGACAGTGTCTTCACTACAAGACCATCCTTCCCCTTGCCTTGCAAGTTCCATTTAACGGACTTCGTAGTCAGCTAGATCTTGGAGAAATGTTTCTTGTTAGTCATGGTGCAGTTCTTTTTATCACCAGTAAAGACTGTTGCCCTAGTCTCACTCTACATTAATTTTCAGAGTTGTTGCCTGTGAGCTATATATACACACACACACACACACACACACAAAGAGACAAGAAGCACATGAAAGCCTCCAATTTTAATATGAATTTAGTGACTTGATTATGGAGCATCAGTAACAACTTTATAGTTAAGGTTGCATTCCATTTTTTTCATTTAATGCTTGTTGTAAATCCATTAGTTAGCTATGAAACTAGGCATTGATTGTAACCAGGCACAACTCTGGTGGCTCGAAAGACTGCAGAAGGGCTGACAAGGGGCTGCATTTCAGCCCTGACACCTACCCATGGACTGGGGACCTTCACACCAGCCAAGGAGAATCCAATTCCAAGCCTGACTGTTCCTGGTTTCTACAATGCGCCCAGGTGTGTGTGAGTGAATTTCACCCGAGAGGACCAGCACTTCAAGTTGTCAATGCTCCTTTCTTCAGACACTTAATATCCGACTGAGAGAGATCCCAATCCAGGGCTAGCATGGTGCCCCCTCTGTCCACCTTCTGAGTGATTTCCATCCTATGCCTTTCTCACTCCAGGCTGGAAATCTACAACAGAAGAGATGGTTGCAGAAGATAACCCAGGGGTTGGATGGAGGGATGAATGAATGAAATACAGCTCTGTCCTTTGTCCTGGACTTAAACTAAACTTCACTAAATCTTTAGATCTGATTCAAACCATCCAGTCAACTCACTGTTAACACCTTTTTCTATGTGTCTTTGTTCTTCTTGGTCTTGTGTTGTGAAATACAAGGGATAGGAAGACGCTAGGATTTAATCTCTTAGGCCCGGCTCCTGCTCCTGTTCAAATCAGTGGCAGAACTCTCAATTCTCTAGCTGGATCAGAGATGAATTTTCTGCTTTGCAGGAAATTCCATGATTCCAAAATGGAATAAAAACAAAAAAGATCAAAATTTCCCACAAAATGAAATTTCAGGGGGAAAAAATATTTTGGGTCAATTGAAACATTGTGTTTCAAGCAACTCGAAAGTTTTGCTCTGATTTTTTCACTTTTTAAAAAATATTGAACTTGTTTACAAAATGCTTTTTTGCATCTTTCCCCTGAAACAAAATGTTGCAGAAATCTGAACAGTTTGCCTTCTCAGTTTTCCAGAGGACGATTTCCAACCAGTTCTACTCACTGGGCATGGGGCAGAGACCTTCAGGAATGAATTCAGAAAATCCAAACTGCATCCAAAGTGCAATTCAAAGAACCAATCCAGAGATGATGATGCTGGGCCTGCAGGAGAATTGTGTACAACTAATGGGTGGCATGATAAGCGTCTGCAATCATGTGGGTGTGAACAGGGAATTGCATCCCCTAAGCTTCAGGGCTTGATTCTCATGGACATTGAGCCCTGTTGATACTGAGGGCTAAATAAGAACTACACCCATACAGTGCTGCAGTGAGCACTCAACCCTATATCTATTGAAGGAAACGGCAAAGCTCCCACTGCCTTCCATTGTGCAGGCTCAAGGGCCTGATTCCCCCGTTGCCACAATTTACACCCTTGCAAAGAAGATGTTCCATTCCACCACTATGCTCTGGTAGCAATTCACACTCCCTGCACGCCTCTAAATGGCTCCCCGAAGAGCAGAGCAAATCAGGCCCTCAATCCGAGTGTTAAAATCGTTTTGCTCTCGCTCACTGTGGCAGAGGAGTGCACGGTAACTCAGCCTGCCATGCTCATCTCCACTTCCTCCATGCAGTAAAGAAACCCTTCGTTCAAGGCTGTGCAAGCCCGGAGTTACATGTTTCCTTTCCTTAAAGTCTCCTGGAGGCATCAGCAGCGCAACAAGCCAGGACTTCTCCCCCATCTCCCCAGCGCATGGCAGTTGCTGGCAGCAGTGAGGTTTTTTTCAAGCCCTTCACTTTGCCTGTCCAGGGCGGCACAGTGTACAGAACATTTGCTGGCTCAGGGGTGGGGAGTGACGGCTCCTGTTTATCATCAGGTTCTTTGGAGGCATTCAAAAGAAAACAACAACCAAAAAAAAAAAATCGGCTTTCACGTACGCGGAGTGTTTGGAGTGGGATGAATGAAGCCTCAGAGAGGGGACTTTTTTTTTTTTTCAATGGAATTGGCGTCTCCAGCTCTCCAGGCCATGTACATTTCACTCATTTCCAATGGGTCACAGCCCCACTCCCCAGCACAGTGAGTGTCAAGGGAAATGTGGGAAGGGAGAAATATCTGGCAGAACCTAATGCTCTCCCACACCTACCTAGGAGCACCACAGGCGCTGACTCCGACAGCTGTTTGGTAGCCGGGGGAGGCACTTGGCGGGGCGGGGCGGAGAGCAGCGAGTGGTGGGCAGGTGAGGACTTCAGGGGAGGGGTTGGAGCAGGGGCAGGAAAAGGCAGGGTGAGGGCAGGGCCTCGAGGGAGGGGCGAAGCAGGGCAGGAAGGGGTGAGGGTGAGGGCGGGGCCTTGGGGGAAGGGGTGGAAGTCAGGGCGGCTAGAAAATCCTGGCGGCGGCCGTTTTCCGGGGCATTTGCTCGCTGGGAGGAGCTCGCGGCGCCATGCGGCAGGTCACGGGGCCGCGGGACAGCGGCGGACTGCGGCAGTCATTCTGCGGAGCTCAAACGAGGAAGCGCGCGGGACCCGCCCGCAGCCATGCCTGGCGGCAGATCCCGCTCGTCCCGGGCCGTGCTCCCGCCGCAGGCAGCCGGCGGAGAGCCACAAAGCGCCTGCAAATGCCGCTGCCCTGCTGCCCCGCGCCTGCTGGCCGGCTGAGCCCTACGCCCCTGGGTGGAGTGGGGGCAGAGCCTCGGGGCAGAGCAGGAAACATAAAAGTCAGCGCCTATGAGGAGGCCACATCTCACAACATGTCTGTGCTGCATCTGGGAGGTGCCTCCCAGTCCAGGAAGACAGACACATGCTAGCTCTGTTTGCGCTAGAGCGCTAAAAATACCAGTGTAGACGTTGCACCATGAGCGGCAGCAGACTAGCAGCCCAAGCCCCCCTGATCCCTAGGCCCAGTCTCTGGTGGCTAGTCCATGCCAGTGCCCATTCCACAATGCCCACACTGCTATTTTTAGTGTGCTAGCTCTGGCAGAGCCAGCGTGTGTCTGTCTCCTGCTCCGGCTGGGAAGCACGCTCCCAGCTGCAGGGCAGATATGCCGTTAGTGACTCGGGGGCTATTGTTTCCTTGCACACACCTGCCCCTGTGTGTGTGTGTGAGGGAGGTGGGCTCGCACACTGATCTACAGGGAGGCGTGAGAGAAAGGGTTCTCTTGCACACCTGCCCTGTGTCAATGAGATAAGTGTTCCTGGATGTGTACCTGCAATCATGCACACGTGTACCAGGAAAAATATCTCACACCTGTCCGTGTGTGTATAAGGGAGATGTTCTCTTGCACACCAACAAACAATCACGTGTGTGTCCGCTGTTGTGTTAATTGGGGTGGAATAAGTGGGAGTCAAAGGTCTTAACACAACCCTGTCACTCTACAGCACTACACAGTGCAGAGACCTCCACCTCTTTAGGGCCATGGCAACAACCCCCATTAAACATCTTTATAACTGTGGAAGCCATGGGAGATTTCTGCATTATGTTATGACTACCGTGTGTGACTCCGTTTACCTACTTAATTGTGTATTGTGGGCTACCTGAATTCAAAGGGTTAACTCCTGCCTAACCCACCATCTAGGAGGCCAGGAAGTGAGACAATGATCTGAATTCGCTCCATCACCCAATACTTCACCAATTATACAAGTGAAAATGACTGTCCCGGGCCCAGCTGGGTGGCCACCCTCAGCTTGGGCTAAAGGAGGGGGGATCCTTAAGACAGGAAAGCCGCACAAAGGGATTTGTGTCGGTTAAAAAGCAGCCCTGGCAAACTGGAAAAAAGGACGCTGGGAGAGACATGGGCAGGGTGTCAAAATTAGGAGCCACGGGCTCCCTCTCCCAACCCAAGACTGAAAGCTGCATTGATTAAAGAAGACCTGCTTAACTAAGCAAGGAGAAGCGAAAAGATTAGGAAGGATTCGTGTGCAAGGTAAGTGTGTCTTGGTTTGTTTATCTAGAGCTGGTCAGAAATGTCTCATCTAAAGGGTTTTGTTAAAGAAAATTGAAACTTTGCAAAAGATGTGGCAATCTGAACAGAATCTTGGCTTGAAAACAAAAACCAAATGAAGCGTTTCAGCTTTTTGGTTTGAAATGACTTTTCAAAGCGAAATGTGTTGCTTTCAGAAAGAGCCTTTAAAAAAAAAAGTTGTGAAAAGGTCAGAATAGGAACAAAATCATTTGATTTTACCAGGGCGGGGGGGGAGGGAAGATGGCTCAATTCACCCGACACAATTTTCCCCTGGAAACCCGAGGAGTTATTGGTCTGGTGTGAAGTTGGACCTATGCAGAAGGGACTCAGGCCCTAAATATTCATAGTGCTTTGAGATCCCTCAATGACAGATCCTTGGAAAGTCCAACATAGTAGCTTAGGGTGGAGCTTAGGTGATTTAGAAGCACAAACCCCATTGAAAGTCAGCCCAGTTTATGCGCTGAGGTCACTTTGGGTATGGCTACATGACACACACAGCCTGGGCTCTGACTAGGTTTGAGCCCAAGCCCCCTTCCATCTACACACAAATCAGTCTGACGGGGGTCAACAAGCACTCAGGGCATGGGTCCTAGGATCCTGCTGGAGGGAAGGGGCAGGGGCTGGGTCCCGCTGAGACTCAGGGCCAAGCCCTGGCATTTTGCTGTGTGGACACAGCTCAAGCGCAGGGCGAGTCAGAAGGTCGGTGTAGTGCAGTGTGGATGCATTAACCCAGCTGTGAGGCCCGGGGGCAGCAATTGTAAATCCAGGTTGACACTGCAGCCTGGACACTCACGTGGGGGGTTGGAAACACTGAGTCCGTGAGCCAGGTCCCGCAGCCCCAGGCTCAGTGTGCTGCGCAGACGCACCCTTAGGGGCTTGTGAAAATCCAACAGGTCTGATATTTTCAAAAGCGACCAGAGTGTGAGCAATTCTGAGGAGCCACCTCGGAGGGGCCTGATTTTTGGAAAGTGCCAAGGCTCAGATCTTCAGAGTAATTTAGGCCCCTGGTTTCCTTTGAAATCAATGGGAGTGAGGTGCCTGAATCCCTTTGAGGATCGGGGCCTAAGGGTCCGCTCTGAAAATCAGGCCCGTTAGGCATTTCAGGTTGGGCCCCCAAAATCACAAGAGCCTTTTGAAAATCCTGAGCTAGTTCACCCAGTTTGTCTCTCCATTCCTACTGGCATAAACCCAGCATAATCCCATTGACTTCAGAATTTACACCGAGGAGCAGAGCAGAATCTGAGCTGCATTTTCACAAGCTATTCAGCAGCGCGTGTCTGGGCATATCTCAGGCCAGCATCCAGCTCCCGGGACGGGGAGCCGAGCGAGAAGAAACATGGCTCTCTGTACCGCTTTCAAGACGAAGAATAACATCAATAAACATCCCAGTGTGAAAGCTACAAGAGCGGGAGTCGCACATGGTAGCAATCCGAGTGGAAACCTTGTTTTCAATAGGGCTTGTATGGCTCGGCTCAAGGCAAAGGCTCTGGCTTTCCTCCCAGTGATTTCCCCTGCTGCTGTTGTGATGAATTATCCTTCCTTGGGTTCGGCCCAGTCACTCAACGCCAGTTACCTCGTGCCAGGGTTAGTCCAGGTGAAGCATTCTTCACCTCAGTTCACACCGAGCTGCTCAAGAAGGGGCAGCCCTAAGAATACTGGGAGCACTGGGGCAAGTGTTTCCTCCCAAAGCAAAGCATTTTAAGGGGCCATCGACTAGGGGAGGAACTGCCAGATGGACACGGTAGCTCTATTGTGAAGCATGTGCCCCCCCCACACAGGAGGTCAGACTAGATGATCACAGTGGCCCCTTCTGGCCCTGTAATCTATGAATCTATGAACTGGAATCAGGCTCTGGCTCTGATGACAAGCTCAGGACTCTGAACTTTCCTTTGTAGCAATTTATTTTAGAGAACAGACCATTTAACACTCACTCCTGCCCTGATTCCACTGGGCATTTCAGTGAGTACTCCTGGAGGAATTCTGTGCACTGCCCAGGCACAGAATTCATGTCCCCCGCAGATTTTTTCCCACTATCAGAAAATGGATTCTGCTGAGGAAGTGCTGCAATTACACCTTTCACCCACCAAGGGCTGCTGTAGTGCCAGAAGAGAGGGCAGCTGTCTAAGGCTGGAGCAGCCAGCCACGGAGAGGGTGAGGGTAGAGGCTGCCTTCCTCATAGCGCCCTGCCTGTGGGACCAGATGAGGAGACATGGGAGGACAGACAGAGCTGGGCACATGGGGCTGCTTGGGGGTAACATAGACGGGTTCAGAAGGGTTAGTGGAGGGACAGATTGGGGAGGGGGAACAGGAGCTAGTGGGGTGACAGCGTTGAGTCAGGGCTGAATGGGAGGGGACGCAGGGCCACATGGGGATGGTGGGAGGGGGTGCAGGGCCACATGGGGACAGAGGCAGATATGCTAGACTGAATGGGAGAGGCTGGGGTCAGTTAGAGTCTGCATGGAGCAGGCTCCCCAATTCCCTAACAATCCTCTTTCCCCCGCCCCCCGAATTGTTCCATACTTCTCCCCTGCACAGCCAACAAACTTGCAGGTTCACTCCCAGCAATTACTTCCCTCTCCCTCAGCTCCTCCATTACCCAACTTCCCCAAGCCTTTGCCCTGCTTCAGAGGGGTGCTGGAAATACATTTCTGTATTGTCGTTTAAATCAATTATTCCTCAGAGTTCTGTATTAATATTCTTAGTAAAAAATCTATTTATCAAAACACATTTCCTGAAACTTTTTTGTCGTCTGTATCATTACAGCCATATACTTGCTGACAGGTATTTTGAAATAAATTACCAAAATAATTGAAGCTGGCATGCTTTTTGCTTGTTATTTTGACAAATAACAAATCCTAGTGAGGCAAATAGAAAGGAGCACAAACACTGCCAACTTAAGTGCAAGAGAGTAATAAGAAAAGCCAAAGAGGAGTTTGAAGAACGGCTAGCCAAAAACTCCAAAGGTAATAACAAAATGTTTTTTAAGTACATCAGAAGCAGGAAGCCTGCTAAACAACCAGTGGGGCCCCTTGATGATCAAAATACAAAAGGAGCGCTTAAAGACGATAAAGTCATTGCGGAGAAACTAAATGGATTCTTTGCTTCAGTCTTCACGGCTGAGGATGTTAGGGAGATTCCCAAACCTGAGCTGGCTTTTGTAGGTGACAAATCTGAGGAACTGTCACAGATTGAAGTGTCACTAGAGGAGGTTTTGGAATTAATTGATAAACTCAACATTAACAAGTCACCGGGACCAGATGGCATTCACCCAAGAGTTCTGAAAGAACTCAAATGTGAAGTTGCGGAACTATTAACTAAGGTTTGTAACCTGTCCTTTAAATCGACTTCAGTACCCAATGACTGGAAGTTAGCTAATGTAACGCAATATTTTAAAAGGGCTCTAGGGGTGATCCCGGCAATTACAGACCAGTAAGTCTAACGTCGGTACCGGGCAAATTAGTTGAAACAATAGTAAAGAATAAAATTGTCAGACACATAGAAAAACATAAACTCTTGAGCAATAGTCAACATGGTTTCTGTAAAGGGAAATCGTGTCTTACTAATCTATTAGAGTTCTTTGAAGGGGTCAACAAACATGTGGACAAGGGGGATCCGGTGGACATAGTGTACTTAGATTTCCAGAAAGCCTTTGACAAGGTCCTCACCAAAGGCTCTTACATAAATTAAGCTGTCATGGGATAAAAGGGAAGGTCCTTTCATGGATTGAGAACTGGTTAAAGGACAGGGAACAAAGGGTAGGAATTAATGGTAAATTCTCAGAATGGAGAGGGATAACTAGTGGTGTTCCCCTTGGGTCAGTCCTCGGACCCAAGGGGTAAACAGTGAGGTGGCAAAGTTTGCAGATGATACTAAACTGCTCAAGATAGTTAAGACCAAAGCAGATTGTGAAGAACTTCAAAAAGATCTCACAAAACTAAGTGATTGGGCAACAAAATGGCAAATGAAATTTAATGTGGATAAATGTAAAGTAATGCACATTGGAAAAAATAACCCCAACTATACATACAACATGATGGGGGCCAATTTAGCTACAACGAGTCAGGAAAAAGATCTTGGCGTCATCGTGGATAGTTCTCTGAAGATGTCCACGCAGTGTGCAGAGGCGGTCAAAAAAGCAAACAGGATGTTAGGAATCATTAAAAAGGGGATAGAGAATAAGACTGAGAATATATTATTGCCCTTATATAAATCCATGGTACGCCCACATCTCGAATACTGTGTACAGATGTGGTCTCCTCACCTCAAAAAGATATTCTAGCACTAGAAAAGGTTCAGAAAAGGGCAACTAAAATGATTAGGGGTTTAGAGAGGGTCCCATATGAGGAAAGATTAAAGAGGCTAGGACTCTTCAGCTTGGAAAAGAGAAGACTAAGGGGGGACATGATAGAGGTATATAAAATCATGAGTGATGTTGAGAAAGTGGATAAGAAAAAGTTATTTACTTATTCCCATAATACAAGAACTAGGGGTCACCAAATGAAATTAATAGGCAGCAGGTTTAAAACAAATAAAAGGAAGTTCTTCTTCACACAGCGCACAGTCAACTTGTGGAACTCCTTACCTGAGGAGGTTGTGAAGGCTAGGACTATAACAATGTTTAAAAGGGGACTGGATAAATTCATGGTGGCTAAGTCCATAAATGGCTATTAGCCAGGATGGGTAAGAATGGTGTCCCTAGCCTCTGTTCGTCAGAGGATGGAGATGGATGGCAGGAGAGAGATCACTTGATCATTGCCTGTTAGGTTCACTCCCTCTGGGGCACCTGGCATTGGCCACTGTCGGTAGACAGATACTGGGCTAGATGGACCTTTGGTCTGACCCAGTACGGCCTTTCTTATGTTCTTATGTTCTTAAATAAAATATGCAGAATTTTAAAACACTATGTGCAGAATTTTTTAATTTTTGGCGCGGAATTCCCCCAGGAGTAGTGAGTCTGCAGTCCCAAAACAGTAAGTTTGACTCCAAAACAAAAAACATTTCATTTTGATTTCAAGCGCTTTTTTTAAAAAAAAAAAGTTTTTGCAATTTCTTGTGAAATTAAGCCAAAGGATATTTCAAAACAAAACGTTGTTTTGTCCCCAAAAAAGCAAAACATTTCATTTTGAAAAGGTCAGAATTAAATGTTTTGATTTCTGTGGAATTGGGGTTGTTTTGCTTGTTTTGTTTTTTCCTGCCAAAATAATTCAGGCAAAACTGCACAAATTCACTAAATGTTGTGGCGTGGCAGAATCTGCATTTTTTATAGATAAAAACTTTTGGCTGAAATATTTCACCCAGCTGTAATCCCTGAGCCAAGAGAGAACAAACCCACATCTGTCTTTGTCCCATGGATTCATCTGTGGCCCTTTGGCACCCCAAGGGGCAGGGACAGATGTCACAAGCCTCAGGGTACAAAGCAAATCATTGCAGGCAAGAGACCTTATATCCTGTTTTGCCAGGAGATTGAATTTCATGGCATCGTTTCCTCTGTCACTTATTCCTGGAGGAGAAAGGCATCGTATATTCAGTTATGCTTTCCCGCCCACAGTGAGTGTGCGACACTGAGACGTGCAATCACACATCTGGCCAGCGTGATCACAGAAGAAATGTGCGTGCAAATGGGCCAGCATTGCTGGTGTATGACGGGTTCAGCAGAGCTACAGCCCTGGACACTTTCCAGCTCATTCTTATGATCACGCCGACTGCTAAGAGTGCAACGGTTCCTCCACATGCCAGCCCTACCAAAGCTGTATTGCTTCCTGAGGCCAGGATTGCCTGGGCACCACACAGACACCTTTGCTCTGTGTCACTGCTACTGCTTGCATCAGTTTGGTTTTAACTTGTCACGGGCTCTCAAGAGGGTGACTCCCAACCAAATGGAACCTGGATTCCCCCAGGTGCTGTGGCTTCTCCTTGACCCACCCTGCCCAAACCAGTTCTCTTCCATAATACCCATCCTAACCAGCCCCATGTAGCATCACACCCACCTTGTATCGCTCCTGGGATGCTCAGCTTTCTTCTGAGTATGAATCAGAGAATCCCCAGTTTCGTGGGTCCTCCAGAATCCACATTTTCAGACCCCACTTAAGTTAAGGACATAAGGAAGAAGCGACAATAATAAAACACCGACACTTTTTGGAATAAAAGGGTCCGAGCAAAGGGGCCTGATCTGGTGAACCAGCAGCCAGCGGCCCCCATTCTAAAACTCCTCGCTCAGGCAAAGCTGCCACTAAGCCTGGAAGAAACCCGGAGGACCCGACTCCGCTCTCACTTACTCTGTTGGAAATCAGGTGCAACTGCTGCAATCAGTGAGGTTACGCTGGGGTCAGTGAGTGCAGAATAAGGCTCTGAAGAAGGACTGCAGGGTTTGATCCGATGGGAGTTGGGAGCATTCGGCTTCTCTCAGGATCTGGTCCTATTAGAGCCAAATGGGAGTGATTTTCTTCGAGGAGATGTGCTAGGGGCACCCTCATGGGGAGGCCAGGTCTGCTGCCTTTACTCACATTGAGCCTGATTCTTCACTGCCCTGCACCGTGGGCCTGAATCTGACTTACACCAAAGCCTCTTTGCCCGCCTCTGGCAGCATACGGGGCCCTGCAGTGGAATGAATTGCAAGGCTGCTCTAAGTTGTGCCAGCTTGCAGCAGCATCCAAGGGGATCAGTGAAGTCCAGTGGCCTTCTAGTCTTACCTCCAACGAGCCCTCTACACCAAGGCCAGCGAGGGGGGTTGACATAGGCCACCCAGGGATTCCCCCATGCTGGGGGAAACCTACATTCGGTGCTGACTCCAGCTTTGTACCTTAGAGCCAAGACTGGGATCTGACACCATACTGCCTGGCCACTTTCCCCAAAGGTCCTCAGTACCCTCTGGTAGAATGTACACACTGCTGCAGCCAGGGGGGCTAGAATTGTTTTGCTGTCAGATACACAAGGCATCTGCAGTACAGTGCAATTACTGTGCTATTAAACATGCCAGAACGATGCACCTGCTCACACCGATGATCCAGGTACACCTTGGAACACGGCACTTGTTTTGCTGTGAGATAGTCCAGGTGCATTGGGGTAGATTGAACATGTTCAGTGAAGCCTGTCCAGATAGAATGACCCTACTGCAAGTCCAGATATTCCAGTTGTGTAAGGGCCTGTGTTACAGGAGACAGCATTGCCTAGTGGATAGTGCACTGCCCTGGGATTCAGAAAATATCTAGGTTCAGGTCCTGGCTCTGTCACTGCAGGCAAGCCACTGCCCTGTCTTGTGCCTCAGTTTCCCCACCTGTAAAATGTGGAAAAGCATGCTATCCTTGTTTAAGTACTTTGAGATCGACAGATTCAAACTCTATATAAGAGTTAGGTATTACTACTATGAAGAACATCATCCAGGTGAAAAACACCCATTAGGTTTCCAGATATCCAAAGGAACCCAGACAAAACACAGCAGATGTGACAGAGGCGTATCGTGAAGAGGTTAAATACAGTAAGCAGGTTGTGTGCCCTATTTTCAGCTTGCTTTACACACACCCTTCTGATTCGGTTTGGTGAATCATAACACGTTCTAACCCCGTGCATATTTTTTAGGCGCCGGTAACCAGGAAGTACAGTAATTAGAGTAAGTATCTGCTAACAGTCACATTTGCACCCTCACTCAAAACCAGCCTTTCGATGTTGATTAAAGCTATATAATTCTAGATTTCTTGCCCTGTCAGTTTCACGCGCTTGCTTATTTATAAAGGGCTACTCTCCACGACAAAAGATTGGCTGCACTGTTTCATTAAGAAAGAATATATATTCCCCAATAATCATGTTCCATTTCCTTTGCTGGCATTTGCATCTGAAAGATTCAACTGAATTAATTTCAGACAAAATGTAAATACAGCACCTGGATTCCAATCAGGAGTCTCAACTGTAACCTGGATATTTTCATGGGGGTGGAGAGGAAGCATTCTGGCATTATCCCATCTTTTTTCCCTGGGTGTGTGTTTTCAAAGTGCCCCTTCACTAGTGTGCGGTGAGAACGTGACGTTGTGTGACAGAAATGGGACAGGCCTCTTTCTTCTAGTAAAGAAAAGGGCCCCCGACGCACTAGCCCCCGGTGGGTCAAGCTGTTTAGTTTTGAAGAATGTCTGCTGGAGCTGGCTCATAGCAGTGTTGTCCCCGCTGCAGACAGGCTGCATCAGTGAGGAGTCAAACGTCCCCCAAAGGCTGAGGAAGGATGGCGTGTGGTTAAAGCACTGGTCATGAACACACAATGGCATCAGAGGCATGACAGTTAAGACATGGGATAGGGACTCAAGACACGGGTTCGGTTCCCAGTTCTCCCAAAGGTTTCTTCTGGGACTTCCACATAGCTTGAGTGCCATCTTTGTCTCCCTAGGGAGTTTGGTGCCTAAACCTCCTTTGATCATCTGGGCCTTAATCTTGTGGGGCCAGGTTTAAAAATGTGTCTTGTGAGATTTTCAAAATCTTCTAAGTAAGTGCTCAGGCACTTTTGAAAATGTTCCTAAGCACCCGTCTGCATCGTTCAGCACCTAAATACTTTTATAAATCTGCTCCTCTGAGCCTTTGCTCCCCAGCCCTGATTGTTAAAGGTATTTAGGTGCTGCTCCACTCAGTGTTGCAAGGCCTAAATGATTTAGGGGCCCAAATCCTATTTTCCAAGGAGACTTAGGCACTTAGGCTCAGCTCCTCAAAGGTATTTAAGCACTAACTCCCATTGATGTAGGCACTTAGGAGCCAAAATCCCATTGATAGCCAATGGGGTTTAGGCTCCTCGGTGCTTAAATCCCTTTTGAAAACGAGGTTTAGGCCCCGCAACACTAAGGGTATATCTTCACTGCCGGCCGGATCGGCAGGCAGCTATCAATCCAGCGGGAATCAATTTATCGCATCTATGCAATAAATCGATCCCCGAGCACTCGCCCATCGACTCCTGTATTCCAGCTCGGTGAGAGGCGCAGTTGGAGTCGATGGGGGAGCAGCAGCAGTCGACTCACCATAGTGAAGACGCCGTGGTAAGTAGATCTAAGTATGTCGACTTCAGCTATATTATTCATGTAGCTGAAGTTGCGTGACTTAGATTGATCCCCCCCTCCTCCATAGTGTAGACCAGGCCTATGTGTAGCAAGCTGGCAACACCTAAATACCTTTAAAAATCTCTGCCTTCCTCTGAAACAAGGGGATAATAATTAACACTGATAAAAATGCAAATTATTTTTTACGGGATTCTTTTTTTAAATCCCCCTTCACAATTGTCTATAAAAATCAGTGTTTCAATTAAAAAAACAACCTCAACCCCCCCTTAATCCCTCTCCCACAAAACAACCACCCCAAAAGTGATTTTTAAAACTCTCAGTACATTGTTTCAGGGGTTGGTCAAAAAAATTACCGCCAAACATTTCTGCTTTCAATTTCTATTTTTTCACTGACCAGCTGGAAAATTTTGACCAAAATGAAAATTTTCCTGCTCTCCTGGTGATGTATCCCTACCTCATGGAGTGTTGTGAGTGAGACTCCGCCAAAGTCTGTGTGTTGTTGTGACTGGGTTAGAGGTATGAGACACAATCCAGTGAACAAAGCACTAGACAAGGACAAAGGGTCAGTAGCGGAACAAGGAATACAACACATTTCTTTAGTCCCTAGCTAGCCCTATCATCACTGGACCACACTACCTCCTGTTTGAATATATGGCTACTCTCATTAGCTTATATCTGAATGAGGATTCCAGATGGAATTGCTCTATGGAGAGCAGGGAGAATAGACGCATATTTGAGAGTCTATTGAAAAAGCCTCAAACCAGTACGAGTGAAATTGTAACAAATTTTCAATTGCACCAGAGACTTTTCCCCACATGCAATGGAATAATTCACAATGGATGTTCCTGAAACATTCTGGAAATGCCAAAGGGAGGGGACATCATGACATCTGATATCATAATCCACCTTAAACAGGTGGTACCAATTAAAGAAAATGGCTAAAAACTATAGAGACACACAGAGGCAGACTTCCACACAGCTTGAGTGCCAGCTTTGTCTCCCTTGTTTACCAGGACCACAGCCTCTCTGGAATGCCGTACAGCACACAGCAATATCTAGTGGCTGAATTATATACTGCAGATAAACATGTTATAATGGGAAGCCTGGGGAGATGATAATCACTTCACTTTGCAGGGAATTTGTGTCACTCTCTTTGAAAGGATTTAATCCTCTGGATGTAACTCCAGAGCTGAGCTGGAGAGCCAGAGAGCTGAACACCACCCTTGAGAAAACAAATTAGAAATGATTAGAGCTCTAAGCTGAGAATCAGAAGACAGATAGCACTGCGCGCAGAAGTCAAATGGAACTTCCCCAAGGGAGGAATGGTTCATATTTTTAGCAGCTCCGTTAGACAAGGAAAGATGGGTGTTGTATACTCTGTATTATGAGTTGCTGAAGGGGTCTAAAGATGATGTGTGATTTTGTTTATAGGGAATTTTAAAAAGTGTAGCTCATAAAAACTTACCTAAAATTTCCCCTGAGCGATGCCTGGGTGTTGGTTCATTTGTGCATTTTATCTGCGCTCTCTGTGCACTTTGCATTGCACAGCTGTATTGTTGGGTTCCTGCTGAGACAGCTGTGATGGAGATGCCCAGACACACACTTGCAGGCATATTCCATCTGTGTCCGACCATCTTCTCGACAATTTATCCAAGGGGGGGTCATGTGGTCTCTGTCAAATGCTGAAAACTAGCTGCTTGTCATGGTCATTGTGGAATATTTGTACAGGAAACATTTTTAGAATTATGGTAGAGGTGAAACTTGTCACCTGAGGTGGGGAGAGTCTCAGAGCTGACCCAATCAACACTGAGAACAACTGACTTCCATTGTCCCAGCCCAACCTTGTGTTTACAGTCTGGGCAGATTGACACTAAGAAGTTAAGTCGACCCAGCTACGGTGCTCAGGGATGTGAAAAATCCACACCCCTGAGCAGGGGAGCTGGAACAGGGGGGTTACAAGGCCATGGGGTGGGCCTCGGCGGGTGGCATGGGAGGGTGAGGCCACAGTTCAGGCACCTGTTGTCCCTCCATATTTAGGACACTTCCACCGTACCTGCATGGGGTGCCGGAACAGGATGGGTTAGGGGGTCATGGGAGGAGTGGTTGATACGCTGGAGGGTAGGGATAGGATACAGAGGGACCTAGACAAATTAGAGGATTGGGCCAAAAGAAACCTGATGAGGTTCAACAAGGACAAGTGCAGAGTCCTGCACTTAGGACGGAAGAATCCCATGCACTGTTACAGACTAGGGACCCAGTGGCTAGAAAGCAGCTCTGCAGAAAAGGACCTAGGGGTTACAGTGGATGAGAAGCTGGATATGAGTCAACAGTGTGCCTTTGTTGCCAAGAAGGCGAATGGCATTTTGGGCTGTATAAGTAGGGGCATTGCCAGCAGATCAAGAGATGTGATCATTCCCCTCTATTCAGCATTGGTGAGGCCTCATCTGGAGTACTGTGTCCAGTTTTGGGCCCCACACTACAAGAAGGATGTGGAAAAATTGGAAAGAGTCCAGCGGAGGGCAACAGAAATGATTAGGGGGCTGGAGCACATGACTTACGAGGAGAGGCTGAGGGAACTGGGATTGTTTAGTCTGCAGAAGAGAAGAATGAGGGGGGATTTGATAGCTGCTTTCAACTACCTGAAAGGGGGTTCCAAAGAGGATGGATCTAGACTGTTCTCAGTGATACCAGATGACAGAACAAGGAGTAATGGTCTCAGTGGGGGAGAGGAGCGAAAAGGGGACAGGGTCTTGGGGGGAAGAGGTGGCATGGGAACAGGGCCTCAGGGGAAGGGGTGGCCCAAGGGTGGGGCCTCAGGTAGAAGGGACAGTGCGAGGGGAGAAGGGGCAGCACAAGGGTGGGGCCCCAGGGGGAAAAGGTGGCACAGGGCAGGAGCTGGTGGCCCTCCCACTTTTAGGGAGCTTCCTTTGCTCCTGGCCCAGGAACCCCTCAAATCCCAACACGGCCAGGCAGGTGGCAGTCATCATGTATCTGTGTTTCTGACCGTGGGGTGTGAGCCAGCTCTGAATAGAACTAGACAGGGCGATCAAGATGGCATGCCAGCCAGCCAGCACTAGAGGGGAGTGGATGGCACCCAGCCAGTACCCAGACTACAGCTGGGAGACTTTTTTTCAGCTACGGGTAAATTTGCCAAAAAACGAATGGTGAATTCGGGTCAAGACTGGTGAATAGTTCTGGCTAAAAAAAAAAAAGGGGGGCGGGGGGAGGCTTTTTTGAACAATGTTAGAATGGTTCATTGGGGCCTTTTCAAAACAAAACATTTTGACTTTTCGTTTCACAATTACATTTGGTTTAGAAACGTATCTAATTATATATCAACATAAAGGGCAAAGACCCTGAAACAAATCAAGCTCGAGCACCAGCGTCTACGCAGCTCGTTTTAGTGCCATAGGATGAGCCATGCAAGCCCGAGTCCATCGACTTGGGCTCACAGACCCGGTGCCACAGGCTGCCACTAACTGTGTAAATGACCGTAAGGGTCACATTGTATAAGACTAGCCAGGGTGCAGGAATGTCACAGCCATGCCACTTCCATCTGGGTTAAAAGGCTCCCTATGCTAGGGCAATTCCACAATGGTGGGGATGGGGTGGGGTTTACAGCTGCTCTGGGATGCCTTCGACTCAGGGCCAATGCCAAGGGATGCCACAGGGCAGGGATGAATTCCTTGCAGCTCCCCCAGCCTGCAACCATGCACCTCTTGCACCGCCCCCACTCAGCATGGGTTCATTTTCAAGGGTAAGTTTTGCAATATTCAGTCTCACGGGAGTTCAGTTCCATGAGCATCACAAACGACCAGACCCAGTGAAATCTCAGACCAGATTTTGCATTAGGGAAACCTTGAATTTTTTCCCCCCAGAGTGGAACTTGCACAGCTAGGAGTGGAAGCTGCGGGATGTTTTTACTGAACCTGGGAACGACGTGATTTATAATTAGACTGGTGTGAAAAGAGCCAATTTTCCCCGAAAGCAGACACTTTGTGAAAAATGTCATTTTGTCCAAACCCCAATTTTCCATCAAAAAACAGTTTTGAGAGAAAATGTTCAGTAAACCTAGTAATAGTGTGCCAGGCCATTTCATAGTCCTGAGAACATTGCTGTTGGCCATACAATGGTTAACATGCAACATTTCACCATTTGCTGTGTTTTGATGCTCATGAAATTTATAATTTTACCCAAAGCCCTGTTCCCCCAACACACACTCACACACACACACACACACAGTCCTACTTTTAAACAAAAACCTGCACCATTTTTGTTCATTAAACTGGAGGTGTTTTGTAAAAATAAAACAAGGAAAAATAAAAAGCCTCAACATTGTAAATGTTTGATTTTGTTTAAATCAAGATTATGCTCTAGCTCAACCAATGGGCTTAATACAAGAATCACTGGATGAATGTCTAAGGCCTGTGTTACGCAGGGGATCTGAGGAGATGATCATAATGGTCCCTTCTGGCCTTTAAATCTATGAATCTATTCATTTTGCTGCCAATATTTTGCAGAACAAGCCCTGTTTTAAAGACTGAGTAGTAGCTGACTTTCAAACCTCACCCCCGCCCAGCCTTGCTGCTTCCAATGCAAAAGCAGAACAAACAAAAGCTATTGCACATGACTGCGGTTACATAGAAAGATAAGGTGGGTGAGGTAATATCTTTTAATGGAACTTCAGCTGTTGAAAGAGACAAACTTTTGAGCTTACACAGAGCTCTTCTTCAGATCTGTGTAAGCTCAGGTCTTTCACAGCGCTGTGAAAACTCCAAAACTTGTCTCTTTCTCCAACTCAAGTTGGTCCAAAACAAGATTTTATCTCACGCACCTGGTCTCTCTAATGGCCCAGGACTAACACGGCTGCAGCAGTAGTTACATTCTAACTCAGAAGCATGCTACTGCTTCTTCCCCTGCCTTTCTGTGAGCCTCATCTCATGCTCTTCCCTCATTCAACCAGTCCGCTTTATTACTGCTGAGTAAAGTATTCCCTCTGCTGACTGTACGGAGTAACTCTTCATTGGTACAAAGGAGAATCATTTTGGGTGCAACAGGGGAATCATTTACAAAATCTGCAGTAAAATAACCATTGCCAATATATCTATGTGTGAATGAGCTAAATAAAATGTTTGGCTAATTGTCTGCATTGAAAAGCACCCGAGTGTATGTACCTCGCCATCAACTGCAGATAGACTCAGAAGCTTTGCAAAGCTTCCTCTCACTCTAAACTGTGTCAGATTGGTGAAGAATGCCTTTGTATTCATTTTTAAGCTGAAAAGCTGGCACGTTTACCTCTATATTTTTTTTCTTTTTTTTAATCAAACAAATATGAACTTTCCATACAATGAGTAACAAATTTTATTCATAATTTACATAAATTACCTCTATAAGCCCCATTTGTGTGTGATCACTCTCTTGTTATTTATATATTATTTTGCTCAGATTCCCAAAACCATAACCCCATATTACAAATCTAACTGATTCTCATCATAAGGCTGGATTGCATTTTCCATTGGAAAGGATTTGCCTCACTTTCCTGTGGCACCTTATAGACTAACAGATGTTTTGCAGCATGAGCTTTCGTGGGTGAATACCCACTTCTTCGGATGCAAGCAGTGGAAATTTCCAGGGGCAGGTGTGTATATATAAGCAAGCAAGAAGCAGGCTAGAGATAACGAGGTTAGATCAATCAGGGAGGATGGGGCCCTGTTCCAGCAGCTGAGGTGTGAAAACCAAGGGAGGAGAAACTGGTTCTGTAATTGGCAAGCCATTCACAGTCTTTGTTTAGTCCTAAACTGATGGTGTTAAATTTGCAAATGAATTGGAGTTCAGCAGTTTCTCTCTGGAGTCTGGTCCTAAAGTTTTTTTGCTGGAGGATGGCCACCTTAAAATCTGCTATTGTGGCCAGGAGGTTGAAGTGTTCTCCTACAGGTTTTGTATATTGCCATTCCTAATGTCTGATTTGTGTCCGTTTATCCTTTTCCTTAGAGACTGTCCAGTTTGGCCGATGTACATAGCAGAGGGGCATTGCTGGCATATGATGGCATATATTACATTGGTGGACGTGCAGGTGAATGAACCGGTGATGGTGTGGCTGATCTGGTTAGGTCCTGTGATGGTGTTGCTGGTGTAGATATGTGGGCAGAGTTGGCATCGAGGTTTGTTGCATGGGTTGGTTCCTGAGCTAGAGTTACTATGGTGCGGTGTGCAGTTGCTGGTGAGAATATGCTTCAGGTTGGCAGGTTGTCTGTGGGCGAGGACTGGCCTGCCACCCAAGGCCTGTGAAAGTGTGGGATCATTGTCCAGGATGGGTTGTAGATCCCTGATGATGCGGTGGAGGGGTTTGAGCTGGGGACTGTATGTGATGGCCAGTGGAGTCCTGTTGGTTTCTTTCTTGGGCTTGTCTTGCAGTAGGAGGCTTCTGGGTACACATCTGGCTCTGTTGATCTGTTTCCTTATTTCCTCATGTGGGTATTGTAGTCTTGAGAATGCTTGGTGGAGATTTTCTAAGTGTTGGTCTCTGTCTGCGGTGCAAATAAGTGGTGGTCACATTAACACCACCCTATACCGAAAACCTACAGACCGCTATGCCTACCTTCATGCCTCCAGCTTCCATCCCGGGCACACCACAAGATCCATTGTCTACAGCCAAGCACTGAGGTACAACCGTATCTGCTCTAACCCCACAGACAGAGACCAACACTTAGAAAATCTCCACCAAGCATTCTCAAGACTACAATACCCACATGAGGAAATAAGGAAACAGATCAACAGAGCCAGATGTGTACCCAGAAGCCTCCTACTGCAAGACAAGCCCAAGAAAGAAACCAACAGGACTCCACTGGCCATCACATACAGTCCCCAGCTCAAACCCCTCCACCGCATCATCAGGGATCTACAACCCATCCTGGACAATGATCCCACACTTTCACAGGCCTTGGGTGGCAGGCCAGTCCTCGCCCACAGACAACCTGCCAACCTGAAGCATATTCTCACCAGCAACTGCACACCGCACCATAGTAACTCTAGCTCAGGAACCAACCCATGCAACAAACCTCGATGCCAACTCTGCCCACATATCTACACCAGCAACACCATCACAGGACCTAACCAGATCAGCCACACCATCACCGGTTCATTCACCTGCACGTCCACCAATGTAATATATGCCATCATATGCCAGCAATGCCCCTCTGCTATGTACATCGGCCAAACTGGACAGTCTCTAAGGAAAAGGATAAACGGACACAAATCAGACATTAGGAATGGCAATATACAAAAACCTGTAGGAGAACACTTCAACCTCCCTGGCCACACAATAGCAGATTTTAAGGTGGCCATCCTCCAGCAAAAAAACTTTAGGACCAGACTCCAGAGAGAAACTGCTGAACTCCAATTCATTTGCAAATTTAACACCATCAGTTTAGGACTAAACAAAGACTGTGAATGGCTTGCCAATTACAGAACCAGTTTCTCCTCCCTTGGTTTTCACACCTCAGCTGCTGGAACAGGGCCCCATCCTCCCTGATTGATCTAACCTCGTTATCTCTAGCCTGCTTCTTGCTTGCTTATATATACACACCTGCCCCTGGAAATTTCCACTGCTTGCATCCGAAGAAGTGGGTATTCACCCACGAAAGCTCATGCTGCAAAACATCTGTTAGTCTATAAGGTGCCACAGGATTCTTTGCTGCTTCTACAGAACCAGACTAACACGGCTACCCCTCTGATACTTGCCTCACTTTGTCTCCGTGCCTCTAATATCGGGTGATCTGATTGGTCACAAAAAAGCAGCTCTCTTATCTGGCTGCTGACAGTAATTGTGTTATCAGTGGATCCTTCTCTGAGTCAGTGACCTCTTTGAAGTGTAATTTAATAGAATAAATAGAGTCCAGTGTTCTACAGTAAACAGAATGAAATATTCTGTCAGGTGGCCCTTCTGTTGTAGAAAATAATGCTCATCCTCACCCAGCCAAACTGCCCACCGCTGCTGATGGCTGCTCAGCCCGCCTTCAGGGAGCTGATGGTTTGCTCCTATCTCCTCCTGCGGTGTTTGAGGGGATGGTTAAGTATCAGAACATTGTTCAGCTTAGGAAGATGAACAACTGAGCGAGGAGAGAGCAGCAAATCACAGAGTAGCTGAAAGCTGAGCAGCAATCTCAAACGATGGACAGTTTTACTCTCTTTCCCTCACCCACCACTGATACATCTAACCGTGCTCTTCAGTGCACCATACGACCACGTCAGCATGTCGCATTACTTCTGGAAACCGAGGCTCTGGAGCCAGTGTTAGGTTGTTGTGTGTTTTGCTCTCAGCATAGGTCTCACTCCTCCTGAAGGAGTGACTAAGCAGTGATCCAGCAGCATTCTCCGTAATACAGGATTAGGTCCTCTTGGCCCTTTGGACCTGGTCATTAAATACACCACATGCCGTACCAGTGTCAACCAGGATCAGATCCTGTATCCACTGCACCAAATGCTCTGCTGGTATAAATTGGTACGTTTCCATTAGCTGCACAAATTTATACCAGAAGCAAACTTAGCTCATCGACCCCAAGGCCCCCAAAAGAGATGTCTGTACAAAATCCTTATGTGGGATCTCACTCCATTGAAGTTAAGGAAAAATATATGCAAAAAGGAGTCAAATGCTGGAGAGGAGATGGAGGAACCTTTGTGCACGTAAGGTGGGAATGCCCTAAGTATTTTGGAGGTAAATAATAGTATTTTCAAGCTAACAACCATTCCCCTACCCACAGAACCCGTGGGCGATTGCAAGCTCTGCTCCTGCAGACACATGATTGGACGATGTCTCCCAGAAAGTTCTGAGTGGCAGATGAAATGCCACTCATGGAGAAGGACAGAAGGGACCACTGTGATCAGCTAAGTCTGACATCTTGTCTAACACAGGCCAAAAGATTCCCCCGAATTAATCGCAGAGCTTGGATACTGTTGTATCTGATCCTGATCCCCAAGAAGTCCCTGTCTCAGAGACCGGACCATAAACTATTCAATGCAGGATCTGGTCATTTGTGACCAGGACTCAGACATCAACATAGCAAGAGGAGCCATATAAATCAGCCAATCTAGCTGATACCCTCTGAAGCCCCTGAGGACTCCGGGAGCTGGAGTTTCTCTCTGGGGGTGGTGGGGGGGACGTCAGGTCCTAAGTATGAATGGGGAGAAGCTGCTAGGAGTCAGCTAGGTCTGGAAGCAGAAGGAGGGGCTTAGCATCCCTGTGGGGACCAGTTCAGTGGTCAGGTTAATCTTGATTTCTGTTAACTCTTTGCTTATTAAAGAAGATGTCAACTGTTGGAGTCTATTTTTTGTCTGTCTCACCTTCACAACTAGAACACACAACACAGGGGTTCATAAATGTGGTACAATGAGGCTTCATCCAATTAATCTCAGCCAAAGGTTAGTGGAGGAGGAGCTATGTCACAATGCTAAATCACATTTCATCTTAGACAGGAGGCATTGATCAGAGAAAACAATTTCATCTGCAGACATAGACAGACTTCCACACAACTTTTGGTCCAGTTTTGTCTCCTTTGTTTACCAGGGACTGCACAGTGTCTCGATTGCTATGCAGCACACAGCAACATCTAGTGGCAAATTTATATTGCAAATAAACATATTTCGAAGCTATATTTATTCAAGTTTTATTTGAACTTAGTCTAAATTAAATTCTTTGCACAGGAAATGTCAAGAGACAGGATCTTCTATGTGGATGTTTAGTACTTCCTGGTTCCTTCCAGGAAACAGGCTGGCTTTTTACATGGGTATTGCACTATTATCAGCCCCTACCAACAAGACATTTGGAGATGAATGAACAATATAATTTTTCAATGATAGCAATGTTTTTTTAGAACCACAAAAATGGCTCAGGTTAGGAAGTCAGGTCAGAGTTTGGTATTAAACAGAGATTGGCCTAGGCTGTGGATTTCACATTGTCAGAACTCTCCAATATCTAAGGATGTTCTGATCCCGGCCTTCAGATCAGCTTGCTGCAAAGACAGCAGGGGCTAGTTGTGAAACACAGAACTAGTTCTGGGTTTGGATTCCAAATTCCGCTCAAAGTTCAGGGCAGTTTGGCTTGAGAACTGTGGGAGAGGTCATCTCTTGTTTGAAATCTGGCCAAGTATTCCAAGCCCGTTCTCATATTTCCAAACGAATTCACCAGTCCTTTGCCTATTCTCTGAGTGTGCGCCCTAATACCTGTCCAAATTCAAAGGGGGTTGGAATGTCTGCCTTCCTAGGCTTCCCCACCTGTGCTTTCAGTTGGATACAGCATTGTTCTTAACTACCTGTCTTTAAGTGTGGTATATATTGCTGTGCTCTGGTCATCATCCTCTGTGTCTCATCCCAGAGGTGGCTGAATTTGAGTAGTAGGTGAAAGCAATTCCTCTACATAAAGTGAGGCACTTTGAGATCCATTTAGATAAAAGACGCTATCAAAAGTTAAGGCATTATATGCATTAAATTACGCTACAGCCACATGATAGCACCGACACATACTGCCACGGAGTATGGGGGAAGTCAGGGCCCTGCACCCCTCTTCCTGGGACTCACAGTGACTCTCAGCCAGCCAGTAAAACAGAAGCTTTATTGGACAATAGGAATGCAGTCTACAGCAGAGCTTGTAGGCACAACCAGAACCACTCAATCAAGTCCTTCTGGGGGTTCAGGGAGCTTAGAGCCCAGCTTGGGATTCCCTGCATTCAGCCACCCAGCCCAAAACTGACCCAAAAATTCCTGCAGCCGCTTTCTTCCTCCTCCCTTCTCCTCCTCCCTTTGTTCAGTCTCCCAGGCAGGTGTGAATTCTCCCAACCCCTCTTCTGTCTCAGGTTACAGTGCAGGTAGATGCCTCCTCATCTCCAGTGTAACCTCCCTGCAACATTTCCAGGTCAAATCCACCCTGCTCCGTCACACACACACACAATCAATCACCCAGGAAGGTTGGGGGCACCTCATTCTTTAAGTGACAAGGAGAAAAAAAAGGGGGGTCAACTGAATACAGAGCATCAGAGTTAACCTTCCAGGCACTGGTCAGTTTCATGATGCAGAGGAATCATCATCTGAGCAGGATAATTCCTGGTTAGTTTCTTTTTTAAACATTTGCCTATTAATTGCTATAACATGCATAAGAAGCTGGATGCCCCTTTTTATATGAACTTGGAAGAAGATGTTTCATTCTACGAGGCAAAAGGGCAAAACTTCCCTTCCTTTCAATGTTGCAATGAATCGGGTATATGTGAACCACTGGTCTCCACTGGATGAAATCCAAACTGCTCAACTGTGTGTCTAAGACTCTATACTGCTATCTAATGGAGATTCTCCTTCAGTGCAAGCGGTAGAGGCTTGTGGTGTTGCTATAGCATGATCTGAGCTCTATCCTGGCTGTCATTTTGATTTTCCAAGTGGCTATGGTATATAGTCCGATGACAAATGCGAAGTCCTGGAGGGCTTTGGATGAAGTTGAGTAAAACTACATTAGGGGGAAAATACCCCTTTGAAGCCTGTTATTTAACATAAGAACGGCCATACCGGGTCAGACCAAAGGTCCATCTAGCCCAGTATCCTGTCTACCTGTCTACCGACAGTGGCCAATGCCAGGTGACCCAGAGGGAGTGAACCTAACAGGTAATGATCAAGTGATCTCTCTCCTGCCATCCGTCTCCACCCTCTGACAAACAGCTAGGGACACCATTCCTTACCCATCCTGGCTAATAGCCATTTATGGACTTAACCACCATGAGTTTATCCAGTTCTCTTTTAAACACTGTTATAGTTCCAGCCTTCACAACCTCCTCAGGTAAGGAGTTCCACAAGTTGACTGTGCGCTGCGTGAAGAAGAACTTCCTTTTATTTGTTTTAAACCTACTGCCTATTAATTTCATTTGGTGACCCCTAGTTCTTGTATTATGGGAATAAGTAAACAACTTTTCCTTATCCACTTTCTCCACATCACTCATGATTTTATATATATTTTAAATGCTAAGGAGTCTTCCAAACTTCTAAAAAAAAAAAATGAAAAAGAGTCATAACTCATTACACAGCATCCTCCCCACCCCTAGCCAGCAAGAGGCCTGTCAGACCGGAGCATGGCTAATATTCAATTAAACTGTAATCATATCAAAGGTGTTCAGGAGTTGTATGGCAGTGACTCTGCACAGCACCAATACTCCAGTGACACGGGAATCAGGTCTCCGTTGCAGCCTATTCAAACCCCAGCCGTTAGGGAGCGAGGCACAACTCACATCGGAGCTAGTTATTTCATATTCGCCCTCAATGCTTTAGCCCAAGCAGCTTCAGAATATGCAGATAACGAGGGCTCACTTGTGGCTGTCACAAACAAATGAGTTAAAGCTTCTTTGCAGCATGGCTGGCGGAAGAGAGGCAGAAGCAGTGACTGACATAAAGACCCATCCCCAGGGATACATACCACCTAATTGTGATTAGTTTTTATAATTGGATTTTATTTGAATGGTTTACGCTGCTTCCCAAAGGCTCTTGTTGTGGGTGGGGAGGGGAAGTGCTTTATAAAGAACATTTATTAACTATTTTCATTGTTTAAAAAGGGAAGAGGTTACAAGACATGCTGCTAGCAACCACTGCTTCTTGCTCACTTAGCTATTCATCCGTCAGCACATCCCGTTGGAAGACAGTGTAACATTTCACAGTGTCTTTCATCCCAAAAGATTCCAAAGCATTTCACAGATTAAGGCACCAATCCCGCAAATGCATCAGTCCCTTGGCCTGCCTGGGTTATCAGCAGGGTTAGAATGCCGGATCTTTAGCACTATGAGTCTGGACATCTGCCCCTTGAGCTAAAGAATTAACCCTGCTGGTTCTGGTTGCCAGCAGTAGTAGACTGTTATCATCTTGTGTGAACCAGCCGCTATGGTGTGATGTGACGCACACTAGCACGGTATACGTTACAAATTCTTGTACAGCTGATGAATCTCATTAATTTGGGCTTAAGCCCCCGTCTGGTTCCCATTAAAATCAGTGGGAGCTTTGTCCTAGGAGCACTGCTCATGCCAGCTATAGTTTAGATTGTAGAACCTTCTAAATCCCCTGTTTACACGGTATCAGAACTTTTCCCGAACCTTTCATCTTTTAGCCAGAAATGTCCCACGCTTGCTCTCGCCCTCGAGATTGTTAATAGGAAGTTTTGAACAAAATCCCATTTGAGCTCAGGGAGACATCAGCCCAGACACACAAAGGCTTGTCTAGACAGGGGTGTAAGGAAATCAGTGTAAAACTGATCTAGTCACATCTGGGCAAGCTCCTAATAGAGAAACAGTTAAACCAGCTTCAGTCGGCTGAGCTCAATGCAGCAACGTACTGAATACGGACAAGTCCACAGAGCCTGATTCTCCAGTGCCCTGCAAAGGGAGTGCGGAGCGGGTGGGAAACGCGCCTCGGTCTGATGCCAAGCCACTGATGCAGGGACCGCTGCAAAACGAGGACAGACGCATGCCGGGAATGAAGTGCCAGGCCGCAACTTGTATTAAACATGAGCACGAGGGAGGGGTGCTACCCACCCATCAGCCAGACCCTCCTAAACTAGGCATTTAACTGGTTCCACTGCAGGGGTAACAGGGCTTGGACCATATAACCCACAACTCAGGGTAGGCTCTCCTCAGCCTGCCCCCCAGGACTCATCTCTCTCCAAGTTCTAGCGAGGGGGACTGTGGGGGCAGAAGGGTGGTGTAGCGGGGCAGTAACCCCGCTCCTGCCCTGAAGGGCTTAAAGTGGCCCTGTGTGCGGGCTGTGGCAGGGAACCAGTAAGAATAGGCTGACTGGGGGGAAGTAGCCACAGGTGGGGCCACGCTCCAGTCAGGCCTCAGCTGGCCTGATGAAAGGGCTGTGAGGCAGGCGCTAAGTCAGTCTCTCTTTAGCTTGCGAGAGAGAAGGGCCTGGCTGCCTGAGAGCAATAGGGTGCCTGAGTGGCGCAGGGCTGGGGAGCTCCAGCCGGGCAACTCCCCAGGCTGCAGGCCTTGAGAAGGGCCCAGAGAAGGCATGGGGCTGCAGAGGTGCAATCCGGGGGTTAGACAAGGGCAGCAGGTCCAAACCCCTCTTGCCTATGATGAGTGGTGTTTACGCTGCAGTCTGCCCCAGGGAACGGGGGCTAATTGATAACTGGCAGTGGCCATAGACTGAGGCAGGGTGGGGATAGAGGGTTGGGGCTTCCCCGGGGAGGAGAGACCCAGATCTGTGGGGGTACTGCTTGGGGCAGCACCCTGGTGTGAAAGGGGCACCGGGTCCAGGAGGGACATGGGGCAAGCGAGACATTGGCCGGCAGAATGCGCGCCAAGGCTGGAAAAGCTAATTCCCTGGACGACCAGCAGGAGGCACTGCGCTGGTGAGTCGTCACCCTACTACAGGTGGGACCTTGGCCCATGGAGGGCTACAGGGTCTGACCTTGGCCTGTGAAGGCCACAAGATCTCATCCTGCCCCATGAGCCCAAGGCCCATCACCAAAATCTCAGGTCTTTTACCTCCGGGAACTATTCATTTTATCCTTTTAACTGCCCTGGAAACCAGCTGCAAATTGGAACAAATTAACAACTCCACCCCAGTACCTCTGTTAGGTACTAAGTGTCTTCCAGCTTAACCCAGTGCAGCTTGATGGTGCTGCAAGGAAAGCAAAACACTCCCTGGTCCTCTGCCAAATAACCCATGGGAGAAAAAAAAAATCTGTTCGGAATGGGAATCTGGCTTAGTTCAGGTTGGGTTTGCTGGATGGGAGCTGAAAGATGCTCTGTGTGGCCCCCACCCCAGGTTAAATCCTGGGAGCTGGGGAACGCTGGCCAATCAGCATCCCACCGCCATAGCTGACCAATCGACGTCAGACGCCTGAGGAGAGGAGCTACCTGGTGTCCCTCAGTAAAAGTGTCTCCCTCCCTCCCTCACTGCTGGGATTGTCTGCCTGCCTTCGCCGCCGGCCTCATCATGAGGGCAAGTGGGTTAGCATTTGAAATCAGTGTACAGGCTTCCGCAGATATCAAGTACCACTTTGCACTAGCGTCAGTGTGGGGTGCTGGGCAACGAAGAATTGGGCCGTCGGCGTCGCCATTTGTGAAGGGTCTTAAGAAAAAAAACAAGGACGGAACAGGAAATGGAAGATTCTGAAACGGAAAAAGCTCGTGAAGAAAAGGTCCTGCTGATTCACAAAGTAGAAGACTGTCCTTTGTGATCAGAAAGGACTTTGACTGCAGAGTGACCTAGATCCAGGGACTTTACCAAGACGTGGTCAGATGGAGACAGGTAACAGCCACATCAAGAGAGAAGGGCCAGTAATGCATCTCCAGAACACCGGACATTCCAGTACTTCTGAGTACAGGGTGGACCCATCCCCAGCAGCATGACCTCACAGCGAGTGCAAGGTGACGCCGGGGGCGGGGCCAGAGGAGCGCTCTTGAAATGGCATCCTCTCTCCCATGTGGCATACCACCAAACAAAACCACATCTGGTTTTATATCCATAGGACAAACCTGGGAAAAAAACCAGGACTGTCCGGCTTAAAAGGGGATGAATGGCCAGCCACACCTAGAGAAATGCTCCAGTCCGGGCGCACGGTGCGCACTTTGTGCTGATACGAGATAGAACACTGCCAGCGGCGATGCCCTAGTACCGAAAGTGTAGCAGAAGAGATGCCATCTTAGATAGGGATTGTAGGTTGGATTCTTTGATGTACAGCACAGAACTTGCAGCCCTGGGAAGTGGAGGGCAAGAGCGTCTTTATGGCAGCTTTGCGCCCCCAGGATTCTCCGCGGGTAGCCAATGGGCTGGCCTAAGTTACTACAGCTCACCCCCGGCTGGCTATGGGAGGTGGCACTACCAAGAGTGCCCCAAATCCTACATGCTATGAGCATGCCCCAAGCCCTACCCACAACATGGGCAATGAATTGGTCTTGCTCAGAGGCCTGCCCAGCCCAGCCCAATACCTCTGCCAGGAAAGTTCTTCCCTGGCTGGATACTGGGCTTTCATGGCTGCTATAAACCGCCACAGTAGGGTACAGAGTCTGGATAGAGAATCCCAGCCTCTACATATATGTACAGAAACACACAAAGATAGACAGATGTGTGTGTATATATTATAGGCAGGACTGGTAGCACCATCCATTATTAAGGTTACTCAACGCTTCCCATTATAAGACCCTGTTTACAGTTGCTTATATCTTTTGCCAAACTTTAACCTTTGGGGATGAAATTTTCCCCATCAGGTGTCTTCCTGAGTTTCAATACTACTGGCAAATTTCAGCCCGAATGATTCATCCATTTCCGAGAATAAGGTTAGGGGCAAAAACATGGTTTTGCAATGTTAAAAAAAATTCTGCCGGCCTTTCCTTTGAGAAGCTCTAGCACCCCCTTGCTTTGGAGCAGGAACTGCAGATCTGGCAGGTGAGTGGCATTTTGCCAGGGACGGATCTTTTTCTGTTCCTGTAAAAATCCACCCAAATTTGCCAAATTTATAAGCCTTTGAAAAATCTCAGTTTGCACATGCTCAATAGAGACATCTGAGAGGTTAGCAGCTACAATCGCAGATGATTCCATCTCTTTCGACCGCTTTTGCCCTGTCTCCTCCATCTTGACCTTGTCCCAGTCCTGTCTTTTGTACAGTGGCAGAAAAGGCTGTGCCAATCAGGGCACGGGCAACCTTTATTCTGACATCCTAACTTCTGAGTGCTTTGCAACAACTTAACGATGTTTTAACATAGTGTGTCACACACACACACCCCAACAAAACATCTAGTTCCCAAACTTCCATTCACCCAGTTCAAGGACAACAGCCATCAGCTCTTGCAAAGCTATTTATCGTTGACAAGGAAGAACGTTTCTAAACATAAAAATGGCGACTGAGAGGAATATCAAGGTAAAGACACAAAGCATCCTCATACCGTACAGAAACCCCCTCTTCTTACTCACCCAACCCAATTCTGTAATAATACTTAGCTCTTCTCCAGCATTTTTCATCTGTGGTCACAAAAGAACTTTATAAACATTAATTAATTGAGGCTCACAACATTACTTTGAGGCAATTTTATATATGGGGAAATGGATATGCACATTCATAGAATCATAGAATACCAGGGTTGGAAGGGACCTCAGGAGGTCATCTAGTCCAACCCCCTGCTCAAAGCAGGAGCAACCTCAACTAGCAGAGATCGGAATAGAACTCATGACTCCTACTTTCTTCATAGATGTACTAGCCTAGAAAGAGATGGTTGGAACATGGAATTTCCATTCCATGGGAAATCCCAACATTTCTAAGTGTCTTTTCATTCCAAATCAGAACAAAAACCCAAGATGTCAACACTTCCCCCAGAATGACAATTCCAGATTTTTTTTATTCAGAACAATTGAAATGTCGTGTTTTGATAATGTTATATTATATAGCAATGTGCAACAGTTCAATAATCAAAACAAAACAATATATCAAAATAAAGTAGTCTTACCTTAACCAAATTACATATTTTGACATGATCAAAAATGAATTGTTTTGAC
Source organism: Mauremys reevesii (assembly GCF_016161935.1). Classification (NCBI taxonomy): domain Eukaryota; kingdom Metazoa; phylum Chordata; order Testudines; family Geoemydidae; genus Mauremys; species Mauremys reevesii. The sequence continues at coordinate 10,008,471 of NC_052645.1, read as the reverse complement.
TAAATTCTATCAAAAATTTTGCCCAGATGGGCACATTGCCGCAAGGCATTTTGGTTTTGGCAAAACTGCATTTCCCAACAGAAAACGGTTCTACTGAAAAACTTGCAACCATCTCTACTGGATTAGATCCTCCACTGGTGAAAGCTGGTATAGCTCTATGGAAGTGAAAGCTACACCAATTTACACTAGCTGAGGATCTGAGCCAGTGTTACCTCTTGGCCTGTTAATGTGAGAAAAGATGTCTCTTCAAATCAGTATAACAGAGTAATTACTTTATATTATTCCTCTGAACGCCTGTAACTCTCGGCATAATGTTTCACTGTAGACTCAATTTCAAATTAAGTTGTGTAGATAACAGAAGAGTTATGATACATTTAACGGAGTGAAAGGCCGTTAAGGAGTACTGACTCTTAACAGGGGTCAAATTCATCTCACTGAAGAGAATGGAGTTAACAAGCAGGGATGCACTTGGCCCGGAATATTTTATTCTATAGAAAAACCTGCCCCATCCATTAACCGCAACAGCTCATAGTGTGCACCACACAAATCCAATTCACAGCCAGAGTCCCTATCACTCAATTAGTGTCACAAGTTATTAAAGGGATGGTCCAAAAATAGGTATCTCAAAGCGAAACCAATAAGGAACAACCATATTCACTTGATATAGTCATAGCAACAAAGGAACATCACCTTGGCAACAGACAAGGCTTATTTACCGATGTGCGTGTCAAAGCATATTAAAGTCATTTGTATCTGAATGAGTTTCGATAGCATCTCCTAATCTTCCTCAGCTTCCTAGCAGCGCCTAAATGATTGTGCAGGGAAGTAATCAAAGCAATAGTTTATCGCCTACAGTAGGCAGAATGCTCATAAATAAAAGCATTTTCCTTTCTGTCAGATTTCCAGCCTGCGCCAAAAATAAATCTATATAGCAGCTGCATGAAGGAGAAATACTAAAAATAAAGCACAAAATTAAACAACAAATATGTTGGAAACATCTGAGGCACAAATTAAAATGATCAAGTAGAAGGGAGCAGCATGTGCTCTCCCTGGGGAATCAAAAAGGGAATGGTTCTCTCTCTTTGCCGATACCCAGCCAGGACAAGCCCTTTTACAGCTGGAATACCGCAATGGGTTTGTTGCTGGCGTGGCCAAACTCTTGAACCCCTGCTCAGAGCCGGGAAGGTATTGTTGTAGCGAAGTCATCAGGGATGTTGTTGTACTTAATCTTACAAGTTCTTTTTCTTAGCAGGAGAGAACTGGTCAATCTTTGAGGCAATGTTCTATTGTTGTTAGTTTGGGGATACCGTAGCTTTCGGGAGAGCCTTTGCAAACAGCAAGAGAATTAACTCTCGATCTCTGTACCAAGAGCCATTTTTTGGGGGATGAGTCGCTTACTTGGTACTGGGCATGGAGATCGCTGAAGGAGGGATTTCCCTGCATGCAGGGCCGGCTTTAGGCCAATTCAACCAATTCCCCTGAATCGGGCCCCACCCCTAAGAGGGCCCAGCGCCCAAGCCCTGGTACTGCGTATTGGCAAGAGCTGGTGTGCTGTACCAGGGTGGCCTGGCTTCTCCAGGGGAGCAATTTAAAGGGGGGGGGGGGCAGGCAGGACTGGCCCCAGGCCTTAATAAATTGCCACACCAGCCCTGCTGGGAGTAGGGTGGCTGGGCTGCTGGGGCTGGGGAAAATCCAAAAGTCCAGGGCTGCTTCTACTGCCCCCCCCCCTTTCCCCCCCTCCCGTCCCACTCCAGGGCTCCTCCAGGGCTACAGGGGGCGGCAGGCGGGGAGCAGGGATTTTCTGGGAATAGCCCAGCCCGCAGCCAGCCTGCCCCCTCCCTCCCTCCCTCCCTGCCTGCACCCCCAGCCCTGCCCTCCCTGCCCCCCCCCCCAGCCAGCCAGCCCCCCCTCCCCCCCCTCCACCCTCTCCCCCCTGCCCCCACCCCCCCCCAGCCCCCCCAGCCACTCTCTGCCTCCAGCCTGCCCCCCCCACCCCCCCCTGCCCCCCCCTGCCACCCCCCAGCCCCACCACACCCACCCCCCACCCCACCCCCCCACCCCCCCCCCCCCCCCACCCTTGCCCCCCAGCCAGCCCCCTGCCCCCCTCCCCCCCCCCTGCCCCCAGCCCCCCAGCCCCCAGGGCCCCCACGGGGCCCCCCCAGTTCAGGGGCAAGCCTGCCTGGGGCACACCTGGGCATGACCAGACAGCAAGTGTGAAACCACACCACAGGATGTGCACACAGAGAGGGTGGGTGTTCAATTGGATGTTTCCAGGGGTTTTTTTTTGATTTTCATCTTAATGTTGGTTCTTAAATCATGGTAAAAAATTAACTGTAAAATTGGTACAAAAAAAATCAATCTCTTTGCTACTAAATGGTTGCTATATTTTAAAGAACTTTATTTAATTTTTTTTATTTTTTTATTTTTTTTTTTTTTTTTTGTTTGTTGTTTGGGCCCCACTGCCCTGAATTGGCCCTGCCTGCATGCTGTCTGTGACCACCTCTGTTCCAGGACTGGTGTACACAGAAGAAAGAAACAAGTTATACTAAGAAAATACTCAGATTCCATATCACTGATTTCTCCTCCAATAGGAAACCAACCTGCAAGACCCCAGATTCTGCTACCACTAAGCAGAGGGGCAACATTACTAGTAGAACCTATCAAGGGTATGCTGTCCAATAATTTGTTTTTTTAGCATACACAGAGCCTGATCCTGCCAGGTTCTAGGCATAATTTATGAGGTTCTGAGTGCCCTTGACTCCCACTGGATTACAATCCATAGGATCATGCTATTAAAGTGAGGCTTAAAGATAAAATGTGTAGAAACACAGGGCTAGACACAATCCTGTAGTGTCAAATGGCTGAAAAATCAGCCCGCAGGAAGTGATGCAAACTGGCTGTGATTTTCTCTCTACATGGGGGGCTTGGAGCCAGCCAGCACGGCCTCAAAAGCATTCAATATGCCTCAGAGCTTTCCTCATCAACTTCAGTGCAGCACCATGGAATGCAGCCACCTCTGGGGTGGAGGGAAGCAACTTACACTAGGGCAAACCCCTACTGTTAGGACAATTGCGATAGGATCTTTCATACCCCTGCAGAACAAACAGAGCCTGTTTTAAAAGTCTCTTCTGAAAGACTGCATACATTGAGCTCCATAGTACTGAGTTTTCTTTGGAGAGAGAAAGGGCTGAGTCAACCCCACCAGTATTTGAGTTGGTGGTCGCAGGGAGTCCTGAAGCTCAACCCGCTTTCCCCACCACTTCCGAATTGAAAGGAAATCACGAGTGGCTATTTTGGCACCCCAGGTAAAGTGTTTCATTGTATGGGTCTTTTATTTTATTTTTTAATGTCCCTGTATATTTTCAGAATGCATTAAAACACATAGCTTTCAGCACAGCATTGGGTGGCAGGATGGGATGCATCATCTCAGCATCTTTCGAGGGCCACTCTCAAATTATAGTGCAGGAGAACGGAAAAGACCCTTTAACAATTTAATGCAATTTCTTTGCAAAAATGAGGGGGTAAGGGGTGCTCCTTAATCAGCCACTGCATCAGCCTCACTCCACTGCATCTGCTGAAAGTTTTCAAGAGAAATCACCCAGCAGAATCTGCTGTCTTTGCTCTTCTTTTCCAATCGCTCTCCCCACTTACTCTTTGACCAGGGTGGAAAATAATTCTAGACAAGGAGAAAACTGTGCGCTATTTTTTCAGTACAGAAATATGGGGCAGGCATTACTTGTGAAGCCCTGCACCGGGCATCAGGGGAATTGGATTCTACTCCTAGCTCTGCCACAGGCGTGCTGGTGACCTTGGGCAACTCCCTTCAACCGCTCTTGGCTCCTGTTTATCCACTGTCTTGTCTATTTGGCCTGCAAGCTCTTCAGGGCAAGGACTGAGTCTTACTATGTGTCTATACAAAGACTAACAACAGGTTCAGTGGAAGCCTCTCGACATTGCAGCGCCATGATGAAACGTCCAAGGATTTAACACACCCCATGCACCTGTGTCATCACTGGACGGATAGTTCCTTGTGAGATAGAGCAGGACCGGATATTTCCAGCGTGGATAGACCAAAGGCTCGCAAAAGCGCTACCAGGCCATTCTGAGCTTAGCATTAGCGTCAGTCCTGGAGGAGGGATGTTATCAAGACAGCAGACAGAATTATCACTATCCCCGTGGCTCAGCACCATGTAATCCTCACGGGAGAGGTCAGCAGGGGCACTGAAGAAATGAAAAACCCAGCCGACCAGCTCGTTACAGGAAATTGCAGTCTGCGAGACAAAGTCAACCCTGGGCTAAGCAGGCACAATTCCATTGGCTTCACTAGAGTCACGCCCATTTACACCAACGCTGAATTTGGGCCTGGCTCAAACAAGGGCCGGAGTTAGAGCAGGAGACGAAGGTTATGTCTACGCAGACCTGAGCTAGCTTTGATCTAGCCACCTCCAAAAACAACAGCCGTGCAGCTGCAGCAGCCCGGGCTGCTCAACTCAACCCGCGACACTGGGTGTGTATTCAGGCAGCCAGCCCCTGCTTCTGGTACCTGAGCTAGCTAAATCAGAGCCAGCTTGGGGACGTCGACAGGTGCTGCAGTCACACCGGGGAGTGCCGTGGAGACCAGCCTGCCTCACTCAGAGCTCTTGGGGGGCGGGGGGTGTCTACGCTGCAGTTGGGAGGTGGGATTCCCAGTGCACACAGGCAGACTCAAGCTAGCACACTACAAATAGCGTGTAGCAGGTTGTGGCCTGGGCAGCAGCTCAGGCTACCCAGCTGAGCCTGGACCTAGAGGTTCAGCTGGGATTGGACTTGGCTGCTGCAGGCACAGGGCTGTTTCTAGTGCTAGTTGTGAGTCTGTCTTCCTAGTCTGGGAATCACACCTCCCAGCTGCAGGGTAGCCACACTCTTGGGTTCTTTACTTAGCCATGCCAGTGACTTTCCGCATGCTCCCGAGCAAGTCGTGTGACCCCCCAATGCCTCAGCTAACCTTTGTGTGAGGTTCCTAGCACCTATTACTGGGCTATAGCAACAGTTACTTCATGGGCACGGGATTGGTGAGGATTAATTAGTGTTTAAAGTACATTGTGAGCCTGGATTAAAGGCAGCATATTACTCTGAACATACTAACGACTGCTGCATTCGGCCAAAGCAGTCAATGACAATAGGAATAGCAGCTGTACAGCCACTGGAAAGGGGTGTTTTCAACTCAGTTCGATGTAATGGGAGAGGCTATTGAGTTATTGCTGAGCAATAAATGTATCGAGTCATGCTGTAATATTGCACACAAAAGCCACATGCCACAGGCCCGGGGTGCCAGCAGTCGAGGTCGGTCTCACACACACACACGTAGCTACAGAGGTAGGGATAGCAGGGTGCAGACTGATGAGAACCAGGTGCAAACGGGACCAGAAGGAAAATCAATTCCATAGCAGATGTTATTGATTTGCCTGCTACAGAATGGTTAACTTGAAATTAGCTACAAGCAAGAGATTCCTGTGGTCAGACAGAGAAGCAGAAATGCAGTGTACTCCGGTGAATAGGACATTACACTGGAAGGTGGGTTCTATTCCTGGCCCTGCTACTGGGGCGTGATCTTGGGCAAGTCATTTCCTTTTCCAGTTTGTCTGTCTGTCCATTTAGATTGAAAGCTCTTTGAGGCAGGGACATGGTCTCTTAGAGACTGTACAACACCTAGCGAAATGGAACCTCTAAGCACTGCTACAAATAGCAAGAAGCTTGTCCTTAAACTAGGCATCTACAAACTCAACCACAGAACTACACGGGCAGCTCACTCAGAGATCCCTTCATCTCTGCATCTGCAGGATGGAAATCATAGAATCTCAGGGTTGGAAGAGACCTCAGGAAGTATCTAGTCCAACCCTCTGCTCAAAGCAGGATCAAACCCAACTAAGTTATCCCAGCCAGGGCTTTGTCAAGCCTGACCTTAAAAACCTCTAAGGGTACGTCCATACTACCCGCCGGATCAGCGGGTAGCAATCGACTTCTCGGAGTTCGATATATCGCGTCTCATCTAGACGCGATATATCGAACTCCGAATGTGCTCCCGTCGACTCCGGAACTCCACCACCGCAAACGGCGGTGGCGGAGTCGACGGGGGAGCCGCGGACGTCAATCCCGCGCCGTGAGGACGGGTAAGTAATTCGAACTAAGGTAGTTCGACTTCAGCTACGCTATTCGCGTAGCTGAAGTTGCGTATCTTAGTTTGACCCCCCCCACCCTAGTATAGACCAGGCCTAAGGAAGGAGATTCCACCACCTCCCTAGGTAACCCATTCCAGTGCCTAACCACCCTCCTAGTGAAAGTGTTTCCTGATATCCAACCTAAATCTCCCCCACTGCAACTTGAGACCATTGCTCCTTGTTCTGTCATCTGCCACCACTGAGAACAGTCTAGATCCATCCTCTTTGGAACCCCCTTTCAGGTAGTTGAAAGCAGCTATCAAATCCCCCCTCACTCATCTCTTCTGCAGACTAAACAATCCCAGTTCCCTCAGCCTCTCCTTGTAAATCATGTGCCCCAGCCCCCTAATCATTTTTGTTGCCTTCCACTGGGCTTACTTCAATTTGTCCACATCCTTCCTGTAGTGGGGGGCCCAAAACTGGACTCAATACTCCAGATGTGGCCTCACCTGTGCCAAATAGAGGGGAGTAATCACTTCCCTCGAACTGCTGGCAATGCTCCTACTAATGCAGCCCAATATGCCATTAGCCTTCTTGGCAGCAAGGGCACACTGCTGACTCGTATCCAGCTTCTCGTCCACTGTAATCGCCAGGTCCTTTTCTGAAGAACTGCCGCTTAGCCAGTCGGTCTCTAGCCTGTAGCAGCGCATGAGATTCTTCCGTCCTAAGTACAGGACTCTGCACTTGTCCTTGTTGAATCTCAGATTTCTTTTGACCCAATCCTCCAATTTGTCTAGGTCACTCTGGACCCTATCCCTACCCTCCAGCGTATCTACCTCTCCCCCCAGCTTAATGTCATCTGTGAACTCGCTGAGGGTGCAATCCATCCCATCATCCAGATCATTAAAGAAGATGTTGTACAAAACCGGCCCCAAGACTGACCCCTGGGGCACTCCTCTTGATATTGGCTGCCAACTAGACATGGAGCCATTGATCACTACCCCTTGAGCCCGACAATCTAGCCAGCTTTCTGTCCACCTTATAGTCCATTCATCCAATCCATTTTTTTTTAAACTTGCTGGTAAGAATATCGTGGGAGACCGTATCAAAAGCTTCGCTAAAGTCAAGATATATCACGTCCACTGCTTTCCCCATACCCGCAGAGCCAGTTATCTCATCATAGAAGGCAATCAGGTTGGTCAGGCAATACTTGCCCTTGGTGAATCCATGCTGACTGTTCCTGATCACTTTCCTCTCCAAGTGCTTCAGAATGGTTTTCTTGAGGACCTGATCCATGATTTTTCCAGGGACTGAGGTGAGGCTGACCGTTCTGTAGTTCCTCAGGTTCTCCTTATTCCCTTTTTTAAAGATGGGCACCATATTAGCATTAGAATCCAGGACCTCCCCCATCCAAAGAAATGCCTGTAAAGGAAACTTTAATATTCTAACCCAAGGGTTGTGTATAGTATTATGTAGTAAATAGTACCCAGAAGCATGATGCCACATTCAGACTAAGATATAATGTCCTTAGCCCTACCAGTTTTTAGCAATTCCTTTTGTTTC